>NC_064253.1:21663376-22268126 GCF_003254725.2 Canis lupus dingo
ACCAGCCGCAGTGGCTTCCAGGTCAGGCTGGATCCCTCACGCAGCCCCCTCTCCTGTAGGCGTTCACAGGCCTCTGCAGACCCCTGACCTCTCCGGCTTCTACTCTCTGACCTCAGGCAGCATGGGACAACTCCCCCACACCGTGAGCTGGTGAGTGTGGGCCCCGTGGGAAGAGGGCACCTTGCGCTCATGAGACCCACACCTGCCGTGGCACTTTGCTCTCCAGCCTACTCTGCTCAGCATTCTGCCGCCAGCCGTGTCAGTCCCACGGGCCAGCCCAGCAGCTCGGTCCGTTCCCCAGGTAGCCAGCCCGTCACGCTCCCCTTGGCTCCTGGCCTTAGCCCCACGGCACCTGAACTCTGCCCCAGTGTGAGATATCTGGATGGCTTGGGGGTGGGGGACACCGAGCTGCCCAGGGTCATGAGCGTGTAAGGAAGAGCTAGACCTGCCCGAGCAGGGAGGGGACAGTATGTGTGAATGGCTATGGGACAGGCTTTTGCCTCCCGGCCACATGGTAGGCACGGGAACACTTCCTGCTCCTCGCAGTGCCTACTGCTGACTAGTCCCTTGGCTGCGCTCCCCGAGGAGCAGAGTTCTGTGCCCCCTCCGTGCCTGCTTGAGCTCAGGCCCCTGGCCAGCTGCCTGGAGAGCCTGCTGCAAGTCTGTGAAGGCTGGGCCAGCAGGAGCCAGCCTGAACGTGAAGTCAGTAGGCCCAACTGTAGGCCGGAGGGCCCGTCTTCAGCTGGAGCTAGGTTGCAGCGGGCATCAGCCCATCAGCCCATCAGCCACAGTGTGATCTGGACAGGTGTGTGGCCTCTGAGCTGGGGCAGTCACCCCCCAGCAGGGAAGCGTGGTTTTCCCAGGAAGGAAGGGAAGCCCAGAGGCCTGCCCTCTTCTATGTGCTCTTTAGCCACGTTCAACTCATGCCTCCATTTTCAGATTCTCCCTGGGCTGTGCACCATTCTGAATACCAGTCAGGGCTGTACCTCTTAATGCCCTCAGGTTTGAAGTTGGGTAGGCAGGGTTCTGGACAGCAGAGTGGCATGGCACTGCTGACGCTGGCCAGCCCTCAGGCCACTGCCCTCTTGAGACCTGATCCACCTGGTGCGCTCCCCAGGCCAGAGGCCTGACAGCACAGGACAGTGTTAGCACTGGGTACTGTACAGATTCAGAGGGGTGCCTCGTCCTGCTTGGGATTTCAAGGGCTTCCATGAGAAAAGGTTGTGTAGCCAAGCAAGGCCTGAAGGAAGATGAAGAATGAAAAGGAGCAGAACCGCCCAGTCGTCCTGACAGTGTATGCAGAAGCCCTAAGAGAGGTGTCCAGCCTGTATTGACCAGGAAATTTCAGGAATTTCAGGCTGGAGTGAGCAGGATGGGCTGAGGCTTCCTAAGCTGAGTCCTAGGAGAATGCTGCTATTTCTGCTCCTGAAGTGCCAGAAAGCTGCAGAGGGAAATAGGAGCAGCACAGGTTGCCCTCTGGTGGCAGAGGCCGAGTACAGACACCGAAGGCGTCCTAGCAGAGGCTGATACCCTGCACACTATGGGTCAGGCCCAAGCAAGGTGGGGAAGTCCTTCCCCACATCTGGCCAGTAGCCAGACTGCTAACGGCTGTCTCTCCCAACCACAGGCCCAGTCCTCCTCTCTACCCCTTGTCCCCTTCCTGCGGATATAGACAGCACTTCCCTGCCCCCACTGCAGCCCCTGGCGCCCCCTACCCCAGGTGAGTCCCGTACCCTGCAGCCAGGCTCCTGCTTCCTGTTGCCCAGGCTTCAGTGCCCACACGAGGCCTTGCCCAGGCCAGTGCTTGCCCTGTGCTAGTTGTTTGTCCATCCGTCCGTCTGTCATTCTGCAGCCCCTTGCTGCTCTGTGCCTGAGAATGAAGCCAGTGGGAGAACGAGAGGCCCAGGCCCAGGCCATACTGTGCAGCCAAGTACCCTAGAGCAGCCAGGGAGAGGGCACGCACACGCATGCTTGTGCTCCTGCCTGTGCACATGCAGGCGTGTGTGCACTCGCCTCTGTTGTGCATCCCTGCCGAAGGGCGAGTCAGGCATACTCGCTTGCTGGGCATTCCGTGAACTCTGCCCAAGCTGAGGCATCATCCCTTTACATGCGTCTCCAACCTCGGACCCTTGGGGACTGCCTGCTCAGAGAAAGGAGCAAGGGCATGGTGGTTTCCACAGAACAGCAGAAGAGCGAAGTGACAGGTGTGTGTATTACGTTTGTGTCCCTTCCCTTCACTCACGCCCTCAGAGGGGACAGACCCAAGCCAGGGATGGAAGAAGGACCTCAGCAGACATTTCCAGCCCGACTGGAGTTCACAGCCCAGGGTGGGAGGTATGGACAAAACACTAACAGGCCAATGGGCTATCTGGGGTGATGGGAGAGCCCTAATCAGATCTCGGCCAGGGAGAACTTCCCGAAAAGAGAAACATGTCCAGAGTAAAGGGGAGCAGCACTAGTTGGGGACGGCTAGGGGGGTCAAGTGATGGAGCACAGGGGTGGGGCAAGTGATGTTCCTGCAGGGTGGGGCAAGTCCCATGGAGGAGCCTGGGTTTTATTCTGTGGGCTCTGGGGGAATTTCAGCAGGAGTGGCCAAGAGCACTCAGGAGTTTTTAAAAGGTCCCTCTGGGTGTTGTGTGGAGAGAGGCCTGAAGGGCTCAAGCAGGAGAGGAAGGAAGCTCCCAGGGCAGAGGCACAGGCTCAGGAGGCTGAGCTGATAAAAGCACAAGGTAAGGGGACAGATTCAAAAGCTGTTTATAGAGGATCCCTGGGTGGCTCAGCCTTTTAACGCCCGCCTTTGGCCCAGGGTGTGGTCCTGGGATCAAGACCCGCGTTGGACTCTGCATGGAGCCTGCTTCTCCCTCTGCCTCTCTCTGTGTCTCTCATGAATAAATAAAATCTTTAAAGACAAAAACAAAAGCTATTTGAGTTAGTAGCACCTGAGGGACATGGATGTAGATTTTTGCAGTGTGTCTGTGTAGTATGTTGGGTGCAGGTATTTGTGTGTATCTGTGTACCTGTGTGCAAACCACTGGGGGTGGGCTGTCCTCACCTGTCTTTGTGTACTGTGCTGGAGCCTCCACGTGTCCAGGGCTTTGGCCTGTACCTTCCTGGCTCAATGTTAACTCTCCTTCTGCCTTCAGGTTCACCCATCCATCCCTGATGCTGGGCTCTGGTGTACCTGGCCACCCCGCAGCCATCCCCCACCCGGCCATCGTACCTCCCTCGGGGAAGCAGGAGCTGCAGCCATATGACCGCAGCCTGTGAGTGAAAGGGCACACAATGTGGAAGAGGGAGGGGAACCAGTGAGGAGACCTCAGGATCCCCTCAGCCAGATACCCATTCCTACCCTCAGGCTCTACCCTTGCTGCCTAGAAACTCAAGGGACTACCAGGGGCAGCCTCCGGTCAAGCCATCTTATGATTCTTGCCACTGACCGGTGTTTTATTCTATTCTTTTCCTTATTTAAGCAATCTCTTCACCCAGTGTGGGGCTCGAACTCACAACCCCAACATCATCAAGAGCTGTACGCTCCTCCAACTGAGCCAGCCAGCTTAAGAAGATACCATTTATGAAACCCTAGTTTCCACGCATTTACACACCCACTGCAAACACACTAGAAGGTAGTAGCATTAGGTGCACACTGGAGGGCTACTGAGTGACCTGGATTTGTGCCCCGCAGGAAGACACAGGCAGAATCCAAGGTGGAGAAGGAGGCCAAGAAGCCAACCATCAAGAAGCCCCTCAACGCCTTCATGCTGTATATGAAGGAGATGAGAGCCAAGGTCATTGCAGAGTGCACACTCAAGGAGAGTGCTGCTATCAACCAGATCCTGGGCCGTAGGGTGAGGCCAGGGGCAGGTGGGCTGGTGGGGGGGGGGGGGTCCCTGGCCAGCTTCACCCCAGTGGTGCCTGTTGACTCCCCGATGCCCCCCATCTATCCCTTCTTTCCCACTGCAGTGGCATGCGCTATCTCGGGAAGAGCAGGCCAAGTATTACGAGCTGGCCCGAAAGGAGAGGCAGTTGCACATGCAGCTGTACCCAGGCTGGTCAGCGCGGGACAACTATGTGAGTTGCCAATGACACAGTAGGGACGAGTAGGGGAACCTTTAAGATGCCATGCCCCAGACCACCGTCCTGAAGGCAGAAATGAGGTGGCCAGGTGGTGGCATGAAGGGCCCAAGGCCTCACAGGGCTAGCCTGGAGAGAGCTAAGCAAGGGAATCTGCCCCCACGGTAGGCCTACGTCCTCTTTTCCACCTGGGATGTGCTCCCCCTCAGGGCTGGCGCCTGATATTTGGCCACCTAAGTGGAAAGGGAGTGCGGGGCCTTGTACATCTCCTCCATTCAAACTGCCCCGTGGTAGGTACTCTGGCAAAAACTGCCATCAGGAAACACTAGGCCTTGTGGGGAGGAGGGAACAGCGTACCCAGAATCTCAGCAACAGCCAGGCTAGGCTGCAGATCTCCCAACCATTCAGTCACTGGAATTAACCAAGGGGCCACTTCCCAGATCTGAGCCTCCCTCCCTTTGTTCCCTGCAGGGGAAAAAGAAAAGGCGGTCACGGGAAAAGCACCAGGAATCTACCACAGGTGAGGCCTTCTCAGCAGTGGTCATGAGCACGCTGCTCTGGCCCCAAGGGAGGGTAGAAAACGCCCTCAGCCCCAGGACCTTGGGGCTTGGCCCTCCTAAGTCGCGTTCACATGGTGCTGCAAGTGTCCACAGTGTAACGCTGTGTTGTTGTGCTGCCTCCTGTGCCCTCCCCGAGCTCAGCCTCTGCCAGGGAAGCTGCCCCTGTGCTGCGTGGAGACAGGCACATGGGCCGTGCAGGTGGGGCCACCTCGGCCCGAAGTCATATAGCCTGTTGGCTGCTGCCCGACCATCCCTCAGTCACCCCCGCCCCCCTTAGCTCAGCAGTGCAGAGTGCTCCGATGGAAGACCCGAGAAAGCCACACTGCTTCAGGTCTCCTTCCTGTAGGTGAATTCTTGCCCCACGTCTGATACTTCAGACTCCATGTCCATGACCATCTCAGCCACGTTGCCCACCCCCCCACCCCCCAAATCTCGAGGCTGGGACTGAGGCGGAGCAGAATCCTTAGCCCTTTTTCTGAGGTTGAAGCGTGGACTCCACCGTCTACCTGGTTTAAGCTACAGCATGATGGGGTTAGGGGTCAGGCAGATTGGGCACTGGCAAAAGAAGAAAAACTGGATGAAGTGGGCTAGATCCCTGTGGGCCCCCCAGCTCCTCCCACAGCTCCGTGGGGCAACCCGATGGAGGACGTAACATGATGGGATCCCCTCCCTTCCTCCATCCCCCACTCTTTCCCACTGCCTCTCCTGCTAGCTAGGCGCCCGCCTTTCCTGAGAACTTGGCTCTGGGTCCTGGGGCTCCACTGGGGCTGGCTGTGCCACAGAGAGGCCCTCTGCCTATGGGGCCTATGGGGTATCTGTGACTGGCTGACACTGACGTTACCTCTTCTTTCTGGGCCCTGCTCTGCCCTGCTGCCTGCCTGCTCGCCCTCTGCCCTGCTCTGCCCCTCTGGCATGGCTGTGAGCAGACCCTGGCTCGCCTAAGAAATGCCGTGCTCGCTTTGGCCTCAACCAGCAGACGGATTGGTGTGGTCCGTGCAGGTGGGTTTGTCCCCACCACCATCCTCCCTTTGCTTCAAGCTGCTTCCCTGACTCTGCATATGTTCTGCTGGGCCTGTAGCCCTCCTCTGGTCTCCCAGCCCCATAGCATACCCACAGATCAGGGAGCCCATGCCTCCTAAGAATGAAGTGGAGGAAGGATGTTCTAGAAAGGAAGAAAAGCAGACTCAAAATAAGGTAGTTCTGATGCCTAGGGTCCTCTGTTAAGGATAGTCTGATGCTAAGGTTAGCAGACTCTCAGCCGACCAGTCTTTGTGCATCCCAGTCAGTGGCCTGAGCCCCTGCTACCAGGTCTAGGACTCACGATGGTCCACCAGTTCCCTCACTTCAAGTTAGGATCCCTACCTGTATTATCCTGAACCCTTGAATCTAAAACCAAGGTGCCCTAGGGTAGAGAATAACCTCAATGCCAAGTGTCCATGTATCTTATCTTGTACCTGAGACCAGGAGACTGCAGAGGTAAGCAGGGAGGAACCGGCGGTATCCCTAAGCTGTCCTAGCGAAAGGGCCATACTTAGGCTCTATGGCACTAAACTTGTGCGTCTCCCTGTACAACAGAGAAATGTGTATGTGAGGAGAAGGGAGTAACTCACAGACTCTAAGGAATACTGTCCAGCCCATCAGAGTGCCCACCATGTTCCCTCTCCAAGGACAAGGGCATTTGGGTAGCATGTAAGTGTGTGCACGTACACGTGGGGAGAGCATATTCATGTTACTCTGCCCAAGCACCTCTTGGCCAAGCCACAGGCATTGCAGCCCTTCGCCTTAATGCAAATAGGAGCCCCTCCCCAAACACGTGAAACCGGCTCAGAGGCCCAAATTAGGAGATGGCCCCTCTGGAAAACGAGGTGGCCCACAGGGCTAGCCTGCAAGCGGTTCCTGTGCCACCCGCTGGCTGTGCAGGGAACTGCACCTGATCCAGGTCTGGGCCGGCCCAGCAGAATTGCAAGGCTAGGTTTGAAGGCACAGGCCCACCACTCAAGTCCTGGGGAGAAGGGAACAAGAGGTCAGCTAGGCCTGTGCAAGGACAGCATTTTCTGGTTGTGGTGTATGACTATGAATTCACCCTCTGTTTACAGATAACTCTCTTCACTATTCCTAGGAGGAAAAAGAAATGCATTCGGTACTTACCCGGAGAAGGCCGCTGCCCCAGCCCCGTTCCTTCCGATGACAGTGCTCTAGGCTGCCCCGGGTCCCCAGCCCCCCAGGACTCGCCCTCATACCTCCTGCTGCCCCACTTCCCCACAGAACTGCTTGCCAGCCCTGCGGAGCCGGCGCCTACATCACCAGGTCTTTCAGCCGCTCTCAGCCTCCCAGCCCCCTGGACCCCCCCAGATCCCCCCCAGCACCCTGCAGAGTACACAAGTGCAACAACAGCAATCTCAGAGACAGGCAACCTAGCATGCACGGGACACCTGGCTACCTCCAGAGGCCCATCCTCTGAAAGGAAGCGACAGAGCCCCAAAGCACGTGGAAACTGGCCAGGGGCCCCGTTACCTCCTGCTCAGGGACCAGGCCCGGGAGACTTCCGAGGCTGTACAACTTCTGCCTGAACCTGGAGCCATCAATTCCAAGCGCTCCAAGTGGTGGGACTCAGATCTGTGTTGTGGTATCTGATTAAGGGCATCCCTTGTGCCTACAGCAGCCTGCATTGACTCTTTTTACCACCTGTCTTGCTGGCCAAATGTCCCAGCCTCCCTTGCTTTTCTGCTATAGGTCACAGAGGGGTGGACTCAGCCCAGCTGCCTGCCCTACCCTACACCTCCCTAGCCCCACCACTGCCATGCCCTCCCCATACCAGACACTTCATGGACCAAGAAGAGCTAGTTTATGAAACAACACGTGAGCATGGTCACAACCACATGCTCAAGACCATGCTCTCAAAAGGGGCTGGAGAAGCCCTGTTGATAGAATGCAGTAACTATTCATAAACTAGACCAGAAGGAAGCCTCTTACCATGTTCTCAAGAGCTTGTAAGACAAGGAGGGAATGGAACAGGCTAAATCTAGGCCTATCACCGTAGGCAACAGGAATAACCTGACACTACCTTATCAGGCAAGTATGGGCAGTGAGAGGTACCTGGCTCTAGTTCACATTACTTAGAATTGTTTCCAAGAGAAACCCAACCTCCCCAAAAGGTGATACCAAGGTCCCAAGTCTGTCTCTAGTGGCTGAACTTAACAGCTGAGAGAAACGATGTCCCCAAACCTGGTGTGCATCCCTCCCCAGTCCCAGAGCCTTTGCCACAGCTCCATTTCCTGCTTAGCCGTATCAGTCTAGGCAGCCCTTGGGCAGTTGTGAGAGGGAGCCCAAACTTCACAACAGCCAGTGCCTACCTTCCAGCATGAAACAGGTCAGCTTCCTTTCCCTGATGGGGCTGCAGGAAGGTACCATCACCATCAAAGCAAGGAGTCCAGAGAACCTCCAGTGGTAGTCAGTGGGTTTTCACCACAGCCTACTTTAACCCATTTCTGAGCCAAGCTTCAACCCTGAGCCTTAAAAAACAAAACTTTTTTTTTATTTAAAAAAATTTTTTTTGCCTCTTCCTCACTGTACATAGCCTGACTCCAAAGAAAAAAGGCTGTTCCTATACCCATGTACCCCTCAACAAAAGCCTTTAGTTCCTACTTTAGCCACTGGCTTCTCAGAATCCAAAGAACGTATATTCTAGTTTAGTGTTGCAAGAAGTCTTGAGAGAAAGAAAAGACTATTGTAGTATTCAAAATATTTTTGTATTGTTAATGCATCATCATACAAAAACTTTTTTAACATGAGAATAAAGATACTTTTTACTGGGTTTCTTTTTCAAAACTTGACCCTGAGGAATAAGCTGTTTCAGTAATGGAGCATTACACTCTCCTTTTCTTATCCACAGCTTAGAACTTGGGGCTTATTCTCGATCATGGGACACATTCTTGAGACTCAATCTACAGAAGCCAAAGATTACTTTCCTCACTTTTCCCATAGGGGGGCTTAGGCCTTGCTCCAACCACAAGAGCTAAGCTCATTCTATGTGTAAACTCCCATTCCAAGCTTTGCACCTAAGTCCCAAATTGTGGGACCTCACAACTGATGCAGGGCTAGGCTGCCTGCATATGAGAATGGGCACAAGACCACTAGGCTCCATCTTCCCCTCCACTATCCTTCCACAGAGAGAAAAGACCAAACACTCTGGTGTACATCCTATTTTGAAAAAAATGAGCAAACTGGAGTTTTTTGGAATGTGGTGTCAGAAAATTTGAAAGGGCATTTTAATAGTGCTCTTTCCTCCCAAAAGCTAATTAATTAGGTGAAGTATCTTCATTATTTTTATGTAAATCCTCTCCAGTTCAGTCTGCAGGTTACTTTTTACACAGGGGTTTCCATCATGTTTAATAGCGTTAACTCCTCAAACCCATCATGAATGTAAAAGGTGTAAGGCCACTTCAGTAGGTCAAACATTAGATGCAAATGCTGGGCAAGAAAAAAAATCACAACAGCCACCCACTGGGTCACTCACCATCATGCACTGTAATTTTTACTGAGTCATATTTTTGGGATTTTATGTTTGAAAATATTTATAAATAAAGTCATCTTCCAGAGTAGTGCCTATTTAAAGTAGGCCACTGCAAGCTGTAATCCTAGACTTGCTTTTTTTCTGGAAGGGTACAAGAGGAGACCATTCTCTCGACGTCTGTCCCATTTAAAGAATTCCACTCTGGCTACTGGCCTAGATGTTTCAAAAACTACACTTTAAGGCTCATGCAAGAATGGGTTGCTGCATCTGATCTGGTGTCTAATTCAGAGCACACTGGGTACAGGAACAATGCACCCTTTGTGTATGTGAGGGTAAAGAGGGGGGCTCTGGCAACTTCGTTAAAATCCAACCAGCCTCTTAAAAAGGTAACTTCAAAGATGAAACTCAAATCCTCCCAGGTCAAACCAGCACATTCCTCAGGCCACAGGTGACTTGAGTGAAGGCCCAAATTCAACTTCAAATAGCACACCAGTCCCACCTCACTACAAGCCAAGAACTAGCCCTGTTTCTAAGACCTCATGAGACCAGATATCCCAACCTCCCTTCCACATTCCCAGAAAACAGGCAAACTGACTTGGCATCCGTGTTGCAGCTGCTCCTCCTGGGCTTAGAAATATGGTGAGGACGCAGCTCACCAGCTGGCAAGGCCTGCCAAGTCTCTCAGTTTGAACATGTTTCCCCTTTTAATGTAAGAAGCCCTGTGGCTAACCTCTTTTCTAGCTGTGACTATTTTTTGAATGTCCCCAAAAGCACTGCTGCCCAGCTTCTACTGAGTGTATGGTTTAAGTCTGGCAAGAAAGGCCACAGGTGCCAGGAAACAGGCTGATTCTTTTTATTTTTCCAAAAAAGAAATGAAATAGGTTTCTGCACACATTTTTAGAAAAACAGCCTAGAAAGGGTAAGGGTAATCAAGACATGTCAGACTTGTCAAAGTAGAAGATTTGAGGACAAGAACAATTCCTTATATAAAAAAGCTGATTTGGGCTTTGAAGTTAGAAAGCCTACTTTATCATTACTTTCTACACAGAGCTTTAAGAGTTCACCAAGGGCGGGCAACCCAGGTGGTTCAGCGGTTTAGCGCCGCCTTCAGCCCGGGGTGTGATCCTGGGGACCCGAGATTGAGTTCCACATCGGGCTCCCTGCATGGAGCCTGCTTCTCCCTCTGCCTGTGTGTCTGCCTCTGTGTGTCTCTCATGAATAAATAAAATCTTTAAAAAAAAAAAAAAAAAAAAAAAAAAGGTTCACCAAGGGCCCCTGAAAGCTGACCACTCAAGCAAACCCTGGTTCCTAGGCTCCATCAATGCCAATTATTCCATCCCCTGTGTCCCAGATCTCTAACTCAGGCTCTCTAATGGCCCAGAGCAGCTAATGGATCTTTGCCTACCTGCCCACAATGGGCCAGAGGGGTCTGAGACCAGTCCTAACTTAAACAGCAGGGGACATAGATGGGGACATTCCCAGTCTGTTGGCTAGAATAAAAGCCTAGCTCAGCTCCCCTCACGAGAGATTTCAAAGTTAACAATAATGTGGAATCAGGCACAGAAGTAGTAAGACAAAGCACATTCTGTCCTAGTGGTAGAACTATCCTATCTCTAGCAGTTCTCAGGAGTTCAGTCAGACAAGGTAAGAGGTATTTCATCAGCTATAAATTACATAAGAAATAGTTATTAGTTCAATCTGATACTTCTTTTAAGTTCACCCTGGGGCTTTGGAACAGATCTTCCTTTTTTCATTCAGGTGTTCTTTCCTTTATCTGAAGACTTATTTAAAGTTATGTGGTCAATAGGCGGGGGATAGAAAGGGGAGAAAAATGGAGGAGGAGGAATTAGGTCAAAGGAACAAAGAAAGGAAACCAAGCAAGCCAGCGAAGACTTCTGGAAACTCTGACCATGCTGCTCTGTAGTCCCACCCATCCTATAAGACTCCTGGAGCAGAAGTATCTGCAAAGCATGTGAGGCAGGTAAGAGAAGTTGTAAAAGAGCACACTCAGCACAATGACAAATGTTAATTTGTACAATATATGAGGTAAGTGCTGAAATTGAGAGCACTTTTATGGACTAGACTGATCCTCAGAGAGAAAGAAGAGGGAGCTGGCATATAGGTCAAGTGCCTAGTAAATACTTCTGAAAATTTCAAGTTAAGCAGTGTCAGAAGGTCATGAGAACCACAGAATGTACAGACAGATATTGTTGTAAGCAACTATATTCTATATTCCTCCCACAAAATGCCTCTCGGTATTGGCATGCAGACCAGATGTAGCCAACAGTGTAAGATGCCACAAGGCAGCAAGTATGTATGTCATCCATGAGTTAAACTATCACTCAAGTCCCACAACGGAAATCCATCAAACGAGAGCACCCTGACCAACACCTTTATGCCAACAATAATGTTCATATCCACTGACCACTCAAAAGTAAGGACAGCATTCAGTCCATTCTGCTTAGGTGGCCAAAAGGTTCAATGCTGGGCCAAAGGATACGTTCTAAACTTCTCACATCATTTGTCTTGATATGCACATCCAGTTCTCTTACTCATTCTGCCTTTTAGAGTGATTTCTTTTTTTAAAAAATTTTCTATTTATTTCTTTGACAGAGAGTGAGCAAGAAGCAGACTCCTTGCTGAGCAGGGTGCCCTACAAGGGGCTCAATCCCAGGACCCCAGAACCATGATCTGAGCCTAAGGTAGACGCTTAACCAATTGAGCCACCCAGGCACTCCTAGAGAGTGATTTTTAACAAGAGTCAACAAAAGCATCAATTAGAACTCCAACTATAAAACCCCCTGTCACAGTCCTTTAGTAGAATACTAAAAAATGTTTTTGTTCAACCATTCAAGAACTGCACTGCCTGACATGGGATTGATGAACTCTCTTCCTGGACCATCACTAAAATTCTATCACTAATCCAGCACTATTTCATTCCAGCCTATATTCTCTAGCCAACCAACTGATACTCAACTTTTTGCTGGCAGTTCCAGACTGAGAACTGCTTCCCCCCTCACCTTGGCATTCCTCCATTCCCAACCAAAACCAAAATGACTTCTGAAATCAAATTAGTTTCTTCTCACAAGTAGTGGCAGAAGTTATGCTTTAAGGGACACCTGGGTGGCTCAGCAGTTGAGCATCTGCCTTCGGCTCAGGCTATGATCCCAGGGTCCTGGGATCAAGTCCTGCATCAGGCTCCCTGCATAAAGCCTGCTTCTCCCTCTGCCTGTGTCTCTGCCTCTGTCTCTAATGAATAAATAAAATCTTTTAAAAAAAAACAAAGAGCTTTAAAAGATAAATGCACTTCTTTTGCCACGGCTAAGGTGAACAGTGCTCAGATCAAGAGGTCAGCTGCTCTTTCTTTTTTTTTTTTTTTTTAATGATAGTCACAGAGAGAGAGAGAGAGAGGCAGAGACACAGACAGAGGGAGAAGCAGGCTCCATGCACCGAGAGCCTGATGTGGGATTCGATCCCGGGTCTCCAGGATCGTGCCCTGGGCCAAAGGCAGGCGCCAAACCACTGCGCCACCCAGGGATCCCTCTCTCTGTTCTTAATTCATGGAAGTCACTTCCTATATCTGTATAAATTGACCTGTTAAGAGTCTAGGTAACCTACCTCATTTCTTAATTTACCTTGGGATCAGTAAACAAACTACAGGATGGCCACTGTGTAAGCAAACTAAGAGACCATGTCGTTTAGAGTATCTGCCTGCCCTGAGTCACATGCTCATTGTGACTGCTACTAGCTGCCTTCTTCAGCTAGATCCAGTCTAAACTCAGCATTACCATTACTTCATATTACCAGGATGCGGTCCTAACAGTCCACCAAATTAAAGATCTTGTTTAATTCCAGCAGCTGGTGTGTTCCAACAGGTGCAGAATCAACATCACAGCTATAATGCTGTTCAGGAATCTTTAACTTACTAGGATGAGTTTGTGAATCTTTGGAAAAAATTTAAAAATTGCAAAGCAATACCCAAGGCACCTCATGAAGGCAAGCTAATAGAATGGCACTTCAAATATAAAACTTGCTTCTACAATGTAAGAATTATTAGAATCTGTTTGAGGGGGCATATGCTTAATCCATGATAATGTGAGGGAAAAAGGAATAGACTAACACTCAGGAGTTTAGTTTACTCTCAATTTTAAGTGACAGTCAAAGAAAAGCTGAGAAGCCAAAGAACTGTCCCAGAAGAATGTTCATCACCAAAAGCACCACTCTGCATGTAGCTACCATTTCTAACTTACCCCAGGCCACAAGGGCACTAAGAGGCAGAAGTAGGAGTCTGGCCTCACAACAGGACTTCATGCCACGGTATTGATTTAGGGCAGCTGGGAAATGAGAGGGTGGGAAAGGGTATATCTCTGGAGATAGGTCTGGCTACTGTAGATAATGGCAAAGAGCCACTTGCTTTCCCAGGGTAAGGTGAGGGCCTAGAAAACTCTTGGTAAGTATTAAAGAAAAAGTGAGCATCTAGCAGGGAATAGGGCAGGCAGGGAATAGGCCTGTGTAGCCAGCCTGAAGTGCCTCTTGACACCCCATCTATGACTTACGTGGCACATGATGTCCACAAATGGCCTATTTTCTCTGAGATGAGCTGTCAGAACTCTATAAAACCTGAGAGTTTAAGACTATCAGGATGTCTTGTTTAAAGCTTAGGGCCACAGTCTATAGGAAATCAGGAAGGGAACAAAAATCTTAACTACTATACTGTCTGTCCGCTCAGTCTCACCCATTTATCAAAAAGATCCCAGTGTCCTTTAAATAGGGGTAATGCTATTTAGTCCTGTAATTCCAACAATTCTTGGGGGTTATACAGATTGAGAACTAACAGCAATAGGTTTTGTTCCTTTCTAAACTAAATGAGACATATGTTAACAATCCTGAACTTTCAGTTAAGAATTTGGTTTTTCATGATCTTGCTAGAGATCTTGCTGGGGGTGATTAAGTTTTTTCAAGAACTGACCATGATGGTGGGAATTAGCCGATAAAGACACTCCAGCTAGGACTGAATTCTGCTACCTCCCCAAGTGAACCCAAGACAAATGGAAAACAAGCTTAATTCCTGAGAATAAAAGGAATCATGGATCCAGAAGTAGTCATAAGGGTTGGCAAACTTTTTCTGTCAAGGGCCAGAGGGAAACATTTTAGGCTTTTTAGTCAAATACCATGTCCTGCATTGATTTTTAAATAATCCTTTAATAACATAAAACCATTTTAAACTCAGAAACTGCAAAAACAACAGGCTGTGTGCTGGATCTCACCCACACAAGGGCTGTAGTTTGCAATCTGCAATCTCTGGTACAGACCACAAATAGGAATTCATGTGAGACAGTATATGGGACTTTATTAAATAAGATAGATTTGGAGCAAATGAGAGGTAAAGTATAAAGGCAAACTAATGTCAGCGAATAATCTGAGCTGAAACAGTTCATAGTAAACATGAAGAGAATGCAGTAAGACTACATGTGAACACAGATGATGCTAAATGGGAAAGCAGGAAAAAAGGAGCACAGAGGACAGAAAAAAGAACAATTTGTGGGCCATCTTAAGCCACCAAGAAAACTTAATTCTACTATAGGGCAGAGGCTGGAAACAATGGCAGGGCCATTCTGTGAGGCCACGTACACCAGTTAAGAACTGAAGCATTGGCTCCAGTGAACTGGATCATGACAATCAGGAGACAGAAGTCTATCAGAACCCAAGTGTTAGGTCAGCAGCCTCCAGTGAGCTCATACATGAACTTCCTTGCAAGCTGTCTCCAGCTACACAACCATACATATATATTTAACTCATTTCATAATAAGTGAAGAGACACAGTTAATTTACACAAAAGCAAACCATTTACCACCTACTGTGTAACTTACTTTTTATTGAATCTTGCATTCATGATGGATACTCCTAGGTTTTGCCAGACACTTTAATGTTAAAGGTTAAATTAATTTTTTTTACATGCAAGTAGTGTGAAGTTTCCCCCACATGGGATAACTGATGATAAAAAGATGACATACTACATGGGTTATTTGCCTTTTTTAATTGAAAAGCTAACAGACTGGCTAGTTAAATTTCCCCCAAAACCACAAACTGAGTAGTAACTGAGTCTCTAGCCAATGTATTCAAAGCTAAGGATTAAAAATGCAAAAACAAGTCTTTAGATCCAATTAAGGGAGCCCAGCTACATACAGGCTCATCAATACCAGTGGTACTCCTTGACTCCAGGAAGTTGGAAGACATCCTAATAACCCCACTCAAAACATTTACCTCAAGTAGCCTTTTTCCAGTTTCCAACTCATGAATAAAGATAATACGTTGTTAATTCTATTTCAGAAAACTTTTTTCAACTTGTTTTATTTACAATGCCAACTTTTAAAAGGTCATTAAACTAAAGTTAACCAGACAATAAACTAGGCAGAAATCGCTTTACAAAGAGAGGGAAAGCCCAAAATGCCACCTTCTACAGAGAACCCACAGTTCAGTTTATTAAGAGCAAGGAAAAAAAGAAACTTTCGATCATACTAGAAGAAACTCAGCCATAAGTTTGGAATCTGTACTCAAACTACACATGCAAGGAGGACAATATTCTGCTAAAACAACTGATTTGCTGCTGCATTTGTCTACTGTTTGTCTAATATTAACAATTATAAACAGAGCAGTGCAACTAGTATTTGGAACAATCCTTACAGTGTTACAGTGTCAGGCATAACATCTCACTTCTCTTCACACCACTGGTTCTCTTTGCGTACCTAGAAGAGACAGATATAAGGAAGTACCTTAAACCGCCTTTCTTAAGACTACTACCCTCATGATTCATTAAGAGCTTGTGAGGAGGGTTACCAAGGGACAGACGGAAAACTAGAAAAATACGAGGGTACAAGTACACTTCCTTACCCTCCTTTGCCTCCCCAGGTTTTTATTCTGCCCTGCTGAAATTATCAAAAAAGCAAAGGCAATGGGCAATTAAAACTTCAGTCACCAGAACTAACAGCCAATTTAAATACTTTCAGTTTGTAGCTGTGTCAACATTCTGATCTACTCCTTTGTTTCTTCCCCCATTCACTAAGTTGCTTTCTTTCAAGTATCCTGGCAGTACACTAGCCACAGTGCTTGCTTTTCTGAAGTCAAATATTTATGGCTTACACGTAAGCTCCAGGTGACAAAACTAGTAACTGTGAAGGAGGAAGTATCAAAGAACACCTATGGCTGCTAATTGTTCTTATGCTCATACAAGAATGGGAGCATGCAAGTATTTAGAATCACAGACAGACCAGTCTCTCAACAAGAATATTTTTATGACACAGAGGTACCTAGTTTATCATCTTTCAAGTAAAGTCAAGACTCCCTGATAGAGACACATCCTCTCCAGGTACGTTCTGAGTTTTACTCTTTTTTTTTTTTTTTAAAGCATGTGATTAGAAACAAGCTGTGAGCAACCTACCTGGGCTTCCTCTTCTTCAGTAAAGTCATTTTTGATATTGAAGGTCTTACGGATCTCCTCAGGAGTTTTCCCCTTGATCATATTGGCAACAGTCTTGCATGTAACATCAAGCAAACCTTTGATGTCTAAGTAGTTCGCAGCCTGGAATGTGATGGTTGTTTTCATTATATAGTTGATGTTTTCAACTAAATCCAAAGTTAGCAACTGCCAATCCATATGTAATTAAACTTAAAATGCTAGTTAATTTTGTGAAATTAAAGGGAAAATCAGATGCTTTTGTGAAATATTTTCATACAACCCTTTGTTACACCTTCTGTAATATGGAGTCCTGCTGCTGCCTTAAGTAAACCATACACCACCTCAAATGCTCAAGAATGGTCACTACTTGTGGGTGTGTGTATGTGTGCGCTCTGTGCACAGAAGCACCACATAGCAAATCTTGACAAAAATATTTAAAGAAACAGAAGCAATAACATTACATTTTACTGATCTTCTCAAAGAATGAGCTTTTGGATTCTTTGGTTTTCTTTACTATTTTTTGCTTTACAGGTTTCTGCTCTTTAATATTCTCTTCTGTGAGTTTAATTTCATCTCTGACTAGTTTAAGGTAAAAGCTTAGATCACTGATTTGACACTTTTCTTCTTTTCCAATATAGGTGTGCTCTAGTGCTATCAAGTAGTATTCCTCTGAATACTACTTTAGCTACGTCTCACAAATTCTCTTGTGTTGGGTTTAATTTCCCTTTAGATCAAAATACTTTCTGGTGTAAAATTTCCAATTCTTGCTTCTAATTTTCTATTTCTTCTTTGACTCGTGTTACTGTGAAGTGCTTGTTTTCAAATACTTAGGATTTTCCAGAGAGCTTTGTTACAGACTTCTAATTTGATTTCACTGCAATCAGAAAACACTATGTGTGCCTTGAGTTCTTTCAAATCTGAGACTTGCTTTTATTTCTAACATGTCTATCTTAATTTAATAGTACATACTTGAAAAAGTATTCTGCTGTAATGAGATTTAATGTTCTATAAATGTCTATCAGGTCAAGTTGGCCAGTAGTGTTACCTGAATCTTCTATATCCCTATTCATTCTATTTGTATTATCAATTAAGGAGAGACAGAAGATGGTGGGTATGTCTATCCTTTGAGTTCTACTGGTTTTTGTTTCACTTTTTGGAAATTCTGCCTTTAGACAGATAAACATTTAGGATTGTTATGTCGTCTTAACAATGGACTGATTCTTTACCATTATGCAACAACCCTCTCTTTAATCCTGGTGATATTTTTAACTCGGAAATCTACTTTAACACATCATTGTAGTTTTCTTTTGATTACTATTTGCATAATTTAATCTTCTTCCACCCTCTAAAACTAAGAGTGTCATTATAGTGGGTGTTTTGGGAGCAGTGCCTAGGTGGCTTGGTTGGTTAAGTCTTGTCTCCCTGGTTAAGTGTTGTCTGCCTTAGGCTCAGGTCATGATCCCAGCATCCTGAGATCAAGCCCCACACTGGCCTTCCTACTCAGCAGGGAGTCCGCTTCTCCCTCTCCCTCTGCTGCTCTCCCCTGCTAATGCTCTCTCACTCTCCAAATAATAAAATCTTCAAAAAATAAAAATAAAAAATAAAGCAGGTATTTTGGGGAGAGCATAGCTGAATTTTTTTTTAATTCAAAGGTGACAATCTGTACTCTCTTTGTGTTTAAATCCATTTATATTTAATGTGATTGTTAATGTATGAATTTAAATACAGCACTGCATTTGAGTTTAGAGAATTAAAATTTAGTAACAATGAATTTAACAAGTTAAACTCTCTTAGAAATGCAAACTAAACTCTTACAAGTCTTAGAAGTGCTGAACTAGAGATATTTTAAAGTATGCATTAAAAACATACCAGAATAAGTTCAAAAAGTGTTCCTTGGTCAACTTTCAGGAATTCTTGGTCCCAAACAGGAATATCATCTGTCCGCTTTTCTTTGTTCTCATCATCCTCAGGAGGAGGGGGGTCATCCTTGTGGTGGGTGCACCACTGAATGACCTGTAACAAAGTTCATTTCTCTGTGGCACTATATCACGAGGTACTCATTCCACTACTGGGGCAAGGTTATTCCTACACTGGGCTAAGAACTAGATAGAAGCTAACTTGAATGGCCAAATTAGTGGCCAGGCTTGAAAAGGAAAACTGAAGCTTGAAGAATCTTCACAACCCTTGAGGCTAGAAAATCTTAGAGAACAGCAAACCATGCAGATAGATTACTATACGTGACCACATTAAAAAAGCTCCTGTGCAAAAGAGACATGAAGTCAGACAGGATAATGAATAGAAAATACGTGCAACAGGAACAACCAGCAATGATTACTCTCTAGAATAAATCGTAAAAAAGAATACAAAGCGGGAAACCTGGCTGGATTAGTCAGTAGGGCATGTGACTTTTAATCTCAGGATGCCCATGTCAAGCATAGAGCTTACTTAATAAAAAAAAGAAAATCACTACAAAGATATGGGCTACAGATATGAACAGGCTACTCACAAAAGAAATCTGAATACTCAAAAAAGAGAAAATGCTCAGTATTATTAGATGCAAAAAAAAAAAATCAACAGTCTAGTCAGGTCCTACTTTAGAATGACTAAAGGGGGGGGGGGAAGAATCAAGATTTTGATACTCATCACTGTCAACAGTGTGAGGATAACATGAATTCTTATACTAGAGAGTGTAAATTGGCATAACCCCTTTCAAAAGTAATCTAGCAACTACCTAATGAAGGCAAGGATACAATATCACCAAGCAATTCTAAATATCCTTCACATATGCATGAGACTACTGGGTATAAGGATACCAGAAAAGCCGACATGTTCCCTTAGTAGGAGAATAAACAGATCAAGTTTCAGGAAGCTGGTTAGATCACAAGTACCATCATTAAGACCAAAATGAACACTGAAAGTATTACAAGTTGTAGAATCTAGGTGATAGGTAAATGGGTGTTTGCTGTGTAATATCACTTTCTGTATGACTAAATTTTCTTTAGAGTATATAATGCTGGAGAAATAAACAAAGCTGAAAAAAAAATGGCAGAGCTGAGAAATTATACTGCCAGGATATAAAAAAAAAAAAAAAAAAAAGGAAAGAACTATTTTTAGAAGGATAAGCCAAGCTAGGAGTTTTAAAGAAATAAACAATGCAGGGATCCCTGGGTGGCGCAGCAGTTTAGCGCCTGCCTTTGGCCCAGGGCGCGATCCTGGAGACCCGGGATCGAATCCCACGTCGGGCTCCCGGTGCATGAAGCCTGCTTCTCCCTCTGCCTATGTCTCTGCCTCTCTCTCTCTCTCTCTGTGTGACTATCATAAAAAATAAAAAAAAATAAAGAAATAATGCCTTTTTAAGAATTATTCTAGTTGTATAAAAAAAAGCTATCAATATTTGCTTATGTAGGGATTAAAAAAAAACTCTTAAAAGAGGATGTATGAAATGAATGTTGATTATCATTACTTGAGAGGGTTTCAGGTCAGATAGAGATAAGAATGGGAGATTTTACTGTATACTTTTATGTTTTAGATCATGCAATTATTCAATACATAAGCTTAAACATTCTTAAGACTTAATAATGAAAATAGGTTAAAAAAAACTTTCTCTCAGAAGTGGCTCTATAATCACCCAGCCCATCAACCCTGTCCTTCTTACTAATTCTTTGCTTGTTCACTATGCTCTAGTCACCACACTTGCCTCCCTTCCTTTCCTCAAATGGTAGAGCATGCTCTTGTCTTAGGGTCACTGCACTTGCTCTCATTGCCCAGAATTCTCTTCCCCTACATATTAATTAATGTCTTTGTTTAAAGATCAACTTCTCAGGAAGGGATTCCCCTACCACTTTTATCTTAAAAATAGGTAATTCTCCACCAACCAACCCACTTATACTCCACAGCTTTTCCATCTGACATATTTCTTACATTATACATTTCCCCCACACCTTTAGAATGTTAGTTCCTAAGGGCAGAGATTTAGTCTCTGGTTCACTGCTATATCGCCAGCACCTAAAAAATATCTGGCATTTGAATGAGTGCAAACATCAGATGCATTTTGCGTTAGTATAAAATAGAATGTTAACTCTAAGACAATACCCAGAAGATAAAATATAAAGCTTCTAAACCATAGAATACTATAAATGAGGTAAGACAATGCAAAGTAATAGAAACACTATATAAACAACTCTTGTAAAAAAGCCCACTGAACTACAAAATGGATGAATCCTGAAACCATTTTGCAAAGTGAAATAAGCCAGACAAAAAAAAGGCAAATACTGGATAATCCCACTTATAGGAGATACCGACAACAGTCCAATTCATATAGACAGACAATAGAATAGTGGTTAGTTACAAGGGGCTGGAGGTAGGAGTATTGAGGAGTTATTGTTTGTTTAATGGGTACATAGTTTCAGTTTGTAATAATGAAAAATTTGTGGAGATGGTGAGTCGTGGTAATTGCACAGCAATACAAATGTACTTAATGCCACTGAATTGCCCAGAGTGGTAATTTTTATGTTATGTATATTTTATAACAATTTTTTTAAGTCCATCAGAAAGATGTGCAAAGGAAAACAAAGCAGAAAATATAAATGGCCAGTAACATATGTAAAAATTGTTCATGCTTAGAGAATCACTTTTTACCCACTCGAGGGCAATTAAAAGAACTGTTAATAGCCAATCATGGTAAGATATGAAAAAATATACAGCATAGCTGCATTTCACACCAGGGTCACGAGAAAGCAGGAGATGAAACTGCATATGGGCAATGACTTCTGAAAATCTCTGAGAAAGGGGCCAAATGGAACCAACCATTCCCATCTCTAATCCTAATTTCCTCTACCTTGTAAAAACTGAGTGGTCTTTCTCCAAATGAACATCCAATTGAATAGCTGGCTCTGTTAAGGAGCCTTGTGCCCTGAAACACTAAATTTGATTCAATGTAAAGAGCCTTTTATGCTTAAATATAAGGTAAGGTGAGCAATGGTGAGGGTACATTTGTTCTCAAGCTCCCCTTGACAATTTTTTCCTTTTTGCTAAGCACATACTATTATTATTTCAGTAATTTAAATGTGTTAATCAAAAAAACTACACAACCTAGGGTGCCTGAGTAGCTCAGTCAGTTGTGTCCAATTCTTGATCTCAGTTCAGGTCTTAATTTCAGGGTGGTGAGTTCAAGCCCCATATTGGGCTCTACACTGGGCATGGAGCCTACTCAAATAAATAAACTGCACAACTCAAATATTCTCAGGGCCTGTTTAAATAAATACAACAAACATTTAGAATCATAATCCGTCTGTGTAATGAAGCTACCTATGTAGCAGTATAGGAAGATCATCAGGATGTTAAGTGACAAAAGAAAAGTACATATTCAAGCACACAGTTTGTTACCTTACCTTTTTTAATATTGCTGCGTTAACATTTGGTAGAGGAACTGGGTCATCATCTCCTTCATCATCCATTCCCAAATCTAAGAAAATTATATGAAGAGTTGCCATTATTTCCTAATTCTATTGTAAGATCGACACCAACCAGACGTGTCAAACAAGTACCTTGTAAAACATTGTCTAAAAGTCCTTGAAAAGTACTTTACTAAGAAATAGTCTCTTATAAGCATTTAAAATTAGCGGTTCCTAGTAAGTGGTCCATAAACCACCTAAAACTATAAAACTGTGTTACTAGACAAATACAGGAATATTACATAAACAGAATCCTTAAAGAGGAAGAAAAGTAACCTAATTAAGTGAGATTGAGATGACTTTGGGGTGGGGGTGGGGGGGATCAAAGCCAGACTCCTAGTCTTCCTCTTTATACCAAACTCTCTAGATGGGCTGCATTTAGAAAAATAACACTAAAATAAAAAGTATTTCAAGTAACAGAATCTCAGTCTATTAAAATCTGAAGCCCAAAGAGATATACACACACACACACACACACACACACACACACACACACAAATCATGCAGCCACTGACAAACAAAAATAAGGCAAGCAGAGCCATACATACTGGGTATGATTCCAGGATTAGAGTTTTTAAAAGCCAGGTATAAGAAAATAAATGTTACTGAATAAAAATGGGTATACACATATATTTAAAGTATTTCCAGAAGGATACATATGGAATTGTTAACAGTATCATGTGTAGGGTTAATAATAATAATAAAAGTTAATAATGTGGGCTGAGGGACTCTGTTTCAGTGTATACCTGTTAGTGTTATTCATCACATATTATCCATAATTGTGAATCTATAGATTGTCCTGGTAAAAAGCCTAACTTTCATATTCTCAAAGTGACTGGTAAACAAAACAAAAAACAAAAAAACCCTTAAAATTAAAATCCCTGTTAAAGATTCTAAATAAGAGTGTATTTTCATGCTAAATGGGTTTGTTTGTCCTTCAGTCTCTATTATGACTAAAAAAGAGCTGCTCAAAGTTATTTGTTAGTAAGTATGAAGATTAGAGGCCAAAGTTACTTTAGCACTATATTGGTGGTAGCAGAGTACCAGTTATGCTGACATGGCCAGCATTGAGTCAAACCATTTGAGTTCCTGATGTGTAACAGGTGTCCTTGGCAGTGGAGAGTGAGCAGTGAATATAGAGGATACAAAGAATTGTTGCAATTTTAGACAGAACTGCTCAAGATGTCTCAGTGACAAGATGACACCGTAGTAAAATCCTAAAGGAGAGAAAACACCTAAGTAGAGGAAATGACAAACGCAAAGTCCTTGTGATAGGATGCTCTGGCATGTTCCAATAACACTAAAGGAATCTAGTGTTACTACAGCAGGTTTAGCAAGGGTGAAAGGAGTAGATGAGACCAGTGACAGGGGACCTGATGGTCACAGGGCCCCATGCATTTTGGCTACCGTATTGGGAAGAGATGGTAGAGAGTGGCAGAGAAAAGATGGAAATCTACTATGGGGCTGGCAATAATCCAAGCACAAGATGGTGACTTGTACAGGTTTACAGCTACGGAAGAAGAAATGATTCAATTCTGTATGCATTTTGATGGCAGAGGCAATGGATGGGAAATAGAATGTGAGTCAGGGAAGACGAAGGTTTATGACGTAAGGAACTAGATGAAACTGCCAATGGAGTTGCCAATAACTGATAGGCAGAAGGCTGTCAGAGAACTGTTATTTTGAAGGGCTGGGAATTAAGAACTCTAGCTTATTGAGTCTAGGTACCTATTAGATAACCAAGGGTAGACCAAGCAGTTAAATATGCCAAGTCTAAAAATCAAAAGAGAGAAAAAATAAAAATAAAAATAAAAATAAAAAGAAGACACAGAATTGTAGGTAGTTTTGGGAATTGGTGTTTAGATGGCTTACAACACTATCAGGCTAGATGAGAAGACCAAAGGAATGAAGGAGTATGAATATGATGAAGACGTCCAATGATTAAGCCAGCCGTGAGGAACTACGGGCTTTAAAGATAGGAAGACACCAAAGCTCTGAGTGAAGTGACAAGTAAAGTATCCTGGAAGTCGGATGTAGAAGAGGATGATCAAATGGTGTCAATTGGTCTAGATGAGAAATCAGACTATGCACTTGACAACATGGAGGTCAATGAGCTTAACAGGCAATTTTACTGGAGTGGTAAAGATTAGAGTATATTCAAAAAGAATCCTATTTTCCTGTATAGATGGATCATTCATTTCCCCTCCTCCTTTCTACCAATGTTGTTCCTTGATCCCATCTCAATCTAAGAGTAAAACTGTAAAAATGAGTGTGTCAATTTTGACTAAGCCACTTTTGCTTTTCCTGTACTAGTATGAAGTATTTTTAATCTGGGGGAGAAAATGAAGTTACACTATATAAAATACTTATGTTTGGGAATTTGAGATAGTAGAGGAAACATAATACAGAAGACTAACTTGTTTAGATCCAAACATTATATGGAAGAAAGGCTTAAGTCACATTAAAAATAAGGACCTTACAGTACAACTGTAGGATCAACTGAAGGATCACTTCTCTAGCATTTAAACCAAGGATGTGCAATTCCTTTCTACTTTTAGACTGAATGCACAAGTATCAATAGTCATTCCTTTAAGCTATTTAGTTTCAAAGACTTCTGAAAGACACCTGTATCCTGATACCACATCCTGGACCTGAACAAATCAGTCAACTCACATGTACACATGCTGAGATTTTCACTTCTGATTATCCTGTGATTAGGTTTTATTTTTGTTTTGTTTTAAGTCACAAAAAAACCCATAATCAAAAATAAGAAAAACAGTTAAGTTGCCAAATTCAATAGACGCTAATTCTGAAGAGGCTAGAATTCTATATTCTTTAAGTACCACTGGTACTTAAAGTCATTCACCTCTAATGCCCAAAGGCTATGGAAGAAAAGAATCATATAACTGTTGCTATCACTCCACTTGCTTCAGTGATCTAAAGAGGCCTGGAAAACCTTCAAGGAGCCCTACGTTCCTACATGGCAAATGCTTCTTTGAAGCAGCACAGGACAGATTAGTGTGCCAGACACCAACTAAGATGAAATAAAGAACACTTCCATTGCCAAAGCAAGAGTTCAGGCAGCAATTTTGGTATCAGTTTCTACACCTTCTAGGTAATGCCTTACTCACCTGCCTTTAGGGACACTTGGATTGCTTTCACACTCTTTATTAGTGACCATACCATAGTTCTTCATTCAACAGGTACTTGATGAACAGTGACTGTGGGATGTACCAAGGGGTTTACAACTTAATAGAAGTGATCTATTTTTGTAAGTTATCAGGATACAGGACTGTAAGTGCCACAGGAGTGGTACCAATTACCAAAAAAGAGTTACACGTTCAGCTTTTATCAGCAAACAGAAGTCACCAGCTTAGAAAACAGAAGACACACCCTCTGCAATTTAGCTTTTGCCTCTACCATACCTAATAAACGCAGTAAGTAATGCTCTAACTTACTGTGAAATCTCAAATGACCAGAGTATAGTATATGAATCTGATAATCATTCTGGTCATCTCAAAATGCCTCCCTCGTCCCTTGGTTTCCACAAATCTTACTCCACTCATCTTCCACTTCTGACTTCTACTCACTTGACACCACCTGCCTCCCGTTCCAATATGGCTGACTGCCAATCTCATTTACTCCCATAAACACTCCTATAACCCACTACACAAACTATGTATCTCCAGCAGTCCACCAAGACTGGACCAAGAGCCACATAGATTATTACAAAAATCTTCTTGGGGCAGGGAGGGGTTAAGTAAACATACCTAAGAAGTCATTTTCTTTCCATTTCTCTCAAACCCATTCTTCAGATCTACCAACTACAGTATCACAATCTCATTCTATAACAATAAACCCCAAATAAAAACCTCTACTTTCCTAGAACACATCTTGTCTACTTTACCTCAGAATCATCTCCTAAAACATTCTAATTTTACTAGAACTGAAATATCACATCACTACTGCTACCCAGTGTAGTCTCTCCACAAGCTTGAAAAGTAACATCAGCCAAGACGTTCCACCAGTACCACTTGGCACACTCTACTAACGCACTAATTACACCGTGTGACGGTCTGTGTTCTTTGGTGTCCTTCTCCCCTCCTAGTTTACAAATTCAAGAGCAAAGACTATTTCTCACTCACCTTCCTTTCACTGCACTTTTCACTTAAGTATAAGCTAAATAAAAACCTTTGATATTTGAGTACTTAACATCCTTATTACTGTTAATTTTTTTTCACTTACCAGTAAAAAGAGACTTACCAGTAAAAAATGCTAGAAATTGATTTGTAATGTCTCCATATACTATTACTGTCCACCAATCCAGGAATAATGTTAAGAAAACATTCATTTTAACTAGTAAAGTTCTGAAATGTTTCAGAGCCTGTTTTCTAACCTTAATTCTTCAATGTGCCATGTATATGCTTTGCAGCAGTTTCAGGGGAATGACAAAATGGACAAAAGGAAAAACTCGGTCAAAAAAAAAAAAAAAGGACATCTCAGTTTACCATCTACTCAGCTTACTTCTCTGTTGAAACAAAGGACTCTATTTAGATATCATATAGGAATGTATCTCTTTTCCAGAGCCTTTTATTTTTCTCATTAGAAACTGTGAATCCAAATTCACTTGATAATTAGGCCATTGTCTGATGCTTAGAAATCACTTCAATATTAGCTTATGATCTTATTTATTTAGTAATAAAAAAAATCCATTAATTCAGACAATGCAGAAAATATCCTCTATCAAAAAGATGCAGTTAATTCTTTAATTCAAAAAATGTAAACTTTACCCCTTCATACTCTTGAGCATTTAATGACAAATCGTGACTTGTTTAACTTCAATGTTCACAGGTTACCTCCAACTAAACATTACTTCCTCTTTCCCCTGTCTCAGGTTTTCTAATAAACTTACCTTCCAACATGGTCTTGATAGTCACAGACTGTTTGGCAATTTCAACATCAACTTCAAATATCTCTCCATCAGAACTCTGCAACTTAATTGAAGGCATCTAAAAAAAAGGTACTACACTGAATTTGAAATATAAGAGATACTACTTTTTTACATTTCATCAACTAGTCTGTTGTTAAAAGACATCTAACATATTAACTATAAAATCCTAACGACCTGTAGTATATATATAATCCTGTAAAACACGGCCAGTGGTTATTCCCAGGCTAGCATAGAAGTATTGCTATCAATTTTTTCAAAGTGTAACTCCTAGGAATACAAGCTTTTAATTTTAAGGCTTGCCCTACTGAACTTATTACTGGTATAAATTTTAGAGTTACATTCTGTATTTTTAATGTAAGATATATTTAAAATAAACTATTCAGCCTGAGCCTGCATTTTGTTGTTGCTGGTGTTTTTTCTAAAGCTTTTTTATTTTGGGGCGCCTGGGTGGCTCAGTTGGTTAAGCATCTGTCTTCAGCTCAGGTCATGATCCCACGGTCCTGGAGTTGAGCCCCACATCGGGCTCCCTGTTCAGTAGGATGTCTGCTTCTCCCTCTCCCTGCCGCTCCCTGTGCTGGTGCTCTGCCAAATAAATAAATAAAACCTTAAAAAAAAAAAAAAGAGAGAGAGAGAGATTTTAAAGAGAGAGCTCTAGAGGATGCATACACACACTTATGCATGCAGGGGAGGGGCAGAGGGAGAGAATCTTAAGCAGACTCTGTGCTGACAGGGAGCCCCACGCAGGACTCAATCCTACCACCCTGAGACCAGGACTGGAGTCAAAATTCAGAGTCAGAGGCTTAACCAACTACGTCACCCAGCACCCATTTGCCTGCCTTTCTGCTGTCACTGAATGCTGACTACTCTCATCTGAATAGTTAACTGTCACAATAAACCTCCTGCAAAGTCCAAAATAAATGAAGTTACCAAGTAAGATACAAATGTTCCAATAGTGAGACTTACCAGTAAAAAATGAGTTCAGATCTGAGGAGTGTTATGAGAATATTCTTATTTTATGTTTGCATCAATGTAAAATATAGAAGATAATAATATATTTAAGGACAAACAAATGTCAATCTCATCTGCTAAACTAAAAGTACTTAAATTTAACAGCCCTTTTTATCTTCCATTACTGACTGTCCAGGTGTCCAAATTTGAGTTCTCCTGCTAAAATAAAATCCTCAGAGAAATAACCTGTTACTAGCTTCAAAAATGTATTTATTACCTCAGACTGGGAAAAAGATACCTCTTAGATAAAAATTAAGCAATTAACTACAAAGGACTTGAGTTCTAGCAAAACCAAAAAACCCCACTTCTTTAAAATGAAAAGTTCCAAGCCATCAATTTCTTATCTTCAGATTCTTAGGGGAAGTAGGAAGAGCAGCAATACCCGACTCTAAACATTACTTTACAATCTCTTCAAATTTCAAATAAATATTTTACAGGCCCATGCTTCTCAGGTATTCATAATCCTGCAATGGCCCTATTAACTCTAGAGTGTAGAATTCGCCATTTAAAATATTCACTGCACCTATTTTAGGATCAAAGATTCCAAACCCATTAAATCAGTTAAAATATTCATTCCACTTTTCTTAGACAATTATCTCTATTACCCAAATAAGCTGTTAGAGAAAGGAAGCAAAAAAAGGTAAAGCTCTGTTTTAAAATCAGCCACTGCAATATCCTGCTCTCACTGGTCCAGGGCTGGAGAGAATCAGATTTCACTTTTCAGTTCACAAATATGTCTGTTCCTCCATGTTGCTTAGTGCTTGCCAATAATGCAGTTGTCCTATTCAATGGAGAAGGGCCCAGAGCAGAGGACCTTCCCTGTGACAAGACAATAACAAAAGGTATCCCTCCCAAAAATATTTTAGTGTGAATCCAATTTTTAATTACAAAACATTCTATGCTCTTTTTATATCCCATAGTGCTGCAATCAGCACTACTACAGAAAGGCAAGCTTGGCAATACAATTGATAAAATTACTTGTGAGCACAATGACCATTTCATATTGCTTTCAAGTAACTGTTGGTAAATAACCAGATCTGCTTAGTCATAGTCAAATTCCGGTATTATATTACTCTTAAGGGAGTTGAGATCTTATTAAATAAGCAGGGAGGCAATGGGTTCATTTGTAATCGAATTCACTTTGTGATCCCAAACTTAATACTTCAAAGGGTCGTTTTGTTTTCGTTTTTTACTGTCATAGAGTTGGAATTCAGGACGAAACTGTAATGATGATAATGGACGAGATTCTGATTGGACATGCTTTCAAGACAATTCCTTAAGCTTCTGATCTTGAAAATCAATCACCTTCCATTACTGGCATGAAACAGATTCTATCAACAACATAAGAGAAACCTGTGTTTTCAGTGACCCGAATTGTTGACACTTTTTTGAGAGCAGAATGGAGAACTCTACGTTGCTCTATGACACAGATACATTCTATCGTGACGCTCTGGTGAAAAATTCATGACCCCAAAACCCAAACCTGAGATCCTTATCCAGGTGAACGTCCTATCCCCGTTAAAACTTAAAAGCAGCCTGGCTTCGAAAGAGTTAGGCCTCCTAAAAGTCACACCACGATGACGAGAACATCTGGCTATTTCAACAGTTGTTTCAGCAACTCCAAGCTGTGGCAAAATAATGGAGAGAAACATTCTGAAGCAGCAGGCGGCCTGCCGGGCAAACGTGCGGCCCAAGCAGGTAGCCACAGCTTACTGTGGCCAGTGACGCCAGACACAAGGAAGAGGGAAAAAGATGGGAGCGAAAACCACCCAGCGCTCCCGGGCTCCCACCGCCACGCGCCTTCGGGACGCCAAGACAACAAACAGGCACGCACGCCCACGCCGGCCCGGGGGCCTCCGCCGAGAGCCCCGCCACCGCCCCCACCCCACCCCCACGCGGTCCCCGAGGCCCGCAGGCTCCCGGCCAACGGAGGCCCCGCGCCGCAGCCTGGGCCTCGCGGCCGAGCTCCGCGCAGGCAGGCGGACCCTCGCCCCTTGCGAGGAGGGGCCACTCTCCGGCCCGGCTCGCACCTTCTCCCGGCCGCCCCAGCGCCCCCGAGGCGTCGTGAGGACGCGCGGCCGGGAGAGGGCTCGCCGGCACCTCCCGGGAACAGGGTCGGCGACGGGCGCGCTGGGCCTGAGGGAGGCCTGGCCCGGGTGCCTCACGCCTCCCGCCTCCCGCCTCGGGCGGCCGCCCAGCCCGCAATCCACGGCACCACCGCCCCTTCGCGTTCGGTCGGCGGCTACTCACGGTGCTCGGTCTCGAGCCGACGGCGGGCTGGAGGCTGCCAAGAGCGGAGCACCCTGGCCGGCAGGAGGAGAAAGGGGGAGAACAAGGCCTCTACCGGCGGCGCGGCGCGGCGTCGGCCTTATAAGGGCGGGCGCAGGCGCTGAGGACCCCGGGCCCGCGGCGTCACAGAGCCGGCGGGGCTGGCCGCCGAGATCGCCTGACGCAGGCGGAGACAGCGGGGCGGAGGAGCGGGCGCTACGGCGCGGGGGCGGGGCTTCGCTCTGACCCCCCCCCCCGCCCCGCCCCGCCCCACCCGCCTCACCCGCCTCACCTGCGCAGCCGCGGCTCGCGGTCCTGCCAGCAGAACCGCGGGACGGGCTGGGATGCTCCGCCGCCTGCAAGGGTCCTTCAGGCAGGGGCTGGCCTCTGCCGAGTTAAAGACTCCCTCCGTGGAAAGCCTAGAAACTGCTAGTGAGCGTGTGGGCGCCGAGGGACTGGTGTCGGGGAGGGGCTGCGCACCCCCCCCCTTTCAGGACGGGGAGAGGGGCCCCGCGGGAGGAATGACATCCCCGAGCCCAGCGTGCGGTAGCTCACTCTCCGGGGTAACCCGTGAGGTTGAAGGGTCGTTGCCCTCTCCCTGCTCTGGACCTCCGAACACGTGCAGACCAACGCAGCTTAGTGCTCTTCAGCCTTGCGTCCTACCGTTGTTTTCCCGAGAGGCCTCCAGGCCGGAGGAGCCATTGTTGCAGAGGACCCCCGAGTCTGGAAAGGAGGCCTCTCTGGAAGCAAATTCGAGTACTGAGCAGACGTGCGTGTGAGGCAGGGCAGCAGGATTCTAGGGGTGAACCAGGCAGCCTGGGAGGGTGCTGCCTGCACAGAACTCTTGCTGTGGGATGTTCCCTGAGGTCTGCTGGGTCCATAGGATGAAGCTAACGCTAAAGGAAAGGGAGTTTGTGACAAAACACCGCCCCCCACCCCTCCCAACCCAGCCCCACGCCCTGCAGTCAGGGGCTCTGCGGGACTCCGCTGTGTTGCTGCTTGGTGAGCACTGCCGCCCCTCTCGGGCCGACTAAGGCGCCAGGCTCACCTAACCACCGAGCATGTGATGGGATTCCTGACGCCAGGGAGACAAAAGACACTTCCACACAGGGCCCCCTAAAGAAATCAGAGGCCTACAGCTCTTCTGGGATGGGACTGGGCAGGGAAGCCAAGCAGCTTCTTGGATTACCAGGTCTTTGTCTACAAGCTGTGGTATCCAGTGTCTGCCAGGTGCCACAGCTGATGGCAGGGAGATGAAAGGACCTACACCTCTCATACTTTTTTTTCCACAACACAGCCCTGCCCTCTGCAGCTCAGGACTCTGGTCCCCTAGGTAAGGCCCACTGGAGCCCCTTTGCTCCCTTGCCCGTGGCATACAGGTGACACCTTGCAAACTCCTGTTAAACATCCTGAGAAGGAAGGACTGAGCAATAATAGGTCATGTGTCCAGCCTGAGGACCCAGCATGGAGTAGGTGTATGCTTTTCCAAATATGTCTGGGGACCACCAGTGTTAGAATCACCAAGAGATGCTTGTTTTTCTTTTCTCTTTATTTATTTTTTAAAGATTTTATTTATTTATTCATGAGGGGCAGAGACATAGGCAGAGAGAGAAATAGGCTCCCTGCTGGGAACTCGTGTGGGACTTGATCCCAGCACTCTGGAATCACCACCTGAGCCAAAGGCAGACACTCAACCACTGAGCCACCCAGGTGCCTGAGATGTTTGTTTTCAAAATGCAGATTTCATTTATTCATATCTGGTCTATTATATTCATAGATTATCTCAGGAAAGTTACATAAGAAATTGCCTCATGGCGAAGGGAACCAGGTGACGAGGTTTAAGGGGCTGGAGTGTTTGTTCACTTTATACCCTTTTCTACCTTTTGGATTTTGATCCATATGAATATATTACATATTCAAAAATGTTTTACTTCAAAAAATAAGTTGGCATCAAGTCAAGAAAAATGCAGATTCCTGGGTCCACTCTTGATCTAATGAATCTGATTCCCTGGTGGCAGGTTTTTCTGCCTTTTTTTTTTTTTTTTTTTTATTCATGAGAGACACCGAGAGAGAGAGAGAGGCAGAGACACAGGCAGAGGGAGAAGCAGGCTCCACGCAGGGAGCCTGATGTGGGACTCGATCCTGGGACTCCGGGACCACACCTGGGCCGAAGGCAGACACCCAACCACTGAGCCACCCAGGCATCCCGGTTTTTCTGCCTTTTAAACAAGTTTTCCAAGGGATTCTTAAGCTGAGGGTTAGTTGAGAAACCACTGTAGTAGGGTCTCAGTGATGAATTACTGCTAAGAAGGGCCCAGCAGTGTCTGTCAAAGGTGACTCATTTAGGGGCACCTGACTGGCTCAGTGGTTGAGTCTCTGCTTTTGGCTCAGGTTGTGGTCTCAGGGTACTGGGATCGAGTCCCACATCAGGCTCCCCACAGGGAGCCTGCTTCTCCCTCTGCCTATTTCTCTGCCTCTCTCTGTGTCTCTCATGAATAATTTTTTTTGAAGGTGACTCATTTAGCCCCACACTTTCTGAATCAGCCTTCAAACTCTCCTTCTAGGATGGACAAGGCAATTGGAGGACTGTCAGGTGCAGGCTGGTGATTATTCATCCCCACTCATTTATCCATAATCACCAACCCAGGTCAGAAAGGACTGGCCCCCACAGAGTCCCCTTGCTGGGTAAAAGTGCGAGGAAATAGGGATTCCTCTAACTTCAAAGCTGGCCCTGAGAAGGCTTAGGTCTTGTCCTTACTTCAGCCACTCCACACACCATGTAATCAAAGCTCTTTGTTCTGCAGAGGAAGGAAATAAAGCCAAAGAGAAGGGACATTTCCGTTGTCAGAAAGCCACTGTGTGGAACAAGGTTGAGGCTCCAGTCCCAGCTATGTTGCTGCCACCACAGCCCAAATACTGAATTGTAGCTACATCCCTCAAATGCTAGGAATATTTTCTGATTTACTACTGTTTCCAGCATACTACTTGCAGAGAAGCTAAAGGGCTCACATTCAAGTCCAGGTGGGAAAATCTGCTTTTTATGGTGAATTCATTTCCAGGGATTATCTCGCTTTGTAAATCGAGTTTCATTGCTATAAAGAGTTCACAGGAGAATTCCTATGAGGACCAGTTCTCTCAGTGCATCTAAAATGGGACTTTGCTGCCCAGAATTCAGTTCACACTCCCTTTGTCAGGCACCTACCCTTGGGACTAACTGAATCTGGAGGTGTGTTCCAGCCCATAGGACAGCATGTAAGCGGAGAAGTAATCCAGTTCCCAGGAGATCTCTGACCTTCTTTCTTCCTTTTTCCAAACTCTAAGCCTTCCATCTAAAAGCCAGACTACCTTATTACTCCAGAAGAGAAAGGGCTGGATGTAAAGAAAAAAGTCAAATTTTTGGATCTTGATTTGCAAAATGAACTCTTAGAATAAATGGAATCTTTAGGGGATCCCTGGGTGGCACAGCGGTTTGGCGCCTGCCTTTGGCCCAGGGCGCGATCCTGGAGACCCGGGATCGAGTCCCACATCGGGCTCCCGGTGCATGGAGCCTGCTTCTCCCTCTGCCTGTGTCTCTGCCTCTCTCTCTCTCTCTCTGTAACTATCATAAATAAATAAAAAAAAATTTAAAAAAATGGAATCTTTAGAGCAAGAAGGTTTTTTGGAGCAAAAAGCCCAAGACGCTGAAGGACTCAAATCTTAAATGGTATAACAGCAACAGCAGTGTTAGGAAAAAGAAGGTATGATGATACCAGAACCAATTTTCCCAAAGGATAGGGGTGGGGGGAAAATTGAAGCAAAGGGAGCATTGCAGTTAACCACTGGGGTGGGTCTTTGAGAAAGGACTCCTCCCATCCTCTCTGCGCAGCGATAGAGCTTACTAACCCCAGAAAGGTTTGTGGGCTCTCAGGATGAAGAGAATCTATGCCTTGGTCTGTGAGAAAGGGCTAAAGTCTTCCATGATGAGAAAATATGGGATCAGTTAAGTAGAAATGGCAGCTGGGTGTGTTTAGGCAAGTGGGCCTGGAAGTGTGTCAGGATCAGACCTCATGAGTAGAGATCTCAGAGACCCTCTAAATGTGTCCTGGAGCCCTAAAACAGCATGGAAGTTGCTCAAAGAGGAGAGAGATGACCAGGAAGGGGCTTGTGAAATGTAATTAAGGGAACTCAGATGAACCTAGGTCAACTGACACTGTCCAAGCCAAAAGCCATGACACAAATGCATCCGTCTGTGGCCATAGCAGAAACCAAGGATGACAACTTACAACCAGGTGTTGCTGCCTCCCTACAGAGTACAGGAAGTTGGGTGATTGGATAATGGATGATGACCAATGACCAGACAACCTCCAACCCTCTCCTCCCACTCCACGCCATGACCACATCAGTTCTGCATGATGTAGCTCTGACCCTAGATAGAAAAGGAACAAAAAGGGATCCCTGGGTGGCTCAGCGGTTTAGTGCCTTCCTTTGGCCCAGGGTGTGATGCTGGAGTCCCGGGATCGAGTCTCACATGGGGCTCCCTGCATGGAGCCTGTTTCTCCCTCTGCCCGTGTCTCTGCCTCTTTCTCTGTGTCTCTCATGAATAAATAAATAAAATCTTAAAAAAAAGAAAAAGGAACAAAAATCCTCAATTTGACTGCATGTACCCCTGAAGTGACTTAATGATCATACACCCCCTTGGCCGACTGTGCCAGGAAGTAAGCAAATTACATTTCTGCTATCAAATGGAATAGAGAGCAAGTAAGAAAACAAAAGACCTATCATTTTGGCATAGCCACGTTTTCTGATTTTAAAATTGTATATGGCCACAGGGGGACAAGGATCCTGCAGACCAGTTGCTGCCCGCTTGCTGCTTACATCCTGTGTCATCGTGGGATATGTGGCCGCCTCTGTCCTTTGTAGCCTCAGTCTTCTTGTCTGTAAAATGGGGCTTACAGCACTATCTGCCTCACAGGATTTTTGTGAAAATTAATTATTTTAGTCACTAGGACAGCCAAACTTAATAGCTTGGCCCTACCAGCTGTTGGCAAGGACAAAGAACAATTGCAACACATGCCGCTGGTGGGAGAGCAGATCGGTACACCAGAAAATTGGCAGTCTACTAAAATTAAACATACATATGCCCAATGGCTCAGTAATTCCAATTATGGACAAATACCCAACAGGAATACATTCTCCTGTCTACCAAAAAATATGTTTAAGAATGTTTACAAAAAAAAAAAAAAAGAATGTTTACAGTGGGACACCTGGGTGACTCAGTCAGTTAAACGGCTGCCTTCAGCTCAGGTCATTATCCTGGGGTCCTGGGATTGAGCCCCATGTCAGGCTCCTTTCTCAGCAGGGAACCTGCTTCTCTAACTCCCTCTACCCCTCTCCCTGCTTGTGCTCCCTCTCTGTCTCTGTCAAATAAATATATTAAAATCTTTTTTAAAATGTTCACAGCAACTTTAACAGAAAAAGCTAGAAATAAAAAATCCACCAACTGTAAATGTAAAAATAACCTTGTATATTCACATAGTGGAAGAGTAAATGGCAATGAAAAAGAAACTACTGATCTTAACAACAGCATGGATGAATCTTACAGACATATTTTTTTAAGATTTTATTATTTCATGTATTATTATAATTCAAGGCTGGAGGAGTAATGGAAGATGCTAGGGAGGAAGGTGGGAGATTGTTGCAAGGCTCCTCCGCCCGGGAAAGACTTAGCTGCCCAGAGCCCAAGTCCAACTGAGGCCTTGGACAAAGCTGCAGAGAGAGCCACTCATCAGCTTCCTTGCTTCTACTTCAGCCAGCCAGGGCACTGCCTCCCCTGGTAGGCTATTGACCCATCCCCAGGAAGTTGCTATGGAAGCTCTAGTCAAAAGTGGCATCCACACCTAAATGGAAGAAGAGAAAACTTCTTACTCTGACTCCATCAGAGACCCGTGGGTCTAGGCTGGATTGAAGGGTTATCAAACCAGAGTGGGCTTGCCCATGAAGCTGAGATGGCTTAGTATGTAACTTGTCCCAGGCCACACAGCAGGGAAATGGGGCGTGGAACTGAACCTAGGTCTGACTGACTCACCACAGATGAGTCAAAGCTTTCCAGAAGAGCATGGGCTACCCTCTGTTTCAGCTCCCCCCAGTAGGAAAGTCCACGGGGATACATGGGTACCCTCTGTAGGCTCAGAGTGGCTTCCCAGGGCCCCGCAAAGACAGGGACAGGGAGGGGGTTGCCCTACATACAGTCTGGTCCTGGCCAGTCCCCAAGAGCTGATTGGCTTTGGCCAGCAGATAGTGCCAGAGGGCCAGTAGTCATTAACTGAGCCTGTCCCCTCACAGAGATGCTTCCAGAAGCTGCCTCCTCTCCTCTCCAGGACCAGTCGTCCTGTCCAGATCCCTGGTGTGACAGAGAGATTGACTTTGTGTACAGCTTGACTACATACCCACAGTGTGACTCTGGAAGTAGCTTCCAGCCCTGTAGGCCACAGCGTCCCTCTGGGAAATCAAGTTCACACACAAGTCCTGGCAACAGGGCCCAGGACAAAAGCAGGGCAATGTAGGCCATCGAGAACTGTTTTGTAGATGACAAAATCATGACAGCTCTGCTCTCTCCCACTATGGGAACCAGAGGACACCAGCATCAGTGTGGCATCTGGAACCAGCACAGTGGGGCAAAACCACAAGAGGACAGTCTGAGTGGTCCACAGCTCAGCCTGCCAGCTGGCTACCCACAGAGCTCCAGGCCAGGCCCTGATATGCTGGACATTCCAGGAGCTAGACTTGGGGAGACATCAATGAGGGGCAGGCAAGTATGACTTTATTGAGAGAAAGAGAGAGGAGAGGCGGAGAGAGAAAATCTTAAGCAGGCTCCATGCCCAGTGCAGAGCCTGATGTGGGGCTCACAATCCTGAGGTTATTACCTGGGCTGAAATTAAGAGTTGGACACTTAACCAACTGAGCCACCCAGGCATCCTGACAAGTATGACTTTAGGATCTCTCACAAACCAAGGGCTAGTCTGTGAATGCTGAATGCCTAGTTATGAAGGCCTGTTTGCCAAGGGGCCACTGAGTGGCAAGGACGTCCTCAGGAGAATCTCTTGAGTACAGGCCCAACCCATGACCTACTAACTGGCCCAGAAGGCTGCCAGTGTGTACTGTGCCAGTCAACCGGTCAAAGAATATTTACCTAGTACCCTCTCCATCTGCAATGTCATAGGCAGTGGTAAACAAGACAGAAAAGGGACTTTGGTCTTAGGGAGTTTGTCTTCTAATGGGTAAGATATATATTTTTAAAGATTTTATTTGAGAGAGAAAGAACATGAGCAGGAGGAGGAGCAGAGGGAGAGGAAGAAGCAGACTCCCTGCTAAGTAGGGAGGCTGATGCAGGGCTCGATACCTTAATACCCCATACCTTGACCCTGAGATCATGACCTGGGCCCAAGGTAGACAACCTACTGAGCCACCCAGGCGCCCCTAGTGGGTAAGATAAATGCACACAAATGAGAAAATGTTAAATAGGTGAATATTGTGAGGAAAATAAAGGCTGATGTAGAAAGTGAAGTCGGGGAAGGTAGGGGCAGCAGGAAGCAAAAACCTGCTGGAGAAGGCACCAGCCATGGAAAGCAGTGGGACAGCTATTCAAGGAGAGCAAGGCTCTGAGTTAAGAATGACCTTGGGGGATCCTGGGTGGCGCAGCGGTTTAGCGCCTGCCTTTGGCCCAGGGCGCAATCCTGGAGACCCGGGATTGAGTCCCATGTCGGGCTCCCGGTGCACGGAGCCTGCTTCTCCCTCTGCCTCTGTCTCTGCCTCTCTCTCTCTCTCTCTCTCTCTGTGACTATCATAAAAAAAAAAAAATGACCTTGGTATGTTCCAGCATCATCAGAGCTTAATGAGGCAGGGGGAGAGTGAAATGCAATACAGACAGAGGAGCAAGCAAGGACCAAAGCATGACACTTGGCAGGGAAGACAAAAGAAGGTTGGATTTTATTCTGTTTGCATTTAGCAAGCTCAGGGGTTGGAGGTAAGCAGCAAGTGGCCTGATCTGATCTTCAGTTTAGAATGCTCACTTTGTGACTGTGCATAGAATGTGGTTGGTAGGCAGAAGGGAAATAGTAAGATCTTTCAGGAGGCTTGAACCAGGGCAGGGACAGTGGAGATGAGGAGAAAGATATATGTGGAGGTATAGCTAGTGGATTTCATGTGCATGAATGGTGGTACTATTTACTGAGTTAGGGACCACCAGGAGTTTGGGTGGAAGATCAGGAATCCAGCTTGAGATGCATGTTAGACATCTGAGTCGTGCCAAGGAGGCCATCGGATATATAACTCTGGAGCTCAAGGGAGAACATGGGTTAAGAATCTAAGTTTGGGACTCTTGAGCCTATAGATGGGATGAGATGAAATCACCGAGGTAGAAGAGAGACAGAGGGATCCCTGGGTGGCGCAGCGGTTTGGCGCCTGCCTTTGGCCCAGGGCGCGATCCTGGAGACCCGGGATCGAATCCCACGTCGGGCTCCCGGTGCATGGAGCCTGCTTCTCTCTCTGCCTGTGTCTCTGCCTCTCTCTCTCTCTCTCTCTCTGTGACTATCATAAATAAAAAAATAAAAAATAAAAAAAAAAAATAAAAAGAGAGAGAGACAGAGACCTAAGCATTGGGTGACACTAACATTTAGCAAAAGACTTGGGAAGTGGTGGTCAAAAAGGAGGAAAACAAGCACACCTAGTGTCATAGTAGACAAGGAAAGAAATTATTTCCAAGAAGTTGTTTTGGTTAATTGCCTCCAATCCAATGCTAAAAACTGGACTTTTTTTTTTTTTTTTTTTTTTTTTTTAAGGTAGGTTTTACACCCACCATGGGGCTTGAACTTCTGACCCTAACATCAAGAGTCACATGCTTGGGGCACATGGGTGGTTAAGCATTCAATTTCTGGTTCCAGCTCAGGTCATGATCTCAGGTTGTGAGATGGAGCCCAGCATCAGGCTCTGTACTCAGTGTGGAGCCTGCTCAGGATATTCTCTCTCCGTCTGCCCCCAACCGCCCACCCTTCACCCCTCACTCTCTCTTTCTAAAATAAATAGATACATCTTAAAAAAAAAAAAAAAGAGCCACATGCTGTACCAACTGAGTCCGTTAGGCGCTCCTAAAAACTGCAGTTTTTAAAAAAATATTTATTTCAGAAAGAGGGAGTGCAGAAGTGAGGCGGGGGGGGGGGGTGGCGGGCGGCGCACAGGCAGAGGGAGAGAGAGAAGCAGACTCCCTGCTGAGCAGGGAGCTTGATGTTGGGCTCCATCCCAGGACCCCTAGATCATGACCTGAGCCAAAGGCAGACACTTACCACCTGAGCCACTCAGGTGCCCCAAACTGGAATTTAATATAGTAAGAAAAATGTCTACTATGCTTGGCAATGTAAAAAATAACCTTGATAAAGTCTATTATTCCAGTGGAGCAATGTCCCGAGCAAACAGTGTAAGAGGAGATGAACAGAGAATAGCTAACAAAGGTTTGCCAAGAGGAGGAGCATAGAAAAGGCACAGACATGGGGGCTGTGAGGTCAACAGAGTTTGTTTTCAGGATTGAAGATGCTGGAGCCATGCTTGTATGCTGTTGGGAATGATCCAGGTGAGGTCAACGTTACAGATACAGCTGCACAGCTGCAGAAAGGTTAGTGGAGGTGGTGGCAGGAAGAAGAAAGTATAAGTTGGCAAGGTCATCAGAGTTCTGGAGTACAGGAGAGGGGGTGCTGGCTATTGGAGAAGAGAGAGACCATGTGAATCAGTCCTCTTGAAGCCTGAGAAGGAATCTTAGGAAGCAGAGGAAACTGTCTGGCAGTGACTGGTTACTGTGATATTTGTATAAATGAGTCCCTCCCATGAGCTTAGTTATGCATTTCTCTAGCCGTGTTCTGCTGCTCAGGTGCAGGATTCGGTCTCTGGATAGCAAGTCCTAGCCTGGGCTACAAACAGGTTCCCATCCTGCAGCCTCCCTCCTGTTGCCCCTGACCTCCTGCCCTCAGCAGGTCAAAGCAAAAATCTCTGGAGATGTCATCAGGTGACTCTTGGTGTCGCTCTACAAACAACACGCTAGTTTTCTCTTTTAAAAGGAGTGATAAATAGGGGATCCCTGGGTGGCAGTCGTTTAGTGCCTGCCTTCAGCCCAGGGCATGATCCTGAAGTCCCGGGATCGAGTCCCACACTCGCTCCCTGCATGGAGCCTGCTTCTCCTTCTGCCTGTGTCTCTGCTTCTCTCTGTCTCTCATGAATAAATAAAATCTTTAAAAAAATTAAAATAAAAGAAGTGATAAATAATGATCTTGTGATAGTGTCTCATACAGATTGGTGAAAAGGGGTAGCTCCTTTTCATCCTATGGGTCTCAGCTCAATGCCACTTCCTCAGAAAGCACCAGGCTCATTACCAGCCCAATCAGTGCACTGCTAAATTTAAATAAAATTTATATAAATTGAGACATTTAAAAGCCACTGTATCAATATGTATTATGCTATCAGGTAGAAAATTGTTGTAATCCACAAACTTGGTGAGTTGTGGACAACCTGTGCAACAGCATGTTTGTGTAGGCTGTGATAAAAGGGTACCTCTTTTTACCTCCCTGCCTCATACCCTGCCTTATTTCTCTTCATAGCACATTGTCCCTATCTGACTTTTGTATTTATCTCTCAGAAATGTAACCTCCACAAGGGCAGACACTTGGTATTGCACATCACTGTATTTATTTCCAGTGCCTAATAACACCTGACACATAACAGCTACTCGGTAAGTAGTTATTGAGGGCATGCTTAAATCTATTTTCTCCCATTTGCCCTTTTAAATTAGGTTGTGATATTTTAAAATATTTTAAAATTTAACTTTTTTAAAGATTTTATACCACCTGTACCAGCCACACCCACTCTCCCAACCATGCAATTCAGCTGGTATCAGGTAGTGGCTGACTTACCCATGGACATTTTTAAAAATATATTTTTATTTATTCATGAGAGACTCACACAGAGAGAGGCAAAGACAGGCAGAGGGAGAGGCAGGCTCCTTGCCTGGAGTCCGATGCGGGACTTGATCCTGGAACTCCAGGATCATGACCTGAGCCAAAGGCAGGTGCTCAACCATTGAGCCACCCAGGGGCCCCTTACCTATGGACATTACTCAGACACCATGCAACATGCTTTCTTGAGCTCATTTGCTATGCTCCCCCAGATAGAAGCCGCCCCTTACTACACTCTGGCTGAGAGAACTAAGCCCTCTTGCTAGAATCACAAACCTCCCCCACCCCCTCACTGCACACACTCTTGCTTTCACCCTTTCTTCCTAGCCTTTTCATTGATTTATTTCCTACCTCTCATCTCCCCCTTCAACAAATATTTCTGTCCTTTGCTTCAAGACTTGGAGAGCCTTGAAATTTTCTCACAAGCAAGAGCTATCAATATAGAACAAGGCTTGGAATGTTGAGAGTCAGCAGGTCCTGGAGTCATAAGTTTTTTAAATGCAAAAACTGTTTCCTTTTGACCCAAGATGCCAGCCACACAACTGATGGACTTAGGACTCAGGTCTGAGTCACTTCATCCAACTACCACCTCTCCTACTCTCCTACCAGGAACACAGAGGAGAGCCAAAGCCCAGCTTGGATCCTGCAAAGTTGGTGAGGGTGGGAAAGGCTTTCTATGCCTCTAAGATGTAGGCACAAAACATAGTGGGAGGACCACCTGTCCCGGTTTGAGGACTAAAAACTCTGCATCCTGGGAAATGCTTAAGTCCTAGACAAACCAAGACAATTGGTTACCCTGTATTAGGGCTGTGCCCAACTGTGACCACACATCCACACAACCTGGTAAGTTGCCTCAGGTTTGCCTCCCTGTTTAACATTAAACTACTTCAGGGACCCAGCGTACTTTTCACCAACTCACTACTAGTTACTTGTAAAATAATGGTTGGCACAATACTCAAGATGTTGAAGGAGAAATGTACCAGTACGTTTTAAAAAGGTAAGGAGTGACATGCATACACACACAAAACTAAGTTGCTTCTAAAGGAGGTGATTTAAATTATACATGATTATGAGGTAAAACTGCTACTCTACAAACAGGTAGGCTTGGGTATGGTAGTATCTATGGTGAAGGTATCCACAAACCATTAATAGTAAAACAGGAGTAAGGTTTAAGGGAAGACTTTTTTTGGTATACATCTTTGTTGCACTGACTTTACGAGAAGTATGTATTTTATCATAAAATAGTAGAAAAGATCTTTTTTTTTTTTTTTTACCAAAGACTGGGCACCCATACGGATCAGAGCTGGGCAGTGTATGAGGGGTCAAGCGCTTTCTTTCTTTCTTTTTTTTTTTAAGATTTTATTCATTTATTCGTGAGAGTCACAGAGAGAGAGAGAGAGAGGCGCAGAGACACAGGCAAAGGGAGAAGCAGGCTCCATGCAGGGAGCCCAACATGGGACTCGATCCCGGGACTCCAGGATCACACCCTGGGCCAAAGGCAGGCGCCAAACCACTGAGCCACCCAGGGATCCCTGGGTCAAGTACTTTCTATCAGAATTTATAGATGGTTAACTGGGTACCACAAGACCAGACAAGAAAGTAATTTGGTCTTGGCTTCTGGCTCCCGAGATGACGGGGTAAGTAAGGGTCTTCAGAAACATGAGGAAATGGCCAGTTAATGAAGGGCTAGCACAAGATTCCATTTGCTATCCTTGTTAAAGTCCCAACAACTGACTAGTTTCCACAGTCTTGCATAGAATACCAGAGGTTTATTAGAGTCTGAAAAATCAAGATCATTCCTCTGCTAAAGAATGCCCTCAAATCAACTGGGTTTTCAGGGAGAAAAGGAGGAATTCTTTCATTTAGATGTAACAGGGATAGGATAAGAGAGTGTGGAGGTGGGGTGGTGAATTGACAGAGCACAGAGAACATTTAGGGCAGTGAAAATACTGTTTACTGTAACGATGGGTACATGTTATTATACATGCTTCCAAACCCCTACACTGTACACCACCAAGAGTGAACCCTAGTGTAAACTATGAACTCAGTGATTATGCCAATGTAGGTTCATCAATGTAAAATTATTTATTGGGCAGCCTGGGTAGCTCAGTGGTTTAGCGCTGCCTTCAGCCCAGGGCATGATCCTGGAGTTCCAAGATCAAGTCCCACATCCTGCATGGAGCCTGCATGGAGCCTGCATGGAGCCTGGATGGAGCCTGCTTCACCCTTTGCCTGTCTCTGCCTGTCTCTGCCTGTCTCTGTCTCTCATGAATAAATAAAATCTTTTTTTTTTTTTTTAAGGAAAGAAATATATTAAGTATTAATGGAAGTTGTGTTTCATTTTATGGGAATTTGTGACTCCTGGTCATCAGTTTGTGAGTTTGGGCTCCACGTTGGGTATAGAGTTTACAAAAAACTAAACTTTTTAAAAGATCAGTTTATGGGACTGATTTTTTTCCTTTAGTTCTTTCTATATTTCCCAAATATTCTTTAGTGAGATATAATACCTTTACTATAAAATGAGAGCACTTTTTTTTTTTTTCCTGAAAGCCAAATGAGGTTTATCAGGAGAGGTAGTATAAAGTGATGCATTCCTGGAAAGCAATTAGGCAATATATAACAAGAATCATAAACCTACTCCTTTGACCTGCTCCTGGGAACCTTATGCTAAAGCAATCCCAAGAAGGGGGAATACTAGCTTCAGAAAGATGTATGGCAGCCCAGGATGGAATACGGCCTGGTTTCCAGCTTGAGCAAATTGAAGCTTACACCCTCTATAGAGCATTCATAGCCTTGAGGAAAGGAGGTCACAAAGACTTCCGGTGGGGTAATATTTACTACAATGCTAATTGCAGGCAATTGTGTATTAGTATTACTGCAACCACGACATTAAAAACTGTTGAGACGGGACGCCTGGGTGGCTCAGTGGTTAAGGGTCTGCCTTTGGCTCTGGTTGTGATCCTGGAGTCCCAGGATCAAGTCCCGAATCGGGCTCCCTGCATGGAGCCTGCTTCTCCCTCTGCCTGAGTCTCTGCCTCTCATGAATAAATAAATAAAATCTTTAAAAAATTATTTATTGATTTAATACAGAGAAAGAGGTTGGGAGAGAGCACAAGCAGCGAGGAAGGAGAAGTAGGCTCCCTGCTGATCTGGGAGCCCAAGGTGGGTCTCCATCCCAGGACCCTGGGATCATGACCTGAGCTGAAGGTAGATGCTTAATTGAACCACCCAGGTGCCCCTTAAAGTTTAAGTAACCTCTACACCCAAAATGAGGCTCAAACTCATGATCCTCCAACTGAGCCAGCCAGGTGCTCCAGGTTCCTCAATTTTAACAAATCTACCATTGTGGTAGGGTATGCTGATAAGAGGCGGCTGTGCTTTTGTGGGGACAGGATAGGAAATCTCTTACCTTCTTCTCCATTTTGTAAACCCAAAAATTCTCTTAAAGAGTTAGAAGTTGGGAACTGGGGTGTCCTATTCCATATATACCTCCTTAAAAGAAACCATAGATTTTCCTTTCCATCTTAAATACATTTGTTAATCCAAGACCAGTGTGAAAGTTCCTTTACTCTCAGGAATAATAGGCTGTGGTATGAGGTGCTGAGTTGAAAATTATTTTCTCAACCAGCCTCAGCTAGCTTTCAAAATCTGGTTCATATAAATGTCCTTGAGACACACAAGTCAAGTCACTCCATTAACTTCAAGAATGCAGTGACCAGGATACTTGACTTGGGCCAACCTCCCTTTGCCATGTTTCTCTAAGGGCCTGCTCCACAATCAGCTTCTAGACACAGGGGTCAGGCACAGACACAAGTCATTTTCTCTGGAACTGAAAGCTGTGGAGGGTTTTGCCCATCCTTCAAAGGCCACTAAATACTAACCTCAGCAAAGGAAAAGAGAAATCTCACGCTTTTCTGTAACTCTGGAATTTTTGTGACAGACACCTGAATAGCTTTACCTTTTCTGCCCTTTTAAACTGCTAGGACGATAAAATAATCCATGTAAAATGCCTGGTACATGGGGAACCCTCAGTGTTAGACATTATTCACCATTACCTATTTCTGCTATCTCAAAGTGAACGTCCAATACCTACTGTTCTTCCAAGTTATTCTGGATCCAGCTACACTCTTTACATTAGGTAATGGTCACTCCAGCACTTTCCTCATTCAGATGCTGAGAGCATCAAAACCCTAGCCTAGTTCAGAATGTCAGCTACCGTTTTTTAGGATTTTAACACTGAAGTTACATATTTCAGAAGCCACAAATCACTTACCCTGCATCCTTCTAACATACCTAATGATGTAGGCCATTTGCCAATTGAGAGCAGAAATGTCCAAGTGCTTCCAAGAGGTGGCTTCAACAAATACTCTCATGAAAATCGGTAAGTCCTCTATCCACATTTCTGCCTCTATTTTTTTAAATCTTGGCTTCTGGGGTGCCTGGCCAGCTCAGTCAGAAGAGCATGTGACTCAGGATCTTTGGGTCGTTGAGGTCGAGCCCCATGTGGGGTGGAGATTACTTAAATAAACTTTAAAAAGTAAAATCCTGGCTTGATTTCTAGAGTACGGCTATTTTTCCTAGGATGTAAGGTGAAGCTGGAAACACTCAAAGGCCTGTAACACAATCAAGATTTGTGGGCAGGCTGGGTGGCTCAGCAGTTTAGTGCCGCCTTCAGCCCAGGGTGATCCTGGGATCGAGTCCCACGTCAGGCTCCTGCATGGAGCCTGCTTTTCTCTCTCTCCCCCCTCCCCGTCTCTCATGAATAAATAAATAAAAATTTGTAATTTTTAAAAAAGATTTTATTTATTCATGAGAGACACAGAGGCAGAGGCAAAGGCAAAGGGAGAAGCAAGCTCCCTGGAGGAGCCTGATGCGGGACTCGATCCCAGGATGCCTCAATCCTGGGATACTCAACCACTGAGCCACCCAGGTGCCCCTCAAGATTGTTTAAGTAATCTCTACATTAAACATGGGGCTCAAACTTACAACCCTAAGATAAAGTCACATGCTCTACCGACGGAGTCAGCCAGTCACCCTACTCAACATGGGGCTTAAACTCCTGCCCTGAGACCAGGAGTTACGTGTTCCAATGACTGAGCCAGCCACAAGCCCATCAAGATTGTTTCAAAGATATCCAAAGCTAAGGACAAAACATACTGCACTAGCATCACACAAAAAGTGGGTATAATCATATCTCTCATCAGCTTGACCTCTTCAAAGTCATGAGAGGTATCATACTGCCATCTCAAAGATCCTTTTTTGTTTTTTAAGGACTTTGAGAGACCGTGAGAGAGTGAGCAGGAGCAGGGGGAGGGGCAGGGGATAAACAGACTCCCTGTTGAGCAAGGGGCCCTATGGGGAGCTCAGATTCCAGGACTGTCAGGATCATGACCTTAGTCCAAGGCAGACGCTTAACCAAGTGAGCCACTCCGGCGCCCCCACCCCAAAGATCTTCATTCATATTTGAATGAACTATCTCCTCAACCCTTTACTTTACAACCAACCAATTCTACTGGGGCTGTGAGGAGGTAGTAGTGAGCTAGGGTTTTTTTTTTTTTTTTTTTAAAGATTTTATGTATTTATTCATGAGAGATACAGAGGGAGACAGAGAGGCAGAGACACAGGCAGAGAGAAGCAGCCTCCATTCAGGGAGCCTGACTTGGGACTCTATCCCAGGTCTCTAATATCACACCCTGGGCTGAAGGCGGCGCTAAACAGCTAAACCGCGGAGCCACCCGGGCTGCCCAGGTTTAGGTTTTTGAGGTCTTTTAGTCACAGATCATTCAAAGGATTAAAATAAAAACAGTGGTTTTACTATTATATTTCCACGATTACTTACAGTGGAACAAAATAGAGATTAATCACCCTTCTTCTGCATGATTCTGGGAAATGAAGTATGTTCAGGGCCAGATTATATAGCCTCTCCTCCAGCTCCTCTGCCTGCTGCATTCAACACACTTCTCAGATTCTCACTACTGCTGACAAGGTACTTGAAGCTGGATCCAACACAGCAAGGGCTTTTTCTACACACTTTACATTTGGTATATTTCACTGTACCTCCCAACCGGGCTCTTTTGCTGAGATATGTTTGGACACACCTGACCTTGGGAATCAGAAGGCCTACCCTTGACCAGGCTGACAAAAGCTAACTACCAGCCTTTGCCCATTGCCCGCTAGTACTAGCCATACTGAAGCAGCTCTGAATTTACTGCAGAAGCTTAAGCCAAATTAGAGCAGTCTCCTTACAGCTCAGAAGGTATGCTAAGCCTTGACATAGAGGTAGTGGTGTTTGCCATTTCCAATAGCTTTCACTGAACCTTTCATTTCAGTCTTTGTCATGCTTCCACAGCAAGCACTCTTCTTAACTTCCTTTTCTATCACAATTCTCATCTTTGACTTCCACTAATGGGCTCTGGACTTGCTGGCACCAACAGCTTACCATTGCACCAGGAAATGTCTACTAATCATCTTTGAAGAACACAACTGGTACTGTCCATGGAAGCCTAAATGGACTTTCCCAATGACCATACTCTGGATGGTTAAGGGTATCTCCAGAGAGATTCCCAAGGGGTCTAAGTAGCAATATGAGCCACATGTTGTATTATTAGTAGTAGCCTTTTAGGGAAAGAAAGCTCAACAGCCCGTCTACTTATCCCAAACCTATTGAGTATACAAATAATGTAACAATTAAACTTGAGAAACAAGAGAGCAAACTGATGGTTTACCAGAGGGGAGTTGGGTGGAAGGATGGGTGAAATAGGTGGAGATTGACTGAACACTTACTGTGATGAGCACTGAGTAATGTACAGAATTGTTGAATCACTGTATTACACACCTGAAGCTAATACATTGTATGTTAACTACACTGGAATTAAAAACAAAACAAAAACAAAAACCTGCAGCCATGAGAATTTGTTTTGTCTTAAAGAAAAAGACATGGCTTTTCCCAGCATTTATTCACTATCTATCTCTTTTATCCTCTGGGAGAGGAATTCTGGTCCAGGTGTGGAAAAAAACAGACATCTGGGGTTTTTTCTTCAGTCCACTTACTCTTATCACTGATCTTTGCGAGATCAACTTTTAAACAAATCTGTACATTATAAATATCCATAATCCATATTCTTTCCTTTGAATTTATAAACCAGCTGATCCACACTGTAACGTTTATTTATAGGATAGCACTAGGACTGCAACAGTGCCATTTCAGCAACATCCCATCTCTGTCAATATGTCAGTACCTGTATAAATATACAGAATAAAAAGCAAAAATAAAATGTACTTATAGTTCTAAGACATAGGCTTAAACTAAAATTGAAACAAAATGGAGATCGTTAAAATGACTGAAATAATACATCCACAATCCTGATAAAATAAACGTGTAACTGTGAAGGGAAAAAAGTTAAAAAGTTTACAAAAAATAGAAATATGTCAAAGAACAGAACAGATTCAGGCTTTAAAAAAGTTGCAGTTCATGGGGACAGAGTCCACTCAAAGCAAACAAGCCCATCACTAAACTTTAAGGCTCATTTCTAGGAACCCATTATGGCTTTTCTAAAATGTGAGAGTGTATACTGTACAAGATAAAACTCACTGTTGAAACAAAAAGTCATATGGTATATTTTAACTATTTATCAAAAGCCGCAACCACCACCAATCACCACAAAAGCCAATTTTCCTAAATTTGTAGGTCGGACACTGAGCAGAGACTCTTAGTCTAAATGTGAATTAAAATTACTTGGGAAACTTAAAAATACCAATGCCTGGATATGCCTCCAATTTAAATTGGAATCTGTAGTCATCAAGGCTAAGAACTACAGAAATAGCCATCCTTATCCTACTAATCTAAAGCTAAGTCTTTCTGAAAAATAATACTAATTATACTTCTATTTAAAACATCTACTGCAACCAAGAAAAGGAAAAAAGCCATCTATGTTTGCTAAGAATAGTTAATCTAAGAAATGAGTACACCATTTTGCCATTTCATTTTACCCTTAAAAGTTCTAAAGCAAACTTCTCCAAGCTCCCCCCGTATAGAAATCTCAAAGCACTTATTTTTAGTTGACAAGTCTTTTTTTAAAAAAAAAGCTTTTAAAAAAGTTTATTATAAAAACTATCTTTTAATCTACTAATTGAAAAATCAGCAACAGGAATTAAATATTTTTAAAGGAAATTACTATACTTACCGACGTGTGTGTGTGTGTGTGTGTGTGTGTGTGTGTGTGTCTAACCCACTTCATAATCAGGTAGGTTACTATCACTTTCCAGTTTAGAAGGCATCGGCCCAGTCATTCTGTATGATTAGAAACTTAAATTCTGGTAATCGTTCTAAACCCAAGCCATTTTGGCCACAAGCCCTTTTCTGCTAACCACAAGAATTAGAGAATTTGTACACCTGAATGATACTACCACATTGATTAGAAGACAGGCATTCTTTCAAAATCAGTTATCACAGGACTTGAAAAACAGCTGCTTGGTATTTAGATCACTTGGATACTGGGTTAAAACTGCTATAAATCGATATATTATTTGTTCAAAGAGGAAGGGCATGAAGCAACAAAGCAAAAACAGAGATAGATGTATTTCTTGTGAAAGCATAAAAGAATAAAATGGAATGGAGACGTAGAAAAACAGGGTTTTTTGCTTTGTACCATCAAATCCGCAAACCACCACAAATACTGTCAATTAGATCAGGAGAGATAAAAAGAAATTAGCCCATTTCTTTAACATAGAGTGTATGAGTATCTTCCTAAAGTATCTTAAGGTATGAGAGAACTTCCTTGTCAGTTCCAAATTCAACACAATACAAAGCAAAGGAACTTTTATTACTACATTCACACAAGTAATGATTAAGTGCCCTGAAGTTTACCCTGATAGCTTAAGATTACCAAATATTAGTTTCCACAGAACTGTTTTAACTTTCTAATCCTATTCAAAGGAGAAAAGGGTGGAGGAAACTCATTAGCACTGCCACTTCATTTCAAATGCCATTTTTGTCCTTGGGTGAATGTATATAACACTAAACCATGATCTTCGCAATAGTTTTCTATTTGGTTTAACTAGTAGTACTAAAGGAGCTTAATACAGGATAATACTTTAAGAGCTTTATGTGAGACAAAGTTAACGCTAAGATAACATGACAAGTGTACAAAAGCTGTCCATTGGTTTTTTATGAAGAGTCCATCTAACATACATAGCAATATATTTATAACCAGAAAACTGCACTGACTGAAAAGTAGACACATTAGTTTGTCAAGCTCTATCTGAAAACATGATGTTTTATTAAAACAAAACCCAAAACACTTAAATCTCAAGTTCTATGGATTTACAGTCCAGTCTTACTGAAGCTGCACAGATTTCCTTTCTTGCAGACAAAGTAATATGCAGGAAGAACCCACGAAGAGCACGCTGGCTATCTGACAAATTGTACTATCTGGATTACAAATGAGTCTTGAAAATCTTCTGAAGAATGTCAAGGAGTTACCAGAGAGATTATATAGTGACCTTGATTTTTATTTTTTCTTTACCTAGAATTCTACAAATTCTAAAATTTATCAATTGATGTAACTTTTAAATAAACAGCACCAGTCTTGCCCATTGATACAATTAAAATTTGACTTTCTCAGTTCTTAGTTCACAAGTTTATTATGAAAAACACTGCAGTGCTCTTGTGCAGTAACATCGTCTTATAGGAGGGGGAAAAACAGTTCTGTTCAAAACAACTCACCAGGTTCTGACAATAACAAAGAACATGAGGCTGAGATTTGAGAAGGGAAATAAACTGAGTGCAGACAAATCATACAATTAAATTAAACGGTATCCCTGAAAATAAACAAAACGATTTCAAAACTCACAAGTAGAGAGGGGAGGCCTTGGTACTTATTTTTAAAAATGTTCATTAAGCTCCAATGATTGTTTGCTGCTATCCTTATCTACAGTCATGCTGAGTAAAGCTATAGCTAAATGGAAGTTAAATTGTATTCACGAGGTGTTAATGTTTACATCTTATTATCTGCAGTCTCTCAGAGAAAGCAAAAGTAACTACAAATAGCGCTATGCCAGAAACTGGTTTCTTGACCAACAATGTCGCTTCAGCATGCAATGAACTGGTTCATTCTAAAGTGGTCACGGCTGTTGATGACAAGAGGCTTTGTATTTTTATATGGCACATCTTTTGGTCCATGTGAAAACAAGTTTTTTGAATGTTAACTATTCTCTGACATTTTGGAGTTACTGTTGCTCTTCCCATTTCCATTAGGTCAATATATGGTTCATGGCAATACTGTACAAGTTTAAAATTTCATTACAGGAAGTAGTCTGGGGTACGACGAGTAACATGTGGCTCGCCTCTGCGAGGTGCTGGGTCAAACTGCAAGCTGAAAAACAAAACATGTTTGTTGTTTATACTCCATGTATCAATTTACTGACAAAATCAAGACACTATTCTTTCAAACTTTATAATTTTTTTCCTATACAATTTCAGTTTGCCTTCAATGGAACAGAACCCTAATTGTAGCCTAATCGTGCATTTATTTATTTAAAATCATGCATTTATTAAGAGTGTAATAGCTGCATGCCTTCTCAAAGAGCCAAGGCAGAGAGACTTTTTATACATCAGGATTCCTAAGATTATTTGAAAGAAGAGTTCTACTAAATAAATATAATTTAAAAAGCCTAATGTACTGTATTTGTAATCTCAACCTTAGGATATATTTTATTAACCCGATAATAAAAACATGTGTTTAAAAGTTAGAATCCAAAAAAAAAAAAAAAAAAAAAAAAAATTGGAATCCTAATAAATTACATTGGGGTCTATATAGGACAAGTTTCTGTTAGTGTTTCAATATATCCTAAGTCCGTTCAAAAGGAAACAGAGAGGTGGCTCAGTAGGTTAAGCATCTGACTCTTGGTTTCAGCTCAGGGTATCTCAGAGTCATGAGACTCAGCCCCATGTTGGCTCCCTGCTCAGTGTAGAGACGCTTGAGGTTCTTTTCCTCTCTCTCTCTGCCTCTCTTCACACCTTCTCTCTCTCAAATGAAATAAATAAAATCTTAAAAGCAAACAAAAGGAAACATAAAAATCAAATTGGAATCTGGATTTAGCATGAGCCCTTTAACTCTTACACTAACTCCCATTCAAACGATACAGTTTGACTCAACTGTAATGGCAGCCAACTACTAAGGTGTAAATACTTACAAAGAGTATTTTAGAGTATCATCAAGTTCCATGATTGCAGCTTGATTACCACAACGATAACAATAGTTTGGAGCACTGAAAATCGTTACTACATTCCGGTCGTGGCACCAGTTATATCCCTATAAGGAAAAGAAAGGTGTTAAAAACTTATTTATTTCCTTATTTACACAACTAAATGTGACTCGAGAGAAAAAAAGATCTCCCCTTCCCTCCCAAAAGGCTTAAAAACTATTAATGCTTTGTTTCTGGACATATTAATAATTTTCTGTACTCTTGTGTATAACTGAAAAATGTGTATATATGAATTAATTTTTCCCAAATTACAAAGCTAATTTACTAGAAATAGAAAAGACACTAAAACACAGCACTAATCACTGAAGAATTAACTGCTTCTTCTTCATCTGGCTGCCTTCTGTGGACAGCAGCATCTCATCAGCTTCCCACTGCAATGGTCCCAAACATGATTCATGAATGAGTATATGGCCACTCCTTATAGAGGCATATAACATATTCCTCTAGACCAAAATTGTCTTAATTCTCTAAGGCAAAGGGGAAGGTCCCCCAGTCAGTCACTGCCCAGGTACAAAGAAAAGAGGCCTCTAGGATCTCTGGCCTCATTTTGTTAAGTCCATCTGAATACTCAAGTTACTTTTTAAGCATTGTACACAAATATCTTTCCCTATCTTTAGCAAAGCCATATGTTTCATAATAATCACAGTTGTTAAGAGTATTAATCTAATAGGAACTTCATTTTCTAAGTATGCTAATCAATGTCCCATTTCCCTTTTAGTTTCTTAAATTATCTGTAATCCTACCATCCAAAAGGACTACCAAAATATCTGGTATTTCATCTCAATCTCTCCTCTATATATACATTTTAAATACATTAAAGAAACAAAATCGAGATTAAAAATGTTACATTCCCTTCTCCCCTGTTCCCTGTACCTTACTTTCCCAGGCTTAAATCCCAAGCACTATTCAGTCATGAAGAATTCTCTGAAAACATGTCAACTCATCTTCTGTAAAGGCTCAAGCTACCATGGCAAATTCATTGGAAGGGATACATAGGGTATCCTCATTAATTAGTCCTCCCACCTCCAATCCCTTCCTTAGTATCTTCCTTCATTGCATTTAGTTAAAAGGTAAATCAGGTTTCAGAGAACATACCTCCATCACCAGCTGGTGAGCTCTGGACACCAATGTGAGGCCATTGGCATGATTAAATGTTTCAGAAATGTCTTGCCCAAAGGTATAACCAGCTCCTCTAGGAGATATACCCCAACCACCACGATCATCTGGATCTGACCACAGCAAGTCACACATTGGACCCTAAAAAGTAAGTTATAAATTGACTTCTTACAAAAATGATTTGAGTAATTCATGACCTTAATGAAGTCACACTTTGAGGGGTATTTGCTGAACACAGTCTAAGGTTTTGTTTTGTTTTTAAGGTTTTGTTTTAAAAGTCAAATATCTGTGTCAAATAAACTATTTCCAAATGTCTTTAAGAGACATACCCCACATCAATGTGCCCCAAGAGCAATAGGCCCTATAGTATGCAAATTTCAAATCAGACAGTATAGAGGAGTAATTAAGGTAGAGGCTCTGAAGACAACAGCCTAGATTCTAAGCCCAGTCTCAAAGGTGTTATGATCTTGAAAGGTTTCTTAATATTAGCCTCTAAAGGATGAGGTTGCCGAGAAGAGTGTTGATACCACCCACACAGGGTCATTTCTAAGCATTAGAAGAGAGAACACACCTATGAAAGTTACAATAAACTTTCTCCCCTCTAAAAACTTTTCTGAAATGATTTTACTACCAAACAGAGTAACTTATTTAAAAAAAAAAAAGGCAATACCTCATGAGGAACTTCTTGTAGGCGATCAAGTGCTCTGATGTGATCCAGTGTATCTATGGATGGTGAGAGGCCACCATGTAGACAGAATATCTGAAAAGAGTAGTTTATAATGTTAACCTCACATAAAATAAACTTTAAACATTCTGGACTAAGCTACAGGCAGCAGCCCACATCATTTAGTGAGACTAGGGTTTCTGTGTTCTGCCAGAACCATGCTTGTCTCTGCAAGAGCTTTCTTCCAGCCTACTCTACACTACTGAATACAGCCCCCCTTCTTCCTGATAAATGATTACTGCTGCACCCAGAAAGAATTTCTGTGACCTTACCCTCACCATAGACTATCTTCCTTCTCATAGAATTTTCTTGCGATTTCTTCTGTACACTCCTCTACATGAACCATTAAATAGTTAATCATATCTCCAAGACTTGTCCAAAAACAACCTCAGAGGATGGATGGGCTACATCTTCCATCCCTGTGGTACCAACATACAGTTCAGTGCCTGATACAAAGGACAGACGTCAAAAGTCTAAAAGGGATGTGTGGGTGGAAAAGTGGCATCTAAACGTTAAGAAAACAGATTCATGAAAACAATCAGCAATATAAGTTTTAGGAAGACCTACATACCTGCCCATCAACCAAGGCAGTGAGAGGAAGATAGTCAAAAAGATCTGTAAAGTATTTCCAAACATTTGCATTTCCATATTTCCTTAAACACTCATCATAGAAACCATATACTTGTGTGATCTGTCTGCTCTCATGATTTCCTCGAAGAATGGTGATGCGTTCACGGTAACGAACCTGAAACAACAAAATAGAAAACAATATGAATACCTGGCTCCTTCAAAAACCAAATGACAATTCGGCAAACTTTCTACAGGAAAATTCAGAGTTCTAATTTTGGTGAAGAAAACCTTCCATGCCTCCATATTACACTGAAATGAGACCCTACACCTAATGACATCTGTCCACGGAGTTTTGGTGAACCCCATCTCAACTACAATCAAACTCCTACTACTATCAACTTTATTTTTTTTTTTAAAGATTTACTTATTAGAGACAGAGAAAGAGACAGAGAGGCAGAGACACAGGCAGAGGGAGAAGCAGGCTCCATGCAGGGAGCCTGACGTGGGAGTCGATCCTGGGTCTCTAGGATCATGCCCTGGGCCAAAGGCGGCTCTAAACCACTAAGCCACTGGAGCTGCCCTACTACCAACTTTACACTAAGCATAATTATCAGCTGTAAAATTCCATGAAATTTTTTCTATACTTAGATGACTTTTGGTAAAATGCATAGTCCTGTAGTAACTATCATGATTATTTTAGAACCTTTCCATCAGTACAAAAATATCCCCCATTTGCTATCCCAACTCCTACTCCCAGCAACCACTGATTTGTCTTTTGAGATCTGCTTTTTATAGAAATTTCATATAAATGAGTAATACAATATATAGTTTTTTTTATGTGTCTGGCTTCATTTACTTATAGTATTTTTGAGGCTCACTTGTGTATGCATCAGCAGATCTTTTTTATTGCTGCAGAGTATTCCAGAGTATACCCCCCCTTTTTTAAGATTTTATTTATTTATTCATGAGAGACAGACGGGGGGGCGGGGGCAGGTAGAGACACAGGCAGAGGGAGAAGCAGGCTCCATGCAGGGAGCCCGACATGGGACTCGATCCCGGGTCTCCAGGATCAGGCCCTGGGCTAAAGGTGGAGCTAAACCACTGAGCCATCTGGGCTGCCCCATTTTGTTTCTTTATTCACTATTAGGATGAACTTCTGGATGGTTTACTTTTTGAGAGTTATGAATATGATCATCTTGCCTATAAGTTTTTATAAAATACATACAAACATAAAATACACTTTCATTTTTCTTGGGTATATTCCTAGTCCAATATAACTGATGAGTCTATGGGTGTATATATGTTTAACTTTAGGCAGCCTGGGTGGCTCAGCAGTTCGGCGGTGCCTTTGGCCCAGGACATGATCCTGGAGACCCGGGATCGAGTCCTACATTGGGCTCCCTGAATGGAGCCTGCTTCTCCCTCTGCCTGTGTCTCAGCCTCTTTCTCTCTCTGTATCTCTCATGAATAAATAAATAAAATCTTAAAAAAAAAAAAAAAAAAAGTATGTTTAACTTTTAGGGAAATTGCCAAACCATTTTCAAAATGGTTGGTATATGAAGGTTCTAATCTCTTCATAAACTAACACTTGCTATTATCAGCCTTATGGACAACAGCATTCTAATGGGTGTGATTGTGACTTTATTTTTTTTTTTTAATTTTTTAATTTATGATAGAGAGAGAGAGAGAGAGAGAGAGAGGCAGAGACATAGGCAGAGGGAGAGGCAGGCTCCATGCACCGGGAGCCCAATGTGGGATTCGATCCTGGGTCTCCAGGATCGCGCCCTGGGCCAAAGGCAGGCGCCAAACCGCTGCGCCACCCAGGGATCCCTGATTGTGACTTTAATATGCATTCCCCTGATGATCAATGATTTGGGGAACCTTTTCATGTGCTTATTGACTATTCATGTATTTTCTTGGATGAAGTATCTATGTAAGTATTTTATCCATTTTTAATCTTACTGAATCCTAATAGGTTTTTGTTATATGAACACAAATACCTTTTTCTTAGTTATATTTCTTGAAGAACAAAAAAAAATCTTAATTTTGACGAAGTCCAATTTAACAAATTTTCTAATGGACTGTGCTTTTCATATAGTATCAATCATTGCCTAATCCAAGGTTACAATATTTTCTCCTATGCTTCATTCTGGAAGTTTTGTACCTTTAGCTCTTACATTAGGTCTCTGATTGATTTTGATCCATTTGTATGGTATGAGGTATTCTAAGTCCATTTTTTGTATATAGATAGCCCTCTGTCCTAGCACTACTTGCTTAACTTCCTCCCCCAACCCTCTGTATTAAAACCCTCTGTGTAAGGGCTGCTATAACAAAGTAGAGGAAACGGGCAGCTGAAACAAGTCCAGATCAAAGTGTAAACAGGGTTAGTTTCTTCTAAAGACTTGTCTACTTGGCTAATAAAAGGTCATCTTCACATTTCTTATCCTCGTCCCTCCGTTATATTGTCCTAATGTCTTCTTACAAGGACACCAGTCATATTCAATTAGGGCTCACCCTTATGACCTATGTTACCTTAATTATCTCTTAAAGGTCCTAGCACCAAATACCATCACATTCTGAGGTACCACCGGTTAAGACTGCAGTGTATGAATAGAGGGAGGTGTATGCGGCACAATTCAGCCCCATAACATTCAAATATAAATTCTTAAAGGCAGCATATTCATTCCTCTGCTGAGCACTGGGACTCATCTTAGGCTTTAAGTACAGATTAGCTTGTAAGGCTGTTTCCATTGTATCTAGAGGCACCGCAGTAATTTTCCATCATTTAATCTAACTGCTTTGTTTTACAGATACAGAACTTAGTATCCTCCAAGTTGTGTAGCACGTTACATGATTCAGACTAGTGGCTTCATGAACACACACATTATATATTGTCTAAAATTCAGCTCATGCCAAAACCACATCTTCCCACTCTTGCAATACTAGAGGTTTCTGGAAGCCATTTTACCATTGTGAACGTTCTTTAATAAAATCTCCCCTAAAGGTAAAATCACACTTTCTTTTCGGGGAAAGGCAGAGAAGCCTGTCATTCTAAATACTAGTGACCACTACTTTGTGTCTCATTTCCAGATATTTGTACATTTCCCAAAGCTACAATTGGTATAAAGCAACTTCCTTTAATTATCATTCCTATTGTTCTAGATCGTCAAGTTTTAATGGCTGCAAACTATTCCACATAGAGAGAAATCATAATTTACATATTCACTTCTGTTGGATATTTAGATCTATTCTTTTTCTGGTATTGAAGATAATGCTGCAATTAATGTTTTCACACAAATAAAGCTCTTCTCCTCTTGAATTTCTTCTTCAGCAAAGTCTAATTATAGGATTACTGTGTCAAAAGGTATAAACATTCTGATATTTAGTATGTTTTATTTCAAAAAAGTGTATTTTTTTAAAAGTGTATTTCTAGAAAAGTCTTCAGCGAAGTCTAATTATAGGATCACTGTGTCAAAAATCTGTAAACATTCTAATAATTAGTAGTATGTTTTATTTAAAAAAATTACTTATTTCAAGAAAAGTAATAATATTATCTCCCCACACCTTGATTAACTGAAGTAACATTTTTATTTGACCAGCCTTCTAATATTCTCCTAAAAACTTGAATGAGAATAATTTTTTTTACTTTTATTCTGTACCATCCCTTTATCTAGAATGAAGATAGATCTATGATTTATAAATCTTAAACATGAATACCTGCATTCCTTAAATATGGAGTTTTATTCTAAAAATTAACATTCAGAGAAAATCACAAATCACCAGGAAAAAAGGAACGAGACTGTCTCACCCTCTGCAAAATGTCCCAAAGGTAACAGTGAAATTACCTTAAGAGCTACAAGCAGAGTAACTGTTTCAACTGAGTAATATCCTCTGTCAACATAATCTCCCATAAACAAGTAGTTTGTGTCTGGTGATTTGCCACCAATTCTAAACAGTTCCATGAGATCATGAAATTGCCCATGTACATCTCCACAGACGGTGACTGGACATCGAACCTCTTGCACGTTGGATTCTTTTGTCAGGATTTCTTTAGCCTACAGAAGGGAGATAAAATAAACCAATACATTTGGCATTAAACATTAACAAAGATGTTCACTTAAACTTAATGTAGCTTAACGAGCAGACACAATGTAAGACAAAACTGTAGGCACTGATAATTCCATTAAAGTAAGAGGGCAAAATATGGCCAGATTCTGTTAGGTATCTCACTCCTGATACTTAGAAAAATCATGTATCTAGATGCATAGTTCCATTCCTCTCATCTATCAAGTACCATCTAATTAAATGTTAAACAGATTATTATTAGCAACCGTATAAGATTAATGAAAATGGAACAAGACATTCAGGTACCTAGTTCCTTAACCTTAAAGTTCTAATTATAGTATACTGGCACTCCAGGCTATAAGAAAAGCTTTCTAATTCCCCCCTTAACTAGTTTTTTTTTTTTGGGGGGGGGGGGCATTATAAAATTTTGCATGACTTTTAAGCTCTTAATACTAAAAATACAAACTTTGTTTTACAACTGTAACTATTTGATATACATGCTTTTTATAAAGTTGTTTGGCAGCATATGCATTCCCCCACATAATCACAAATTCAAACATTACTTTTAAGGGCAGCATAACGTTATTTCACTCAACTGAAACCTCATCAGTCATTCGACACACGTTTATAGATCATCTACCTTACCCCCAAAACCAAAGTTCACTGGGAGACCATCATTCATTTGCTCAATCATCTGAGTGATACTAGATGCCAGGCCTTGTGCTAGCCACTTGAGGACCACAGTATACAAGACAGGTCACTTGGGACAGGGGACCACAAACAAGTAACCAATCACCAAAGTACAGGCTATGTATGTTAAGTGATAAAAGAAAGGGACAAAGTAAACGGTGGAGATTCATTTAATAAGGTAACACAACAAGACAGCCCATTAAAGCACACAGTGGAGCAGAGAGGCAGAAAATAAAATGATCAGGCCAAGTGCTAAGACATGCTAGAGTAAGCAGCAGTGTTCCAGGATCACAAACACTGGGTGGGACAGCTAGGAAATCTGCCTGACTGAAGTCCAAGGAAAGGGATGGGAAAAGGAAATGAGAGGTCCAACACAGGCAAGGTACAATCTTGTGTATAAATTCTCAGGAAGAGGAAAAGGTTAAAGGCTGAAGCATACATACCAGTAAGAGTAGAGAAGGGGGTAGACTGGGGTAGGTGCAGGGTGACCCAACTATCCTGGTTTTAGTACTTAAAGTCTGGCATCCCAAGAAATGCCTCAGTTGTGCTCAGGTAAACCATGACAGTTGGTCACTCCACGTAGGAAATGCAAGGGAAGAGTAGGGCATGAACATGGACCAAAGAACAAGTCTAATCAAAGTAATACTAGAATAAAGATCTACTGGTAGAAAACTTGAGGAGTGAATTTCGGATTTCCGAGGTAGGGCTACACATGTGGGTATCAGAGTAGCGCTTAAAGGCCACTAGTATTCAGGGACCAATCCACCAAAAGGTCTTGCCCAGTCTGCCTCCAAAACACAAATCAATCTGTTTTTATCTTTCTTGCCACTATCCTGGTCCAAGCCACCATTACCTCACCAGGATTACTGTGCTAGCTTCCATACTGAACTCCCTGCTTTCATTCTGCCTGCTTCTTTTTTTCTTTTTTTAAATTTATTTATTTATGACAGTCACACACACACACACAGAGAGAGAGAGAGAGAGAGAGAGAGAGAGGCAGAGGGAGAAGCAGGCTCCATGCACCGGGAGCCCGACGCGGGACTCAATCCCGGGTCTCCAGGATTGCGCCCTGGGCCAAAGGCAGGCGCCAAACCGCTGCGCCACCCAGGGATCCCTCATTCTGCCTGCTTCTAATCAATTTTCCACTCAACTATCAAGACTAAGAGCTAAAAAATGTTCACCAGATTCCTTTAATTCACGACTGCATACACAGAACCTTGCTAGAACAATGTCTGAGATGTAAAAGGCATTTAATATCTATTTGCTGAATAAATCAAGAATTTATACTGGGGGTACTGGATAGATCATCTTCAGGGAAAGCCATGGATGTCTCTCAGGACAATATCAGAAGTACAGGCATGGAAACTGGTACCAATGTCTCCGGAGAATGAAGAAATAACAGCTAAGAGTAGTAAGGAAAAGAGTCTGGGTACCTAGACAGAGAAAAGCAGCCCGAAAGACAGGTAACTTTATCCTAGAGAAAGGCAGCATCCAACTATCTGGGAAGGCTATTAGAGAAAGTACATGACTTTCTCAGGAAGAACCAGATTTCAGTTAAACCAAGAAGGTAAAAAGAAATTTTTCTCAAAGTGGATTAGAAGTATTTATTTCATACACTCAGGATTTATTGAGCATTTTCTTCTATATGCAGCTAGCATTATGAAATGGTGTTCCAGAATGTACAGTGGGAAGTTGCATCGGGGGGAAGGCAACACACTAGAACATAGAGGTGAAATTGCCATAATGAATTGTTGCTAATGAGCCATTGCTGATTACATTCTGAGCGACAACCAAGGGTAACCAGGACTGGTTTTAAGGCAGTGGTATACAAACTTCTCCACACATGAAAAATCACTTGAGAACTTGAAAGAAAGAAAAGAAAGAAAAGAAAAGAAAGAAAAGAGAAGAGAAGAAAAGAAAGAAAGAAAAGAAAAGAGAAAGAGAAAGAGAAAGAGAAAGAGAAAGAGAAAAGAGAAGAGAAGAGAAGAGAAGAGAAGAGAAGAGAAGAAAAGAAAAGAAAAGAAAAGAAAAGAAAAGAAAAGAAAAGAAAAGAAAAGAAAAGAAAAGAAAAGAAAAGAAAAGAAAACCCCAGATACTGAGGCTACTCCTCTCTCAATGAAGCCAGAGTCTTTAGGAGTGGGATCCAAGCACCAAATTTTTTTTAGTCTTCCCTCCTCACTCCACACCAATGCTTCCCCAAATGCAGTGAAATTTATGAATCATTCTTTAAAAAAAAAAAGAAAAAGGATTTATTTATTTGAGCCCACTGTGGGACTCCATTCTAGGACTTCGAGATCACAACCGGAACCTGAGGCAGATGCCCCACTGACTGAGCTACCCAGCTGCCCCTAAGAAGTATTATTTCCAAGTCTCCCAACATTTGGGGAGCCTATTTCAAGACACTGACCAATCACTGATATCCAAAAATTAATAATTAATTTGATCTATTTTTAAATTTAGAAAAACATTTCACCGTGTCTCAAAAAGTGGTATTTTTCTTAAGAAATAATCCATCTTGCTAGGGTAATTCCAATCTCCCATGATTTATTGTAACTAAAATGCAGAATTTCACTAGGGATATTCCCTAGTCTATTTGGCATTAATACCATGTCCAGTGTTTTTGAGCACCTGGTACACAGTAATGGAAATAGTCACAAATGAAATAATAGGTCCCACTTCAAAGAAATTTGCAAGTTATTCAGAAGTTTTAAAGGGACAATGATATACTATATGAATGATAAAAAGTTGCCATTCCCAAGTATCCTAAGGTCCTTATTACAATATACTCAAAATTCCCATTCAAATCATAAAAGGACAATCAAACCTAAATGCTATTTGTTCCTTTTATTTCAATTTCAACATATCACAATGATAAACACTCTATCTTTACTTTTACTTACTTATTTTTAAAATAGGCTCCACTCCCAGTATGGAGCCCAGCATAGGGTTTGAACTCACAACCCTGAGATCTGGACAGATGTTCCACCAACTGAGCCAGCTAGGTGATTCGATCTTTAATTTTTTAAAAAATATGCAAGTTATAGTGACACATCCTTAATTTTTTTTTTTTTTAAGCAGCAGATAAAACCAAATGTCACCTTTGACCACCCTCCACAATCCCACATCCCTTGGGAAAGTTACCACTGAGAGTATATTGATGTACATTCTTTTGAAACCCTGTTTACAAGTTTTACATACATATTACGTGCCTACAAAAACATAATCATTTTCTTTTGCACTTTTAAACAAAGAACAGTATTATTTAGGCAGCCTGCTTTTCTCTCCAATAATCCATCTTGGGAGACCATAATGAATATATACAGACCTGATTAATTTCTCATGATGGAAGTAGAATATTCCCTGATGGATTATGATTCAGGGAGAGGCCATTACCAGGGAAGGCAAAAACACTACAATGTATATCCTAGTATTTGCTCCCTGGTATACACCTGGTATACATATACAGACACTCCCAGAAAGAAAATATCTTATTAGCAGATCTATCAGCTCCTTTTTATGTTGACATGACAAAATTGTCCTCCAAAAGGGAAAGGACACTGTATTTATAAAATTAACATCTTAAACTTCTACATCTGGGAAAGCCAAAGTTCTTTCTTCTCTTCCTACCAAATTTGAGACCAGAACAATTATAATTAAATCCTGGAGAAAAATAGTATTATGCACCAGATGCCATCAAGACAACTATAAAGTGTATCTTAACAACAAAAATTCAAGCTTACAAAGAATTTAAGTATACTTGTTTTGGGGAGGGTCGGTGGGGTCTCATCTCAGCTCCCAAATCATTACTACACACCAAAATACACTATCCCAAACACCAAAGCAATAACAGTTGCAGATGTCCTCACTGAAGATTATTTTACAGTCAAGAAAAACTAATCACAGAAAAAGAAATGCCAGAGGAGCTATGCTATCACAAGGCCTTTCAAGTCTCAGAAGCACATAAGAGAACCTCCTCTATGGGCCACCTAATGGGATCTCTAATGAGTCAGTCACCTTAATATTTGATCTTACCCAAAAGGCCAAAAAGCAATCTAATGAGTCTCCTTTAGAACATGCAGGCCGCCTTCACCAACCATCAGCTTCTAAGGTAGATAGATATACAACTTCAACTTCCTAGCTTAATATTCAAGGTAAATGGCAAAACCAGATTTTCAAAGCAACTTAATTAACATTCAAGATGTTTATACTTTTAATAACTACCTTTTCACTTTCTGGTATTGACTCCTATAATTTAGAGCCTCAGCCTCTGCACCTGAATTATACAGAGAAGCAAAAGCAAAAGACACATACCCCAAACTTTTTTGCTTCCCCCAAAACATTTTTTCAGGCCTTCAAAAGTCTCAGTAATAAACATTTGGGGGAAAAACAAAACAAAACAGAAGATCAAGGTTTTTAAAAATAGTGTAATCAGCACCATACTGATTATTATTTATTGATTCTTCAGTAGGAACTCTACTAAAATTCAAATGGCATAGACTGAAATCAGTGAATTCAAGGAAAAAAGATCTAATACAAAACTTCCGAGAACAAGGCTGAAACTAGAATAAGCTAGTCCAGTAATAAGAGCTTAACTGTGAAAAGTTAAAATTTTCTACTGTCCTAAAATTCAAACAATTTGGAGAGTCACTAGAAGAAAAGAAACCTCTAAGAACATTAATTTATTATTAATTATTAATTAATTATTAATTAATCTGAGTTCAGATTCAGAAATTTACAATTTTTATTTTCAACTTACCATCAGGTTTCTTGGGTATGGGCTATCCCTAACCACCATAATAACATGTACAAAAAAGCAAATTTAAACTAGACTCCTAAAATCATCCAAGTCAAGATAGACAAGAAAAAGAGAAAATAGGGAACCAACAACAGATTCACAAACCATTTATAAATTAATTTCCTTAAGAGCACACAACAGCAGTATAATTTCTCCTTAACATGTACCACAGAAAAAGACAGAGGATACTTATGCATTTTTATATTAAATAAAGTCATACAACATATTAATGCATTTTTATTATTAAACCAAGCAAACATGCTAAAATGCAAATGATTACAATTATGTAAAAATTTGTTGTATAAGAACGCTGAAGAACATTAAAGTGTTGATGGGTTATAGCAGTCTTAAACCCACCACATCAACAAAAACTATTCTCATTTCTTTGTATTCCCTTCCAGCTTTTACCCATACACAAATCTTATGCTTAAAACTGGTAAATGCCTCAACTTGTTTCCTAAAGTTCAATATTTAAGGGGGTCCCTGAGTGGCACAGTTAAGCGGCTGCCTTCAACTCAGGTCATGATCCAAGAGTCCTAGGATAGAGCCTGCATCTAGCTCCCTGCTCAGTGGGAAGTCTGCATTGCCCTCTCCCTTTCTCTCTCTACTCACGCAACGCATGAGCACGTTCTCTCTCTCTCTCTCCCAAAGAAATAAAATATTTAAAGTTCATATTCACGAATCCAATGTCCTATAGCATTATAGCAATCATTTTAAACTGATGTATAGGGGTTCCCTGGGTGGCTCAGCGGTTGAGCGCCTGCCTTTGGCCCAGGGCATGATCCTGGAGTCCCGGGATCAAGTCCCACATTGGGCTCCCTGCATGGAGCCTGCTTCTCCCTCTGCCTGTGTCTCTGCTTTTCTCTCTCTCATGAATGAACAAAATATTAAAAAAATAAAAATAAAAATAAAAAATAAAGTGATGTATACTATCCTCCCATACTTACACATCTATTGTTTATTTGACTTATTTCCTTTCCGGAGATTTTCAATTTACAGAGTAAAATATATGAACATTTTCTGGTTACATACGTAGTTTATAAAGCTCAATTATTTCCAACTTATATGTAATAATAAATGGAAGAATACACTCATTCTAATCTATTTCAAATACAAAATGTTACCTTCTGATTTACCTGGTGCTTTTTATTTTGGAGTTCAAACTTTTTTACTCTATGTTTATTTACTATCAGTTATTTCTCCTCTTACACAGATTATCCGCACAAATTTTTTGAGTATCTAGCGATAGCTAGATGATGCTCTTAGATATTTTTCTATTAAAAATCTGATTAATTAAAATGTTCAATGGAACTCTACTTCACATAAATAAAACATTTCACAATTTAATCACAATTGAGTATATCTTCTACTAATACAGCCAAAAAGACATAAGACAAGCAAACCTGAAAAAAATGCAACAAATAATTTTTGAATTTTACTTTTGTTTCAGAATATAAACATTTGAAAACTTTTTAAAAAAAGAACAGGGCATCCAACTCTTCTGTTCGGCTCAGGTTGTGATCTCATGGGTCGCGGGATGGAGCCCATCATCAGGTTCAGCTGGGAGTTGGCTTGAGATTACCTCCCCCCAACCCCTTCCCGTTCTGCTCTCAAATAAATAAATAAATCTTTAAAAGCGGGGGCAAATTTGCAAGCAACAATAATTTTTTTTCAAAACCACAACAGATTTTCATTTTGCTTCATACTGTTTTATGAAAGATAAAAAGAAAGTAGGTTTTCATAATTGTACAAAAAAATTAAGGTTCATGACAGACTAGTGTATACCGCTAAATTTTTAATTTGGTGTATGTAGGACTAGCCTCGGAAGCAAATAAATCTTGTGTTAATCATCTTCAACTATCAAACCTTTCTTCCTATTACTTGTCTTTCATTAATTACACCGAACAGATGCCTCTAACGTTTTATGAAACATTTTGGTCTTCTATATGATTATACTGAATGTATAATATTTGTGTGATTATACTATAAAAGTACTATAATCTTCCTTGTAATGTTCTAGGAACTGGTAGTTACTATTTGGTTTTAAGGCTTAGGATCTTACCAAAAGAAAAACATTCAGGAATAAGGAATAATTCTAAAATTGTATTTTTAATAAAGATTTTATTTATTTATTCATGAGAGACACAGAGAGAGGCAGAGACACAGGCAGAGGGAGAAGCAGGCTCCATGCAGAAAGCCCGATGTGGGACTCGATCCCAGGACTCCAAGATCACACCCCAGGCTGAAGGGAGGCACTGAACCACTGAGCCACCCAGGCGTCCTTCTAAAACCGTATTAAAAGAAAAAACATCAGTTGATGTTTTTCCACCTCTTTCTGTCAAATAAACATGTGCAGGAATTAAAACATTCCCAATCATTCCTGCAAAGGGGAAAAATATATATAATCTACTCAAAAGAGAAATGTTGTATGTGTATATATATATATATATATATATATATATATATATATATATATGCCATTGTTTAAAAATTCTTATGACAACAATTCATCACAAATAATATTCGCTCTAGGTGTCTGTTTCCTCCCTCATCTATACCAGATGACTTGGCCTAGATGGTCTTTAAGGTTCCTTCTATCACTAAAATTTTACTAAAGCATTTTTAAGCCTTTTCACTAAGTCACAGCCACCCAAAAGAAACAGGTAGTGGGCACAACTGCCAGTTTACAAACAATGCATGGCAGAGAAATAAAATGCACTTGATCACCACTAGCACAAAAATCTAAAAACCTTTCTTATCTATAGAGTTTACTACAAGTTAAATCTCTTAATGTGAAACCTTACCATTAGAGCAAAAAACTAACAAATCCCTAAGATAATGCTATCTTGACAAAGCTAAACAGCAAAAATGGATAATGCACATAAATAGGAGCTTAATAAATTTTGACCGAATGAATTCCAAAACTAAACATACACTGTCACATAATTAATAGCATCACAGACCCTGCAGTCTCTGTGAACTACACTTTGTATGTAAGTCTAGCTAGGTAAATGATGCAGTCTCCAGGAGCACTCTAGAGAAAGGTTCTCAATCCTCTTTCAGTCCCCTCGACATCAGTCACACTCCCATCTGTAACAGTGACTAAATGATTAAAATGAGGGTGAGGACATGGAGTGCCAGAGTGACTGGCCAACTGGTCATGTACAGTTTAGAAAATATCCAGATTCATATACACACATCTCTGTCATTGCCTTGTTCATCCATTCTAAACCACGCTACCAATATAAAAGTAGGCAACAGTAACTTTGTATTGTTAAGAAATTAAGCAGTTAATCCCAGATTGCTCTTTACAATTTTTTCAGAACCCATCCCCCAGCCAGATCTCTCTTTACTTCAGCTTCTTCTACCACCTCTGCACCAGAAGCTGTAAAAGTTATCTAAACAACAAAAAAACCCAAATTCTTTCCCCTTCATAGTTCTAGTCCAATTTCTATCTCACTTGTGTAGCAAACTGCAATTGGAAGGCTTTTTCAGACAAAGATGGCAAAGAGAAATTAATAAAGAAAACAAAAATGATGGGTCAAAAAAGTAAAAAAAGAGGAGTGTTTCTCTGCCACACCTAACTTTTCCTTTCTTCTGAGCACCTTCAAAAAAAGACCCCTGTTATTACTTCAATGCAAACCTAATGTCTCCTGGTTTTCCTAGCTCACCTCCTCCAACCTAAACAAAGAATACTCCACAAACAACTTACAACACAATAGGCAATACCTCCTGCCATAAAAGTGAGGGTGGACAGGTGACACAAATGTTACCCATACACTCCCCTCCAGTGTCCATTATGGTTTCTACAGCCATGAGTTGTATCTGCCAATATTTGCAGATACAACTCTTGACATTGACAGAGAAAACAAAAGAATTGGGGGAACCTGTGTTTCCAAATAGTAGGGCTGTTCACCTTATCAATACTTCCTCCTTAAGTCAACTCCAAACCAACTGCATTACTACTTCATGACTGGGAGTTCATGAAACACACACAGGCACATGTAGGTCGGACTGTAGAAGCTATGATAATAAGGCATTTTACAAGCTGTATTGAAGAATATAAATGTTAGATATACTTTCCTGGAATGTTTTAAAGTTCAGTTTCTAGATCATGATTTGCACTGAGGATACACAGAAAATTAACTGGCATTTTCTTCTCACTAATGTTATTTGAGGGGCAAATGCAGCCAACCACATTCAAAATTGAAGAATAATTACTGTTTCCTCCTCCAGGACAAAATGAGACAAACAGTGTGTGTGACATGAATAGGAAGCTTTCAAGCATTCAAAATAAAAATAATGCTTTATTTATTTTACAGAGCTATTGACTGTACAATTCAGTTTGACCCCAATTCACCTCTATTTTTCATTATTAACACTACCTAAGAAAATAAAGGGGAGGCTGTGAAGCAAGACTAGAACACTGGGCTTAGAATCTGTAAGCCTGGGCAATCTCACTTTAGCCCCTAAAGTCAAGTCACTTTACCTTTCTGAGCCTCTGGTTTCCATCTGTAACTGAGGATAACAATTATCTCATAAACTTGTTAGGAGAACTGTGTATGTGAAAATATGATGCAAACATCATTCTGCATCAACACTTCCATTTGTTTTCAATATTCAGATGACTCTAATAAAAATTAACCAAGGAACCTTTTTTATCTTTTTAAAAGATTTATCTATCCAAAAAGAGAGAGAGAGAACACGTCTGTGCATGAGTAGGAGGGCCAGAGAGGGGGAGAGAATTTCAAGGAGACTCCAGGCTGAGCAAGGAGCTGGATGTGGGGACTGATCTCACAACTCCGAGATCAAGACCTAAGCCAAAACCAAGAGTCCAATGCTTCACCAACTGCACCAAGGTACCCCAAAACAACCTTTTAAATTAAGCACAAATACCAACTCACAAAAATTACTCACTTCATATAGAAATTTAACCTTGGTCATATATTTTGCGGCTCATCCAGTTAGAAGGAGGGTTTGCTTTTTCCCATACTTATGTAACAAATGTGAGGCCTTAATGACTGCATTTTATTTATAGTGTTTGTAAAGTCATGGAAAAGAGCATATGTAGGTAAAGAACTCCTTTGGAGAAAAAAACAAAACAAAACAAAACAAAACAAAACTGGCTATCAAACAACATTCTCCACAAGTTTGGTAAGACCTGAAAGGACAAAGCCAAAAATCATACCTAAATTAAACCACTGGTGAAGTCACATAATAAAAGACTGTTTACTGTAGTTGATACTATTTACTTCTTCCAATCTGTAAATGGAAACATACCAGTCCAGTTATACAAATATAGTAATGTTACTGACTATAGAACTGTGCCTAAGACAAAACTGCATTCACTCACCACAAAATAAATGTTCAACAATCAACTAAAATTAGGATCCTCAAAATGACAAAGTATACCAAGTATCATCTTGGCTTTTTTTTTTTTAAGATTTATTTATTTATTTATTTATTTATTTATTTATTTATTTATGATGTACAGAGAGAGAGAGAGAGAGAGAGAGGCAGGCAGAGACAGGCAGAGGGAGAAGCAGGCTGCATGCAGGGAGCCCGACGTGGGACTCGATCCCGGGACTTCAGGATTGCGCCCTGGGCCAAAGGCAGGCTCCAAACTGCTGAGCCATCCAGGGATCCCCTCATCTTGACTTTGATATAAACTTTAATCCTACCTTAAGGGGAAAAAAAGTTCAACTAGTCAACTGTATAAAAACCAAATTCACCTTTGTCTATAAAGACACAACTGGATTCTCTGCATTTTGAACACCTACCACTGTTAATTAATTGCTGATGGGAGACCATAATAATGGTCTCTGAATTTTTTAATAACCATGACCTCCCATGGTATACTTCTATCTGTACCATTTAAATATTTCATTCACAGCAGTCATCTTCAGGGAGATAAAAGGGAAGGCTTTTGTATTATTCTTCCTTCTTATAATTAAACAATCAACTACTACACCAAGTACCTATCTCCAACAAGTAACTTTTCGTCAAAAGAAAAAACTATTCTACTAATGAAAAATGGTTCCCTCAAGATTCTCAAAATATGTAGCTTTCACTAGATGTGCTGCTATTGGCTACTCAATTAAAAGTGAAAAGAGAAGCTGCCTTAAAATTTAGTTTGCAAAGTTAACATAGTTCCAAAAGTTCAAATACTTACAAAGTTAAAAAGAGAATGAAGACTGCATAATATTCCCCCTCAAAGGATCCATTTCTTGGGAACCTAATTTCAAATATTATTTCCACTTTTTTGGCCCTAAGAACAGAAATCTGGACACAATGGATAAGCATAAATTGTTGGGTTTTTAAAAAAAAGATTATTTATTCACGAGAGACACAAAAAAAAGAGGCAGAGGGAGAAGCAGGCTCCCAGTGGGGAGCCCGATGCGGAACTCGATCCCAGGACCCCGGGATCATAACTTGCGCAAAGGCAGACATTCAACCACTGAGCCACCAAGTAGAGAGTGTTTAATCTCACCCTGAGTACAGAGTGTTTAATCTCACTATATCTTAGTTTTACAAAGACAGGGAAAGCAATGACATTTACCAGATTCATCAAGTTTCACACACCCAACCCTAAGCACCCAAAATTATCTCCTACAGTCTCCAACACAAATCCTCTATTTCCCTGGTTCATGTATACTTAACTTCCAACTAGATTCATGCTCCTGAGACAAACAGGATTATACTTTATTGCTTTTCATCTCACTCATAAAAGTAAGGAATTGTGGAAAATCAGTAGGTGCTCAATATTTAAACACAACACACTAATTTAAATTGATTTTATATATAATCTCACATTAGAAGGGACCCTAAAACATGTTTTAACTCTTTAAATAGGAAAATGTGGACTAAGTGGTTGTCCCAAGGTCAGTCACAATTACTCTGAAACAGAAAGAGGACTAGTGTTCAGGTATAACTTGAAGTCCAGTGGTCTTCCAATTATATCATTACCTTCTTTTCCAATGTTTCCTACACAAATGACTAGTCATCTAGCCAGATGCTGACTCAAAGTCTATATATAAAGTACTGATCCTTAAAAGTCATTAAAACCATTACTTAGAGCACCTAGAAATTGAGACTTGACAATACACACTAAAAGTTTTAAAAGCCCCTTTCTAAACCCTTAACACAAACACCATCCTCATCTGATGAGTAAAGAAGGAACAAAAAAGACTCAATACATTGCTAACATTAAAATTCAGCTCCAACAGAAAATGTGCCACCTAATCAACTAGCAGGAGACTTGCTCAGGCTAAGGATAAATAAATCTGAATTTGACTCATTTAAATTGCAATTATTCACAGCACAGTTTCCAAAAAAGCTTGCTTTAGGAGCATATACATCAAACTCATGAACCTAATTTTCCCATCAAACCGCAAACGAGTCAGTATAATTGCTCTCTAATAACTCTTCACTAACACAAAATGCAAATACAGCAATCCGAAATTCTGAACTAAAATGAAATACTGCCAAGTTAATTTTGACAAGAGAAGTTAAACTACCTATAGTGGAGATAAGCATATTCCATGTATTAGAAAACTGACTCCTAAGGCTTCAAAAACACAACACAGTCAATAGCCAAATAGGCTACCTGTTTCTCAACCCCTAGGTAAAAAACAAAACGAAATTGGGCCATTTAAAATGGACTTCTCAAAAGAACTATAGCATTCTATTTTCAACATCTGTAAGATATTTAAACACTAAAAAGCACAATGACTGGGACAGAGTAAAAGCTCAATCAACAGTTACTATCGCTACTGAAAGCCTCAAAAATACAAAGAAGTAACTTTTCCAACAAAGAGCCAGTATACAAAATTTGCGGCTCCGAGTTTACGTTGTTCGTTTTTAAAAACACAAGGCAAAATGCCAAGTACGTCCAGCTTACAGAAGGATTTCACAGTACCCAATTTGAGTCAGCATATAAATCATAGATTCAACTGACACTTGATTTCCAATCCCAAAGCTCCTTATGTAGTATGACTCACCAAATTCTCCATTTCTTCCAACTATGAAATATAAGTTGTACTCCTTCCTGCATCTCCCACCATGACTTTCGTAGAAATTAGATTAGGGACAGATTTTTAAATCCCTGTAACCCCACTTTAAAGTCAAGCCTCTGGGAAGGACTGCTCAGTCCGTGAGTTTCACACAGACCACCCAGGACAGAACTGAAGCCGAGTGACCTTTAAACAGGTCTTGGGATCAGGCCTGCGAGCTGGCCTTTGGGGGATCCCTCTGGACCAAAGAATTAGGCCCGAGAACAAGCCAAAAGCCTGGCACGCGGCTCACGGAAGAGTCGCGGCCCCGCGGCCCCGCGGCCCAGGCCGTAGGACCCAGGTCCTCTCACAGGCATCTCGAAACCGTCCCCGACCCCGACTTGCAGGGTCTCCGCCCCGCCGGCCACCCTGCCCCGCACCAAAGCCGGGAGGCTCGGAAGCCCCGGAGTCGGGGGAACGGCGCCATTTTAGGCGGCGGTGGCGGCGACAACCAATCCCCGCGCTGGAGGCAGGGGGCGCCGGGTCGCCCGGGAGCCGCTGCCGGGCCGCGCCGGCCGCCGGTCTGGGAGGCTCGGGGGGCCCGGGCCGGCCGCCTCCGCCATGTTGCACCGTCCCCGTCGCCGCCTCCTTCCCGGCGGGCCCGGCCCGCCGCCGCTGCCGCAGGCGGGGAGAAGCTCACCTTCTCGCAGAGGCTCTTGACCTGGGACTCGGACAGCTGCTTGCACTCGTTCAGCTGCTCGATCCACTGGTCCAGCTCCTTGGTGAACACCTTCTCGTCCATGATGCCACCCGCCCGAACCGGCTGCCGCTCCGCGCTACTCCGGCGCCGCCGCCCGCACACGGGCCACACGCACACGCCGCCGCCGGTTCCCGGGGTACCTGTGTGGCTGCTGGCGGCTGCTGGCGGCTGCCCGGCGCTGGCGCGAACCCGCGGACTCTCCCTGCGGTGCCCGGCCGCCGGCCGCTGCCCTCCTCCGCTCGATCTAGCCCCGGAGCTCCGCTCTCTGTAATGGCGGCCGCCGGCGTGGTGACATCACGCCCGGCGTCAGGAGGCGGCGGGGTAGAAGGGCCGGGACAGGAGCTGCGCAACTGCAGAGCCAACCGGGTCGGCCGCGGGCGCCGCCGGGGCGGGGGGCGGGGGGCGGGAAGCGGGGCCAAGGCGCAGGCGCAACGTGACGGCCGGTTACTGAGGCGCCTTCGCTCTTAGGGCGTGGTCGCCCCGCGGGAGGGGCCGAGGGGGAAGGGGAGACCCGGGCGAGGAGGGCCGCCGCGGGGCCTCCGGGCCGCCGCGGGGCCTCCAGCCCGCAGCCGGGCTAGTTCCCGAGCGCGACGTCCTCCGCGGCGGGGGCGGGCCGGGGGCGGGCCGGGGGCTGGCGGGTGGGGCAGGACCTCGCCGCCCGAGACGCGTTCCCTACGGTGAGACGGCTGTGCGCGTGCGCTTCCCCCCGCGTTTGCACCCCGGCCACGGAAACTAGACTTGGGACCCCGTGGTGCGCTGGAATCGTGTGGGACTCTCAGGTCTTTGGGGAGGCAGGGGCCGGCGCCGAGGGGTGACCTGTTTGGAGTGGCCACCTCCGCCTGTGGGCGCGGCAGGCCCCTCGTAATTAGGTCACTCGTGGGCGGAGGAGGGTGTGTCTGCCCTGGGAGGGCCGCGCGGTGCACCTGCCTCCCTCCGCACACACCTGTCCTCGGGCCTCGGCTGTCGGGCAGTGCGCGATGCCTGCGGCCGAGGCTGGGGCTTTCCTGAGCCTGGCTTCCACACGCCCCACGCAGCCTCGCCCGCCGTCGCCGTCCGCCCCAGGTGTGCGCCCTCCCGGGGAGGAGGAGGACACCTCCTACCACCCCCCGCCCAACCCCTGCTGCTTCTGGCCTACTCCGGAGAGAGGCGCGACCCGAGGGTGTTAGAAGCGGCTACAACCCGCGCTTTAAGGAAAGTTCAGGTTCCTTAGGATCGGACCTCAGTCTGGCTAGAAATCTGGAGTTGGCGAAATGTTTTCACATGCCCTTGTCCCTGCGTTCACAGAAATATTTGGCCCGGTAAAGCCCTGTTTATGTGCCGGATCCCATGCTTGGGATAAAGAGGGGTCATCCAAACAGACAAGGTATCTTTCCCTCTTGGAATAGGTAGAAGAGAGATAGATCATGGGTCCATAGGACCTGAGAGGTGTAACTTTCCAAAGGACATTTAACCTTAAAGCGTAAGGGCAGCCCAGGTGGCTCAGTGGTTTAGCGCCGCCTTTGGCCCAGGGTGTGATCCTGGAGACCTGGCATCGACTTCCGGGCTCCCTGCATGGAGCCTGCTTCTCTCTCTGCCTGTGTTTCTGCCTCTCTCTGTGTTTCTCATGAATAAATAAATAAAATCTTAAAAACAACAACGACAACAACAACCTTAAAGCGTGAGGCAAGAGCTAACTCTTCTTCTAGACTTCCTACCCCCCAGTAGCAGTTGACCCTGCTGAACCCAGGCACTCACTCTGCATTTCTGAGGGCATCATCCCAATCAAAAGGCTGAAGAAAGCTCTGGAGGCCTGGATCAGCCAGTGGTAGGACTGAAAATTCTTCATCCAAAACAACCTGCTTAACTAGGCTCACTGGCTCGGCCTTCCCAGGCTGAAAATGGCAATTCTGCTTTCCTTTCTACCTCTCAGTGGTGTGCCCAGAGGAAACAGTCTCAGGTCTACTCCCCAAAAGGCTTATAACATACTTTACTTGCCAGACTGGAAAAAAGTTATTTTAGCCCAAATTCTAACCCCGTTTTACAGTTAACATCCCCAAATAATAGAATTAATCTGGAATATATGAGGAAAAAATCTTCACTTAGCCCTCATGATTATAAAGCCATGCCCAGTGTGCTGTCATCTTCCTCTTCACTGTTGCCCCGTACTGTGTGAGAACTGGTCCTGTCTCATAGGGCAAGAAACAGACAAGCACTCAGAAAAGAGAAGGGATATTCCCAAGGTACTGGTCAGTCAGGAATTGAAACTTTATACTCCCAAGTGCAGAGTCTTGGCCACACTCACACAACTAACTGACCTCCAAGGACTAAAATATGGAACAGGATCAATATGATTTCCCTTTGCCTGGGTTATCTTATCTAGAAAGCTGAAGGTGATAGTAGTTTGGTTCACTAAAAAGTATTGAGGACCCTAAGGGCCCCCATGCATTCATATTTCAGACAGAAGTCCTGAATGGGTGCAAATGTGTACTGAGGGACATCAAGATTTTAAGCGTCTGCAGCAACATTTTACACAATAGTTTCCACGGACCATGATTACCATGAGAAACAAGTTCCTTTCAAAAGAAAATTTAGAAAATGCTATATTGTCAGAAATCACATGGTTAAAAAAAAAGCAAATAATAAAAACCTCATGTGTTTTATCTACCCTAAAAAAATTGTATTAAGCCCCTACTGTGTGTTAAGATTATAATGAGTGGGTTTTTCCAAAGTGATGTGAGCTCTAGTTGGTAGCCCTTATGTAGGTATTATTTATTTTCTCTTGGTGCAGATTACTTGGCTCACCACCACCACAAAATGGAGGGAAGATATAATTATATATACTTAAAACATCCTGCCAAATAATTAGATGCCATGACTTAACTTCTTAAGGAATGAATTCTAGGAAGCACTTATTAGCATTCAAGCCATGAAGTAAAGCATATGTTATTATAAACAATACGGAACTAAATCAGAATGTCTTTTCCTTTCGAAAGACTCTAGAATGTTTTCCTACTCTGTAGAACTCAGACTAGTCAAGGGATCTAAAGCTTCAGTTTGATTAATCTGGTCTTGACTAATTGGACCTGACAGTCTAAATTCTAGAGCTGAGGAATACTTGGAACAAAAAGTAAAAAGCAAACCAATAAGAAAAAAATAATGTCCTTTTAATTTCTTGGCAAAGACCAGAGAGTGAATAAAGCAAATATGCTTTGAGAAAGAATCTTTGCTCAGATGGTAAATTCAGTATACAGCAAGTCTAAGTGTTGCCTGTGATGTTTAAACATAGCTATAAATAAAAATCATCTGATGATGGGGGTGGGGTAGAAGAAAGATGACCTTCAGCAAATAGCTTTATAATAGATACTTAGTCAAAGTATAAAAATGGACATTAAACATGAAGGAATGTTTTTCTTCACCTTACGTTAGGTTTATACTGTTGTTCCATCCACTTCCCTGACTTTTAAGCTTATTGATACAGAAAGTAGAGCCACGTAGATAAGAAATGGCTCAAGTCAGATGGATCTGGTTTGAATTCTGGCTCTGCATGAAGTTTGGCAAGTTAACTAACTTTTCTCAATTTTTTCATCGATAAAGTGGAGATAATTGTAATTGCCAAATAATAGGGTTCTTTTAAGAATTAAATTATAAATGTAAAACACAACACAGCATACCGTAATGTCCACTAAGTATTAAAGTGTTAGATATTCTTACCATTTTGTGTATGTGTGTGTGTTTGTTTTTGTTTTTGTTTAGAGGGAGGAGGACAGTGGGACAGGACAGATAGGGAAAATCCAAAGCAGGCTTCATTCACAGAGCCTGACACAGGGTTCCATCTCAACCTTGAGCTGAAATCAAGAGTCAGACACTTAACCGGCCGAGCCACCCAGGCACCCATAGATATTCTATTTGTATTACTTCTAAGTGGACTCTGATTCTAAACATCCTCTAATGCCACTTGGAGCACCTCAGTGCCTGCTGTAAAATACATAGTGGTTTACATAATGGAAACAGAACATAATGGTATCAAAAATGTCATAGAGACACAAAGCCATCAGATGAAATGAGGATGGGTTGTGTGAGGAGGGAGATTCAAGAATAGAGGGTAGAGATGGGTTAAAGAACACCCCCCCTCTTCCCTTGACATCATGCAAACATTCAGAAGACCTGTTGTGTAGAGAAAAAGTCAATGAGGAATAAATCCAAGAATGAATACAGTTGGTCAGTCTTATGTTCCTGTTGTGTGGAATCTTTTATATAATATGGGTGCCATATCCGGTAACATGCACTTTGCACCAGGGTCTTCTGTGCCCCAGAAGCTCCAATTAGTCAACATTTTAGTGGCTATGCCTGTGAGAAACCCGTCATACTCTGGCCAACTGGACCTGCCCAACTACCAAAAGATTTCTGTATTCACCATACACAGTGATGCTTGCGACTCATTGGTATCCACCCCTGTTTTTCTCCTTTGCAATTTTGAGAAAAATTAAACTTACATTACCCTTTTGCCTGAAATTGGAATTTTATAGATGTGGCCAAAATTTTGTGGCCAGGAACTTTGCCACAGAGAGAATACAGCCTTTTCATCCAGCTACTGCAATTTGTCTAAAGAAAAAAATATGAGAGAGAAATGACTGTGTCCCTTGGTAATATCCCTGACATCTAAATACCATTCTCAGTTACAGAGAAAATAATTCTTTCGGTTACAGAGGAAAGAAAATCTCTGAAATGAAAAGCAAAGTTTATCACTCCAGAGGGCTGGATAAGCCTTAAAAATACTGTCACCAGCTATGCAGGTATTAATCTTATCATAGAAGTATGTTTATCAACATGGAACATTATGCATAATATAGTATTAAGTGACAAAATTACCTTGTAAAACATGTATAACCATAATTTTACTAATTATATAGTATAAATAGATGTTTATGAGAGACTTTAGAAAGGTACATGATGAGGTATTAATAGCAGTTGCTTCTAGTGAATGGGATTTTTTTTTCTTTTTACGTGCTTGATTCTTCTATAATGAAAATATATTGCTCATAATTGTGAAAAGAAAATTTTCAGAATATCTGAGTAAACCTGACTAGGCACCTCTTAGGGAATCACAGAATCAAGCAACATGTAGCTTAAATATTCCACCATGCCCTGGAATATTACTCACTCAGGAGCTCCCACTTTCTTGTGAAAAGAAGTCCCCCCTTCCCTGTGGCCTTCTCACATGGCCTCCTCACAAACCATTTCAATATGGTTCTTTCTCCTGCCTTCCCTCTCATTAAAAGGTCTTACCCTCAGTTCAGGTGGCCCTCTTACTCTCAGACAAATGCTATCTGCCTCCACTCCATTCCTACTTTCACCTCTTTGCTCAATATGTCCCTGCTCCCCAGATAGCCACTTTTATCTATATGAACCCTACTTGTCAGTTAAGACCAGTTCAAGCCCCACATTCTCTGAAGAGCCTTCTGTGATGACTCTAGGTCATCAGTGGGAGAGATTGGACTATACTGGGGAGCTCTCAACTTAGGATTCATGGGGTGGATTCAGGGGGAAATCCATCAACTCCCAAAGGAATTTCCTTTTTTACTGAAATCTTTATTGAGACAATTTTAGATTCATGTGCAGTTGTAACAAATAATACAGAGATATCCCGATTTCCCAGTGGTAACCCCTTGCAATACTATAGTACAGTATCACAACTGGAGTATTGCTATGGATACAACCCACCTATCTTATTCAGATCTCCCCAATTTTATATGCATTCATTTGTGTATGTGTTGGGTGTGTGTGCCTTTGCTGCTGTACAATTTGGAGTTTTCTTTTGTACATGTATTTTTGTCCCCCCTGGGGAAAGGTCCTCAGCTTTCATCAGATTCCCAAGTGTCATAGATGCAAAAGAGAGTTTGATTCCCAGCTCTGAGAATTCTAGGAGACCATACACCAAACCTTATAGTTCTCTGTTCCAAAAGCAACAATTAGCACTTACCACCATATGGCTGGCAGAGGGATGCATGTGTATGGGGGAGAGATAATGGGAAGAAGAACAGGGAAAGAAGGGAAAACTCAGGTGCATAAAACACAGTCCACTGAGCTTATGCTCCAGCAGGGGAAGACAGACATTCCAACAGATAAATCATTTATTAAACATGTACAGAAGAGGTATGGACTTTTTCGTTGGGACGGCTTGGGAAGTATTCCACAGAAGCTGACGCTTGAGCTACATGTTGAAAGATAATCCAGAATTCTTCAGCTGAGAAGAGAAGAACTAACTGTTAAAATCACTCCTTCTTACGTCGTATCTATTCTATATGCTTTGAAAAAAACATAGGAAACTATGCTTACATTTGTTTATTCTACAATGTTAAGGTGTCAGATTCTTCAACTCCCGTGTGTTGGTGTTGAGGCCAAGGGATTTTTTCCCCCTGAGTCTATTTTCCACTGTCTTGTCCAAATTGGATACCAGATCCTGCCTGCTTAGCTTGAGAAAGGCATTTTATCTCTGGTGTCTTGATCACATCAGAGCTTATATTTAAAGCATGAGTGATGAGAAGAGACCGCAGCTTAGTCCCTGGCTCTATCCCATCCTTAGAGCCACCCTCCTCCTCTCCACTGAAGGCTCTAGAGGCCAATCCTACAGTGACCGGTGAGAACCAGAGCTAGTCAGAGCCATGAGTAAAATATCTCTGTTCTACAGTCAGGCTCCACTTACTGGGATCTGCGACAGGGGTTCATCAGAAACCCTCAGGAACTGGGCTCCCTGGCTTCCCCATTTGTGCCCCCTACACACATCCACGTTTGATAGTTGCCTTGTGTGGACTCAGGCTTAGACACCCCTTGGTGGCCTCTTTCTCTGGTGGATTGCAGGTTCCACATCAAGCTGTTCAGTTCCCAGTGTTATTCACAGGGAACTGCAACCATCTTGTACCAGGGAGACCAACACCCTACCATCAGGCCCACCGTTTAAAGGGCCTCCTGGAAGCCTGACTCAAGGCACCACTTTTTATGGCCTCTGCATCCTCATTCAAAGTTATTGAACCCCCTAACCATCAGTATTTTCATCCGTAGCATGGGTATCATAATAGTACCATTCCCATAAGTTTATTTTAAGCTTTAAATAAATGAATCCATGTAATGCTCTTAGCGCATAACAAGTGTTCCCATCTACATTAGCTATTATTATTATTAACTTTTTTTTTTTAGAATGCTTTTCCAACGTAGGAGGCTTTAGGAAACCATCCCCCCCCCCCTTTTTAAGATTTTTATTTATTTATTCATGAGAGACATAGAGAGAGAGAGGCAGAGACACAGGCAGAGGGAGAAGCAGGCAGAGGGAGAAGCAGGTCCCTAGCAGGAAGCCTGACATGGGACTTGATCCCTGGTTTCCAGAATCCTGCCCTGGCCTGAAGGCAGCACTAAACCACAGAGCCACCGGGGCTACCCCTATTTTTAACTTTTTTTTAAAAGATTTTATTTATTTATTAATGAGAGACACACAGAGAGAGGCAGAGACACAGGCAGAAAGAGAAACAGGCTCCACGCAGGGAGCCCGATATGGGACCCGATCCCGGAACTCCAGGATCATGCTCAGGGCTGAAGGCAGCATTAAACCGCTGAGCCACCCAGGCTGCCCTATTTTTAACTTTTTATGATAAAATTATTTCTGGTTGTAAAAGAGTGATCACTGCAGAAAATCTGTGAACTACTGACAAGTTTGAGGAAGAAACAATCACAATATCCAGAAATGAGAGCTATAATCATTTTGATGTATAGTCTTCTCAACTTTTCTTGATTGACATATGTATACTGTGGGAAATAAAAAACTAAGTTCATGTTGTATGTCTGTTCTGTAATCTTTTTTCTGTAATCTGTTTTATTCAACTTATATATCATAACCTTTTCCTCATATAGTTAAATACTCTTAGAAAATATTTTTAAAAGATTAGCTTGTTTTCAAGTATATCAATGTAACCCGATTTATGTAATTAATCCTTTAGTTTGGTAATTAGATTGTTCCTTCTTTTTAAAAAAGATTTTATTTATTTATTCATGAGACAGAGAGAGGCAGAGACATAGGCCGAGGGAGAAGCAGGCTTCCTGTGGGGAGCCTGATGCAGTACTCGATCCCAGAACCCCAGGATCATGACTGGAGCCAAAGAGAGATGCTCAACTGCTGAGCCACCCAGGTGCCCCTGTTCCCTATTTTTATATTTATAAATACCATGATATGTGTCCTGTTTATAAATATTTATTTGTATCTTTATTCCTTAAGATAAATGCTTAGAAATGGGACAACTGTGCCAAAGGCTCTATAACTTGTTTTTGTTTTGTTTTTAAGATTTTATTTATTAATTCATGAGAAACACGCAGAGAGAGGCAGAGGCATAAGCAGAGGGAGAAGTAGGCTTCTCACAGGGAGCTTGATGCAGGACTCAAACCCAGGACCCTGGAGTCACGCCCTGAGCCAAAGGCAGACACTCAACCACTGAGCCACCCAGGCGTCCCTGTTTTGCTTTTTTTTTTTTTAACTGACAGGCATATAGAATTGGATTAACCATAATCCTTTTTTCTGATACTCTCAAAATTGGTATGGATGTCCTGATTTTGTTAATTTAGGTAATAAATTCATTAATTTTACTAATGTAGTCAGTATCTGTCAATCCACAACCCAAAAGTTAGGACCTCAAAAATAATCAATATTGAAGCATAAGGCTTTACATCCCATCCTATCCAAGGGAACCATTCCAAATCATATGTTCATTTCCTTTTCTTTGTGTAGGATTTTGCTGTATCTTTATATTCCTAAAAAGTAATTTCTTAGAACTGTCCTTAGCTTTATAAAAATGACATTAAGCTGTAGGTAATGTTTGGGGACTTGTTTTTTTCTATTTACTGTGCTAAAACTCATCCACATCATTGCATTCCACTGTAGTCATTTTGCCTGGTATAAAAAGAAATCCCCCAATGTGTAAACATACCATGGTTTATCATCCACTCTCCCACTGATGGGCAAGTACATTGTTTCTAGGATTTAGCTCTTACTCACACTGCTGCTATGAACATTATACTGTAAATGTTCCTGTTGTGTATGTACAAGAATTTGTCTAGGGAATCAATTTGCACTCCCACCAGCTATAAATGAGAGAGCTTCTGGATCCACATTCTCTGGTATACTGTGGATCTGTGTCCTCAGGTTGTTCTCAAGGTGGCTAGCTCAGTCTACCTCCCTCCAGCAGAATGCCAATTTCTAGAAATGCTTTCCAACCCTAGGGATCATTATGATTATGATTATTATTATTTTTTTTTTTTTTTTTTTTTGCCATTTGACAAGGAAAAGATACATCTCCCTTCTGTGTAACTTTGTTGCAAGGTACTGACTCCTCTAAAAGCCAAGAGAGAAAGGGTTTGTCTCAGAGAATTTTTCCAGTCTGATAACTTCAGTGACATTTCTGGGACTTACTCCCCAGTAGCTCAGCTGCTTTCCCATGTCCTAAAAGAGGTGATATGGTTGGAAGGCGGGAATGAGGGCAGCCAAGATGGGAAAGACGCCCAGCTCACCACAGTGGAAGCTTGTTTCCTGGTCCCAGCCCCTGCCAGTGTCAGATCACTCCTACTTGATGAAGCAGGCATTATCTCTTCCCTACCCCCAACCCGAGAAAAGCCAGTATAATGCTAGCCTTTGTTATTTGAATTGATAAATTTAAACCTCTTTCCCTGTTCTACAGTAAAAGAACTTTCTATTTTGGGCTCAGTGACATAGCCCAAACCAAGCAGAGAGCAGCAGGCTGCAGCATGAGTTAATAGTCTTTCTTCAAGGGAAGAGAACCTACAGGCAAACAGAAGGACCTTCCAAAGTACATCATCTGCATAGCAACGTGCAGCCCATTTGCTTGTCTTTCTGCTGACAGATACATTTCAAAGTGGAAAATTGAACAATCCCTAATTTTCATAGTAAACTGATGAGTAAATCCTGAACAATTTCTGAAATCAGTTCACCAGGAATTCATGGATGTCCACTTGTGTACCTATTGCTGGACTACATATTGTCAGAAAAGAGAATTCTATCTTCAAGGGGAATTCTTGCCACTCAAAATTATATTGATTTGAGGAGTGCCTAAAACATTTGCCTAAGAATATGCTTTCTTCCTTAGTCCTTTTCTCCTCCTGAAATCTCACATTGCTTTAGGGTCCTGGGTCTCAAGAAGCCTCCAGGAGTACACAGAGGTCATGCTTGTATGAGGAGCAATCTATTTAAACCATTGGAACCTGTTAGCACATTAACCACAGCCTGGAAGAATGGGACACAGGACAAGTAAGTTCCTCCTACCCTCACTTTGGCAAACTTTTTCTTATGAGAAGTTTCAAATACGCACAAAAGTAGACATCATACCTGTTACCTGGCTTCGAAAATTATTAAAATATGGCAATCTTATCTGTACCCCATTCTTCCCTCATTTCCATTTTAAGTCCAATTTAAAGCAAATTAGATATTTTCATAAATACTTCTGTAGGTATCTAACAAATAAGGACTCTTTTTCAATAACCACTTTAATCACATATTTAAAATTAACAGTAATTCTTTAATATTATCTAGTATACAGTCAGAGGTCAAATTGCTCTCATTTTCTTAAGTGTCTTTCTTTAATGGTTTATTCTCATCAGGAGTCAAACACTGTCATTTGTATTTGTTGATATAGCTCGTCTATATATATGATTTAAAATTTTTAAAGCAGTTTATAACTCTTTAATTTTTAAATTTTAAATTATAACAGTTTCTTCTCCTTTTTTATTGCTCTTCTTCTCAGTGTTACTGAGGATAATGGGTCTTTTAGTTACTCTTGGTCTGTAACATAAAACAGGCACCAATTTATTGTGCTTATGGATTTCATGTGTCAGAAATTCAGAAAGGCCACAGTTGGGATAGCTTCTCTCCTTCAAGCTATCTGGGGCCTCAGCTGGGGAGATTCAGAATCTGGTGACGACTTCATAAATGGGACCTAGAAGCATCTAAGGTTTGTTTACTCACATATCTGGCGTCTGAACCTGGAGCACTCAAAACCCAGGACTGCTGACCAGAGCACTTACACACAGCCTCACCATGTGGCATGACTTCCTTACAGCTTGGTAGTCTGAGGATAGTCAGACTTCTTACAGGGCAGCTTAGGGCTCCAAGTCCAAACATTCCAGCCATCAGGGTGGATGCTATATCATCAATTTTTATCACCCAACCTCAGAAATTACATTGTCACTTTTGCGGTGTTCTGTTGGTTGTGAGCAAGTCTAAAGCTCACCCAGACTCAAAAAGAGTAGAATCAGACTCCACTCCACCTTTACAGAGGCAAGGGGGCAAAGTTGCAGAAGAGCATGGTAGGATGGAGATGTTATTGTGCTACTTGGGGATAGGATGGTCAATCAAGCCTGCCTTTCTGACACCAACCAGAAAAATGTTGCAAATCATGGAAACCTGGCGGAAGAGAGAAAAGTAGGGGAGCTTATTTGTTTGCAGGGCCACATCCTACAGCTGTGTAGATAATATCCTTCATAACCAAGGAGGTGACTGGGCTGAGACTCAACTCCATTTGCTATACGTGTGCCTGACTCTGGGACTGTGTCACCATGAAGAAGAGGCACCTACTGTAAAACATGTAAGATACCGTAGGGGCAGGAGGTGTCCTTGGATGGATAGTAAAAGGTCATTCAGTCTAACTTACACTTATTAGATACCTATTAAACACATGCTACTTTGAAGAATATTATGTCTTTTTATTTTTATTTTTGTTTTTTGGTTTAAGCAGCACAGAGTTGACCAAGAAATATCCCAAAAATGGTAATGGATTTACTCATGTGTTTGTTAAATGGTGCAAATTTCTACCTATTAGGTACTTTTTGATTACATTGGTCTAGAACGTTCCAGATGTATCTTGAAAGAAGCTTACACACTGTGTCCCAATAAACCCAATCTGACCCACCTGCTGCAAGCCTTGGCTGAATGCAAGTTGATACAGGACGTAGAGGAAACCAGGGCTTTCTTTTCTTCTTTGCAGTCCCTATTCTTCATTAACATAGCTTTTATAGTTTGATTAAATCCCCAGGGAAGTAAATGCTTTCATTTCTGTTTATGGCTTATCAAGAAAATGAAATAATATAAAGGCAAGGTAAATTCAAAGGATTTTATGGACCAGGATAGCAGTAGCCTCCCTGAGTTTGATAAAGACAGGTATGTTACAAGGAAGCTCACAGAAGTCCAGACAGAAGTGTCTGTTGATGAGATTATTAAAAAGCTGTGATCATGTTGATCTAGCCATGCTGCTGGTCAACAGCTGCATTGAGGAAAGCCTCAAATGGCAAGGCCCAGGGCACTTTAAAAAAAACAACAACTTTGGCCTCAAGTGTCAAGTGTTAAGTTAATCACACTTTCCAGTTCAGGGCACATTATCTTAGTCAGTGCATACAAGGTAACTCTTTTAAGTATGTATGCCTGTATTTTCTCTTCTTGCTCCTCACTCCTTCCCCCCTGCAAGCAACCATTCTAATCCATTTAATTCTATTTTTTTGGCTTGTATGTATGTGTTCATGTAATTGTGTGTTACTGTCTCGTTTGCATGTATTTTAATTTACACAATAGCATTGTGTTACAGATCTCACTCTGTGTCTTACTGTTTCCACTCCATACTTTAAGACCTATCCACGTTGCTATGCACACATCCAGGCCATCATTCCTGACTGCTGCAGAGTACTCCAGTAATGGGCACCCCCAGTGCCTCAGACTTTTCACCACCCAAAACAAAATGCTGCCACGAGCAGCAGCCTCATATGTCACCAATTTGGGACCTGTATATCAACCTCTTAAGACAACATCTCACCCATAGGTGTCCTTAAGTGCATTAGAAAAGACACCTCTTCCTCTTGGAGAAAACTGCCCAGAGTAAAATACAAGGCTTGGCAAGGTGAGGCTCAGGCTGGGTTTCTTTTTTTTTTTTTTTTCAGGCTGGGTTTCAGCCCCAACTCATCCCCTCAGTTGGAGTCTTGTTCAGGGTACAACTGTAGGAGGTGGCCCTGTCCCCAGTTCTTACTTCTACTAGGTTTCAACTGTTTTGCAACATCACTCCTGGTTGGTACATGGGAGGGTGTCACTTGACCACAGAAATCTCATTATAGGATCTGTGTATACTTAATTTGATCAAGCAGGGCTATATTCCTTGGGGACTTTATACTTGGGTTGATATAGTGTATGGGAGCACCATGGCTAGTTTATGAGCTCTACAGGAACTGGGGAATCAAGCATGGCTACATACATACACAGGGGTAGTGCAGATACACCCGCCTGAGGACAAGGCAAAAGGCCCAAGTACTTCACTCCCTCACTGTCTTGGAGATGGCAGAGAAACATCTCTCTTAATACTGTTGTCACAGGACATAGGTGAAGTGGTTGGCCTCATGTTCACAAGGCAGCTTTGCTACAAATGATGGACATCTGGCCCTGAGCCATCCTGCCTTTGCCCCTTGGTGAATATCCTGTGGCCTACACAAATAAGAACTGATGGTCCTTAGGTCCCTACTCAAGGTCACCTTGACAAGCCAGAATTGAACCATCCAGGACAACTCCTTTAAATAGGTCGGATTTCAAGTCCCTCAGAAGTTCTTAGTGACCATTCAGATATATCTAAATACTCTTAAAATAACTGTGTGGAGGTCAATGAAACACCTAAGTTATACAGAAAGTTGTCATTTTCATGCTGTTTTTTTCAGCTGTCAAATGAGGATAAACACAATGAGAACTTCTAGAAGACAGAAGTCTTAATTTACAATTTTTAAGGAAAGAATCATGGGAATTTTCAGATTTCTGGGAGAAAAGCAACCCCCAAAATCAAACTAATTACTCTATTTCTGAATTATGCTTGTGAATTTAGAACTATACTTCAGTATTAATAAGAAGCCTGGGGACACCTGGGTAGCTCAGCGGTTAAACATCTGCCTTCGGCCCAGGTCATGATGCCAGAGTTCCAGAATGGAGTCTCACATCGGACTCCCTGTAGGGAGCCTGCTTCTCTCTCTGCCTATGTCTCTGACTCTCTCTCTGTGTGTCTCATGAATAAATAAATAAAATCTTAAAAAAAAAAAAAAAGCCTGGATAACAGTCAATCATGCAAGGATGTGAGTCACACTGAATACCACGGGCATTACTGTTACTGTATGCAGTTGTGAATAGCAAGGGGTGGGCTCTGAAACAATGCAAAAGAACAAAAGTATAAAACAGTTGTATGGATTAACAAACATTAGGGTCTGGAAAATACTGATCACTAAGTGGGCCTGTGACAGAAAAAAATGTAATAGAAGCTTCACATTTAAAAAGAGCAGCACAGGTTAAAACTTAGAGATGGCTGCCATGAGACAAGAAAGATTCAGAGATTCACAACTGACCTGGCTGCTTCACACAAGACAAGGCATCCACCATCCACAGAGACCAGATTTACCCTTCTCAAATGGTTCTAGCATAACTTCATCCCTTTCCGTACCTCGCACGAGAAATACATGGCCCTGTCAGGGTCCTAGAGCTTACCTGTACCCACAGGATCTCTTGGTTAGATCCCATCCTTATATTCTGGAGTCACTAACTGACATCATTGGCTTGTTAATGTTTTAGGACCTTTAAAAAGGTCTGGAGTGCCTTCTACACCATATGAATCCAAAATCAACATCTTTCCCTGCATTGTCAGCCTTGGCCCCTGCTTTTTATCATTAAGAACGACAGACAGAGGCACATGGGTGTCTCAGTCAGTTAAGCATCTGCCTTCAGCTCAGGTCATGATCCCAGGGTCCTGGGATCAAGCCCTTCATTGGGCTCCCTGCAGTGGCAAATCTGCTTCTCCCTCTCCCTTTGCCTCTCCCCCGCTTGTGCTGTCAAATAAATAAATAAAATCTTAAAAAAAAAAAAGAATGACAGAGACTACAGGTAGATTTCAGATGCTCTCACCACAAAAAAGAAATGGCAAATATGTGCTGTGGTGCAGGTATTAGCTAAAGCTGTAGTGGTTATTTTGTAATATAGAAGTGTATTAAATAACACATTGTACACCTGAAACTTAAACAACTTTCTATGTCAACTGTATCTCAGGAAAGCTGAAAAAGGAAGGAGGGAAGGAAGGAGGGAAGGAAGGAAGGAAGGAAGGAAGGAAGGAAGGAAGGAAGGAAGGAAGGAAGGAAGGAAGGAAGGAAGGAAGGAAGGAATGGAGATCAGAGATGGCTCCTGGTAGCTCACCACAAGGTCTCAGATTGGATTTGGATTCTGAGGCTTCCTTTGCCACCCTCTCCTATTTAGTTCCGAGTCTAAGATATGCCATATTAGTTTACTTATAATTTGTTTATTGGATTTAAAAGTGTCTTTCTTCTGGGTGGGAGGATGAATGAAATAGGTCATGTGGGTAAAGGAGTGTGTTTGTTGTGATGAGCACTGGGTGATGTGAGAAGTGTTGAAGCACTATAATTGTACACCTGAAACTAATACAACACTGTATGTTAACTAACTGGAATTTAAATAAAAACTTAAAAAAATAAATAAAAATATCTTTATTCTGAGAAGCTCAAGATCATAAGCAATTTTTAAAAAGGATGTTTGGCTGGATCAGTTGGTGGATCATATGACTCTTGATCTTGGGGTCCTGAGTTCGAGGCCCATACTGGGCATAAAGATTACTTAATAAAAAATAAATAACAAATAACCTTTTAAAACAATTTCAAGGAATAGCAGCTTAATAAAGATCAAGAAATTATTGTGTCACGAGATGATTAATCAAAAAGAAATGAGCCCATGGGCGCCTGGGTGGCTCAGCCGGTTAAGTGTCTGCCTTTCACTCAGGTCATGATTCTGGGGTCCTGGGATCAAGTCCAATATTGGGCTCCTTGGTCACCAGAAAGCCTGCTGCTCCCCCTACTTGTACTCTCTCACTCTCTCTTGTTCTGTCAAGTCAATAAAATGTTTTTTAAAAAGTAGAAGAAGAAATGAGCCCAAATTAAAGCAAAGGAGATCTGAGTTGGTTCCTGATGAATCATTGGACAAGAGAGGAAAATCCAGGCTTGAGTAGGCCACGGGCAGGAGGATGGGACTCTATCTCATTCCACAGCCCTTCAAGGAACAGAGCAGGAGACTTTACATAGGTCTAGACTCAAGGTGTGCCTGCTTGCAAGCAGGAAAAGGCCAAAGTTCCTTATAGATCTGGTAACACTTCAGAAGAATGACTAGTCCCTCTAGCCAGCTGAATTTTTTTATTCCTAATAACAGAACAAGAACTTATTTCTAGAGGAAAAAGGAGTGCTGAGAGCCTAAGATTCCAAGAGATAACCTTCTATGTCTGCCCTCCCCAGCCCCTGGAGAATGGATGTGTTCACTATTGATTTTCTAAACCACTTTTAAGAAGCCAAGGGATGGGGAATCTTAAATGTTAATGTCCATTTTGTGGGCAGCCTGAGTGGCTCAGCAGTTTAGCACCACCTTCAGCCCGGAGCGTGATCCTGGAGACCCAGGATCCAGTCCACACTGGGCTCCTTACATGAAGCCTGCTTCTCCCTCTGCCTGTGTCTTTGCCCCTGTGTGTGTGTGTGTCTCATGAATGAATAAATAAAATCTTTGTAAAAAATAATGTCCATTTTGTGGCTGAAACTTTCAAATAATCAAATAAATCTTACCCGTTATATCAAAGCTACATTTGGCTATTACCCATGCAGAAGTAGGATAAAAGATTTCTCCTAAAGCAAACTTCCTGGAGGAATTGAGCAATGCCAGAGAAGGCACGAGATTGCTGCAATTCCCAGGGAGCTCCTCAGAGCACACAGGTGAATGGGTCCATTCCAAACAGCTGGCAGCTCCCTGGCTCTTCTCAGTTGGGGCCTAGCATGTGCATGAGAAAGTTTCCCTCTGTTGCATCAACCAACAGCTAGAGAATCAAGAATTCTAGGTTAGCATACCAGGCTACTTAGGCAATGACGAATCTGCTTTACTTCCTCCTTTGTTTCCTAACCGAGAGAGTATTCCAGTTTCAGTGTGGAGGCCAGAGACGGCTGACGACATCACCACTTCCCCACAGCGGTTCACTCAGTCATCTCTGCAGGTAAGCCTACACTTCTCTTTGATGGCCAAACTAGAGATTACAGTTTCTAAACAAGGCACTCAACGTATCTCTTGATCCTAACAACAGACTAAAATTTTCAAAACACACCTCCAGGAGGTAGAGAATTGGCCAATAGTATGAAGACCTAGTTTGTGCTCTGGACCCTGCTGCCTAATTGTATGATGTGGTTCGAATCTATGCACATTCAGGGCCTTTGGAAAACCTCTAAAGTGATGCTTTGATCTTTCTCAGCAATAAGACTTTATACAACTCTCGGCTAAGAGAAGAAAAAGGGAGCACCCAGGTAGCTCAGTGGTTGAGCATCTGCCTTTGGCTCAGGTCCTGATCCCAGGGTCATGGGATCATGGCATCAAGTCCCACCATCAGGCTTCCCGCAGGGGGCCTGCTTCTCCCTCTGTGTCTCTGCCTCTCTCTGTGTGTCTCTCCTGAATAAATACAATCTTTTAAAAAATAAATAAAAGAAGAAAAGGGGCTGCAGTCACTGCAGAAGACTTCTAGTGATAATTTCACCTACCTGGAAGAATAAGAGCCATGTTAGAGCCACACCAGTAAGACACAGGCCCAGGGATGCGAGCATAGCCACCTGGGGACAAGTGCATGTTCCCTACCATTTGGGAGTGAATTTTGAAATAACCATTGACTACCATTCTCACCTGTATCCTTCCTTTTTCCCTCCTTTCTCTTTGCTACCCTGAGGCCAGATTCTCATTTACAAGAAGAAAAAGTATGATGTGTTCCCCCTAGCTTTAGGGAGAATCAGTGTTGTTACTGAATTGAACTCATGTTCCTGACACATATACTGACATTTAGATAATCACCATCCCCCGTTGCAAATCTTTTGAAAAATACTGACTTACACTATTTGATCTACTCTCTTATCTTTAACATTTTATTTTATCATCCTTGAAAAATCAGAGTACTGCACGGATGAAGAGCTGGTTACATGGAAAGTCTTTCCATGATGAGATAACTGATCTAATGGAAGAGACAAGCCAGAGGAGAAACAAGCATGGGTCAAGGCATAGGAAACTAATCACAGCTCTACAGAGTTAATGAAGTCTTGGAGACAGGGAACAGACTGACTTGTATACTGTGTACTGAGAAGAGAAATGACTGGACATGCATGTTTTTCTAGAAACAATTCATTAATATTTCTTTTCCATTGCAGTACTTGGCCCAAAATCTAAAGGGTGATCATTTAAAATTTATGTATAATTTCAAACATACACATGGAGTAGAACTTTTGTAAAGATAATTATTATTCACTAAATTAATATACTGAGTATTTTAATGATCCCCCATGCACTCATTATCCAGCCTCAGCAATCACCAACTCGTACCCATTATACTCATTAATATTTTATCTGCACCCCCACCAACTTCCTCCATCCATTGTTATTTTGAGGCAACTCCTAGGCATCATAACATTTCATGAATAAATATTCAACATGTATCTCTAAAAAGATAAAAACTCATTGTAAACTTAATCACTCCCATACTTGAAATTAATAATTCTGTAATATCCAGGTGATTATGTTTTAGTCAGCATATAAAAAGTGTTGACTAGTGGAGAGGCGTGAAATATTGCTATTCCTACACACTGTACAATAAAATGGGACATATTCCTAGATTTGCCTATAAAACCTCAAAAGGTGGGTGATGAATTCTCTTAGTCAATCCAATATTTATTATTTGTCTATTCTGCACTTCAGGGTGGAGAATCATGGGATGGAGTCCTCCTGAAGGGAAAATTAGAGAGCCTGCCTCCTCATGAGCAACTCCCTTCGAACAAGAGGAGACTCTGTGTAATTAGGCAATGTCATGGTGTCACACGTTGCCTCAGAGCTATACACATAACTTGGGCATGTGAGCGAGCTCCGTGGGCAAGGGAATCACTTGTATATCCAGAGCACAGTCCAGAAGCAACAGTCTATGAGGGGTTTCCAATGCCTAATTCTACTAATTTGTTTATTTGGAAATATTTTAGGAATGTATTGGACCTGTAATAACATTTAGTGTCATTCACAAGGGTTAGAAGAGAAAGTAGAGTCATGTAAAAAAAAAAAAAAAGAGGGGGGTGGTTGTAAGGGATATATAATATTCCCTATATTTCTTTGTACTAATCAACAAATGCTCCTTTAAGAATGTTACATAAACACAAAGGTTAGTTCATGCAGTTCCCAAAGATTTATGTACAAAATATTCTCTATGTCAAATCCTATTTTTAAAGTTTTCAAATAGAGCACATTTTGTAAGGCCAATTCATGTTCTCTAATTCATATTGTTTGTGAGACTAGATTTTTGAACATTTTCTTAAAATAAAACAATCCTAGTGAGGCTTGCAGGAGGAAATCACATACTCTTGGGGCTGTGCAGGCCTTTTCACTCCTGCACCATTACTGCAATAGCCACCAAACTGGTTTGTATGCCTCTCTTCCTCCCCTCTCACACTGAGTTGTCTTCCTAAAGCAATTATCTAGTCCTGTCACTTCACTAATATGCATTTAATGTTTCTATTACCTTCCAAAAATCCCTAATTCTTTAGGATAGCATTCCAAGTACTGAGATTTGTCCCTGACTTACTGGAACAACCTTATTCCTCATTGCTTTGTACTCTCCACATTCCTTATTCTCCAGCCACATCAACTAGTAAATGTTTTCAGAACATAGGCCATATTTTTCAAACAATGAGACACTTAATTCACTTCTTACAATAAGGGACAGTATAGTCCAGTGTTCAAGAGCATAACCACCTTCATGTCACACTGGTTTGGATCCTGGCTCTATCACCTACCAGCTGTGTGATTTTGATAAAATCAGTTAATCTGTCTGAGCCACAAGTTTCTTCAGCTCTAAAATGGGAATGATGAAAGTACCTTTCCCATAGAGTTGCTGGGAAGATTTGGTTGGATTAAGTAGGCAAAATACCTAGCACAGTGCCTGGCACATAGTAAACAGCCAATAGATAACAGCTCTTATGTTAGTCTATTAAGGTCCATCTATCTGTCATGAGACACCACTCCTTGAAGTCTTTCTGATTTCCCCAGCTGACAGTCACATCTCCTCCAGGGTCCTACAAATCACTCATACCTCTTTCTCAGCACTACTTTCTGCCTTGTGTTATTATTCTGATACACATCTTTTCTGTTCATTTTCGCTGAATCCCTGCCATGTACTAGGTGCCACAGGGAATAAAAGATGAAGAACACTTGGCTCTTTGCCATGCAAGTAGTGCTTAGAATATAGTTAGCAAACAGACATGGGCAACTCAAATACAACTTACCAATCTTTGTTTAATAAAGTTGTGGTTCGTTGTCATTATTATGATATTGTATGAGCTAGATTTTAATACAGGGACCATTTCCCTACTAAACAGAATTTACCTCTGGAAAGCAAATGTAGTAAAATACAATTGGCCATAGCTGAGTTTAGGTAACTGTCAAGGGCAAACTATTATCAGTGATGTTTTGAGATTGAAATGATAAAATCAAACTAATGACTTCCTCTGCTCCCAAAGCTTTTGCCAAAATAAATACACAAAGTGTTAGACCTAAAATGTGGCACAGAGCTAGAAACACTTCTAGCCACCTTCTCCTGGGGATGCAACTGTGAGGTACATTCTTGGTGTATCTGTAATTCAAGGGAAGAGGAGATGGTGAAGGCTGCACAACTATACTGCATTGTCTAACCCTGCCTGTAGATAGTCAAAACCATGAGATCAGTGACTACAACTAGGTTTCAGCTGCAGAAAACCAGCAGTCCTAATTGCTGAACAAGCCCTCTACCTTGTACTAAATAATGTTTTAAGTCAGTGCCAAGTTCTCAATGTCAACAAGACTTCAAGTGAGACTGCTCAGGTTCCTGCCTCACCCAAATACCAGAAGATGACACCTACAATGCCTATTAAAACAGGAAACAATGCAGTTGGACAGCATAGTTTGACTATGTGACTGGGCATATGTCATCAAGATGGCTCCTCATGAAATAATTGCTCTGGGCTGCTAATGAAAAGAGGAATGGTTTATTCTCCTAGATAGAGCTCACCACTCCCTTTCTCCTGCTGCCTTCCACTGCAGGCTGGCTGAGCAGTACAACCTTATGGCAGAGCTAGGCTGGTTTCCTCAGTCTATCTCCGTAATTCTAGCTCTGTGGGTACCTGTGAGACAGGAAATGTTACTCGACTCTGGGCAGTTTTGTGTTTCTAAAAACAGATCCAAATGTCAAATGTATGATCAAATAATGGGTTAAGGACCATTCTTGCCAGAAAGCTAAACACATTATAAAATCCTTAATTATATCTTGTATTTTAATTATAGTATTAAATAATACATTTCCAGCATTTGTAGATATTTATACTTTCTTTCCCCCTTTTCTTCATAACTGAATATATCATCTGGCATGTGACTAAGAGGCCAGATGGGACTAAAGATTTATGCTTTTGTACCGCTCAGGAGCTCATCTTTGTCTTAATGGTATCAAATTCGGAAAGTGATGTTTCTAATCACTATTATCAGTAGCCTCATGTTTCCATTCCTAATAATTTCTATTTTTACCTCCCCAAACATTCAAATTGTCACCTAAGAACCACTGTGCCAACAATGAGACTTCATGATGGATGTGGCAGAGGATGCCAGACTACATCAGCCCAACTGATGGATGAGAGTCTGATGTTAGATCGATGGACTGAGGCAAAGCTGTAAGGACTGTGAATACAGAAGTAAAACGTGAGAGATGATGCTGTTCATTGTGTTAAAACTTCCTTTGTATAACACCTCAAGGGTTATAATTTACTTCCACATATATTACATTTGGTCATCACCTCACTCTTTCATCTCATCCCACACCCTTCTTCAGTTTCAAGAAAGAACCAAAATGGTAAGATGACAAAATCAGCATTTGCTTAGCATGAATTATTAGTAAACAAAGAAGTATTATGTTTCTATCTTACTTGATGCTAAATGTTGAGTAACCACACAACCATCTGATGAAGTGTTAAGAATAAAGATATGTCACAAGCGTTCTTTACACAGGCTCTACAAATTGACCAAAAACAACATTATCACAGAGTTACATGATTACCAGTGATGTACAAACCAAGTATCTGTGGAAATGGCTGCCAGTTTCCACAAGCTACTTGAAGAAGTCTAGATTCTCAGCTCAATGGAGTGAACTGCCCTCCACTCAGTGGGTTCTTCAGCCCAACACATGTTCAATAGAACTTCTCTCAATGCCTTGTGCAGAGCAGCCCATCAGGAATTTTAAAAAAATTAAAACAGAGGCTTGACTCAAACAGAATGCAAAAATATGAGAAATATGGAAATTTGAACACTGAATAGTTGATATTAACCAAGTGTTAATAACTGTTATAAAAAAATAACTGTTATAAAGACCTATAATTATGTCTTTGTAAGAAGTCTTAGCTTTGAGAGATATATATTGAAATGTGTAGGAGAGAATTATACGATATCGTGAATTTGCTCCAGAATCATGTAAGAGGGGAGGAAATGAGTGGGGAAACAGATGAAACCAAACTGACCACATCTTAATAACTGTTAAATCTGGATGATGAGTACATGAGGGACCATTATGATTCTCTGCCTATCCTTGCATATATCTCAAATTTTCCATAACAAAAAGGTTTTTTTTTTTTATTTTGAAGCATTATAAACACAAATTAAAACTGGATACAAAGAATCCTGCCAGGAGTACCTGTCTTGCTCAGTTGGTAGACTTTGCAACTACTGATCTCAGGATCATTCGTTTGAGACCCACACTGGGTGTAGAGATTACTTGAATAAATAAACTTAAAAAAAAAAAAGAATCCCACCATATATCAACATGGATCAACAAAAAAAGGTTGGGGGAAAACTGTTGCAGAAGGATAGGTCTTAAATAATGCCATTTAAGGACGCCTGGGTGTCTCAGCGGTTGAGCATCTGCCTTTGGCGCAGGGTGTGATCCTGGAGTCCTGGGATCAAGTCCCACATTGGACTCCCTGCAAGGAGCCTGCTTCTCCCTCTGCCTGTGTCTCTGCCTCTCTCTGTGTGTCTCTCATGAATTAGTAAATAAAATCTTTTAAAAAAATAATAAATGATGCCGTTTATATAAAATGCCAAACATGTCAAGCAATACAATACAAACTCTCAAGGATATATGAATAAAGTTAGGAAGACAAGTATGAGAATGACAAATATAAACTTCAGAACCATGGTTATTGGGGTGCAGGAAGAGGAATGTAATTGGGGAGGGTTACATGGGGGCTTCAACTATCTTTGTGACATTTTACATAAGGTTATAAACACATATGTGATTAGTCTATTATCCTCTATGTGCTTTTGTACTTGTGAAATATTCCACAATAAAAGGACACATACAAATTAAAATTAAAAAATGAAACAGAAAGTGGATAATCACCTGTGGGAATGTTCTGGAAGAGTCCTGCACTTCTTGTATTGATTTCTAAGAACAATACCCATTGGCACCCCAACCCTCAACTTGTAAGAATTGCTTCTTTTTCTGTTAAAATATTTTATTATTACTAAAAAATCATACTGACAAAAATATAATTAACATACTTTAATAATAGTAATAGAACAAACTCCCTTGAACTATGACTCAAAAAATCTGACAGCACTAGTATCACTGAAGTTCCTTGGTATACTCTCTCTGTTCACATTCGCAGTAGATAGAGCTGCTATCCTGAATTTTGTGTTTATTATTATAATTTAATGATACCTTATTTAAGATAGAGTTTTGCATATTTTTAACTTGTACATGTGGAATCATACCTTGACTTGCCTTTTTCGTGAGAGATATTACGAGATTCATTGCTGTTGATGCGTGTGTTGCAGCTCACTCCTTTTCACTGTGTGTGTATTAAATTACTATTTATTTACCCAATTCTATTGCTGACAGACTTTTGGGTTGTTTCCAGTTTTTTTTTTCCAGTTTTTGCTATAACAAACAATACTGCTGTATACATCCTTATATTTATCTCCTGAGTCCATGTGCAAGACTTTCGGTACAGTAGACATCAAGGGGAGGAACAGTTGGGCATAGGGTAAGTCCATCTACCACTTTACTAGAGAATAACAGATTTCCCACAGTCATTTGCCTCAATGTACACTCCCACCAGCAGTATATGAAAGATCCCAGTGCTCTGTATCCTTACCAACACTTGGTACTGACAGTTAGTTTTGCCTAATGAGTGAGAATGAGAACTGGAATCTGAGGTTTTTTTTTTTTTTAATTTTTATTTATTTATGATAGTCACACAGAGAGAGAGAGAGAGAGGCAGAGACACAGGCAGAGGGAGAAGCAGGCTCCATGCACCGGGAGCCCGACATGGGATTCGATCCTGGGTCTCCAGGATCGTGCCCTGGGCCAAAGGCAGGCGCTAAACCGCTGCGCCACCCAGGGATCCCGGAATCTGAGGTTTTAATTTCCATTTCCCTGCTTATTAATGAAGCTGAGGCTCTTGCCATGTTAGTGCTCATTCACCTTCCTGCTTTTGTGAATATCTGATTCTGTCTGTCGCTCATTTGGGGGGTAGGAATGTTGTCTTTCTCATATTGATTTTTAGAGGAATTTGCTATACATTTTAGATATAATAATGCAAGTTATGTAATTTCCCAATTGTGACCTGCCTTGACTTGTCTAAAATAAACATGTTCCTCCCATCCTCTTTAATCTGTTAGAGTGGAGACTACAGTAATAGATTTCCCAATCAATCTTGTATTCTGAGACAAATACAACTTTGTTGTCATACAAATATCACTTTTCTATATTCTGAATTTTGCTTGCTAATATTGTGTTTAGGATTTTCACATCTGTATGTAAATGATAATGGTCAGCTATCATCTTTGTTTTATTGAACTTCCCTGGTTTTAGATTCAAGATTATTCCATACGTTCATTCACTGATCAAAAATTTTTTGAATTGGGATGCCTGGGTGGCTCATTGGTTGAGCATCTGCCTTCAGCTCAGGGTGTGATCTCAGGGTCCTGGGAGCGAGTCCTGCATCAGGCACCCCATAGGGAGCCTGCTTCTTCCTCTGCCTATGTCTCTGCCTCTCTCTGTGTCTCTCATAAATAAATACAATCTTTAAAAACATTTTTTTGAATGCCCACTATACATAAGGCACTACTCTAGGCACTTGGACATATCATGAACAAAAGAGAAAATATCTCTATCTTGGTGGAGATTACATTCTAGCCTCATAGGATGAGTTGGGCTATGTCCCCCTTTTTCTATTCTCTGGAGGAGCTGTACAATTTGGGAATTATCTCATCCTTAAATGTATGAAGAACGTACTTTGTTGTTTTTTGGTTTTGCTAATTTTCAAGCCCTTTGTCCAACCTGGGTTTGAACTTAGGACCCTTAGACAAAGAGTAGCATGCTCTACTGAAAGAACACATTTTTTAAACACTCTGGGCCTGGTGTTTTAACAATTGGTTATATTTCTTGATTGGTTATAGGATCATTCAGGCTTTCTATTTTTTAGTCTTATTTATTTATTTATTTATTTAATTTATTTATTTATGATTTTGTTTATTCATGAGAGACAGAGAGAGAGAGAGAGAGAGAGGCAGAGACACAGGCAGAGGGAGAAGCAGGCTCCACGCAGGGAACTCGATCCGGGGACTCTGGGCTCACATCCTGAGCCAACAGCAGACACCCAACCGCTGAGCCACCCAGGCGTCCCTCACCTTCACGTTTCTTACCTTACCTGCCTCTTCCCCATTTTCTTGAACCATTTCACGACAGGCTTGTCAATTTTACTAATCTTATAAAAAATCAACTTGTGGCTTTGTTCTCTATTATATATATTCTCTATTATTTCTCCATTTTTTCATTTCATTAATTTCTGTTATCTCATTATCTCATTCCTTTTATTTTGGTTTTGTTCTGTTCTTTAAAAAATTTCTTCAGTTCAGGGCGCCTGGGTAGTTGAGCGTCTGCCTTTGGCTCAGGCCAGGATTCCAGGGTCCTGGGATTGAGTCCCAGATGGGGCTCCTTGCAGGGAGCCTGCTTCTCCCTCTGCCTGTGTCTCTGCCTCTCTCTGTGTGTTGCTCATGAATAAATAAATAAAATCTTTTAAAAAAACATAACGCACATACAAAAATGCACAAATCTTAAGAGTTCTACGATTTATCACAAAGTGAACAGAACACATATGACTCCTATGCAAGTCAAGAAATAGAACACTACTATACATTTGAAGCCTCTAGTGCCTCTCCCAATTACAGTCTCCTGCTTTCTGGGAGGTAACCACCATCATGATATCTGTCACTATAGATCAGTTTTACCTGCTTTTGAACTTTATGAAAACAGAATATAGAATGTATTTTTTTATATTTGGCTTCATTTGTCCAATATTATATTTATGAGATATGTATAAGTTGTTGCATCTGGCTATACTTTGTTCATTTTGTTGCTTTATATAATATTTTACCATAAGAATATACTAGAATTCATTTATCCATTGTACTGTTGATGAACATTTGTGTGGTTTCCAGTTCGGGGCTAATGCAAATAATGCTGATGTGAACATTGTTTTCTTTTGAAATAATTTCAAACTTGTAAACAAAGTCACAAAAATCGTACAAAGAACGTTTTTTCCTGAGCCATTTGAGACTAAGTTGCTGGTATGATGCCCCAAATAACTTAGAATGTATATGTAATTGCTGTGAACGATAGTATTGTCTTACTTAACCCCAATACAACAATCAAAAGCAGGTAATTAAAATTAATACATTATTGTCATTGAATCCACACACTTCATTCAGGTTATTCCAATTGTCCCAGTATGTCTTTCTTTTTTTTTAATTTTTTTTTTTAATTTATGATAGTCACAGAGAGAGAGAGAGAGAGAGAGAGGCAGAGACACAGGCAGAGGGAGAAGCAGAGGGAGAAGCAGGCTCCATGCACTGGGAGCCCGATGTGGGATTCGATCCCGGGTCTCCAGGATCGCGCCCTGGGCCAAAGGCAGGCGCCAAACCGCTGCGCCACCCAGGGATCCCCCAGTATGTCTTTCATAGCAAAACACTCCAGTCAGAGATCACGTGTTTTATTTGGCTTTCAGATGTCTTTCTCTTTCAGTTTAGAGCAGTTCTTCAGTCTTTCCTTGACTTTAAAGGCCTTGACTCTTTTGAATATTACAGACCAGTTGTTTTGTATAGTGCCCCAAATTTTAGTTTTTCTGATATTTCCTCATGTTTAGATTCAGGTCATGTGTTTTTGGTAGGAATATCAGGGAAATACTGTTATTTTCATTGCATCCTGTCAGGTGGCAAATAGGTCAATTTGTCCCATTACTAAGAATATTCACTTTGACCAATTTACTAAGGTGTTTTCTAACAAGTTTCTCCTCTGCAAAATTACTCTTTTCCCTTTGTAATTAATAAATATCCTGTGAGAGACACTTTGACACTATGCAAATATCCTATTTAGTTTTAGCATCCATGAATGACTCTTGTCTGCAATAATTATTAGTGTGATGACAAATTATTTTTTCCATCATTTCTTTTACATTCATTAAATGGAATTCTGCTATAAGAAAGAGCTGTGTCTTCTCTCCTTACTTTCTTTTTTTTATTTATTTATGATAATCACACACACACACAGAGAGACAGAGACACAGGCAGAGGGAGAAGCAGGCTCCATGCACTGGGAGCCCGACGTGGGATTCGATCCCGGGACTCCAGGATCGCGCCCTGGGCCAAAGGCAGGCGCCAAACCGCTGCGCCACCCAGGGATCCCTCTCCTTACTTTCTAATTTTTTTCAATTATTTGTTTATATGTATATGGACTCACACTCATTTTTATTTATATGTTAAACTCCATTGCTATGATGGTTTGTTTTCTTGCTCTCATTGTTTCACAGTTGACCATTAAAAACTCCATCTAGCTGGTATCTGTGTCCTTTCAAAAATATTTTTAAAGGACTTCCTTATATTCTGGCACAACAATGTGCCAGATGTTCCAAGGCTCATCATTTATTTTCCCTACCCCAGCCCTGGAATCAGCCCTTTCTCTGAGGAGCTGAGTCATCTTATACTGAAGAATAATATTTAGAAGTCAAGATCTAGGCACTAGATGCACTCATTGCTAGAGATGTGTCAGCAGGAAAAACTAAGAAAAATACAAAAGTATATATATATATATATATATATATATATATATATATATATATATAAACACATATATACATCTCTATCTCATAAAAACCATGAGTTCATTTCACAATCTACTTATTTGCTCAACCCCAGAAAATACATAAAATACATAAAAGTTTCAGAATTGCTAACACATGCTTCTGTGAAACATGAATTTACTAACAAGAGTATGACATTTATATATATTGTTTTTTCTCTTTTTACTTTACAGTATATAGGCAAAATACTCTTTTCTAAAGTTACTTAGGTTAGTTCTTTTCTCCTCTATCTATCCTCTCCAGTGTGGTTATTTTATTCATTTGTTACTATTTGTTTTTTTTTTTTTTAATGAAAACACTTTTTTTTAATTTATGATAGTCACACACACACACACACAGAGACCTCTGCAGAGACACAGGCAGAGGGAGAAGCAGGCTCCATGCACCGGGAGCCCGACGTGGGATTCGATCCCGGGACTCCAGGATCGCGCCCTGGGCCAAAGGCACGCGCCAAACCGCTGCGCCACCCAGGGATCCCTCATTTGTTACTATTTGTATTCAATTTTGGGTTCCATCCCCAACACACACACACACACACACACACACACACACACACAAAGTTTTTTTTTTTTTTTTTTTACTACACACAGGTTTCAAATCAGTTAAATGGGTGAGGAGAGGAAAAGTATTTATTTTTATTTTATTATTATTATTTTTGAATTTTAAAAAATATTTTATTTATTCATGAGAGACACAGAGAGAGAGAGAGGCAGAGACATAGGCAGAGGGAGAAGCAGACTCCAACGCAGGGAGCCTGACACGGGACTCGATCCCAAGACTCCAGGACCACGCCCCGGGCCAAGGGCAGGCACTAAACTTGAGCCACCCAGGGATGCCCCAAGAAACAGTATCTTTGAATTGACATCAACATTAGACCAGATGGATATAACATATATCAGGAAAAGCAGTTCTAACAGGGAAATATATAGTAACAAGGTCCTATCTCAAGGAACAAGAAAAAAAGCTCAAATAAACAATTTAACCTTACATCTAAGGGAACTAGAAAAAGGAGAACAAACAAAGCCCAAGAAAGGGAGGAAATAATAATGGTCAGAGCAGAAATAAATGACTAAAACAGAGACTAAAAATAAATAAGTAGATAGAAAATATAATTAATGAAACCAAGAGTTGTATCTTCGAAAAGATAAACAAAATTAATTAGTCTTTAGCCAGGTTCATCAAGAACAAAAGAAAAAGAACCCAAATAAACAGTGACATCACAGAAATACAAAGGATTATAAGATAACACTACAAAAAAAATTATATGCCAGTAAACTGAACCTAGAAGAAGTGGATAAATTCCTATAAACATACAATCTTCCAAAGTGGAATCAGGAAGAACTAGAAAATCTGAACAGACCAATTACTAGTAACAAAATGGAATCAGTAATCAAATAACTATCCAAAAAATATGGGGTGCCTGGGTGGCTCAGTTGGTTGACCATCTGCCTTCAGCTCAGGTCATGACCTCAGGGTCCTGGAATTGAGCCCAAAGTTGGGCTCCCTGATCAGTGGAGCCCTGCTCTGCTTCTCCCTCTGCCCCTCATCCCCATTTATGCTTTCTCTCTTTCTCTCTGTCTCAAATAAATAAAATTTTAAATATAAAAATAACTATAAAAAAAAACCCAAAACCAGATAAAGTCACAGGTGAATTCTACCAAATTTTTAAATGTTTTATTTATTCATTTGAGAAAGAGAGAAAGAGCACAAGTGGGGGGGGGGGGCAGAGCCTCCCCGCTGAGCAGGGAGCATGCCTAGGACTCTAGAATCATCACCTAAGCCAAAGGCAGACGGACAGTTAACCAACTGAGCCATCCAGGTACCCCAGAATTCTACCAAACATTTAAAGAAGAGTTAATACCTATTCTCCACAAACTATCCACAAAACAAAAGAGGAAGGAAAACTTCCAAATACATTCTATGAGGCTATTATCACCCTGATACTAAAACCAGATAATAATAAATAAATAAATAAATAAATAAATAAATAAATAATAAATATAAAACCAGATAAAGACAGCACAAAAAAAGGGAACTATAGGCCAACATCCCTGATGAACACAGATGTAAAAATCCTTAACAAAATATTACCAAACCTAATACAACAATACATTAATAAACCATTCACTACATTCAAATGGCATTTATTCTGGGGATCCATAGATTCAATATTCATAAAACAATCAACGTCATATACCAACCACATCAACAAAAGGATAAAAATCATATGATCATCTCAATAGATGATGTAGAAAAAGCATTTGACAAAATTCAACCTCCATTCACAATAAAAATTCTCAACAAAGTAGGTTAGAAGGAACATACCTCAACATAATAAGGCCATATATGAAAAACTCACAGCTAATATCTTACTCAATGGTGAACAACTGAGAGATTTCCCTCTAAAATCAGGAACAAGACGAGAATGTCCACTCTTGCCACTTCTATTTAACATAGTACTGGAAGTCCTACCCACAGCAATCAAACAAGTAAAAGAAATTAGAAGCATTCATACTGGTAAAGTTAAACTGTCACTATTTGCAGATGACATCATACTATATATAAAAAACCCTAAAGACTCCACCAAAAAACTACTAGAAGAAAGAAATGACTTTAGTAAAGTTGCAGAATACAAAGTTAATACTCACAAATTGGTAGTGTTTTTATACACTAATAATGAAGTAATATAAAGAGAAATTAAGAAAACAATTCTATTTACAATTATACCAAAAAGAATTTTAAAAAACCTAGGAATAAACTTACCAAAGAGGTGAAAGAACTGTATGATGAAAAGTATAAAACACCAATGAAAGAAATTGAAGATGACACAAATGGAAAGATGTTCCATGCTCATGGGTTGGAAGAATTAAAATTGTTAAAATGTCATACTACCCAAAGCAATCTACATATTCAATGCAATCTTAAAAAACACCAAAGGTATTTTTCACAGAACTAGAACAAATAATCCTAAAATGTGCATGGAACCACAAAAGACCCTGGATAGCCAAAATAATCTCAAGAAAGAAAAACAAAGCTGAAAAGTATCACAGTCACAGATTTCAAGATATACCATTGTAGTAATCAAAATAGTATGGTACTAGAACAAAAACAAACACAAAGGTCAATGAAACAGAATAGAGAGCCCAGAAATAAACCCATGCTTATATGGTCAATTAATCTACAACAAACAGGCAAGAATATATAATGGGGGAAAAGACAGCTTTACATGTAGCTGTGCAGTGTAAAAAACTGAACTGCTACATGTAAAAGAATGAAACTAGACTAGTTTTATTTTATTTTATTTTAGTTTTAGTTTTTTTTAAACTAGTTTTTTTTTAAATCTCAAAGTCATTCTAAAGATTTATTTATTTATTTATTTATTTATTATTTATTTATTTATTTATTTATTTATTTATTTTATTTTTATGATAGACACAGAGAGAAAGAGAGAGGCAGAGACACAGGAGGAGGGAGAAGCAGGCTCCATGCCGGGAGCCCGACGTGGGACTCGATCCCGGGACTCCAGGATCGTGCCCTGGGCCAAAGGCAGGCACCAAACCTCTGAGCCACCCAGAGATCCCTAAACTAGACTAGTTTTTAACACCATATTCAAAAACTCAAAATGGATGAAAGACCTAAAAATGAGTCCTGAAACCGTAACAATCCTAGAAGAGAACGCAGGCAATAATTTCTTGGACATCGGTTGCAGCAACATTTTTCTCCTTATGTCTGAGGCAAGGGAAACCAAAACAAAAATAAATTATTGGGATTACATCAAAATAAAAAGCTTTCTCACAGTGAAGAAAGCCATCAACAAAGCAAAACAGCAATCTACCAAAAGGGAGAAGATATTTGCAAATGTTATATCCGATAAAGAATTCAATATATTCAATATACTACACAACTCAACACCAAAACAACAAACCAATCCAAATAAAAAAAGGTCAGAGGACCTCAAAAGACATTTTTCCAGAGAAGACATACAAATGTCCAACAGACACATGAAAAAATGCTCAACATCACTCGTCATCAGAGAAATGCAAATCAAAACCACAATGAATTATCACCTTATACCTGTCAGAATGGCTAAAATAAAAATAAGAAATAACAAGTGTTGACAAAGATGTGGAGAAAAGGAAAGCTTGTGCACTGTTGGTGGGAATGTAAACTGGTACGACCACTGTGGAAAACAGTATGGAGTTTCCTCAAAAAATTAAAAATAAAAATATCATGTGATTCAATCATTCCGCTACTGGGTATTTACCCAAAGAAAACTAAAACATTAATTTCAAAAGATATCCGTACCACTATGTTTACTGCAGCATTATTTACAATAGCCAAGGTATGGAAGCAGCCTCAGGGTTCTCCAAATGGATAAAAAGTTGTGGTATATATATATATATACACACACACACACACACACACACACACACACACACAGTAGAGTATTATGCAACCATATTATTACAGTGAGATCATGTCATTTGCGACAACATGAATGAAGCTAGAGGATATTATGGTAAGTAAAGTAAGTCAGACCGAAAAACACAAGTACCATGTGATTTCACTCATATGTGGAATCTAAGAAAAAAAAAAAAGGCAGAATCAGACCTGTAGATACAGAGAACAAACTAATGATTGCCAGAGGGTGGTGAAGGGGAGTAGAAAACACAAGTCTTCCAGTTATGGACTGATTAAGTCACAGGAATAAAAGGCACAGCATAAGGAATATATTCAGTGCCTTTGTAATAGTGATGGTGACAGATGGTAGCTATACTTGTGAATGAAACATAATGTAGAAACTTGTCAAATCACTATGATGTACCTCAAACTAATGTAACACTGTGTGTCAATTATACTCAAATAAAAAATGTTTTTAAAAAATCTGTGAGCAGGGTGCCTGAGTGGCTCAGTCAGTTAAGCATCCACCTTTGGCTTAGGTCATGATTCTGGGTCCTGGAATTGAGCCCATCAGGCTCTCTGCTCAGTGGGGAGTCTCCTTTCCCCTCTCCCTCTGCTCTTCCCTCACCCTGCTCATGCTCGCTTCCTCACTCTCTCAAATAAATATTTTTAAATTAAAATTAAAAAATCTGTAAGCAATCCAAATTGTTTCAATGGAGAATGGATAAAGAAGTTACCCATGTGAAGGATGGATAAAGAAACATATTGGAACACCTGGCTAGATCAGTTGGTAGAACATGTGACTCAGGGTCCTGAGTTCAAGCCCCATGTTGGGTATAGAGCTTACTTAAGTAAATAATAGTTTGGGGTGCTTGACTGGTTTAGTGGGTAGAGTGTGTGACTTTTGATCTTGGGGTCATGAGTTTGAGCCCCATGTTGGGCAGAGATTATCTTAAAAATAAAGTAACTGTGGCATAGTCATATAAGAGACTACTATTCAGCAATTAAAAAGGACTGAACTACTTTAAATGGACAAATTTTAAGATATATTAGATATATCTCAGTAAGGTTATAAAAAAGGAAGAATTTAAAAAAAATTTTTTTTATTTATTTATGATAGTTACAGAGAGGGAGAGAGGCAGAGACACAGGCAGAGGGAGAAGCAGGCTCCATGCACCGGGAGCCCAATGTGGGATTCGATCCCGGGTCTCCAGGATCGCGCCCTGGGCCAAAGGCAGGCGCCAAACCGCTGCGCCACCCAGGGATCCCAAAAAGGAAGAATTGAATATACATGTACAACTTTGATGAATCTCAAAAACACTGTCAAAAAAAGTACAAAAGAATATATACTATATGGTTCATTTACATATATACTATATGATTCCATTTATACAATGTTCAAACATGAATAATACTAATCTGTGGTAACAGAAGTCAGATAGTGGTTACCTCTGATAGGAGGTATTAACTGAAGAAAGGATACGGTGGGATATAATTGTTCTATATTTTGTTTTGAGTCGTTGTTACATAAGTGTATTTGTCACAATGTATAAAGCTAAACACAATCTGTGCATTTTATTTTATGTAAACTATACCTTAAAAAGAAGAATCATTAAGAAAATGAATAGACATACCACACATTGGGAAATAATATTTATAATGCATATGTGTGACAAAAGACTTATATCCAGAATATATCAAGACCTCTAAAAACTATCAATAGAAAAGCAAACATTCCAATTAATAATGTGCAAAAAATGTGCAGAATATTTGAACAATTAACAAAAAGATAGGATGTCCAACAAGCATGTGAAAAGATGTTTAACATCATTATTTACTAGGGAAATGTAAATTAAAACCTCAATGAGATACTATTATACATCCACTAAAATGGATAAAATGAAAATGACTTTTAATATCAAAAGTTTATAAGATGTGCTACAACTGGAACTCTCATCCATTGCTGGTGGGTGTGTAAACAGTTCTCTCATTTTAGAGAATTGTTTGGTAGTTTCTTAAAATTTTAAATATATACCTACCTACCCTATGACCCAGGAATTCCACTTCTAAGTATTTTCCCAAGAAAAATGGAGGTTTATTTTTTTAAAGATTTTGTTCATTTATTTGACACAGAGAAAGTACAAGCAAAGGGAGTGGTAGGCAGAGTGAGAGGAAGAAGCAGCACTCCCCTCTTCCCCAAGCAGGAAGCCTGATGCAGGGCTCAATATCAGGACCAGGGGATCATGAACCAAGCTGAAGGCAGATGCCCAACCAAATGAGCCACTCAAAACGGAGGTTTATATCTACAAAAAAAAAAAAAAAAAAAAAAGGCTTGTACAAGAAAACTCATAGCATCCTTAATCGTCATCATCATTAAAACAACTCAAATATGCATCAACAGGAGAATGGATAAAGAAATTGTTTTATATCCATACACTAGAACACTACATAGCCATAAAAAGTAACAACTGACACCTGCAAACCATGAGTGAATCTCAAAAACATCACACCAAAGTATATATACTGTATTCTATTTATATGATTCAAATTTCATGAAGTCTAAAGATGGGCAAAACTAATCTATGGTGTTAGAACTGCCTGCTTCTCCCTCTATGTCTCTGCCCCTCTCTGTCTCTCATGAATAAATAAATAAAATATTTTTCTAAAAAATCCAAAACTCATTCAACTGAAGTCTTAAAATCAACCCCAAAAGCCCTAAAATAAAGATGAAATACAGATACTTTCAGAAAAACATAAATATGTGGATTTGTCACCAACAGGTCTGTGCTAAAGGAAATATGAAAGGGTAGTTTTCAAGCAGAGAAAAATGATCCCAGATGTAAGCCTGGAGATTCAGGGAGGAAAATGGCAAAAAAATATTAAGTATTGACCATCTAAAATAGTAATAGTATAGGGGCACCTGGGCTGCTGACTCTTAATTTTGGCTCAGGTCATGATCTCAGGGTTGTGGGATCCAGCCTCCCTTTGGGCTCCTCACTCAGCGCAGAGTCTGCTTGGGATTCTCTCTCACCCTGTGCCTCCACCCCCCCTCCATTTGCACTAGCTCTCTGTCTCTAAAATAAATAAATATTTTTAAAAATAAAAAATTAAACAGTAGTGAACTAAAATATACAAAACTAAAATACGTGACAAAAATGGCACATAAGTTAGGAGAGAAGTAAAAGGAGTTAAAATATTTTCAGGTCCTTTCATTGACCAAAAACAAGTAAAAGTACTAATTTTATTATTAAACTCTAGTAATCAAAGGTGCATGCAGTAATCTACAGAGAATTGTGAAATAATATATAATTATTAACAAATGAATAAAGGGGAAATACTAAATAATAAAAAGCTCAATAAATCCAAAGAAAGCAATAAAAGGAAGAAAAATAAAAAGAATAAATGGAAAGTAAATAGTAAGCTAATAAATTTAAAACCAAACATATCAATAACTATATTAAATATAAATGGCTCCAAATAAAATGTTTCAAATAAAAGATATAAACAGTCAAACTAGATTAAGAACAATTAAACTCAACCATATACTGCCTGTAAAAGAACCATTTAGGTCAAATATAAATATATAGGAATATTCAAAGTAAAAAAAAAATTAAAATGTACCACATAAAATCTAAAAAGAAAAAGCTAGTATATAGAAATACTTCATAATGAACAAACACAATATTTCATAATTTAAAAAGGTATAACTCAGCAGAAAAATGTAATAAATCTGTATTTTATGCACCTAAAAACACAGCGTTAAATGTACATTTAAAAAAAAGCTGATAGGGATCCCTGGGCGGCGCAGTGGTTTGGCGCCTGCCTTTGGCCCAGGGCACGATCCTGGAGACCCGGGATTGAATCCCATATTGGGCTCCCGGTGCATCGAGCCTGCTTCTCCCTCTGCCTGTGTCTCTGCCTCTCTCTCTCTCTCTCTCTCTCTCTCTCTGTGACTATCATAAATAAATAAATAAATAAGCTGATAGAATTAAAAGGAGAAATAGACAACTCCATAATCTTAGTCAGAAATTTTAACACATACCATCAATACCTGTTAGAAGAGGCACAGGCCAAAGAATCAGAAATGATTTAAAGATCTGAATAACACAATTAACACTCTTGAGCTGATGCCTGTGACACTGTACCCAACAACTAGAGAATACACAATATTTTAAAGTTCAAAAATGTACTATATATTGGCACATAAAACAAATCAATACATTTCAAAGAACTGAAATAACACAGACTGTATTCTCTGATCACACTCTAATTAAACTAAATACCAATTTCAAAGATTTTCACGTTTGGATACTAAGAATGTCTTGGTAGCTTATGGGTCAAAACAGATATTACAAGAGAAATTAGAAAATATCTTTTACTCAAAAATAGTGAAAATACTACATATAGAAGCTTGTGTGACACAGTTAAAGTGGTGTTTAGAGATAAATATATAGCTTTAAAATGCTTATTATAAAAAGAACAATGGCTGATAACAATTTAAGTTAGAAAATGAACACAGAATTTATGCCAAGATAGAAGGAAAAGAAATAACAAGGATAAAAGTGGACCTTAATGACATAGAAAGCAAAGAGAGAAAGGATCAACTTCATTGAAAACTTTGAAACTGATAAGCCTCTGTCAAAACTCACCAAGAAAAATTGAGAGAAAATAGAAATTACCACCATCAAAAATGAAAAAGAGGACTTCATTACAAATCCCACAGACTTTTATAAGATAATGAGAATATTATGAACAATTTTATCCCAATAAATTAAAAAATTTAGGTGAAATGGACAAATTCCTTAAAAAAAAAAAAAAACATAACAAGCAGCAGCAGCAGCAGAAAAAAGAAAATCTTAATAGGCTCTAACTTTCAAATAAAATGAGTTCATCATTTAAAACTTTCCCACACATTGCTGCTGTTGTCAACATCATACAGCCTCTTGGATTCTAATGAAGTCAGGTAACACTCTGGAATGAGAGACAAGCCAATTTAAGGAAAATGTGGATCCAGCCTTATCTATAATTATCATTAAATATTTAATAACAAGAAACCCATCTAGATGCAGAACGTATATATCTTTTTAAGATTTTTAAATTTATTTATTCATGAGAGACACAGAGAGAGAGGCCGAGACATAGGCAGAGGGAGAAGCAGGCTCCCTATGGGAAGCCCAGTGCAGAACTCGATCCCAGGATCCCGGATCATACCCTGAGCTGAAGGCAGACACTCAACCACTGAGCCACCCAGGAGTCCCCAGATGCAGAATATCTTGATGCATTTTGCCAATGTGAGAAGCATAGCAGTGCCTGGGGAATGATGAACTCATGGAGAAGAGTTCTAGATTTTCATTTTAGAAAATCTAGCATAGTACCATAGCACAAGACCTCTAGCCTGTACCAAATAACTACATCCTCAGTTCAAACCCAATGTAAACCCCAACCTTTTTTTTTTAAGATTTTATTTATTATTTATTCATGATAGACAGAGAGAGAGAGAGAGAGAGAGAGAGAGAGGCGCAGAGACACAGGCAGAAGGAGAAGCAGGCTCCATGCAGGGAGCCAGACGTGGGACTGGATCCCGGGACTCCAGGATTGCGCCCTGGGCCAAAGGCAGGTGCCAAACCGCCGAGCCACCCAGGGATCCCCCCAACCTTTTTTTTTTTAAGATTTTATTTGTTTATTCATTTTTAAAAGATTTTATATATTTATTCATGAGACACACAGAGAGAGAGGCAGAGACATAGGAAGAGAAAGAAGCAGGCTCCATGCAGGGAGCCCGAGGTGGGACTCAATCCTGGGACTCCAAGATCATGCCCTGGGCTGAAGGCAGGTGCTCAACCGCTGAGCTACCCAGGCATCCCAAGATCTGATTTATTTATTTGAAGGAGAGAGCACAAGCTGGGTGGAGGGGCACAGGGAGATCCCCAACACAGGGCTCAATCCTAGGACCCTGAGAACATGACCAGAGCTGAAGGGAGACACTTAGTCAACTGAGTGCCCCCTAACCCAGGCACCCTATAAACCTCATCTTTTTATTGAAGTACATTACTGGGGATCCCTGTGTGGCGCAGCGGTTTGGCGCCTGCCTTTGGCCCAGGGCGCGATCCTGGAGACTCGGGATCGATTCCCACGTCGGGCTCCCGGTGCATGGAGCCTGCTTCTCCCTCTGCCTGTGTCTCTGCCTCTCTCTCTCTCACTGTGTGCCTATCATAAATAAATAAAAAAAAAAATTAAAAAAAAAAAATTTTGAAGTACATTACTGATGTTTAGCTTTGCACCAATCACACATTCAGATTTGTCCTCTACAATTTAGGCTGATCTCTCAGCCATGTGACCACACTATTTCCTCCTCCCTCCTCTTCCTAATATGATTCACAGTCCCCTAGATACTCCAAAAATCATGCACAAATAAGTAGGGCTATAGTAACAGTGATGCTGTTGTGTTATTGCCATTGAAGAGTCATACGGTGTATGTGGATTATAGTTTTTTATCTGACGTAAGTTTGTGTGATACCAGCACAACCTGTAGAAAGAGTATATAATGGACTTAAAAAAAAATCTATAGACAAGTAGGGCAGCTGGCTGGCTCAGTCAGTAGAGCACATGACTCTTGATCTTGGAGTTGTAAGTTCAAGCCCCACAATGGGCATAGAGCCTATTAAAAAAAAATCAGAGCTCCTAGGTGGCACACTTAAGTGGCTAACTCTTGGTTTTGGCTCAGGTTGTGAACTCTGCGCTCAGCTCAGAGTCGGCTAGGTATTCTCTGACCCTCTCCTAATGTCCCTCCCACTCATGCTGTCTCCCTCCCTCTCTCTCTCTCTCTCTCTCTCTCAAATAAAAATAAATTTACAAAAAAATCTACTGACAAGTTTCTTTAATAACAAAAAAATTAAATAGCTAATTCAAAGTCCAGATAGTAATTTGTTCAAATGTATGAATGCTTCCTTATAAAACAAAACCATGAAAACAAAATGAAAGAAAAGAGACGGAGGAGAGGGCTGAGGGAAGGAGATTAGGAAGATACTCCCACGAAGAGAACTCCAGGCCCAGATGGCTTCACTGATAAATTTTTTCATGTTAATAAGAAAAAAATCTAATCTTATACAAAATCTTTCAGAAAATAGTCAAATTTTGTTCTCTAACCCTGTAGAAACAAATAATCCCTAAGTCTCAGTGGCGCAAAACAACAGAGGTTTCTTTCTCATGATACATGTCAGATGTGAATTTGCTACAGTTCTCTTCCAAGCTGTGGGTATACTATGGTGTTCATCCCTGTGTCTTTTTTGTTCAAGGTCCACGTTGAAGGAACAACCGTATTTGGGACCGACTGTTCTCATCAACTAATGTCAGAAGATAAAGAGCAAGAGCTGGCACAAAGACTTAATGGCTCCTATCAGACATGGTGTATGGCCTATCAATTTACATGCCATTTACCAAAGCAAGTCGCATGTTCAATCTCTACTTCATGGGTCAAGAAATATACTTCTTTCATAGGAGGCACCACTATAAACCACATAGTAGTAAGCAAGGATGTATAATCTTTTTAGAGAAAAGGGGAGTGAATATGTGAAGAGTAATACATAGCACACTTTCCAACCAGTTTTATTAAATCAGCATGACTTGATCCAAAATTTGACAAGGACATTTTAGGAAAGGAAAAATTATAGTTCAGCCTTACTCATGACATAGATGTGGAAGTCCTAAACAAAATACTAGCATACTGATTTTGGCAATATGCAAAAGTATGAGAAAGCTTTTAATAAACTATTTTTTGTCTGTGTAGCTTCTCTGTTCCAGACATATCATATGAATGGAATCAAATAATATGTGGCCTTTTGTGACTGGCTCCTTTCACTTAGCAAAATATTCACAAGGGTCATCCATGATGTACCATGCATTGTACTTTATTCTTTTGGTGACCATAAAATATTCCACTGCATGGAAATGCCACATTTAGTTTATCCATTCACCAGTTGATGGACATTTGGGTTGTTTCCACTTTTTGACTATTGTTAATAATGCTATTATTATAAACATTTGTGTACAAATTCCAGTGTGTAGAAATATGTTTTCACTTCTCTTGGGTACATACCTAGGAATAGAATTGCTGGGTCATAAGGTAATTCTATGTTTAGTTATTTGAGAAACTGCCAGACTATTCTTCCAGAGTCTCTGCACCATTTTATATTTCCAGTACCTGAAATGAGGGTAACAGTTTCTCCGTATCCTCACCAACATTTGCTATTATCAGACTTTTGGATTCTATGGATGTGGAGTGGTATGTCCCTGGGGGTTTCATTTGCATATTACTGATGATTAATGATGTTAAGCATATTTTCAAGTGCTTATATGGGACATTTTCTATAGTCCTTGGAGCAGATCCTGTCTTAGCTCAGGCTACCAAAATAAAATCCACAGACGGGGTGGCTTAAACAATAGAAATTTATTTTCTCACAATTCTGGAGGCTGGAAGTCCAAGATCAGGGCACCAGCATGGTCGGGCTGTAGTGAAGTCTCTCTTTCTGGCTTAAGACACCACCTTCTCACTGTGCCCTTACATGGCCTTTCTTCAGGGCATGCACATGAGGGTTGGAAGAAATGGAAAGAGAAAGAGATAGATAGATCTCTGGTGTCTCTTGTAAAAAGAACACTCGTTTATTAAGTCATGACTCAACCTTTATGATCTTACTAAGCTTATTTCTATAATGGCCCTATCTCCAATACAGTCACAGTGGGTGTTAGGACTTCAACATATGAATTCTGTGGGAGAACACAATTCAGTCTATAGCAGGTCCTTTGCCTATCCCAAACTTTGGGTTGACTTAGGGCACCATGGTGGCCCAGTTGGTTAAACGTCTAATTCTTGATTTCAGCTCAGGTAATGATCTTGAGGTCATAGGATTGAGCACCGAGTTGGGCTCCACACTCATAGAGAAAACTGCTTGAAATTCTCTCTCTCTCTCCCTCTCCCTCTGCACCTCCCCCTGCTCACCACCCCCTAAATAAATAAATAAATAAATAAATAAATAAATAAATAAATAAATAAATAAAATCTTTTTAAAAATTGGGTTGGCTTGTATTAAGGAGTTTTAAGAGTTCTTTATATATCATAGATACTAGTACCTTATCACATATGTGATTTGCAAATATTTTTTGCCATTCTGTGGATTGTGTTCCTCTGCTTTTAAATTTTCTCCATATCCTTGGATATTAATCATATATTTTTACTTTCTGTATTTTTGATGCTTTGTCATCTTGAGATCTTGCTGACCCTGAAGGAACCTCCCCTCCTAAGGCTAGCCAATTCACAGAGAAAGTAAAGAACTCCCCTGTAAGCATGCCTTTTATATGCACTATCTCCCCTGACTACCCTCTTCATGAGACTGTTACACTATAGGTCACCACCATTCCTTTGCTCTCATCACCTCAGGGCCTGGTACAAGACAATTATGGACAGCTTCTCCACCCCAGAACCTACTGAAATTGTTCAAATTAGCCAATCTTAAAACTGCTTACTCTGACTTGTATATTCCTTCCCATAGAAACCAAAATAAAGGTTCTTCCTCATTCCCTCTGCCTCCTGACCAACATTGCTGATTCCCTTGTGGCATGAAGTGATCCCTTTCCTCTTGAAATCTATGAATATAGCAAACTTATGTTTTCACTGGGAGTCTCCTGATCTGTTGACCTCACCCTATCTGAATAGTTTATAAACCCTTGTTTTGTTTTGTTTTTTTTTTAAGATTTTATTTACTTATTCATGAGAGACAAATAGAGGGAGAAGCAGCTCCACGCACGGAGCCCAACGTGGGACTCAATCCCAGGTCTCTAAGATCATGCCCTTGGCCGAAGGCAGCGCTAAACCACTGAGCCACCCAGGCTGCCCTAAACCTCTGTTTTAATACATCCTGGTTGTTTTTTTTTTTTTCGCAATTTATTATGTGCCTTGCTGGAATTTTCTTTGTATTTATCCTGTTTGGGGTTCATTGACCTATCTGGACCTAAGGATTTATAGCTTTTATCACATTTGGGGAAAAAAATTTCAGCTCCTCTTTTTTCAAATATCTTTTCTGCCCTTTCTTCCCTCTCCTCTGTTTCTGAGAATACATATGTTAGAAGAACTAATATTGTCCCACAGTCATTTTGGTTTTATTTCAGTTTTGTTTCATTTTATTTCAATTTTCATCTATGTTTCAATTTGGATGGTTTCTATAGTTATAGTTAACAGTGATGTTAATAGCAGTGATTAATCTATTATTTATCTCTTTTTATTGACTAATTTTTAATTTTCATTATGGGTCACTGTGTTCTGGGTTGTTTTAAAATCTAGTAATTTTAGTTTGAATGGCAAGCATTATGACCATTATGAGATGATTAGGATTTTTTTGTGTTAATTTTCTTTAAAGCATTTAAGTTTATTGTGACAGGTAATTGAGTTACTTGAAGATCAGCTTGGTCCAAGAGAATTTGTTTCTAAGCTTTTAAGAGCAGATCTAAATTGGCCGTTATCCTAAGGCTAGCTTAACTCTACTACTAAGGTATAATTCTTCTGAGATCTCTACTGAATGCCCCAGCTATCCAACAAGATCCTTCCACAATGGCTGTCAGAAATCTGAGTCTTTTCCTAGCGCTATGTGATCTCTAAGAATTATTCAGCTCAGGCAGATGATCTTTGATTGGTCATGTAAATTTCACTCTACACATGCCTTGTCAGCTTGGATATTCCAAAAAGCAGATGACAAGAAGGGAATTGACATGAAGTAAGTGCCTATAAAGAAAAATGGGAGGGAGCCAGGTGTAGCTAAGAGAGTCATAAGATTGCAATACAGTTGTGATCTTCAGAAAGAGAGGAATGAAAGACTGGGTGGAAGACATCTAGATAGCACCACAGATCTAAGGAAGTTTGAGAAGCTAATGGGGAATCTTCGCAACAAAGTCTCCCATCAAGGTCTTCCTCCTGCATTTCTCAGAAACAGGCCTGCCTCTATCCCTGATGAACTCAGTCATTAGCAAGGATTAACATGTGGGAAGTGTGGCTTTACTGTAAATATCATGCCAACTGTCAGGCTGCAGCAACTGGGGCCACTACTCAACTATGCTCTCCAAAGTCAGAGATCCAAGAGGTACAATTTTGTTGCCACCAGAGGTTCACTCATTGCACCACACAGAAAGACTTCTCAGAATTTTATTTTTTTTCAAAGAGGTAGAGAGAGGTAGAGACATAGGTAGAGAGAGAAGCAGGCTTCCCAAGGGGAGCCTAATGTGGGACTTGATCCCAGGACCCCACCATCATGATCTGAGCCAAAGGCAGATGCTCAACCACTGAGCCACCCAGATGTCCCTCCTCATAATTTAGAGAAAGACTCCTCCATGATTCCTATTATCTTTTATTCCTGAGAGGAAGCTCAGAAATTAGAAAATAATGAGACAAATTACAGCCTTCATAAGTGCAATTGATCTCAGGGCTACAACTGTACTCATTCTCTTCAATGATTCTTTCTGAATTCTCCTCACCTGTACCTATCATTTTGGCAGGACTTGGTGGCTCACCTGGTAGTGTGACCCAAATCTACATTCCCAGGAAGCCTGAAACTTTGGTAATATACCCTTCTCAGTCAGAAATGGCTACATGTGTCCATTCATGGTTACAAAGTGTAAGGAAATACCAGGAGGGTGCTCAAATGGATAGCTGGGTTTAACACATATCTCTGCCCTCTTCATGTAACAGCAGGCCTACCTCCCCCTGCTGATCCAGACCTTACCTCTACCAATATGGTGACTCTTCTTTTTCACCACTAGTCCCTGGGCACAAGGAATCCAAAATTCCAGTGGCAAGTATAACCTTTAGTTCAGTAGCACTCTTGCTGTGGCCTCTAGCAAGAATATGCCCCTTTTGAAGACCAGGAACTCCAATTCCACCAAACCCCAAGGCTGCAAGGATGAGAAGTACAAATTCCCAAAGTAGGTCATTGGAAGTGATGGGAGCCTTTCCTCCTTCAATGCCTTGGTTCCCAGATCCATGGAAATACAGCATCCTATTACATCTACTGGGATATAGCACTCTATAAATATCTGATTTAATATATATTCTGTACCCTAAAGAATGGCACATCATCCTTTTATAAGATTGTCTCTGAGCTGCCGCTTCCATGGTTATGGAACCACTAACACGTTTCCTTCAATATGAAACAGTTAGATGCTACGCTGTGTCTATTTACATATGGATCAGGTATTCTGAAGCCCCAGGCTACTGAGAATCTTCAGGCAGGAAAGTATAGCCATATTCAGAATAGGTATCCCTCTCTGTGAAAATGAAATCCTAGACCGTCAAGAATGGAACAATTCTGATATACTGGACTTGCCACCAAGTAGCCAGTTGATCTTCCCAAAGAATAACAATATGTCAGGAGCTTAACCTTAGTCTCTGTTGCTGCAATTTTCAGTGTACAAGCCTTGCACCTTCTTTCACCAGGGCCTTAGTGAATAATGTGTCCACTGGGTTCTCCCATAGAACATCATTCTCTGGTTGGTTTTCTGATCTTACATGATTTATTCTGCCCACTTCAATTAGCCTTTTTATTTCAACTCTAAGGGCAACTCAGATATTTCTACATTCCTGACTGTTTGCCATAGCGTTTTCTATGCCACTCCAGCAGTGATTTTGCTACATCCCCTGACGTTCTTGTGATGGTGTTAAATCTCATGTTCTGAGATGGTGCTCCCAAGTCACTGAGTTCTTCCATGTCTAAAGTTATATTTCTGTCCCCTTGATCAAATACCCCAAAAATCTAATCCCAGGGATATTTCCCTGGCTTCTGCTGGTAGTTAATTCTTACACTTTTGATATCAGGTCAATTATATTGTCTGCATTTGGAGCTCTAAGAGATGCATTTTCATGGCTGCCACACATCCACAGATTAGTATTCAAAGATTGGAAGGGAACCTATTTCTAAGTTCCTTTTCTCTTCTCTAGTATGCTGCCTTGCAAACTGTAGCCACCTCAGCCTCTCCGAGCTTATATTCATCCCTACCTCATCAACTCAACAAAATTGACAGGCTCTCCTTGGATCACCACCTCGTGTTGTGATCCAGAAATTGTGGGAAGCTGGTGTGATCATAGCAACCACCTAACTCATCTTCCTTCTATCAAGGATCATAGTTCTGGGCTGCCTGTTGTCCAACAGCAAAGACTGTTGTTTTGTATTTTTTCTATTAGCTTAGCGATTGCCTAAAATAAAGCAAACCTTTATTTGTTAGACTTTAACATAAATTATTATCTTCACTACTCCTCTGATAATGCTAACTGCAAGGAAGGCTAGGAAAAGTAGTTTTTATTCTAGGCATTCATGGTTCAGTTAAAAATCATAAATTTTATTACAAAAGAAGCAGCAAAGAATAGATGTTGAAAGACGATGATTAATCTGCCTCAGTATTCCAGAGTTATAGCTATTTTTTCTTGGTCCTTGGAAGATATTATTCCAACCATTTTATGATTTCCATTGTGCTGTTGAGAAGTCAGCTGTCATTCTATCTGCCATTCATTTACAGGGCTTGGTCTTTTTCTTTGACTGTTTTCAATATTTTCACTTCTTTGGTGTTGTGTACTTTAAGGATGATGTGTCTGAGAGTAGGTTTCATTTTCATCTTTCTTAGGATTCACTGGGATTCCTGAATCTAAGAATTCTTATCAATTCTGGAAAATTATCAGCTACCATTTATTTTATTATTGCCCTCTTTCTTTCTATGTCTTCCTTTCAGAGTTCTAATTAGTCATATGTTGGCTTTCACACATTTCATCCAAGTCTCTTAACTTCCACTTTATCTTTTCCACTTCTTATTTCTCTAGCCTGTAATCTGAGTAATTTCTTTATATCCATTTCTCAGTTCACTAATTCTCTTTTCAGTTCCAATTTACTAATTAGCTTAGATTTGGACTAATCCACTAGGATTCTAATTTTAATTATTATATTTTTATTTCTAGATGTTCTACTTTGTTCTTCTTCTAAACCTGCCTGATTATTTTTGATAGTCTCTTGCTTTTCAAGCCTACTGTCAATATCTTTATTTCTTCATATATATTTAATAAACCTTTGCCTGTTACATATATGACAAGTTTAAGTTAAGAAGTCTTTGAAGATTTGATTCTGTTTACTGTTTCTGGAAACTTCCATTCATGTTGGGGGTTTTTTTTGTGTTTTTTATTTATTTTTTATTTTTAAAAATATTTTATTTATTTATTCATGATAGAGAGAGAGAGAGGGGCAGAGACACAGGCAGAGGGAGAAGGAGGCTCCATGCTGGGAGCCCCACACGAGACCCTATCCCAGGACTCCAGGATCGCGCCCCGGGCCAAAGGCAGGTGCTAAACTGCTGAGCCACCCAGGAATCCCCTGTGTTTTTTATTTTTAATAGTGAGCTCATGTTCACATCTGTGAAAATTCTTTAAGATCCTAGTTTAATATGCATTCCTCCAGAGAGGATTTGTTTTTGCTTCTGCCAGCCACCTGGTTTCATCACTAATCCATGAGAACTTGAAGCTACATTCTAATCTTCGGTTTCTGGGATAACACATGCAGTACAAATTCTGACACCAGACCTGTATGAAGGATGGTTATGAATTCTCAATGGAAAGTTTGTTGGTTGTTTTGTTTGTTTTACCATCCACAACCAAGGGCAAGACAAACTTCTTTACAATCTCTCTTTAAGGAATAGATTTTGTCTTACTTACCCTTTACTAAGCATATCACTTTTTAAGGACTCAGCTTTATGTGCAGTTTCCAAACAACTTCCCACCTTGTATAGGCCCAGACTTTATCTCATTTCATCTGAGTGATCTGCTAAAACCATTCTCTAAACCACCAGTACTTTTTGGCCTTTGATAAGAGGTTATTATAATTGGAATTTTTAGGATATCCAGCACACATCTTGTCAGATAAGCTAGTAAGCATACTGGTGGAGATGGAAAAGTAGATTTGCTTTTCATCTAAGAAGTCTGAAACTTCAGGAAAGCTTCTTTTACCTTCCTAAAGGCAAACAGAATTGGGAGTGCTCTGAAGTTTTAACGAGGAACTTCAGCTTGACACTACTAACTCCTGTCTGAATATTTCTTCTAAGAACCATTCCTCAGATTCTTACTGATCATTTTTAAGATCATTCATTGATTCTTTAGTAAGTCTCCAAACTACCAAGGTTGTTCTGAGTTCAAGTTATTTGTTTCATATGTATTAAGGTATTTAATTATATAAAAGCACTTGGGTGGAGTGATAAAGTTACAAAGATATAATTAAGAGGTAACTAGCATCACAAAGCAGGATGTGAAACATGTATTTGTTTAGATATAGTAAAAGCAATAAAAAATGGGAATCTAGAGGAAAAATAGAGTCCCAATCATACAAAGAGGCTCATAATGTTAAGCATGAAAACTTAATACAAGTAGGAGGATCAAATGAGAATGAATGAATCAGATAGACCTGACACCCTAATGGCTATCAGATACATGGAAAATGAATTTAAAAAATCAAGTTGATGCCAAGTTTCGAGCCAAGTAAACCATGCTACCACTTTAGAAACAAGTAAATCCAGGAGGGAAAGGAAAGCTAGTTTGGGGAAAATTAATCTAATTCAGATATGGTAAATTTGAAGAAACAGCAAAATAATAAAGTAGAAATATTAGCAAAATGTGGAAACTAGGGCTTCAGATAAATGTCAGTTCAGGGAAAGTATATTCTCAAATACCAACTGTGGTGATAGTCAAGATAGAAGAACACACATTTCTCAAGAAACAGGGACAAGAAGAAAGCTTAAGAAATGAACTTCAGAGAATGCCAACAGGGAAGAGGGTAGGAAGATAAATTATCAGTAGAGCAGAAAAGTGTCTGGAGGTGAGAAGAAAACAAAAGATGTGACCAAAAAAAGATGAGCGCATTTCAAGAAGGAAAAGATGATTCATGGTATCAAATGTGACAGAAAATCAGGGAAAATAAGGACTTAAAGAAAGCCACTGAATTTGACAATTAGGAAATAATTGGTGCCAACAAAAGCAAGGTTTTATTACTGTGGTAAAAACAGAAGCCAGACTCAATATGTAATGAATCAAATTTTAATTTTATTCTTCAAGGTGTTAAGGTGCTTCCCTACCCCTCCAACTATATTCTGTGTTCCTTCTTCCAAATGAAAGGAAATGAATGCCACACAGCAGCAACCTACTGAGCTATGAGTGTAGCTCCTTCCACTTATAACAACTCCACTTGGTCAAAGACTGGAACCAGTACTTCCAATTATCACATGGATATCTACCCAAAAGATTTCAAAATTTGACCTTGTTGATTGCCAATTCAGCTGCCACTGCCTTTGCCATCACCTATTTCTCTGCATGACTTTTGGTAGCCATCGACAACCAAGTAATGGCAATCCCTATAGCAGGAGTATTTTTGCCAAAAAGCCATTTAGACCTCTCCCTTGAATAGGCTTCTTCCAAGGCCATGAGAATAGCCCTAGCAATTTTGGGGGTGCTTGGGTGGCTCAGTCAGTTAAGCATCTACCTTCAGCTCAGGTCATGATCCTGGGGTCCTGGGATCAAACTCTGCACTGGGTTCCCTGCTCAGTGGGGAGTCTTAATTCTCCCGCTGCCACTTCCCCTGCTGGTACTCTCCATTTCTCTCTCAAATAAATAAATAAAATTTTTAAAAAATAGCCCTAGCAATTTTTAAGTTGCAATTTTGTGTTTTTTCTCCAAAAAGGGCTCTGAAATATGAAAGCTTCAGGCTCCATAATACATGGATCTCCGTATGTTAACCAGTAATTCATCCTTTCAACACTCTAATGTAGTCATATTTGTAACCTCATCTTACCTGGTCTACTAACATACAGAGTCTGAGAAAATCCAATGTAGCCTCAAAAGATGAAAGTTGGGAACTGCTGGTCTACACTAGTTTTTCCCAGGATGGAAGAGAACTACAATACAAGTATCTCCCATTTAGCATACCACAACTCTAGAAAGTGATAATTAATCTGCAGAGATTTATTTTTTCCTAACTACAAAAGGACCTATGTTATACAGTTCTTTTTTAAAGCTCTAAATGCCATGTTTGTTCTTGTATTTAATGGAACATTTATACACAAAGAGTAGATAGTTGATATATTTGTCACTGTGGCCAACTTATCTAAACAAGTGGAGAACAAGGCACAGATAGCATGCAATAAAAGTAGAGAATTTCCACAGGTAGCATGCAATAAGAGTAGAGAGCATCTCTAGACCAAATATTATATCAAAGGGAATGAAGTCAGGATAAATTCAGACAGCTTGGACAATAGAACTAAAATTAAAGATCATAATTCTGCATCTCTAAAGGAGATTCCAAGGTCCCTGTGAACAACACTGAAAAAAACTTTCTTTTTTTTTTTTTTAGAGAAAGAGAGAGTGCATACATAAGGGGATGGGGGAGGGCGGAGAGGTAGAGGAAGAGGGAGAGGGAGAATCTTAAGCAGGTTCCACGTCTATCATGGAGCCTGGGCAAGGGGCTCTATCCCAGGACCCCGAGATCATGACCTGAGTGAAAGGCAAATACTTAACCGATCGAGCTACCTAGGTGCCCCATATGCTTTAAAGATTTTGATAATACTGTTCAATGTAATAATTAGTAGCCATAAACAAATTAGTCAGAGAAGCCCAAGAGATGTTGCCTGAAATGTATAATAAATAATTTATCTTGGTTTGAAATGTCCTCAGACTTTGGAGTCTTTCATGTGAAACAAACTAATTACTAGCATGCATTTTTATAGTATCTCTCTTCTAGGGAGCAAAAAAATTGATTAGAGTAAAAAATATTGCTGTGTTACCCCATCTTCACATACTAGAGTTCAATCCAACAGAGGACTGAACGGCTTGTCCTCTGTTTAACCAGGGCAGAGACTGGTTCTAGAGCCTGAAAATGCTGGACCTTGGGCTCCCTCTGGAGGAGGTTAGGACTATCTGATTTCAAAGAGAAGTTGAAAATTGTTTTTGCTCTTGGAGTACAGGGGTACATAGACTATGTAATAACCACTGGACACCTACAATCTACATAAGGCTACCCACTAAATGAAAGCTACTTATGAAAAGAAATAATCTTAACCCAAAGTCAGTGTGAAAGTCAATCAAAGGCAAAATTCATTTTACTGCTTTGAGTATATATTTCACAGGATCATTTATTCTTTCAATGCCATATGTATCCATACATTTAGGCAAAGAAATCAGGAACTCTTGGAGCAGAGATTTAGTGTATTGTTCATTGTTGTATTCCTCACATCTAGGAAGGTACCTGGAATATTTTTAGTGGAGGAAGACCATTAATAAACAAAATAAGTAAAGTTATGTAGCTTCTCAGGTAGAGAAATGCTATACCAAAAAGCTAAAAAGGGAATAGGAATGGTAAAAGTTGTGATTTTAAGTAAAGTGGTAGAAGAGGCTTCATATATGAGTAAAAACCAGTAAGGAAGTTTTCCTGAACAATGGGCAAGAAATGTTATGCATAGGAATAGAAGAGTAAAGTACTCAAATTCAGGAAATTCTTTGAGGGTACAGCTGAAAGAATATAGGGTATGAGAGAAAAGGAAGTCAAGAATTACTCCAAGATATTTCTCCTGAGCAAATGGAAGAATGTAGTTGCCCTTAACTAAAATGGGAGAAATACTGAAAAGCAGGAGTAAGGAAGAGATCAGGACCTTAATTCTGGACATGCTGAATTTAAGATATCTATTATATATTTCAGTGAAGCTGTTGAATAGGCAACTGGAAATAAGAGTCTGGAGTTTAGGGAAGCCCGGGTGGCTCAGTGGTTTAGCGCTGCCTTCAGCCTAGGGCCTGATCCTGGAGTCCTGGGATCAAGTCCCATGTTGTGCTCCCTGCATGGAGCCTGCTTCTCCCCCTGCCTGTGTCTCTGCCTCTCTCTGTGTGTGTCTCTCATGAATACATAAATAAAATCTTTTTAAAATTAAAAGAAAAAAGAATCTGGAGTTTAGGAGTCAAGTCCAGGCTGGAGAGAAAGAACTGAGAGTCGTCAGTATGTAGATGATATTTAAGGCCAGGAATCTGGATGAGCTTACTAAGGGAGTATAGACAAAAAAGAAAAGGTCTAAGAACTGAGTCCAAATGCTTTTTGATTATTTAAACTACAAACCATTATATCTCCTGCTTTCCCTTTGTTTATAGGGCTCACTAAGAGAAACTAATCAGATAAAATAAATTCATGATGATTATTATCTATTATTCCTTCAGATAGCTATAAATCAACTGGTGATTTTTCTTGGGTCTTCAGATTTCAAAATTAAAGTAAATAAATCTGTTATCTCTCTCTCTCTTTTAAATGACATTTCATTTTTAAGAGAGAGAGAAAGAGCACATAGGGGAGGGATAGAGGGAGAAGGAGAATCTTCAAGCAGACTCCCACTAAATGTGAAGCCCAACATGAGACTCTATCTCATGACCTGTAAGATCATGACCTAAACCAAGAGTCAGATGCTTAACCAACTGAGCTACCCAGACACCTCTGCCAATGACATTTTAAACAAGGTTGCTGGGATCCCTGGGTGGCGCAGGGGTTTGGCGCCTGCCTTTGGCCCAGGGCGCGATCCTGGAGACCCGGGATCGAATCCCACGTCGGGCTCCCGGTGCATGGAGCCTGCTTCTCCCTCTGCCTGTGTCTCTGCCTCTCTCTCTTTCTCTCTCTGTGACTATCATAAATAAATAAACATTTAAAAAAAATTTAAAAAAATAAAAAAATAAAAAAATAAACAAGGTTGCTAACATTTGTCTGCCTTCTGAGAGATCTCCCAAATAATCACTTATAACTAATCTATAGCAACTATTTCTCAGCAATCCTAGGATGAATGACAGTATATTAGACAAGACTGAATACACCACAGCTTTAAGTAGTTTTGTCCTCTTCTCTTTTAGTTTGGCTTTCAACCCACTCATCATTAAATACATACTTCTGGTTATCTGACTTCAGGTTTTTTTCAGAAAAGAAGAAAAATCATTATAATTCTCTACCATCAGTTATCTTTTCCTAATACTGTAGAGGGGGAAGGTAGGCAGTTGGGAGGCTAGCAGGATAGTAGGATATTTTATTTTGTTTCTATATTTTTGTTTTTAAAGACTTTATTTATTTATTCATAGACAGAGAGAGAGAGAGAGGTTGAGACAGGCAGAGGGAGAAGCAGGCTCCATGCAGGAAGCCCGATGTGGGACTCTATCCAAAGGCAGATGCTCAACCACTGAGCCACCCAGGTATCCCTATATTTTTGCTTTTTATTAAAATGGAAAGAATGCCTTCTTGTCTTGTATCATCTTGTGCTTATGGTTTGTACATCACTTAAAATTTCTTGATCATTTCCCTATGCAATTCTGCTAGTAGTTTCATTAACATGGGCCAATTTCCATGTAAGGCCTTTTTATACTTTGAGCAGCTGTACAATTCTGTATTAAGCTAACTTCCTCCTCTTCTTGGCATTCCTGTGTATTTGTTTTAGTTTTTCCTGTTCACAGAACTATAAGTTAAAAAATCTGACTTTCCTCACTTGAATTTCATGAAAATGTCAACTCTGCATCAGCAGTCTACCACATTTGGGGCCTTGGTAGGCACTGAAACTACTTTGTAAACTATGATCACTCAGGCCCTAGAAATCCAACTGCTCTGGGAGAGTTTATAAAAGGGTTGTAGGAATGGAACAGAAATAATTTAAACATAGAAATCAGGACTATTTCTTCTTTCAAAGATTGTCCAAGCTCCATCCTAATGTCATCATGTTCTAGCCACCAAGGAACATTTTCAGTTTTGATGTAAGCAACTCATTGCTTCAACAATTTGCTTTAAAAATGCTTTGTAACAAATATTTATAAGACAGAGTCATATATAGAAATGAAAATAGACCAGAAATACAACTGAAACACACTTGGCCTAATACCTTTTGACAAGTATTATCAACCAATTAACTATCCATTCTACCAACTATGTCCACTGCTAAAGTTTCATTTCATACTTTCATGCTGCAAGCTTTCATGCCATTGGCAAAGAGTTCACAGAATAAATTATCATTCCAATAACCAGAATAAGGACAACAATAACAAAAGGTATAGGCCCCTATTTACACGTAAGGGAACAAATTTCTCTCCACATATCCATATCCTTAGGGATGGTCTTAAACTGAAACAAGGAAAATCAATCAGGGACATTTTATAAAAGGCTGTAACTTTTAGTAATGATTGAAGCTTCTTTAAAATTCTTAAGATAAATAACGTATGTTATTCAATAGATCTCTCTTATTCACAATATTGACTAGATCTCCACTATCAGAACTTGTGTGTGTGTGTGTGTGTGTGTGTGTGTGTACGAGACAGAGAGAGAGAGAGAGAGAGAGAGAGAGAGAGAGAATGCATCTGTGAGCATGGGATTGGTGGGGACAGAGGGAAAGAAAGAGAGATAATTTTAAGGAGGCTCCATATACAGCACAGAGCCTGACGCAAGGCTGGACCTCATGACCCCAAGATCATGACCTCAGTCAAAATCAAGAGTTGGACACTTAACCGATTGAGCCTCCCTGACACACCCCTCTACTATCAGAACTCAAACTGAACCTCTAGTTCTAGCCATAATGGAGTAGCAGGTATTGGTCTTACCTTAAATAATAAAACCAGACAAAACATATAAAACAACTGTTTTCAGATACTGGACAGCAGATAAGGTCAATTTCATCAGAAATATAAAGGCTCTAAATATATATGCACCTAGTAACAGAGCTTTAAAAAGCAACTACTAAAAGAATGGAAAGGAGAAACAGACAAATCTATAAATATAGGTGAAGATTTCAATATTTCCCCATGAGCAACTGATAAAACAAGTAGACTAAAAAACAGTAAAGATATGAGGCCTAAATATACTATTAACCAACTTGACCTAATTGTCATTTATAAAACAGTACACCCAACACTTCAGCAAAATATATATATATTTTCAAGAATAATTCTTTTTAAGGGAACCAACTGATCCACCCAGGGGTCCCTCAAACAACACATTTCTAAATAAATCATAAGGGAAATTGGGAAATATTTTTAACTGATTGAAATAATACCACTTAAATTTGTGGCTTGCAGTTAAAAGGGAAATGTAAAGCTTTGAATGATATTAGAAAAGATGAAAAGTCTTAGGTCATTGACCTCAGCTTCACCTTCAGGAGCTAGAAAAATAAGAATAAATGGAAAGACTTCTTCCTCTATTCATAACACTTCTAACACTAGCAGGACTTAACTCACAGGTTAAGGACTCAGCCTAAGACTATGCCCCTCTTCAGACTCCAGTCACAAGTTTGGACCTCCTCTTGTCACCAAACTGGCTATAAAGCAGGAGCTCCCACAACTTCCTTCTTGGGTCTTATAATTTGCTAGAATGGCTCACAGAACTCAGGCAAGTGCTTTCCTTGCTATTATCAGTTTTTATATAGGATATAACGCAGAGAAAGCCAAATGAAAGAAATGCATAGAGCAAAGTATATGGGAAGGAGAGCAGAGTTCCCATGCTTTCTCTGGGTGCATCATCTTCACAAGATCTCAATGTATTCACAACTAGAAAGCTCTCCAAACCAATTGTTCAGGGTTTTCATGGAGGTTCCATGATATAGACACGATTGATTAAATCATTGGCCACTGGTGATGAACTCTATGTCTAGCCCTTCTCCTCTTCCAAGAGGTCAGAGCTGAAAATTCTAATCCTCCTGTCACACAGACAGTTCCTCTGGGAACCAGCCCCCTTCCTCTAAGAGTCACACCTCATTAACATAAACTCAGGTGTAGCTGAAAGTGGCTTCATTATCATAAACTTAAGAATGGTGGCACCTGGCTGGTTCAATCCATAGAGCATGAGACTCCTAATCTTGGAGTTATAAATTTGAGCTCCTACATTAGGTGTAGAGATTACTTAAAAATAAATAAGTAAATAAATAAACTCAAGTATGGTTGTAAGGAACTTATTAGGAATAACAAAAGATGCTCTTCTCATCCCCATTAGTTAGGAAATTATAAGGGTTTTGGGAACTATGTGCCAGGAACAGGTGATGAAGACCAAATATACATATTTCTTGTATCACAATGTCACAATTGAACAGAGGGAAAAAAAAAACAACAAAGTTCAATAAATCATAAATCAATAGAATAGGAAAAAAACAATAGAAATAATCAATGAAACCCAAAGCTAGTTCTTTGAAAAAAATATTAAAATTGATAAACCTATATATAGCTAGAGTTACCAAGAAAAAAAAGAAAACACAAATCACCAATACAAGAAATGATAAAGATGACATCACCATAGATCTTCCCAACTGTAAAATAACCACAGAAAAATGATAATCCACGTTATGCCAAAAAAATCAGCAACTTTGATGAAATGAACAAATCCTTTGAAAAAGCCAAATTACCAAAACTGATATAAAGAGAAATAACAGATGTGGGTATCTCCATATTTATTAAATAAATTTAAGGAAATTGAATTTGTACATTACAATATTTTCACAAAGAAAATTCCAGGCCTCATTGGCTTCTGTGGAGATTTCTAACAAACATTTAAGGAGAATATAAAATCAGTCCTACACAAATTCTTTCAGAAACAGGATGAGGGAACACTTCCTAACTCATTTATAAAGCAACTCATTTATAAAACCAAACAAAGACAATATAAGAAAAAAAAACGGACTAAAATCCTTCATTAACGTAAGTGCAGGGACACCTGGGTGGCTCAGTGGTTGAGCCTTTGGTTCAGGGTATGATCCCGTGGGTCCGGGTTAGAGTCCTGCATCGGGGTCCTTGCAGGGAGCCTGCTTCTTCCTCTGCCTGTGTCTCTGTCTCTCTCATGAATATATAAATAAAATCTTTAAAAAAAAAACACATAAGTGCCAAAATACATAATAAAACATTAACCAATCAAATCCAATACAAAACATAAAAAGGATCAAGTGAAATTTAATCCTAGGAATGTAGGATTGATTTAACATTCAAATTATCAGTATAATTCACATTAACAGAATAAAGGGGGAAAATCATATGAACATCTCAGTTGATGTGGGGAAAATCGTTTAACAAAATTTAACATCTGTTCATGGTAAGGACACTGAGCAAAGAGAAACAGAAGGAACCTTCCTCAATGTTATAAAGGTCATCTACATAATATCTACAACTCACATCATACTTAATGTGAAAAAAACGGAATGTTTTCTCTTTACTATAGGAAAAAAGTCATGGATGTCCACTCTCACTACTTCTGTTCAACATTATCACATGTCCTAGTCAGTACAAGTCAAGAAAAAGTAATAAAAGGCATAAACATTGGGAAGGAAGAAGTAAAATTATTTTTATCTGCAGATGTTATGATTACTTATGTGGGAAATCCTAAGGAACATGCAAAATAGGAAGGAAGAAAGGAATGAAAAAACGGAAGAAAACCTACTAGAACCAATAAGTGAATTTTTGCAAAGTCTCAGAATACAAAATCAATATGGAAAAACAAATTGTACTTTTGTGTATTAGCAAAACTAGCTGGAAGATGATATTAAAAAATAATACCATTTATAATGCATCAAAAAACAAAACACATGGAAATAAATTTAATGACTACTGTATGACTGCTACAAAATATTATAGACAGAAGTTAAAGAAGATCTAAATAAATAGGGAGTTTACACCATGCTCATGTATTGGGAGACTTAATATTATCAAGATACCAATTTTCCTCAAATTGATGTAGACATTTAACACAACCCCAATTAAAATCCAAGTAGGCATTTTTGAGAAATTGAATCCTTTGATATTGATGTAGGATCAACAAATATATAAATGCAATAGGTAAAAGGCAGACATACTGGTTGAATCTACCACAAGGATCAACTTTTCAGTTCCTTGGAGGAGATTAGTTGCTAAAAGTAACAGGAATTCTGTTAGAAAGGTATATTATGTATAAAAACCTCAGGTATGAATTCCAATCAGCCTTAAAATGAGATGAAAAGAGCCTACAATATTGTAATAAAGAAATTATGTTTTCCCTTGTTCTTCATGTTTATTTAGTAAATACAAATCAGGTACATCCCTGGTAAAACACCAGATAATCCCATTTTATTGTATGTTGTGTTTTTGTTTTGTTTATTTTTAGAATAGGACAATCAAGAATTTTGGTAGTGTGCCTCCTCTGGGTTTTATACAATCTGTTTTGTGGAACAGAAAAAGTCTGTACCACATAAAAGCCACTATCAGAACTAGGAACTTGGAAGAGTGCTGGGAGTTGTTTAAAAGAATAAAAGAATTCTCAACTAAATGGAATTTAATAAAAATAAAACAAAACAAAAAGAATAAAAGAATTTAACATTTGAATAACATAACTTTCACATATTTTATAAATACTATAAATGATGTTATAGCTGAGAACATATTTTTAATCATCTAAGGGTAAGAACAGGCTTTAAAGCAACCGATCAGATATTTCATTAAGAACTCACTTCAGGAAGCCTGAGAGTTCCAGGAAATAAAAGACAATAAAGGTTATGTGACCAGCAGAGGGCAGAGATCAGTATAAGTACAGTGTGTGTCATATGACAGTATGTGTTACCTACTCAGTAATCATGGCAAGTAAAGAAGTAGCAGAGACAGGAGATGACTCCACAATTCTAAACCAACAGAATTCTTAAAAGAAAAAAGTGAATGGTTTGCTAACAAAACAAAGTTGGAAGATGCTAATGCAAGGCGCATGGCTGTCTTGATAGCCCGTTACATTTCTATTGTATATAAAAGAAGACTTGACAATTTGTATTTTTAAGATTTAAAAGAAAAAACACTACCAGAAAAAAAATCTGTTCCTCTTCAAATTCTTCCCCTTAAAATGGCCATCTCCACCCTAAAATCAGAAACCAAGCCAATAAGAACCAGCAATAAGAACTAAAATATATGCTGCCAAAACCTTGACTGTAATAATGTTAAATCATATGTAACAATATATTCTATGTAAACTATTAATTGATAAACATGCTGCTCAAGCCAAAATATTTGCTTCAATGCTTTCCTCCATTTCTGTCCTTTTAAACGACCTTCATGATATGTTTAAATGTTGTTTTAGAATGTTCTGCGTGGAACCAAGTCTGTATTTCATGCTTATCAAGTATAATTGTTTGTTCAGAAATGTTTGGTGTTCCCAAACATTGGGATCTCACTTTATTATACAATTAGAAACTTTTCCTTCTATAAAGTTCTAAACCAAAGCTAAGAATGACCATTTATCATACATGACTAAGAAAATAGATCATCAAATAAAATTATATGATTTAATGTAAGCTGCAGTTTTATTTTGATGTACCAGTCAGGCAATTTTTGTCAACTAGTGTTCAAATTAAGAAAACATGAATAATTTAAATATTAATAAATTTAAAATCAAATAGGTGAATATACACATAACTACAAAGTGTTTTTGATGTATCTGTAGAATTCTCTAGTCAGCATTTTTTGCGTATGTAATATTAATAAAAAGGATTTTTTAACCATACAATGATTCTGGGATTCCCTGAATTTTCAGATGCTGCATTTTCTACTCTACATCTGGCAGGTTCTTCTTCCTTTCAGTTTGTGCATTTCCTGTATTCTAAAAAGTAAATAGAAACAGGACCTTAATTGAGGAAATGGTGAGTCTTTGGCTAAGGAAATAATAGCCACAGATAAGCACTTGTACTTTGCACCTGGGGTTTATTTTATATGGGAGACTATTTAGTAAAGTATTCCCCACGATCATCATGAAACAGAATTGAAGGTGACTCTTGCATGGACTCTTTCCTCTCTTGCCTCACTTCATCAGCAGTAATTTAGGGTTTTTCTTAGATCATATTGTCCATTCAATGTGCGTATACACTAATTGAGCATACATTTAAGATGCCTGAAAGAGTTGAAGATACAACTCGAAGCACTTGGATCTGAGTAGGTAATTCAAAAACAACTCAGTGGCACAGCCAATAGAAGAAAAAAGTTGATATTTCCTATCTCACACTTTTAAAAACATGTCATGTTCCCTTGTGCTCAAAAATAACAAACTACCAACTCAAAATTTAGGACATTTTCTTAATTCTGACACTGATGTATTAAAAATGTCTGGACCAGCCTTACATGCAATTTCACCAGCTTGTCAGAACTGCGTATGAATAGGCAACACGAAGAATCTATGGCTATCTTTGTTGATTACTACTCTCATAGCCTTATTTCAAGGTCACTTTAAAAAGGTCATCTTTTAAGCAGTTCTACACCACATGAGCAAGACAGGATTTTCCCTTCCAATTTATTAATGTAGGTTGTTTAATGAAAAAAAACTGTCTGGAGAGCTCCTTTCTTCCTGCATTGGAATATATAAATTTAGCTCCAGAAGCTCTCAGATGACAGTAGGATAAACACATGCAAGCACATACTAGGAGCTTAATACACAGATTAGGAGCCTCAATGAGTCAATCACTCAAAATATGTGCAAAGGGTGTGCTGCTCAACATGCTGGGACATCAGTAAGTTGCTCAAGTTTAAAAATTTAAAGCGACCTTATTATTTTCTATAATGAACTAAAAGTTGACCATTAATGACTTTCTTGTTCTGGAAATTTCTTTCCTACAAAGTGGCCTGTGGAGTTCTTAACAAGTTCTAAGCCATAAGCTCTAAGGCATTAAGCATCACTATGCTAATCTTGCTATCTGGTATATGCTAGTTAGCATACCAGATATGCTAATGGTATCTGCTAACTCTTTAATCCAATGACATAGAGATGGAATAGACTTAGTGAAAATGCCTCTTTATATGGTTTTAAAGTTTCTCTATTTTTTTCTAATTTCTCCAAATTTCCTTAATAAGCATGTTCTAATTTTATTATGAATAAAAATATAATTAATTTTATTTATAAAATAAGAAACTGATATAATGAAATTGATGACCTTACAGATGTGTAGAATAGAAGGCCATCTATATGCTTTAATTAAGTGGGAGCTGAGCACAATCCCCTTTCCTTAAAAGAAGGTCTTTAGAAAGTATGCATTTGGATACTGAGATTTTCAAGTATTTCCAATAAAATTCAAGACTCTGGTTGGTGGGGGTTGGGACATTCCAACACAGTTATCTGAAAGATGGCTGAGAACAAATCTTTGTGAAGATAGAACAGTAGGTGGACAGCAGAGATAAACTGAAAACAGGAAGAAAGGGGCTAAAGATAAATACATATGGTCTTGTGGACAGCATAACTCTGTTCACACCATTATTTGTTTCCTCTGCCCGATCATATGTAATACACATAATATTTTCCCTGGGTACTATATACTCTAATCATTCAACATTCCAATGAGGGCTGGTATTAACTGCTCTCCAAAAAATAACTTTTAAAAACTCTTACTAATATGCCATTTTAAGAGAAAACAGGTGTTTCTCATGTTCAAAGACTACATCACTTTGTATTTTTATATAACTTTCCAATAGTGATAACTAAATTTACACACCAAGTCAAGGGTTCCAAATTGCACTCCATAGTAAAACTATAAACAAAAAAGTTTTACCTCTTGTTTTTCTTGATTTTGATCCACATTAAGTAAAGTTGGTATTTTAGATGAATCTGTTTTCCTTGATTCCCTCTTCAGCACTTTCATCTGTTTAACTTTTACAAAAATATATACAACAACAACAACTTGTTATTCCTACCTTGAAATTTTACTTTCCTTTTCAAGAGGTTCAAATAGAAATTCCGATATCCACTAAAGTCGTTTCTCAGTTTATTATAAAGGAACTGAATAAATCATTATTTGTAATGTAAAATATGCCAATCATAAATTATCTGTTTTATAACTTTATAAATAGTCTACCAGGTATTAAAAGAAGATATTTTTTTTAATTCTGCATATAACTGGTAAGTGGATCAGATAATTCCTCTTGAACTGTACAAATACTATTTCCTTGCTATTATATTAACTTTTCACAAGGTGTCACTGTTCTTCAAAGAAACAAAACATTTACTCTGCAAAAAAAGGAGTTTCATTTTAAGAGCTCAGTACATGTTATAAAGCTTAATCTACTACATCTTTGGATACCTGAAGCGCATACATCATTCTTGCTATTATCTGGGCAAAAATCATAGGGAAACAAAAGAAATTGATTTACTCCAGGTCATACACCAAACCAAAACCACTTTCTGCAAACACTGTTCTAACATTTCAACAATAATGAGCTAATAAAAAAATCCGCCTTTTAAAGTTTCCCTAATAATTCTTTAAAAATTCTCTCCTTCAGGTCTCCTTATTTGACTATGAGGGAAAAATTCTCCTCAGCTGAAAATATTTTTCAAAGCAATTTGCTATCTTCTATCTAAATCATATCATAAATGTAAGTTGTCTTATTAAAAAAAAGATCTTGTAAATTTGTAAAGCTTGCCAACAAATATGTACCTTCCATTCCTTTCACCTCCTTGGGCTGTATTGTGAAAGGCAGTTCTGGGAAATGGAATTCCTTCCTGTCAGATCTGGAAAAATTCAGCTTTCTTTTGTGTCCATTTGCCATTTGGTCACTTTGACCTGTTCGCTCATTAAATACACTTTTCTCCATTTGGCTCTAAACAAACAAACAAGAGTTAATATGAAAAAATATGTGTAACTTATTTGAATGACAAGCCCAAAACTGCTAGCCATTTGGGAGGTAATAAGATAGGCACAAAACATCTATCTTTGCAGAGTTATTTTAATAATTAAGAAATAGAATACCATTTAAACACATAAACATCAAATTCCAATAAAAGTTTCAAGAAGCAAACTTTTAAAAATATGTTGGATATTCTGAGAATAATGTTGATCAGGAAAACCACAATCTTAACTTTTAATATGTAATCTTATTCATTGTACCCTGATTTTGGACAAATTGCTTCAGTTCATTTTATTTATTTTTCTATTTACAAAACCATGTCCAGAGTACATGAGAATCCAGCATTCTAGAATACCTTTAGTATTACCTATTTTTTTTTAAAGATTTTATTTATTTATTGATGAGAGACAAAAAGAGAGAGACAGAAGCAGAGACACAGGTAGAGAAAGAACAGGCTCCATGCAGGGAGCCTAATGTGGGACTGGATCCCTGGTCTCCAGGATCACACCCTGGGCTGAAGGTGGCACTAAACCACTGAGCCACCTGGGCTGCCCATGTTACCTATTTTTTACCTATTTTTGGTCATTTGGTAACAGATAATGAAAATTCTCCTAAATTAATAAACATTCTGCTACAATGCAATGTGTAGTATCCCTCTATGTGGATATATATTAATGTGCTTAATAAGTCACTTGCTCTTAGATATATTTGTATTGTTCTCAATTTTTATTATTATAAATAACATTATGTATCAATTTTGAATAAGCTACTTCCCTATGTAAAAAATGAGAGAATGAACGACACTGATTACATTTTTCTAGTGAAAAGTTTGATGTATCTATTTATCAATTGCCTTTAATCTATAAAATAAGATATTAAAAACATTTTTGGGGGAGTGAAAGACCCAAAAGTCTTCTGACTTTTTTTAAGATTCTATTCATTTTTTTTTTTTTTAAGTAATCTCTATATCCAACATCGGGCTCAAACTCACAATCCTGAGATCAAGAGTTGCATGTTCTTCTGACTGAGCCAGCCAGGTGCCCCAAGTTTTATAACTTTTAAAGGTTAAAATATTAACTTTTTAAAAAGATTTTATTTATTTAATTATATATTTATGTATTCATGAGAGACAGAGAGAGAGAGAAGCATAGACATAAGCAGAGGGAAAAGTAGGTTCCATGCAGGAAGCCCAATGTGAGACTTGATCCTGGCACTCTGGGATCATGCCCCAAGCCAAAGGCACGCGCTCAACCGCTAAGCCACCCAGGTGTCCCGAAAATCTTAACTTTTTTGGTGCAAGTCAGACATTAAATCCAGAAATCAAATTATAAGAAGTTAACTAAAATTGTGAAAGCACTAAGGAAACAATGGCCTATTTTCACCTCAGGAAAAACAAAAATGCTAAAAGCACATTAAAAAAATTTTTTTAAATTTTATTTTAGAGAGAGTGAGAGCAGGGAGGGGGGTAGGGACAGAAAAAGAGAGAAAGAATCTCAAACAGGCTTCACACTCAGTGCAGAGCCCCATGCAGGGCTTGCTATTATGACCCTGAGATCATGACCTGAGCTGAAATCAAGAGTCGAACACTTAATCAATTGAGCCACCTAGGCACTCCTAAAAGCACATTTAAAAAACATTTTTTTTTAAGATTTTATTTATTTATTCACGAGAGACACACACACACATACAGAGGCAGAGACACAGGCAGAAGGAGAAGCAGGCTCCATGCAGGGAGCCCGACATGGGACTCGATCCTGGGTCTCCAGGATCACATCCTGGGCCGAAGGCAGGCGCTAAACCGCTGAGCCACCCAGGGATCCCAAAGCACATTTTTTTAAATGCAGAAGCCCCAAAGATAGAAAGAAGGATTTGGTGGGGGAAGGAGTCAAGGATAATGTTGAGGGAAGCCATGTTTTAACAACTAGCTTCTTGCCTTACTTGAATGGGACCTGCATCCTCTTGCCTGTAATTAGACATAACCTGTCCAATAGATTGTGAAGAGGTACGTCTCTTTTTTGCTCTTTCAGTCAACCTATTATTTAAAAATTAACACAAAGTTATTAGAACTCCCTCAGAAGTACTTCCGTTTGGGCTTCAATAATGAGGAAGTTGTATCATGGTAGTCTAAAGTTTGAACAGTGAGTGCCAAAATGCAATTGTGAGTGTGTAACTGCTAATTGCTCTAAGTAGGCAAAAACAGAGCAAAGAACAACTTGCTTATGCTTGCTGTCCTACTTGGGCCCTTGTCTCTATTCTAAATCTGTATCTATTCCACTCTCTCTTTCTCTCTCTCTCTAATTTATTTTATTTTATTTATTTATTCATGAGAGACACAGAGAGAGAGAGAGGCAGAGACACAGGCAGAGGGAGAAGCAGGCCCCATGCAGGGAGCCTCATGTGGGATTGAATCCCGGGACTCCAGGACCATGCCCTGAGCCCAACCGCTGAGCCACTCAGGTGTCCCTCTAATTTTTTAAGTAGTCTCCACACCCAATATGGGGCTTGAATTCACAGCTCTGAGATTAAGAGTAGTATGCTCTACCAACTGAGCCAGCCAGGTGCCTCTAAATCTGGCTCTCCTAAATATTGGGTTTCTGAATTTCTGAGCTTGCTGTCCAAGGCCGTTGACAACCATGGTTATTACAACCATGGTGTTGGAATCATCTCAAAAACAAATGGGTTCTTGCTGTCTGTAATCTGCTGTACCTTTGAACTAACAGAAATGTCTACTTGCCCATCTCTGCAGACCTCTCAGCTTCACAACTTATAGCCCAAATCAGTGTGCTATAAGTATTAGTTTAGTATTAGTTTGGGATACTGAACATAGTCTCCTTCCTCATCTAGATTCACAGTAGTTTCCCTAAATTTAGGACTGGCCGTGATGCCCTGCTAGATAGACCTTTGCTATATAACACACTGCCCTTGATTAAGCAGACTTGTGGTAACAGTCTTCCAATCTGTATCAGTAGCTAAAACCACAACTGGCCCAATATGTTGTTTTACCCCCCAAATATTTGATCTTTAAAAGCTACTTGAGTATAAAAGATTATTTTCAACTATTCTTTCTCCATTTAGAAAATTTGCTGATACAGACAAAATGCTTACTTTGTTATACTAAGGCACATCAATGCCAGAACTTAGGTCATATCACCTTTTTCCTCTTCAGATGGGAAGAAATTATTCCAAGAGTCTTTTCTTTCTATGAGGTTTTTCCAAAAGGCATTAGTGAAAAATTAAACATTCTTGTGTAGCATTCTTAAGAAACAGTTCTTAAGCATTAAGAAACAGCATTAAGAAATGCTTCTTGCAGGGATCCCTGGGTGGCGCAGCGGTTTGGCGCCTGCCTTTGGCCCAGGGCACGATCCTGGAGACCCGGGATCGAATCCCACATCAGGCTCCCGGTGCATGGAGCCTGCCTCTCCCTCTGCCTATGTCTCTGCCTCTCTCCCTTTCTCTCTCTGTGACTACCATAAAAAAAAAAAAAAAAAAAAGAAATGCTTCTTGTGTAGCATTTTTAAGAAACAGTAATGGCCCATTATATGATTATAATTTCAATATATCTTCAAATTCAGTTTATATCAGACACTATGAACTTGATTCTTTGAAATACCATTATATGGGAGCATTGTATAACTTGGGTCTATTTCCTTCTATTTTCTGTTATAACTCACCTTGAATTTGGATGGGAAAGATTTGAATTGGGATTTGAAGCCATCAAATTACTGCTAGTTAGATTGATGGGTGGCATCATCATACTACCTCCAGCATGTGGATCATCTTTCATGCCATTAGAATTAGTGCTGGGATTGACAGGGCTTGGTAGTGGTTCACTGATTACAGGTTTTGTATCTTGAGACATAGAATGAGCATTTTCAACGGCATCCTGTTGACAATGTCTACCTTCACACTCTATCTTGTTTGGTTCTAAGATATCTCCTTTTCCTCCTTTGACTTTAATAACTCTGACTTTGATCTCCTTGGGTTTTTTCTCTCTCTCCATTTCCTGGAATAGAAACATCCAAAATTTGAGTCAGAAGGATAGTCATTTTGGGCAGCCCAGGTGGTTCAGCGGTTTAGCACTGCCTTCAGCCCAGGGCATGATCCTGGAGACCCAGGATCCAGTCCCACAACGGGCTCCCTGCATGGAGCCTGCTTCTCCCTCTGCCTGTGTCTTTGCCTCTCTCTCTGTGTGTGTCTCTCATGAATAAATAAATAAAATCTTAAAAAAAAAGGATAGTCATTTTTATCATTACAGTGCTAACTAAAATAACGTTATACTGGCTAAAAAGAAAACAGTTTTTACCTTTCCCAAAACTGGAGTACTTAGCAGTGTATTGGTATAAGTTGTTTTTCTTTCATCTTTCATAAGCTCGTTCTCTTTAGAATTCTCTTTTGGCTTTATGAATGAATTGACTTTTGCTTCTTGCAGTAACTTAGCTCTCAGTTCTGGTATGAATCTGATAAAACAATATCAACCAATATTCTTTTTTATTTATGTAAAGTATTTTATCTTTAAAGGATCATTTAATCAATTAATTTACATATCAGCTAAACATAAATTCTCAATAATGCATGTCAAGAAATGGTACAATACTTAATACAGATTGCTTACTGGTAAAGACACAGCTTCCAAAAACTTTGCCATGGGAATTTACTAGATAAAAATTTTACAAAATAGGTTTATATGAATTACATTCCTCTTGTAATGCAAACTTTACTTAGTAAAAGTATTATTTTAAATTTTGATAAATATGTTATTCTTTCAAGGAAAACTCAGGCCATTTTGTCTTTTTTGTGTTTTTTTTTAAAGTAGTAATACTTAAAAGATGAACCAATTAGTTTCTGAAATTTATTCTAGAGAAATATTTTTAGTATAAAATGTAAGAGAATGCATCAATATTGAAGGGAGATTGTTTTGGTTTTGGTTTGAATTGTTTTAAGTTATTTATTTTTTAATAGAAAATCCATTCACATGGCTCAAAATTCAAAAGGCTGTATTGAAAAGTCTCCTTCCTACCCTGCTCCTGACTTGCACAGTTCCCTTTCCTGAAATAGATAGACTTATCCACTTGGGGAAATTTTATCATATCATATTGTATTGTATTGTACTGTATTGTATGTAAGCTCTACACCCAGTATGGGGCTTAAATTCACCATCCTGAGATTAAGAGTCACATGCTCTACTGACCAATACAGCCAGGTGTCCCCTAGTTTGCGGAAATTTTAAAATATCATTACACGAGTGAATTCTTCCCCAGTTTAGCCCAATCTTGCCAGAGCTGTGCAGGGCACATGTCAAAGTAAAGTGTAGTGTGAAGAGATGAAGAAAATAACCAGTGTGATTTATCTGGCTGAATGAGAACCTATCATAATTCTGTCAAAACTCCCTTGTATTGCAGAAGGTTCTGTGAAAGAGAGAGGCCTCTTATTAAAGGAAAAGGTCTTCCCCCAAACAATTTCTGAGGATTCAATCACTGTAATTCAAGAACTTTCACCCCAACATACTAAAATCCTAGTACCTAAGTACCCAAAAGAAATCAACTTGGTCTACATAGAACTGATATAAGCAACTTTTTAATTCAATAACTGGCATTTTTTTCATCAATGGCACTTTCAATATATCTTTTCATTTTTTGTTTCATATCAAAATTATTTTGTCTTATGTTAAAATTCTTAAAGTGACTGCAGTTCTAAATATTCGGGCCAGGCGGGAAGGGAAACTCCTCAAGATGGCAGATACGCCAAAATGGCTGAGGTTCCTGTCACCACCTCCACTTGGGATGCCAATGGACCAATGACCTGCTGACCGCTTGAGCAGACCCTTACACGTCTCCTTTGGACTTCCCCAACCGAACCCAATGCCCTTCAAACCCCAGAGGAGGAAGTCACCTTTGACTGGTCGAATTGCAATCCTTCCTTTGCATAGTGAGGGTCACTCTGACTGGTTGGATTGCAATCCTTCCTTTGCATATGAGCCAACCAATAGGAAACCGTTCTGCCTTACAACGTTAGGTAAACCCCCTACCACCTTGTCTTGGCGCGACTTCCCCAACTCACTCTCTTTCCCGCATGAGTCGTGGAACCTCGCCTGAGGGTGCCTGCAATAAAATCTGTTCTTGGACTCTCGCTTGCCTTGGCGGTCTCATTTCCATCTATTTACTAAAAAACTTAACACTAAATACTTTAAAGGATTCTCTTTTCTGTGCATTTTTCTATTTTAGTCTGTCTTCAATGGTTGTTCCGGAACTTTTCTGTGCCTAATCTTAAGTCCATCACATTTTTATTGGCAAACTGAATTTAAATATTTAAATTTAAATATTTTTTTGAAAAGTCCATCACATTTTAAATGATGTCCATCTTTTCTGACCTCACATTCAAAGCCCAACTGAATGACTCTGCAATTAAAGAAAACTCTTTTCTATTTCTTTCAAAGCCCAAATAGAAAATGGTGTTTTTTAGAAATATAGCTGATTTTAGGCAAAATACATTAAAAGCCCTGATGTCCATCAATGGATAAATGGATAAAGATGATGTGGTATATATTTAATGGAATATTACTCAGCCATCAAAAAGAATGAAATATTGCCATTTGCAACAACATAGGTGAAACTAAAGGGTATTATGCTAAGCCAAATAGGTCAGTCAGAGAAAGACAAATACCATATGATTTCACTCATATGTGGAATTTAAGAAAATAGATGAACATAGGAGAAAGGAAGGAAAAATAAAATAAGATAAAAACAGAGAGAGAGGCAAACCATAAGAGATTCTTAACTCTAGGAAACAAAATGAGGGTTGCTGGAGGGAAGTGAGGGGGATGGACTAAATGGGTGATGGGCATTAAGTAAGGCAGTTATGATGAGCACTGAGTGTAAAATGCAACTGATGAATCACTAAATTCTACCCTTGAAACTAATAATATACCATATGTGAACTAAGTTGAATTTAAATAAACATTTTTTTAAAATACAGTTGATTTCTATATCTACACTGTCATTATATATTATACATATAATGTAAAACACAGAAGGGCTAGAGGCATGGTCCCTCTCTTCAGGGAACTTTCACTTTGGCAGGAAAAATATGACAACAAACACTACAACAGAGAGTAAATAAAGCAGAGAAAAAAATCATTTGGGAAATAAATGCCAATTATAACATATAGATCAGAGATGCTATCAGAAAAGGAAAATCTAGACTATTCAGAGGTCCAAATGGAAATAAAGCTAAAAAGTACTGATTGTTTATTTACTATCTTCAGGTTTATGATTACCATTGAAAATGTGTATAAAAAGCTTAGCACACCGCGTAGGACATTGTAACTGTAATGAATGTTAACTACAATTATTTTTATTAGTAGAATTTTCATTAGGACACCTGTAAGTCTACGATAGACCTAGTTAATAGAGGAACTCAGTAAAATTCTTGCTTAAATTGATTTTTTGTGTGTGTGTAACATTAACAATTCTCATGCTAGTAGAATTCCCTAACATAAAACACTAAGAAGTCCACACTTCACTTGCTTACTTTTCAATAAATCCATCTCTAGTAAAGTACTCATGATGCAAAAGATCAGTAGATGATGTCCTCTCAGCAGGATCAATTTGTAAACAAGCCTAGAAAATGAAAAAAAAAAAAAGATTCTAACATTAAATAAGGTCTTAACAGGGCTCTATAAGGTAAAAATTAAATTCATTTGACATATGTAGAAGTAAATAATCACCCAGAGTTTTAAAATGATCTTGAAAAGAAGGCTTTAGACCTTAGGAATTTCTGACAGTGAGTTCTTTTTTTTTTAACTTTTTTTTTTTAATTTTTATTTATTTATGATAGTCACACAGAGATAGAGAGAGAGAGGCAGAGACATAGGCAGAGGGAGAAGCAGGCTCCATGCACCGGGAGCCCGATGTGGGATTCGATCCCGGGTCTCCAGGATCGCGCCCTGGGCCAAAGGCAGGCGCCAAACCGCTGCGCCACCCAGGGATCCCATCTGACAGTGAGTTCTGACCATTTATTTCCCTAAGAAATTTGTACTGGGTAAAGCATTATTATAGTTCAAATGTCCTAAGATTCTAGCCAAAACAGAAGTCAGTCTGTTTCTGTTGGAATTAGCAGAAATTAATTAGTTCATTTTGATCCTCGTATCAGCATTGTAAAGTGGAAAGTTCATGGATTATTACTTCCATTCTATAGAGCTAGAAGCATAATCAGTGATTTACTATATGAGAATCTTAACTCATTGTCTGAATCTTAATCAGTGCCTTTTCTTTTTTTTTTTTCTTAAAGATTTTATTTATCCACGCGAGACACACAGAGAGAGAGAAAGAAAGAGAGAGAGGCAGAGACACAAGCAGAGGGAGAAGCAGGCTCCATGCAGGGAGCCAGATGTGGGACTCAATCCCGGGTCTCCAGGATCACACTCTGGGCCGAAGGCGGCGCTAAACTGCGGAGCCACCTGGGCTACCCATCAGTGCCTTTTCTATGGCATAACACAACTTCACAAACATTCAAACCCCTGAATCTTTCAATAAACCATTATGAGAACAGCTCTTTTTTGTTTCCCTATCTTGAGAATACTTCAACTGAATAGAGAAACAAACAAACCTACAAAACAAAAACAGATGATGGAAGGATGAGTTTTGAAAATAAGTCAAATATCATAAATTTATATATAATCAAATAACTAGTTGTAAATAGAAGATATTTTTAACCAAAATATTAAAGACAGTATTTTAATAAAAGCTATTTATAGTTTTCATTTCTTCCCTTAGAAAAAGGCAAAACATAGTAATAGGTAAGTTTTATTGATGTTTACTATGTGCCACATAACATTCTACCTAGACCTTTCCTTTTTTTTTTATCCTTTTCCTATTACTTGACGCCAACAACAACTCTACAAGGTAGGTATTATTACTATTCCCATTGTACAGGTAAGGAGACTGATGCCCAGAGAAATGAAGTTATTTGTCTAGATCTAACAGATCTAGACAGATCTGTTCTAGATCAAATTCTAGATCTAGACAGATTCTACTCTAGAAGAGTAGAATTAAATCCAGAAAATCAATGGTAATTTAATATAATATTACATTTTTGCTTATTTCAAAATGTATATGCTCAAACTGATCCATGAAAAAACTTGCAAAGATCTGCTATACAAAAAAAAAGAATATAGCTAATAGTACTGTGCTACACATTTTAAAATTTGGTAAGAGGGTAGATTCATGTTATGTTTTTTACCACAATAATAATACATTGACTCACAAAGCAAAACTGAATGTATTATCTACTTTATGATGAAGGAATACCCTGACTGTTAAAACTGCAACTAACTAAATATATGTGCTTATTTTAGAATATGATAGTAATCCATCAGTAAAACTTACTAATAAAAATGTCTTAAAAATCTGCTCAAGTCATAGCCTATTAGAGGCAGACAAATGAGTCTTTCTCTGAATAAAATAATTTTAAATTTTAAATCTGGGGCTCCTGGGTGGCTCAGTTGGTTAAGCATCTGCCTTCAGCTTGGGTCATGGTCCTGGTGTCCTAGGATCAAGCCCCACATCCAGCTCCCTGCTCAGTGGGGAGCCAGCTTCTCCCCCTCTCCACACCCTACGTCCACTTGTGCTTGCTCTTGCTACCTTTCTGTCTCTCAAATAAGTAAAGTCTTTTTTTAAAAAAAGAAAATTTATATTCATGCCCTAGTTTGGAAAATGTAAAATATGATACTTTGAGAAACAGACTGGCAGTTTCTTTAAAAATTAAATATACAGGGGATCCCTGGGTGGCGCAGCGGTTTGGCACCTGCCTTTGGCCCAGGGCGCGATCCTGGAGACATGGGATCGAATCCCACGTTGGGCTCCCTACATGGAGCCTGCTTCTCCCTCTGCCTCTCTCTCTCTGTGTGTGTGTGTGTGTGTGTGTGTGTGTGTGTGTGTGTGTGTGTGACTATCATAAATAAATAAATACAAATTTAAAAAAATTTAAATATACACATAGCTTAAACCCACCATTCCACTCTTACTCAGAAGGATAAAAAAATACACCTACAAAGACTTGCATATGAATGTTCATAGCACTTGTTTGTAACAGACAAAAATAGAAAATAACCCAAAACAGGGAATGGATTAATAAAAATTGTATACATCTGTACAATGGAGTACTATTCAGCAATAAAAAGGAATTCACTATGAAACACACAAAAACATGAATGAATCTCTAAACCATAATGCTGTATCAAAGAGTATATACTATGTAATTCCATATATATATACCTATCCTAGAAAATGTAAACTAATTTATAGTGATAAAAAGCAACTTAGAGGTTGTCTGGGAACAGAAATGGAGGAAAAGATGAATTGTAAAAGGATAAGAGGACATTCTGGGGGCAGCCCGAGTGGCTCAGTGGTTTAGCACTGCCTTCAGCCCAGGGCCTGACCCTGGAGACCCGGGAACGAGTCCCACATGAGGCTCCCTGCATGGAGCCTGCTTCTTCCTCTGCCTGTGCCTCTGCCTTTCTCTCTCTCTCTCTTTCTGTCTCTCATGAATAAAATCTTTTTTTAAAAAAAAAAAAGGACATTTTGGAGGGTGATGGAAATGTTAGATATCTTGATTGCGATGGTGGTTTCATAGGTGTATACATCTATCAAAACTCATCAAATTATACATTTTAAGTATGTGTAGTTTAATGTACATAATTACATCACAATAAAGTTATTTAGAGAATTTAAATCTAGGAAATGATACATGCTTTGCCCCAGATATTAAGATGTATTTTAAAGTTACAATAATCAAACTGATGTTTATACTAGAAAAAAGAAAGAAATCAATGAAAAAGAAACAGACCCAAGCGTATATAAGCATTTTGTGTATGCTAAATGTGGCATTCTAAGTCACTGGATTATTCAAGGTGAAGAAAAATATTTACAATACACATGACAAAAGACTAATATGCCTATTATTTTACAAATCTATATGAAAAGAGATAGTCTGAGAAATAGTTTAATGATTTTTTAAAGATTTTGTTTATTTATTCATGAGAGACACAGAGAGAAGGCAGAGACATAGAGAGGGAGAAGCAGGCTCCTCGCAGAGAGGCCTATGTGGGACTCAATCCTGGAACCCTGGGATCACGCTCTGAACCAAAGGCAGACACTCAACCACTGAGCCACCCAGGTGTCCCCAGTTTAATGATTCTTAAAATAAGAAATACAAATGGCCAATTAATATTAGTAAAATGTTCAACCTTTCCTGTGATGATATAAGTGCAACTAAAAAAAGGATGCTATTTTAAGCATCTTAAATTGGCAAATATTTTGAAGCGCCTAGCTGGCTCAATTGGTAGAGTATGGTGACTCTTTTTTTTTTTTTTTTTTCTTTGAGTATGGTGACTCTTGATCTTGGGGTCGTGAGTTTGAGCTCCACGTTGGATATAGAGATTACTCTAAAAAAATTAGAAAATGGGCAGCCCCAGTGGCGCAGCGGTTTCGTGCCTCCTGCAGCTCAGGGTGTGATCCTGGAGACCCTGGATCGAGTCCCATGTCAGGCTCTCTGTATGATGCCTGCTTATCCTCCCTCTGCCTGTGTCTCTGCCTCTCTCTCTCTCTCTCTCTGTCTCTATGAATAAATAAAATCTTTATAAAAAATTGGAAAATATGTTTAAAATTATAGTATCCAATGTTAGATTGAGAGTGGGAATTTATATCCAGTGTTATTTGAGAGTACTTGAACATAAATCAGTAAAATCTTTCTGGAGGAAAAAATAGCAAAATAGATTTAAAAATTCTGAAAAAGTATAAACACTGTGGCCCACTAATCACAATTCTAGGAATTTATCCTAAACAAATAATAAAACAAGTTCAAAAAGACTTATTTAAAAAATGTTCACTAAAGCATCTTTACCAAAAGAGAAAACCTGAAAACAAATGTTCAAAATTGTAAATCAGTTAAACTATGGAACAGTCAGGCTGTTGATATATATATATGATACTATGCAACCACTGAAAATTATGATGTAGTTCCATATTCACTGACATGGTTCCATAACATAAACAGGTCACATAACTATGTGAAGTATGATATCTTTTAAAAGCATAAATTTCAGGGGGTGGGGAGAAAAAAAGCTTAAATTTCTATGCACATATTTGGTTCACAAAAGTCTAGAAGTATATAAATCAAAATGTCAATAGTAATTTTTCCCAGAGTGTAGGAGTTGGGAAAAATCTTAACTTCTTTTTATCATGCATTCTCTACTTTTTCTATAATCATTATGTATTCTCTGTATAATTAAAACTATGATATAAAAAATAAATTCAAATGAAAATGTAGTAAACAAATTTGATTCTTCTACTTTTTAAAAAGATTTTATTTATTTGAGAGAGAATGAGAGCGTGAGAAGCGAAAGGAGCCTAGGGGGAAGGAGACGTACAAGTAGACTCTACATTGAGTGCAGAGCTGGCTGTGGGGCTCAATCTCAGTACCCTGAGATCATGACCTGAGCGAAAACCAGAGTCAGAAACTCAACCAACACAGCTACCCAGGAGCCCCCCAATTCTTTTTTTAAGATTTATTTTATTTTATTTTGTTGGGGGAAATTTTTTAAAATATCCAAAATTTATTCTCCAACAGAACAGCATCAGCAGGTAAAAATACAGGGGCTTTTCCACAGATCATACATTCACATAGGCATTATTTGCTTAATAGTAAGAAAGGCTCCGGTGTGTTCTCTGTAACAATGTCCACTTCACAGTGTAAACAGGTACTAAACTTTGGGTTCAACTTACAATTCTAGAAAGAAAGGAACAACGTGGTCACAAAATTTGGGGGGATCCTAAAGTCAGGTGCAATAAAACAGACAAAATTTTGATAACAGTCTTGATCTACTTTTCTACAAAGAAGGAGACATCTCCACTCAGAAATTAAAGTCTTTCTTTCTCCTTCCTTGTTCAACCATTAGAGCATGTTTCATCATTACATATACAAAAAAGGCGGGAGTTTTTTAAAAAAAGAATAATATCTTAAGTGAAAATATCTTAAGTGTCCGGCGGCTCCCACCACACATCAACTCAGGTTTTAAGACAGGGTGTCAGAACACCTCAGCAGTCATAAAATTGGAAAATGGACACTATGGCTACAAAAGTAAAAAATAAATGAGATACATAAATAAAGGGACACCTGGGTGGCCAGTCAATTAAGCATCTGCCTTAGGCTCAGGTCATGATCTCAGAGTCCTGGGATCAAGCCCCAAGTCAGGCTCTCCGCTCAGTGGGGAGCCTGCTTCTCCCTCTGCCCCTCTCCCCCTACTCATGCACTCTCTCTCTCTCTCAAACAAATAAATAAAATCTTTAAAAAACAAAAAAGAAATTATAAAGTTTCCTACCATGTGAATGTTTCATTAAATTCATTCATTAAAATAATATATTTATTTATTTGAGTGAGAGAGAGCAAGAGTGAGCATGAGTGGGAGGGGCAGAGGGAGAGGGAGAGAGAATCTCAAGCAGATTCCTCACTGAGTGCAGAGCCCAGCTCTGGGTTTGATCTCACAATCATGAGATCAACGATCTGAGCCAAAATCAATCATCAGATACTTACCCAACTGAACTATCCAAGTGCCTCCAGAGAGAGAGAGAATCTTAAGTAGACTCCCTGTTGAGGGTGGAGGCCATGATGGGGCTCAATCTCACAACCTTGAGATCATGACCTGAGCCAAAAACAAGAGTCAGACACTCAACTGTGTGAGCTACTTGGGACCCCGACAAATCAGATTATTAATAAACTCTAGTTTTCTCCAGATACCAATGAAATAATTTTTCCCCATTAAGAATGGTCTTTAGAGGGACACCTGGGTGGCTCAGTGGTTGAGCAGATTCTGCCTTTGGCTCAGGTCATGATCCCAGGGTCCTGGGATCGAGTCCTACATCAGGCTCCCCACAGGGTGCCTGCTTCTCTCTCTGCCTATGTCTCTGCCTCTCTCTGTGTATCTCTCATGAGTAAATAAATAAAATCTTAAAAAAAGAAAGAATAGTCTTTAGATGCTACATATTATATGTTTAACAAGTTTACCTAAACAATAACAGCAACAATTAAAATTGACAAAATTTGTCAACAGCTTAATCAAGGCCCTGTGCTTAGAACATTTTCACCATTACTTCATTTAATCCTCCAGCCCCCCAAAATAAAGACTGTTAATGTCGTTTTATAGCCCAGTAATCTGGGTCACAGAGATTAAGTGACTTTCCCAAGGTTACAGAGCTAATTAGTGACAGAGCTGAGTTTTAGTCTACGTGATTCCAGAGCTCCTTCCTATAAACACTACACCATACTTACTTTGAAATTTAGGTAACCACTTTTTTTAAAGGGCTATACATCAGAAATAAGATACTTCAGTTGACCTTGGGAAAGGAAATTAGCTAGATAGACAAAATAAATAGAAAAACATTACTTTCCACAGTAAATTCTCTTACTTTTTGAATTTTGCACTAAGTATGTTACTATCTTTATTACCTAGTTCAAAAAGAAATTTACATTTAAAAATAATTAGCGGGATCCCTGGGTGGCGCAGGGGTTTGGCGCCTGCCTTTGGCCCAGGGCACGATCCTGGAGACCTGGGATCGAATCCCACGCCGGGCTCCCAGTGCATGGAGCCTGCTTCTCCCTCTGCCTGTGTCTCTGCCTCTCTCTCTTTCTCTCTCTGTGACTATCATAAATAAATAAATATTTTAAAAAAATAATAAAAAAAAATAAAAATAATTAGCAAGTATTATATATAGTATAATGTTTTTGTTTTCTCCAAATTCAAGGTAAATTTTGGCATTGGTATACCTCAAACAACATTAAAACTGCAGTTGTCAATGCCTAGTAGATCTCTCAGGATACAAGTACACAAGGAACTTGGGTAGACTGGCTATTAAAAGGTGGTGATAAACATGGTTAAGTCCTTCAAAATTTTCCAATTTATCCCTAATGATCATTAAAATTGGGATAAACTAAAAATAATGGACAGGATCATCCTAGAGAGTTTTCAGTTCTAACAATCTATGAATTTTAATTTTTCTGGACTAAAGACAGAAAGTAGAAATACAGTAACTTTTAAGAGATAATATAAATGAATGTTATTGAATCCTTTTAGAATTTCATTAAAATAATAACAAAACTATATTATAATTTATGCAAATTTCCCAGAAATAAGTCCTTAATTCTTAACATACGTCAACTATATCTGCCAACAATCCATTTAGTTTTGGGTATTTTTTTCTTGCATTTTTGGTGTGTTGAACTTGAGGAAGAACCACCCCAGCAAAAATGGGACTCGTAGAAAAGATATTCTGTAAGTGAGGTGTCAAATTGCCTGAAAAAAGAAAAAAATATGAATATAAGAAAACAGGGAAATTAATCTACAATCAAAATAAACAAGTTACTATGTGGTCTGCATTAAATTACTAAAAAGAAAAAATTACTAAAAAGAGAATAACAAGTATGTTCTTTTAATTTCTTTTTAAGATTTTGTGTATTTATTCATGAGAGACACAGAGAGAGAGAGGCAGAGACATAGGCAGAAGGAGAAGCAGGTTCCATGCAGGGAGCCCATGCGGGACTCAATCCCAGGACTCCAGTATCATGCTGAACCAAAGGCAGAGTATCAACCACTAAGCCACTCAGGAATCCCATGTTCTTTTAATTTTTAAGGTTGAATAAGAAACCATCTGAATATAGCAAAAAAATTGGAAGTTTCCCCAGTAATCTCTTGATAGCATGTAGGCAGTAGAAAATTTAAAACCACCAGGTTCATTTTCATTTCCCCAAATATAAGACATATATAATGTTATCAGGAAAAGCACAAACTCTTACACATTTCTATATGGGTATCTAAATGGTCTAACAAGTGTTTATCAGCAAAGCCTTACTCAAACAGCTTCAAAGCCTTATTCAAACATTATTTATTACAAAGAAACAAGGCTATAGAGTAGAGGTAGAATAGAAAGAATTGTAAATAGGAATGGAGAGAGCTAAGTCCCAGTGCCAGTTTTGCGACAACTAGTTCTGTGATCCTGGGCAAATTCCTTCCCTCTCTATGCTTCTTCTCTAAGTTTCCTTACCTGGAAAGTGACAGAATTAGTCCCACCTCTAACATTTTTTCTAACATTACTCTCATAATTAGAACTTTAAAGATAACCAAAAAGGTGTGATGCTTTAAGACTTCAAACTGTATCTTTAATTAATGTTTATCCATACTTCATGATTTTTATAGTCACGTACAGTATCCTCCTCATGATCCTGTAATTACATGTTTATGTATAGCTTCTCTACCACAAAAGGAGCTCCTCAAGCTCATCATTCAGAAATATGTAAAAAAAAAAATTGAAACTCCATGATCAAGGTTATCCAGCAAAATGTTTGGGTAGTCAAAGCAGATCATCAAATAAGTAAAACTGCTCATCAAATGTATTTTTGGATAAGTTATTTAGCTACCTGGATATCCACTGTCGTTTTAAAAAAAAGTTTTCTCAATAAGTAACTTTCTATCTCTAAGTGCTTACAAAAAATCTAGATCAACTCTATTTTTTAAAAGTCCTCTTTGAAGGGTGTCTGGGTTTGCTCAGTTGATTAAGTGCCTGCCTTCAGCTCAGGTCATGATCTCAAAGTCCTGGGATCCAGGCCCACATCAGGCTCCCTGCTCTGCAGGGGGTCTGCTTATCCCTCTCTCTCAAATAAATGAATAAATCAAATCTTTTTAAAAAGAAAAGAAAAGAAAAAAATAAAATAAAGTCCTCTTTGAGAGACGCAAATACTTGTAGAAACCAAAATTTCAAAACAACTTTTAGACAAATTGAAGTGGGTTCCTATGGCACCATTTTTCTTAGTATCAGCCATTATCAAATGACTTAGCTATTTACAACCTGGCAAAGAAAATATTTACAAAAACAGATGAATTTTCTACCTTCTTTATCAGCACAAGGTGAACACTTCCTGCCATCTATCAAAACAATGTGCTTCCCTGTTCATATAAAGAAAAAACTCTGAAACTGAAAATCAAGCACAACTGATATAGCAATATTTACTTTAGTTATGTAACAGTGTATTTCAGTAGTACCTACCTACTTTTAAAACAATTTTATGAAGTAAATCCAAATCAGAACTGCTAGGAAGATAGGGATTTCCAGTGGCCATCTCAATGATCATACAACCCAAAGCCCAGATATCTACAGGTCTGAAACAAACAAGAATAAATACTTTTTTCATGGAGAAATATGTAAAATATCTCTTCTAAAAATTTTTAAAGATTTTATTTATTCATTCATGAGAGAGACGGAAAGAGAGAGGCAGAGACATAGGCAGAGGGAGAAGCAGGCTCCACGCAGGGAGCTCGATGTGGGACTCGATCCCAGGAACCCAGGATCACGCCCTGAGCCAAAGACGGACACTCAATCACTGAACCACCCAGGTGCCCCTAAAATTTTTTAAAATAAAGTTCCAGCCAAAGAAAAAAGAACAGTTAGGTAGTCTCATTTATAAATTTTCACTTTAATATCATATGCCAACTTTAGAATATATATATTAAACATTATCATCACATTTTACTAATAAAATTAGCTTGTATTTAAATCACATGAGAAGCCATGTAGTAGTCCAGATGAAAAGTAACTATAATTCTAAAATTGCTTCAGAAAATAAATGAAAATGAAAACACAACTGTCCAAAACCTTTGGGATGAAGCAAAGGCCATCCTAAGAGAAAAGTATACAGCAATACAAGCCTTTCTAAAGTAATAAGAAAGATCTCAAATACACAACCTAACCTTACATCTAAAGGAGCTGGACAAAGAATAGCAAATAAAACCTAAACTAAGCAGGAGAAGATAATTAATAAAGATTAGAGCAGATATCAATAAAATAGAGACCAAAAGAACAATAGAACAGATCAATGAAACCAGGACCTGGTTCTTTGAAAGAATTAATAAGATAGGGGTACCTGGGTGGCTCAATGGTTAAGCATCTGCCTTTGGCTCAGCTTGTGATCCCAAGGTCCTGGGATGGAGTCTCACATCAGTCTCCCCAGAGAGAGCCTGCCTCCCCCTCTGCCTATGTCTCTGCCTCTCTCTCTCTCTCTCTCTCTCTCATGAATAAATAAAAATCTTAAAAAAAAAAAAAAGAATTAATAAGATAAATAAACCCCCTGGCCAGACTTATCAAAAAGTAAAGAGAAAGAACCCACATAAATAAAATCATGAATTAAAGACGAAAGATCACAACCAACTCCAAAGAAATACAAATAATTATAAGAATACATTATGAGCAATGATATGCCAAAAATTAGGGAATTTGGAAGAAATGGATGCATTCCTAGAGACATATGAACTACCAAAACTGAAACAGGAAGAAATAGAAAACCTGAACAGACTCATACCCAGCAAGGAAATCAAAGCAGTAATCAAAAATTTCCCAACAAGAGTCCAGGGCCAGATGGCTTCCCAGGGGAATTCTACCAAACATTAAAAGAAGAACTAATACCTATTCTTCTGAAGCTATTTCAAATTATAGAAATGGAAGGAAAATTTCCAAACTCTTTCTATGAGGTCAGCATTACCTTGATTCCAAAATCAAAGACCCCACCAAAAAGAAGAATTATAGACCAATATTCCTGATGAACATTAATATAAAAATTCTCATCAAGATACTAGCCAACAGGAATCCAATAGGACATTAAAAGGATTATTCACCACAATCAAGTCGGATTTATTCCTGGGATGCAAGTGTGGTTCAACATCCACAAATCAATCAATATGATACACTACATTAATAAAAGAAAGGACAAGAATCATATGATCCTCTCAATAGATGCAGAAAAAGTATTTGATAAAGTACAACATCCTTTCTTGATTAAAACTCTTCACAGTGTAGAGATAAAGGAAACATAACAGTATCATAAGGCCACCTACAAAAAGCCCATAACAAATATCATCTTCAATAAGGAAAAACTGAGAGCTTTCCCCCTAAGGCCAGGAACACGTCAGGGATGTCCACTATCACTACCACTGTTCAACATAGTACTAGAAGTCCTAGCCTCAGCAATCAGACAATAAAAAGAAATAAAAGGCAGCCAAATCAGCAAAGAAGTCAAACTCTCACTCTTCGTGGATGACATGATACTAGATGTGGAAAACCCAAAAGATTCCACCTCAAAATTCCTAGAACTCATACAGGAATTTAGCAACGTGGCAGGATATATAATCAATGCATAGAAATTAGTTGCAATTCTACACACTAACAATGAGACAGAAGAGAAATTAAGGAGTCAGTCCCATTTACAACTGCATCAAAAACCATATGATACCTAGGAAAAAACCTAACCAAAGAGGCAAAGGATCTGTACTTAGAAAACTATAGAAGACTCACGAAGGAAAGTGAGGAAGCTAAATTTAAAAATTAAAAAAAAAAAGCGGGGGGATAGTGCCTGGGTGGCTCAGCGGTTGAGCATCTGCTGTCCTGGGATTGAGTTCTGCATTGGGCTTCTTGCTCAGCAGGGAGACTGCTTCTCCCTCTGTTTGCTGCTCCACTTCCTTGTGCTGACAAATAAATCAATAAAATCTTTTTTAAGATTTTATTGATTTATTCATGAGACAGAGAGTGAGAGAGAGAGGCAGAGACACAGGCAGAGGGCAAAGCAGGCTCCATGCAGGGAGCCTCATGTGGGACTTGATCCCGGGTCTCCAGGATCATGCCCTGGGCTGAAGGCAGCGCTAAACCACTGAGCCACCTGGGCTGCCCTAAAATCTTTAAAACAATAAAAGAAAATAAATAAAAAGTAAAAATTAAAAATCTTAAATTTTTTACCACTTATATTTATTTTTTTAATTACTTTATTTAAAGTAGGCTCCATGCTTAATGTGGGGCTTAAACTCATGACCCTAAGATCAAAAGTCACATGCTCTGAGCCAGCCAGGCACCCATATTTATTTAAGGTATTGTGAGTCTTCCATAATTCCGACTTTTTTCCCCACATAATCAGTTTTTTAAAAGATAGTTTAGGGAACCCTGGGTGGCGCAGCGGTTTAGCGCCTGCCTTTGGCCCAGGGCGTGATCCTGGAGACCCGGGATCGAATCCCACGTCGGGCTCCCGGTGCATGGAGCCTGCTTCTCCCTCCGTCTATGTCTCTGCCTCTCTCTTTCTCTCTCTGTGTGACTATCATAAATAAATTTTAAAAATTAAAAAAAAAAAGATAGTTTAAATTACTAGGACTTTTAAAGATTTTATTTTGGGGGGATGCTTGGGTGGATCAGTAGTTGAATGTCTGTCTTCAGTACAGGTTGTGATCCCAGGCTCCTGGAATCGAGTTCCACATTGGGCTCCCCATGTGGAGCCTGCCTCTCCCTCCGCCTGTGTCTCTCTCTCTTTCTGTGTCTCTCATGAGTAAATAAATAAAGATTTTTTTTTAAAGTAACTTCTACACCCAACATAGAGCTCAAACTTAACAACCCCGAGATCAAGCATCACATGCTCCAATGACTAAGCCAGACAGGCACCCACTAGGACTTTTTAAAAAGATTAATTTATCTGAGACAGTGAGTGGACTAGAGCGGGGAGAGGGAGAGGAAGAGAGAATCTCAAAGAGACTCTGCACTGAGCAGAGAGCCTGACACAGGGCTCAATCCCAGGACCCCAAGAACACAACCTGAGCCAAAACCAAGAGTCAGATTCTCAATCCACTAAGCCACCCAGGCACCACCCCAGTAGGAATTTTATACAGATAAAAAGTAGCCCAATCTCACATCCAGAAGAAATATAAACATTACAATGAGATAGAGCATTCAATGATGCAACTGATAAAAATTGTAATGGTGAAGCCATGGAAAATGAACACTCGTGTGGGAGTGTAAATCACAAAACTACTTTGAAGGGAAAACTGGCAAAAGCTACCAAAATTAAAAATGTACCTACTTTTGGCCAAACAACTTTATTTCTAGAAATTTATCCAAAGATCTACTAACATGCACAAAAATTAAATGATATGACAATTTCACTGAAGCACTGTTTGTGGTAGAAAATAATTAGAAACAACCTAAATATCCATCAATATGAGAATGGCTATGTAATATTTTGTACAATCAATTAAATATTATTCAGGTATTAAAAAAGAAGGTATATGCCAATATAAATTTATCTCCAAGGTTAACCCTCAAGTGAAAAAAGTAAAATTCACTGAACAATTCCAAGAAAATGTATATAAATAGAGAGATATTGCATGTTCATGAATAGGAAGACTCAATATTGTCAAAATGTCCGCTTTTTCCAACTTGATCTATAGATTCAATGCAAACCCAGTCAAAATACAATTTGGATATCAACAGATTGATTCTAAAGTTTATATTGTTAAAAAAGAGACCATAGGCCCAAAATGGAGTCACTTGTGCTAAGCCCACATCACCAAACTGAGACTTAATAGTTAATTTAGGGGTGCTTGGGTGGCTCAGTCCATCAACTAACTCTTGATTTTGGCTTGGGTCATGATCTCTGGGTCATGGAATTGAAACCCACTTCTGGCTCTGTATTCAGTACAGTCTGCTTAAAATTCTCTCTCTCAGGGTGCCTGGGAGGCTCAGTTGGTTAAGCATCTGATTCTTGATTTTGGCTCAGGTCATGATCTCAGGGTTGTGGGATGGAGCCCCACTTCAGGCTCCTCATTAAGCAGGGAGTCTGCTTGAGATTCTCTTCCTCTCCTCCTGCTCCTATTCTCTCTCTCAAATAAATAAATCTTAAAAAAAAGAAAAAAGAAAGGAAAAGAGGAATGCCTGGAGGGCTCAGTGGTTGAGCATCTGCCTTCAGCTCAGGGAGTGATCCTGGGGTCCAGGGATTAAGTCCCACATCAGGCTCCCCGAGAGAAGCCTGCTTCTCCCTCTGCCTATGTCTCTGCCTCTCTCTGTGTCTCTCATGAATAAATAAATAAAATCTTAAAAAAAAAGAAAAAGAAATAAAGAAAAATTCTCTCTCTGCCCCTCCCCCAGCTCATGCACATGCTCCCTTCTCAAATAAGTAAATAAATAAATAAATTCTTTAAAAAAAATACTTAATCAGTTTCAACTTCTTCCAGAAGTGGACTCTTATATCAGTCAATCTGGAATTACATGATCAGCACTAGTGAGGTAAACTGACAGAACCCTGCCATCCCCTAAAGGAAGGTGACCTTGCCACAATCTACTCTTTACTAGTAACTTCCTTGTTCTGCCCCACTCTGCCTATATAAATCTAATTTGTATAGCCCTTTGGTGTGCCTTTCTGTCTGCTAGATGGAATGTTGCCTGATTCACAAATCATTGAATAAAAGTATTTAGATCTTTAAATTTTACTCAGCTGAAATTTGGTTTTAACAATATGGAAAAGTAATAGACCCAGAATACATTGTTGAAGAACAAAATCAGAGGAAAGATACTCCCTGACTTCAAGACATATTATAAAGCTACAGTAATCAAGATAGTTTGGTATTGGTGAAAGAACAAACAGATCAAGAGAACAGAATACAGAATCTAGAAAGAGACTAATAAAAATATATTCAAATAAACTTTGACAAAGAAGAAAAGACAATTCAGCACAGAATAGAAAGTCTTTTCAACAAGTGATACTGGAACAACTGGACATCCATATGTAAAGAAATAAAAAGAACCTAGACATAGATCTTACAATTTTCACAGAAATTAACTCAGAATGGACAACAGATATAATATACAACACTATAAAACTTCTAGACAATAATATAGGAAAAAATCTAGATGATATTAGGTGATGAGTTTTTAGATACAACACCAAAAGCATAATCCACAAAAGAAAAAAGTTGATAAGTGGTACATCATTAAATTTTTTAAGATTTTATTTATTTGTCAGAGAGAGAGAACACAAGCAGGGGGATTGGCAGGCAGATGGAGAGGGAGAAGAAGGCTCCCCACAGAGCAGGGAGCCCACTGCAGGACTTGATCTCAGGACCTTGGGATCATGTTATGAGCTGAAGGCAGACCCTTAATCGACTGAGCCACCTGGGAGCTCCGGTACATCATTAAAATTTTTAAATTCAAAAAAAAAAAATAAATAAAAATAAAATAAAATAAAATTTTTAAATTCTGTTCTGTGAAAGACACTGATAAGAGGATGAAAAAAGAAACCACAGAGTTGGAAAAAATATCTGCAAAACAAATATTCAATAAATAGTTTGTGTCTAAAATATATAAAGCACACCTAAAACTCAACAATAAGAAAATAAACAATCAAGTTAAAAATACGAGGTGATAGCTCACCAAAAAAGATATACAAATGGCAAATACACATATGAAAAGATGCTCAACATCATAAGTCATCAGGGACTTGAAATTGAAGCAATAATAAGATAAATACCATAAACACACACCTATTATTAGGAAGACTAAAATCCAAAATAGTGACAATAGTAAATGCTTGTGAGGATATGGAGCAAAGGAACTCTCATTCCATGGGAATGCAAAATGATACAGCCACTTTGTAAGACAGTTTGACAGTTTCCAATAAAACTAAACATAGTGTTACCATACAAACTAGCAATAATAGCATGCCTCAGGGGTGCCTGGGTGGCTCAGTTGGTTGAGCATCTGAGCATTCAACTTTTGGTTTTGGCCAAATCATATCAGAGTCTTGAGATTGAGCCCCAAGTAGGGCTCTGCGCTTAGCGTATGGTCTGCTTGTCCCTCTCCCTTTGCTCCTCCCCTCACTGTCTCGCTCCCCCCTCTTTCTCTAATAAATAAATAATCTTTAAAAATAATTGCACTAATTGGTATTTACCCAAATGAGTTGAAAAACTTATATCCTTAAAAAAAACCTGCACATGAATGTTTACAACAGCTTTATTCGTAACTGCCAAAACTTGAGAGCAAGCAAGAAGCCCCTCATTAGATAAATGGATAAACTGTCATATATACACATACAATGGAGTACTACTTAGTGATTAAAAAATGACCTATCGAGACACAAAGCAAAGCAAAACCAAAAAATGGGGGAACCTTAAATATACATTGGTAAGTGGAAGAAGCCAGTCTGAAAAGGCTAAATAACATATGACCCCACACACATGACATTCTGGAAAAGGCAAGAGTATAGAGACGGTAAAAAAATCAGTGAATGCCAGAAGTTCAGGGAGAAGGAGGAAAGGATGAAAAGATAGAACACACACACACACACACACACACAAAAGAAAAGATAGAACACAGAGGATTTTTAGGGCTGTGAAACTATTCTGTACAATACTGTAATAGTGAATACATGACATTACACATTTGTCAAAATCCATAGGAAATCCAACACAAAGAATGAACCTTAATATAAAGTGATGGACTATAATGATAATGTATGAATATTGTTTTGTCGATCTTTTTCTAAGGTTTGTTTTTTTTAAGTAATCTCTAACCCAACATGGGGCTCAAACTCACAACACAAAGATCAAGAATCACCAGGTGCCCTTCACTTCTTTTTGACTTTGTGCTGGAGGTTCTGGGTAGAGAAATTAGGGAGAATGAGAGAAAAAATTTTACAATGTATTATCTGGTAAGGATTTGAATCTAGAATATACAAAGAATTCTTACAACTCAATAATAAAAAGCCAATACAATTTAAAAATGGGCAAAAGGGATCCCTGGGTGGCGCAGCGGTTTGGCGCCTGCCTTTGGCCCAGGGCACAATCCTGGAGACCTAGGATCGAGTCCCACGTCGGGCTCCCGGTGCATGGAGCCTGCTTCTCCCTCTGCCTGTGTCTCTGCCTCTCTCTCTCTCTCTCTGTGACTATCATAAATAAATAAAAATTTTTAAAAAATGGGCAAAGGATCTGAACAGACATTTCTCTAAGGAAGATATATAAATAGCCAATAGGCATATGAAAAGATGCTCATCATTAGTCATCAAGGAAATGCAAATCAAACCACAATGAGATACCACTTCACACCCAAGAGGATGACTAGAATCCATCTCAGATAATAACAATGTTGATGAAGATATCAGAGAAACTGTAACTCTCACACTCTGCTGGTGGGATTTTAAAATGATGCAGACACTGGGAAAACAGCTGGGCATGTCTCAAATGATTAAACATAAGATACCACAAAACCTATTAATTCTACTCGGAGGGAAATTAAAACATGTCTGCATAAAAACTGGTACATAAATATGTAGAGCAGCATTATTCATAATAGCCAAAAAGTGAATACAACTCAAATGTCCATCAATGGACAAATGGATAAACAAAAGTGATCTATCGGGGTACCTGGAAGGCTCAGAGGTTGAGTGTCTGCCTTCAGCTCAGGTCGTGATCCCAGCATCCTGGGATCGAGTCCCGCATCAGGCTCCCCGCAGGGAGCCTGCTTCTCCCTCTGCCTAGGTCTCTGCCTGTCTCTTATGAAAAAATAAATAAAATCTTTAAAAAAAAAAGTGATCTATCCAAATAATGGGGAAATAATTGGGCTATAAAAAAAAGGAAAGGAAGGGGTTGCCTGTCTGGCTCCGTCAGAAGAGCATGTGACTCTTATGTCTTGGAATTGTGAGTTCAAGCCCCCTCTACACTGGGTGTAGAGATTACTTAAAAATAAAATCTTGAAAAAAGAAAAAAAGGAAAGGAAGTACTAATATGTGCCACAACTAGGGTGAACTTTGAAACCATTATGCTAAATAAAAAAGCCAATAAATAAAATCCCAATAAATAAAATCTTTAAAAAAAAGAACAAGGGATCCCTGGGTGGCGCAGCGGTTTGGCGCCTGCCTTTGGCCCAGGGTGTGATCCTGGAGACCCGGGATCAAATTCCATGTCGGGCTCCCGGTACATGGAGCCTGCTTCTCCCTCTGCCTGTGTCTCTGCCTCTCTCTCTCTCTCTATCATAAATAAATAAAAATTAAAAAAAAAAAGACATATAAACCATGAAAGAGAGGGCTTCAAGAAGAGATGATCAGGGATCCCTGGGTGGCGCAGCGGTTTAGCGCCTGCCTTTGGTCCAGGGCCTGATCCTGGAGACCCGGGATCGAATCCCACGTCGGGCTCCCAGGTGCATGGAGCCTGCTTCTCCCTCTGCCTGTGTCTCTGCCTCTCTCTCTCTCTCTGTGTGTGTGACTATCATAAATAAATAAAAATTTTAAAAAAAGATTTATTTATATATATAGTTACGTATATTCTATGATATACGTATATATACACATAGACATATAATCCTATAATATACATACACATTCAGATACACAGATATAGCCATCCACACAACTGTGGTCTTAAAATACCATTTCTCACATAAAAATGCTAGGGCTTGGGCAGCCCGGGTGGCTCAGCGGTTTAGTGCTGCCGTCAACCCAGGGCCTGATCCTGGAGACCCAGGATCGAGTCCCACGTTGGGCTCCTTGCACAGAGCCTGCTTCTTCCCCTGCATCTCTGCCTGTGTGTGTGTGTGTGTGTGTGTGTGTCTCATGAATAAATAAATAAAGTCTCAAAAAAAATTTAAAAATGTGAGGGCTTATTGGTTAAATGACTGACTCTGGGTCTAGAGGGAAAAATGTAAAAGATGAGCCTGGAACTTCATGTGAGTCAGGTTGCAAGGAAACTATCAAAGACTATATACTTGGTCATGTTAAAAGAACTCAGGAGCCAACTTGAAAAGGCTCCCATCATCCATTGATGGAAAAATTTGAACACCAATAATAATTGTAATGTGTTGAAACCCATTACATATGTATAAGTCCATGAGTTCACAATACTTCTTTAATTAAGGTGACCATTGGGAAAAATTTCATTTTAATCATTTATCCTATCTTCTCTTTATGAACCATACCCCCAGTAACCAAGAGTAGATGAGGGGAAATGTCTCTTTATAAAAGCATTATAAGTAATAAAAAGAGATGATATAATTACAATACCACCATTTTTGCAAACCCCAATAAATCTAGCCATTAAGCATTACTGGCTACTAACATCACAGAAAGACACATTCAAACTCAAGCCTCTGCTGATGCAAGAAAACAACACTGCCTATAATCCTGCCAAACAGACTGAATCTCAGACTAATCCAACCTCTGGATCCAGGTGCCAATTTGTACAAAATATAAAGGACAAAGAAGTATGTTAAACTCCACTGCAAGTATGCAATCAACAAAATTCAGACTTAGGGGCAACCTGGGTGGCTCAGCGGTTCAGCGCCGCCTTCAGCCCAGGGCCTGATCCTGAAGACCCGGGATTGAGTCGGGCTCCCTGCATGGAGCCTGCTTCTCCCTCTGCCTGTGTCTCTGCCTCTCTGTCTCTCTCTGTGTCTCTCATGAATAAATAAAAAAATTTAAAAATTAAAAAAAATTTTCAGACTTAGAAACTCAATGATCTGGGTTCTCCAACAGGTTAAGTTGTAAGAAAAATAAAGGGATAGAGGAAATTTAAAAAACATAGCAGATCTGACTTAAATAAAAAATCAAAACTAGTTTTAACAAATATACCACAGTAATGTAAGATTATGATGTTGGGTAAAGCAGAAATTAGGTGAGGGCTGTATGGGAATTCTCTGTACTATCTTTGCAACTTTTCTATAAATGTAAAATTAATCCAAAATAAAAAGCGTATTTTAAAAAGGATGCCTGGGGGGTGGAGGAGAAAATCTAGGGTGGCCATAAAAAATGTAACAATAAGTGTTGGCAAGGATATGAAGAAATCATAGTCCCTACATTCTGCTGGCAGGAATATGAAACGATCCAGACACTGTGGAAACCAGTCTGGCAGCTCCTCAAAAGATCAAACATAGAGCTACCACAAGACCCATAATTCCAGCTCCCAGAGATGCACCCAAAAGAAATGAAGACACATGTCCACACTAAAACATGTACACAAAAAAAATAAATAAATAAATAAAAAATAAAACATGTACACAAAGGGATCCCTGGGTGGCTCAGTAACCAGTCTGCCTTCAGCTCAGGTCGTGATCCTGGGGTCCTGGGATCGAGTCCCACATCACATTCCCCGCAGGGAGGTTGCTCCTCCCTCTGCCTATGTTTCTGCCTCTCTCGTGTCTCTCAAGAATAAATAAATAAAATCTTAAAAAAAAAAAAAAGATATGTTTACACATGTTCTCAACATTAATCATCAAAGCCAAAAAGCAGAAATAATCAAGATGTCTATCAACTAATGAATAAATAAATAAAATGTGGTATAATCCATAGGGTGAATATTATTCAGCCATAAAAAGAAATGAAGTACTGATACATGCAACAACATGGATGAACCCCCCAAAACAATATTCAAAGTGAGAGAAGTTGGTCCCCCCAAAACAGATTTTGCATAATCTCATTTATATGAAGTGTCCAGAATAGGCAAAACCATAGAGAATAAAAGTAGACTGGTGATTGCTTCAGCCTGGAAGGCTTGGCAGGAAAGAGAAAGTGACTGCTAACAGATATAAGGTTTCTTTGGGGGTGATAAAAATGTTTTAAAATTTAATGTAGTAATGATTGTACAACTTTGTGAATATACTAAAAACAACTGAATTGTACAATTTAAATGGATGAATTTTATGGTATGTGAATCATATCTCAAAAAAAGCTGTCATTAAAAAAAGGCTAAACTAAGTACATACAGGTAAGTAGATAAAACTATTAAGAAATGCAAGGAACTGAATATAATAAAAGTCAACATCATGGTTACTTTTGGGATAAGGGAGTGATATAATTGGAATAGGGTACATGGAGGGTTTTCAGAGAGGCAGAAAAATTCTATTTTTTTAATGCAAGTATAATTTATATAAAATGCTGTATTAGTTTCAAGCATATGATTAGAGAATTCTATGCACTATTCATTGCTCATCATGATAAATGTTTCTTAATCCCCTTCACCTATTTCACCCATCCCTTTGCCCCAAAATTCTATTTTTTTATCTCATAGTGAAGCTATATACATTTGTTGTATGATCTTTTTTTCTGGGTATTGTTTTTCAATAAAAGGATTTTTTAAAATATGCACCACAGGGGCAGCACGGGTGGCTCAGCGGTTTAGTGCTGCCTTCAGCCCAGGGCGTGATCCTGGAGACCCGGGATTGAGTCCCATGTCCCATGTCGGGCTCCCTGCATGGAGCCTGCTTCTCCCTCTGCCTGTGTCTCTGCCTCTCTCTCTCTGTCTCTCATGAATAAATAAATAAAATCTTAAAAAAAAAAAAACCACGAAATAACAAAAATACTTCCTAATTAAAGGGAGCCCAATGCAGGACTCGATCTCAGGACTCCAGGATCACACCCTGGGCTGAAAGCAGGTGCTAAACCACTGAGCCACCCAGGGATCCCCTTGCTATTTTTTTAAAGATTATTTCTTCATTTCCCAGAGAGAGAGAGAGAACACACGCACAAGCAGGGGTAGCAGCAGGAGGAGAGGGAAAAGCAAGCTCTCCACTGAGCAGGGAGCCCAATGCCAGGCTCAATTCCAGGACTCCAGGATCATGATCTGAACCAAAGGCAAATGCTTAATGACAACTGAGTCACACAGGTGCCCCAAAGTTAGATACCATTATCAAAACAGAATAATGGTTTCTAAGAAAAGTGTGTGAAAATTATTCACTTATTTCTCTTATTTATTGTAATAATTTCAATCATTTAGTCCCTTTATGTACTTCAAGATTTGTTATTCGTATATTAGGTTGCGATTTCATATACTGTTTCTACTGTTTCACAATAGACTGAGGCCATGATACTTTTTTAAGGCATCTAGAGAACAGTACACTTTAAAAATTATTTACCAGATTTTGTAAAGAGGGTACCATATTTCAGAAAATAAGAAACGTGGCAGTTCCTATGGTAACAGTGGCAGAGTGAGGTAAATGGTTTTTAAATCTTTTCAGAATGTAGAGGCTAAAGATAAGCAGAGGAGGCAACTCTGCCAAGGGTGGGGCACAGTTTAAAGCAAGCTTGGATATAACTTGAGGGATGTCTGCATAGATCACCTGGGGTTGGGGCCACTCAATGGTACAGAGCAAGTGTGGTAACATCATTATCTGGCATGGCAGGTGCCTACAGGGTCCCTTGTTTTTTAGACATGTCCGTTTCTTATCCCTAATCCACAAACAGAAGGCAGAGGGTCGGTAGAAGGGGTGACAGATACACAAAGTGAAAAAAAGGATGACCAAGAAAGGTCAGACAGGACCCCAAAATATACATACTTTCCATAAGAAGTATCTTTTAATACTAATTCTGGAGCTCTATACCAGCGTGTGGCCACATAGTCCGTATAAATGTCCCCAGGAGCTGCTAGAGTTCGTGCAAAACCAAAATCACAGAGCTTAGTAATTCCTGACTGGGATACTAAAATATTCTCAGGTTTTATATCTCGATGAATGATCTAAAAAACAAACAGAGGATGCAATACATTAAAATGAGGTTTCATTATCTAAAGGATCACTCAAAAATTATATAGAGAAAAATCTAACTAATTAAGCCAGTAAAGCTATTTTCTTACTACATGCAAATGATTAACTACACAATGCAAAAGCTAAACAGTTTCAATTCTTGCCCCATCCATCGTCTCAAAATGAAATGAAGCCAGGAGCTCCTGGGTGGCTCAGTTGGTTTGAACCTCCAACTCTTGATTTTGGCTCAGGTCACCATCTCAAGGTGGTGGGATTGAGCCCTGCATTGGGCTCCATGCTCAGCGCAGAGTCCACTTGTCCCTGTCTCTCCACTCTGCCCCTCCCTCTCCCTTCCCCTATCTCCCACCATGCTTTCTTGCTTGCTCTCTGTTTCTCTCTCAAGTAAATAAAATATTTTTTTAAAAAATGAAATGCAGCCAAGAAAACAAACATAAAACTAAAAAGGTAAACCACATTCTCAAAAAGTAATCAAAAGAACTTAATGAAAAACAGGTTAACTTTCCTTTAAACCCACGTCATTCTAACTGCCCTCTCAAACCTTCACAGCTAAACCTCTTGAAGACATTCTCTCTACCAAGTCTTTTCTTTCTCACCACTCTCACTTAGTCCTTAAATATAATCTGTCTTTTGCTTCTACTTTCTATTAGACCACCCTAACCAGAATCATCATGAACTTCATTGTTGCTACATCCAATATATACCCCTCAATACACAACTTACTTGATATCTTAGTGTAAAAATGTTGCCAACTACTCCTCCCTTCCTGATTTCTGGGGCCTAGAATTCTCCCAGTCCCTCTTATTGCTGTGGCATTTCCTCTTTCTCTATGTATCTCTTAAAAGTAGGATTCTGGCCTCAGCCTTTCTTTTCTCATACATCATGTTCCTTGGGCAATCATATATACTCATTTGTTTTTTTGACCACTTTCTTCACTTGTTATGGGGAAACCATACTCTCGGTTTTCTTCTCACCTAATGGCTGTTATATCTCAATCTCATCTACTCTTCTACCTTTAGTAACTAACAATATACTGATGATTTCCAAATTTCTATCTGTAACCAAGATCTCTCTCCTGATTTCCACAAGGAGTGGAAGTCCGCAAGAAGTCCAACAAGGCTGACTCACATTCCCCTCAAACTTAGCAAATCCAAAACTGATTGCATCTTCTCCCCCAAACCTATTTGTTCTCAACAGTCCTTTAGCTCAGTGGATGGAACAAACATTGGCCCCATAGCTCAAGCCAGAAACCAAGATATCTTTCTCCTTCAGCTCGCATACATACTTCTGTCCCTTGTTCAAGTCCCCTCAACTCTCTCACCAAAATTACTACATTGCCAACTGGTCTCCCTGAATTCATTCTGATGCCCTCCAGTCCACTGTTAACAAAAGGCAGTCACGATACTATTTTAAAATCACACGTGTGTGGCACCCAGTTGGCTCAGGAGGAAGAGCATGTGACTGTTGATCTCAGGGTCATGGGTTTGAGCCCTATACTGTGTGTAGTGATTACTAAAAAAATTTTAAAGTTAAAAAAAATCACGTGTGATCATGTCACTTCTCTGCTTAACATCCTTTAAGGATTCCCCATTCCTCAGGACAAATTTGAAACTCCTGAAAATGGCTTTTAAGGCCTTGTAGAATTTGGCCCTTGTTCACTTCCTCAACCTTCCTTCCCTAACCTATAGGATATGTCCCAATTTTTCACAGTTTGTCTCATCTCTTGTTTGAGATTTTGCTGATGCTGTTCCAACTACCCAGAACACTTTGGCTGGCCAACTATTTTCTTAAGGCTTAGCTTAGATATTTATATTAGATGTTCCTTGTATATAGTCTCACATCATTTTGCTCTTCCCTCATCGCATTATTTGTCATGCCATATTACTAATTGCCTGTTTCCTTGTCTATAACTCCCACTAGACTGTGAGGTCCACAAGGGCAAGATGTATGTCTGTCTTGTTCAAGCTATATCTCCAGTGGCCAATACAGTCCCTAAAACAAAGAAAGCATTTAAAAATTTTATGAAATGAATGAAGCATCACTAACAAAGTGTCAGAGCACAGGTGAAAATGTCTCAGGGACAGAAATCTAAGATCTTTCCTTGCTTATACAGCTTACTCCTATAAGTCTTTGGGATTGGCTCTTATTCTGCCTCAGTCTTACTCTATAAATGGTCAATAATTTAACTTGAGGGTAATGAGCCACCTTAAATGTGCCATCTACAACTTTTTTTTATTTCTGTAAGCTTTATTAGATGACTACTATATGCCAGGCACCATACCAAGACCTAAGAATATGACCAAAAACTGACATAGAAAAGCACATCAAGACACCACACTTCACATATTCTGCCCATTACACATTCATCACCCTCCTCCACAGTCCTTTAAACACAGGGCAGAAAGATCCACCTGGTTGATAGCCTAATATTCTCATTCTTTTCCACAACTAACACCATGACTATATGTGGAACTTTGTGATCCTTGAGGACCAAGCACTCTCCAAATCCCAACTTCTAAAACTCTTTGTTTGACTACATCCTCCTTGGTCTTCCACTATTATACTACGACCTCCATAAATAGGGGATTTCTATTTGTTTAGGTCTTCTTTAATTTCTCTTAATGTGTAGTAGTTTTCGGTTTGTAGGTTTTATATATCTTTTATCAGATTCTCCCCATTTCTTATATTTGAAGCTGTTTAATTACTTTTTTAAAAAGACTTTATTTTTGGCCCGCCTGTGTGACTCAGTCAGTTAAGTGTCCCACTCTTGGTTTTGGCTCAGATCATGATCTCAGGGTCATGAGGTGAGCCCTTACATCGGGCTTTGTATTCAGTGCGGAGTCTGCTTGAGAATCTATCTCTCCTCCTCTCTCTGCCCCTATCTTCCCAATGCACTCTCTCTTGTGCTCTCTCTAAAATAAATAAATGTTTTTAAAAAAAAAAGGAAGATTTTATTTTTAAATAATCTTTTCACCCAACCTGGGACTTGAACTCAGAACCCTGAGATCAAGAGTCACAGGCTCTCCTGACGAAGCCAGTCAGTTACTCCTGTTTAATGGTATTTTTTATTTTAATTTCTGATTGCTGATTGCCAATACATAATATAATTAATTTTGTTATATAGAGCTTATATCCCACAACCTTGATAAACTTACAAATTAGTTCTGTTAATTTTGTTGCAGATTCCACAGGCTTTTCTATATAGATGATCATATCATCTATAAATAAAGACAGTTTTACTTCTCAAAAAAAAAAAAAGTACCATTTCACACCCACTAGAATAGTTACAACCAAAATGACAATAAACAAATATTGGGGAGGAAGTGGAAAACTGGAATGCATTGATAGTGGGACTGTAAAATGATACAGCCACTCTGGAAAATAGTTTGACAGTTTCTTTAAAAAGTTAAAACAAAAAAGTTAAAACATAAATCACATAACTCATATGGTTTATTTTTCTTTTAATGTAAGCCCTACAACCAACATGAGGCTTGAACTCATGAACCCCAAGATCAAGAGTCACATGCTCTACTGATGAAGCCAGTCACTCTTACCCATGTAATATTTTTATTTTTTTAAGATTTATTCATTATTTATTTGAGAGAGAGTATGCACACGAGAGTGCATGAGTGGAGGGACGGGCAAAGGGAGAGAATCTTCAAGCAGGCTCCTCACTGAACTCTGAGCCCAATGGGGGTGGGGGTGGGGGTGGGTATCTTGATTTCATGACCCATGAGAACATGGTCTAAGCCCAAACCAAGACCTGGATGCTTAATTGACTGAATCACCCATGCACTCCCCCATATAGTATTCTGGATTGCCTTATTTTATTTCCTTCTCCCTCGCTACTGGGAGCTTTGTAAATCAACAGTCCCCAAAATCATGGTGAAAACCAGTAGCCTAGCAGCCATCCGAGAAAGTAAAATGGGTGGTATCTCCTCCAAAGCTCCATTCCCAGGTAATTGTCATTGGCTTTTGGACAAGTCACTGGAAAATCCCACCAGAAGCCTTCCCTTTATTTGACCTAAGGCAGAGCTTGCCTTCAAACAGCCTTCTTCCTGGGGCCTTGGTCAGAAATAATCAGCAGCCACTTTATAACATGATAGCCACCTGAGGTGGCTATAACAATTAGGACAGGGGATCCCTAAAAAAAAAAAAAATTAAAAAAAATTTTAAAAAAATAAAAAATTAAAAAAAAAAAAAAAAAAAAAAAAGGACAGGGGATCCCTGAGTGGCTCAGCGGTTTAGCGCCTGCCCCTTTGGCCCAGGGCGTGATCCTGGAGTCCCAGGATCAAGTCCCACGTCAGGCTCCCTGCATGGAGCCTGCTTCTCCCTCTGCCTGTGTCTCTGCCTCTCTCTCTGTGTGTCTCTCATGAATAGATAAATAAAATCTCTTAAAAAAAAAAAAAAACAATTAGGACAAACAACAAGTTGACCAAAATACTTAAAAAGAAGGGTTGGGACTAAGATGTCCATAAAGGGTTTAAAAAGCTTTAACATATTCCTGAGAATGCAAAAGGCCACATGCAGAGCTGTGCACATGTCCAGGAAAGATTTGAGATGGTATGGAAGCTCTTACCTGTGGACAACCTTGAGGTTCTGAGCAAGCAAGGTGAGGCTAAGTTAGAGCTGCAAACTGCCTGCCTGAACATTGAGGGCATGTCCCAACACACTGAAAGAGCCCCTCGGTAAAAAAGGCTGAGAGATTTCTTGGTTTCAGGCATTTAAGGAAACTTCTGTCCAACCATTAGCTAACCACTAAGCCAAATGAGCAGAGATTTCTGTCACACATGAGGAAGAATACATATTTGGCAGAATTAGTTCAGTAAAGTGACTAAACAAACAGCCACAACAACAAACTCTGAGAGATGGGAAACTGATTTCCAGAGTTTCCACATTATATTATCTTTAATTCACTTTTCAACAAAAAAAAAATATAAATTTCAAAAAATTTTCCCCCTAAAAAAGATATGCAAAGAAAAGTATGGCCCATTAATGGAAAGAAAAGCAGTCACTAAGAAATCTTCCCTGGTGTGCCTGGGTTTCTGTGCAGGTCACGATCTCATGGGTTGTGAGACTGAGCACCCCATTGGGCTCCACGCCCAGAGGGAGACTCTGCTTTAAGACTCTCTCTCTCTGTCCCTCCCCTCATTCACTCTCACTTTAAATAGATAAAATCTGGGTGCCTGGGTGGCTCAGTAAGTTAAACGTCGCCTTAGGCTCAGGTCATGATCCCAGAGTCCTGGGATCGAGGCCCACATCAGGCTCCCTGCTCAGAGGGGAGCCTGCTTCTCCTTCTCCTGCTGCTGCTCCCCCTGCTTGTGCTCTCTTCCTCTATCTGTCAAATAAAGTCTTTAAAAAATTAAAAATAAAGAATATCCATAGAGATAAAAATTGTTAAAAAGAACTAAATACAGAAGAACACTATCAAGAGAGCAAAAAGACAATCCACAGAAGAAAATATTTATAAATCCTATACCTGATAGGCACCTAATACCCAAAATATATAAAATATAATTCAACAATAAAAAAACAAATCACCCAGTTTAAAAATAAGCAAAGGACTCAAATAGACATTTCTTCAAAGAATATATACAAATATGAATTTGACAGTTCTGAAGTTTTCATTTTAATGAAATTTATACTGTGTGGTCTTTTACATCTGAAGTTTTTTAAGGTTCTATTTATTTGGGAGAGAGCATGCGTAAGAGGCTGAGAGAGTTAGAGCAAACAGGTAGGGGAAGGGACAGAGAGAGAAGGAGAAGCAGATTCCCTGCCGAGTAGGGAGTTTAATGCAGGGCTGGATCCCAGGACCCAGGATCACGCCTGAGTTGAAGGCAGACCCTTAACCTACTGAGCCACCCAGGTGCCCCTACATCTGAATTTCTTCATTTAACATGATTTTTTCCAGGTTCATTCATGGTGTAGCAGGTATCAGTACTTCATTCCTTTTACAGCTGAATACATTTCATTGTATGTATATACCTTATTTGTTTATCCATTCATCTGGCTGATATATATTTGAGTTGTTTTCACTTTATGGTTATTACAAATAATGCTGCTATGAATATTCTCGTGCAAGTGTTTATGTGAACACGTTTTCAATTCTCTTGTATAGATACCTAGGACTAGAATTGCTATGTCATATGGTAACTCTATATTTAACTTTTTGAGGAACTGCCAAACTTTTTTCCATACCATCTGCACCATTTTACATTACCACCAGCAGTGTACAAAGGTTCCAATTTCTCTACTTCCTCGCCAATATTTGTCATTGTCTGCTTTTTAAATTACAGCCAGCCTGGTGGGCGTGAAGTGACTTCTCATTGTAACTTTGATTTGTATTTTCATAATGACTAATGATATTGAGTATCATTTCATGTGCTACCAGCCATTTATATACCTTGTTTGGAGAAATGTCTATTCAAGTCCTTTGCCCCTATTTAAATTGGCTTGTCTTTTTACTCTTGAGTTGTATTTTACATATCCAGGATACTTATCATATATATGATTTGCAAATATTTTCTCCCATTTTGTAAAATTTTTAACTTTTTTTTAAGATTTTATTTATTTATTCATGAGAGACACAGAGTAAGAGGCAGAGACACAGGCAGTGGGAGAAGCAGGCTCCAGCCTGCTGTAGGACTCGATCCCGGGACTCTGGGATCACACCCTGAGCCAAAGGCAGACTTTCAACCACTGAGCCACCCAGGCATCCCAACTTGTTACTTTCTTAATAGTGTCCTTTAAGGGACGCCTGGCTGGCTCAGCAGTTGAGCATCTGCCTTCCATTCAGGGTGAGATCCCTGGTCCGGGGATTGAGTTCTTCATCAGGCTCCCTGTGAGGAGCCTGCTTCTCCCTCTATGTCTCTGTCTCTCTGTCTCTGTGTCTCCCATGAATAAATAAATAAAATCTTTAAAAAAAAAAAGTGGCATTTGAATCACAAACATTTTTAATTTTGACAAAGTCCAATTTGTTCATTTATTTCTTTGATTGCTCTTGCTTTTGATGCTATATCTAAAGAACTATTGCCTAGGGATGCCTGGCTGGTTCAGTCAGCAGAGCACGCAGCTCTTGATCAGGTTTGTAGGTTCAAGCCCCACGCTGGGTGTAGAGATTACTTAACAATAAAATCCACTTAAAAAAGGAACTAATACCCAATAAATGGCTCACACAGTTTTTCATCTACATTTTCGTCTAAGAGTTTTATAGTTTTAGCTCTTATATTTATGTCCTTGATTCATTTTGAGTTAATTTTTGTATATAGTGTGAACTAGCAGGCCTAGGATTCAAACAAAGAGTTTGCTTCTCCTTTACTTTGTAGTGGAATGCTCAGAACTACGTAAAACTCCATGTCGAAATCTGATTTTTCACCTGAAACTAATATGACACTGTATGTTAACTAACTTGAATTTAAATAAATTAAAAAATACATTTAAAATTTTTTTTAAAAATCTGACATAACACCTCTGCTTATGTAGCCCTGTGTACTTGAATATAAGTCATTTGAGGAGAGAGCTTAAATTTCCATATCATCTAACAGTCTCAGAGAACCTGATTCTAAATCAACTAGAACTTCAATTTGATAAACTTTTCAGTTGGAAAGTTATACAATTGAATGCTAATGTGTATGTGAAAAAATAAGTCAATAAATTCCAGAAAGAGACTAAATAAGGATGTATGAGGTACATCAAAAAACTAGGAATTCCCTGTTTGCCCTAAAAACCAAATGGAAAATGCAGGCCTTGATTGGATCCTGATCTTAATAAATCATTTGTAAAAGACATTTAGGAGCAACTGGGTACATTTTAGCATAAATTTGGTATTACATGACATTAAGGAATTATTGCTTATTGTGCAGATGTAATCACAACTCTGAGTTACACAGAAAAATGTTTTTATAAAGAGATACACAGTGACATATTTAGGGATAAAACATTAAGGTATCTATAATTTAAAACACCTCAGAAGACAAAATAGATGAAGCACATATAGCAAAATACTAATATATTAAAATATATTATTTTTTAAGATTTATCTATTTGAGAGAGTGTGTTCACATGTGTGCACAAACGGTGGAGGCAGGGAGGGAAGAATCTCAAGCAGAATCCATGCTGAGTGCATAGCCCAATTTGGGACTCTATCTCATGACCCAGAGATCATGACCTGAGCCAAAACCAAGAGTGGGCCACTGAAATGACTGAGCCACCCAGGCACCCCAAAACATACTAAATAATAGTAAAATATTGACAATAACATTATTCAAATAACAATTTCTTATTTGGAAGGCTATGAGTTTAAAATTCAAAGCAGAGTTAAGGAATTATGGAAAAGTGGCCTAAATTTAGGGAGTACAGGCTTTGTACAGTAGGAAGTGGGATGGAAAAAAAAAGGAGGTGGGTGGGGTAGGAAAGATGAACAATCCTTAGATATTAGAATAATTCATAATTCATAAAGATTACTGAAAGCTGAATAAAATTTAGGAAGCTCCAGAAGGGTAGGAACAAGTCTTTTATTAGGCTGCATCCTCAGCTCCTACTACAATCAATGACTGTTACCAGAAGATGCTCAATGAATAGTTATTGGATAAATGAATGAGGGAATGAATAACTATTTCTTCCCCATAAGTAATCAAATGCTTGCATTTAAAATCTGCTTCCAAAATGGTTTCAAAGAAGCTTATAATATTTTTTTTGTCAGGATTCACAAAACTTTATCCATTTAGAATTAACAAGCTGTTTACCTATCACTTAGGTAAGTTTCACAAGCTTATAGGACTTGGACTATCTTTGAAGAATTATTTTGATTTGTATGAAGTTCAAAACTTTGGGTACAGTATGTTATTTTCTCTGTAAGTAAACAATAAGCAGTCTGAATTATCACAGGAATTCCAAAACTGAGTATTTTTTAATAATTAGCATGGTAAGATTTATTATTTACACAGTTTTGTTTTGTTTTTTTTTTAATTTATTTATGATAGTCACACACACAGAGAGAGAGAGAGAGAGAGAGAGGCAGAGACACAGGCAGAGGGAGAAGCAGGCTCCATGCACCAGGAGCCCAACGTGGGATTCGATCCCAGGTCTCCAGGATCGCGCCCTGGGCCAAAGGCAGGCACCAAACCGCTGCGCCACCCAGGGATCCCTTGTTTTTTTTTTTTTTTTTTTTTAAGATTTTATTTATTTACTCATGAGAGACAGAGAGAGAGAGAGAGAGAGAGAGAAACAAAGACACAGGCTGAGGGAGAAGCAGGCTCCATGCAGGGAGCCCGACGCGGGACTCGATCCCGGGTCTCCAGGATCAGGCCCTGGGCTGAAGGAGGCGCTAAACCACTGAGCCAGCCGGGCTGCCCTATTTACACAGTTTTAATCTGTCAAACCCATTAGCGCTAAAATAATGAACTAAAATTACATGACATCTCACTTGCTAAAGCCAAACACAGTCAACTCTCACTTGCATGTTTGAAAGTGGGAGACCAGCAGTGCATGTCAGCAGAAACAGCATGTAATCTTATGCTACATGGTTTCGATAATTTATAAAATATCTTTTAAAATTTTTTATTGAGGGATGCCTGGGTGGCTCAATGGTTGAGCGTCTGCCTTCAGCTCAGGAGGTGATCCCAGGGCAGCCCGGGATAAAGTCCTTAAAAAAAAAAAAAAAAAAAGGACGTGATCTCAGAGTCCCGGGATCGAGTCCCACTTCGGGCTCCCCACAGGGTGCCTGCTTCTCCTCCCTCTGCCTATGTCTCTGCCTGTCTCTCTCTCTCTCTCTCGTGAATAAATAAAATCTTTAAAAAAATTTTTTATTGTAGTTGATACACAATGTTACATTCGTTTCAGGTGTAAGAGGCTTATGCTATTAACCAGCTCAAAATTTTAAATTTTATTTTTTTAAAAAAGATTTGATTTATTTATTTGAGAGAGAGAGAGAGAGAGAGCTAGAGGGAGGGAGAGAGACTAAGCAGGGGGAACAGGAGCAGGAGAGGGAGAAGCAGACTCCCTGATGAGCAGGGAGCCCAATGCAGGACGTGATCCCAGGACCCTGGGATCATGACCTGAGACAAAAGGAGATGTAACCGACTGAGCCATTCAGGCACACCAAAATTTTAAATTTTAAAAAATGACCAGAATGAGGGCACCTGGGTAGCTCAGTGTTGACCATCTGCCTTTTGGCTCAGGTCGTGATCCTAGAGTCCTGGGAACGAGTCCCACATCGGACTCCCCACAGGGAGCCTGCTTCTCCCTCAGCCTATGTCTGCCTCTCTCTCTCTCATGAAAAAACAAATAAAATCTTAAAAACAAAACAACCAGAATGAAAAAGATAAACTAAATTCCTGTAATTAACTAGTTACTGCAACTGAATAGTAAATTTTTATTTGAGCTGCCTCGAAACATATATAGGAGATATATTTTCATTATTAAATAAAAGAAGGTAGACAAATACTTCTGGAGATAAAAAGCTTTTTCAGGTACCGGGCCATATCTGAATTCAAAAATTCTTATGAAAAGTAACAGGAGTATCCATGGTAGACACTATCTCCGACATTTCAGTTACATAAAAACATTCATCTGAAATTTGAAGATATTAGGAAAATAAAGTTTTCCATTCTTGATTTTTATCAGCGTGAAGGTAACCTTAAATCATCAAGGCTAGAACCCAGATATCCAGACAATAGGCCTAATAATATTTGAACAAGCCACTTCACTCATGGCTGCCTTAATTCTCAGGAGTAACTAACTTGACAATATTCTGTCAGGTGAAGGAACAGGGATAGTTTTACCTTAGGCCCTAGGTGAGACCAAGAGAATAAAAGAATTGATGAGGTTCTACTGTCTAGGCCTTTTTTGCTGCTGCCTCCACAATCCCATGGATATTCTTCCATATTTGGTGCTTAGAACTACCTTTTACTTTCCTTTTTTGTCCCTTGGAGAATGATGCACCCTCACCTCTTCAACCGGAGTCTCTAAGAGGAATATTCCCCAAACTGTATATCCAGTTCTGGCAAATTCCTAGGAAGGCCATGTTAAATAATAAGTCAACCACTATTTTGACTTAGAAATTCTCTCTTAAAATACATCAGTATTTCTAAAAGCAATCTCCCTCGTAAAACCAGTTACTGCCAATGGCACCATAATTCTCCTACACTCAAATCAAACATCTTGTAATTATCTTTGATTTCTCACTTTGCTCACATCCCTTTCCTAGATAACATCCTTAGTCCCCATATCCTATTCTCTTTTGAAGTCTTTCCATCCTCTCCCTTTGCCATCCTTCCTCTTCCTATTTCAAACCCTCACCACTTTATAGCTGGACTGTCACAATAGCCTCTCACCTGATCTGCTTCTGCTCATATTTATGCTCTACGCTTGCCAAAATAAACTTAGGTTTTGTTGTAATCCTGTTAACAGCCAAGTTCAAAACCATCCCGTGGTTTTCCAGTATCATCAGGAAAAAGTCTAAACTCTTCAGCATTTATTTCAAGACTCTGGAAACTTCTCCTCAGGGAATCTGTGCAATCTTATCACCCTTGACTCAGTCTCTGTAAAGCTTACTTACCACCACTCTCTGAAGTCCCCTGCTCAGGCCTGCCGCTATTCTCATGGTGGGACCCCAACTGAATTTATTTCCTTTACTATTCCAGTGAAATTCTAGCTACAGGGCAGCTCAGGTGGCTCAGTGGTTTAGTGCCGGCTTCAGCCCAGGGCATGATCCTGAAGACTCAGGATCAAGTCCCACATTGGACTCCCTGCATGGAGCCTGCTTCTCCCTCTGCCTGTGTCTCTGCCTCTCTCTGAGACTCTCATGAATAAATATAAAATCTTAAAAAAAAAAGAAAAAGAAAAAGAAAAAGAAAAAGAAAGAAAGAGAAATCCTAGCTACAATTCCAATTTCTACTTACTTTAGTTTTACTTCCTCTTTGAAATCCTCTACTCTGAGTAGAGGCAGTACTGGTGTCTCCCTTGATTCAAGAAATACTTTCAAATACTTAAGGCACTATAGGGATACGAATAACACAACTATTCCTGGCTCCCTACCAGCACTACTTATTAAGCACTTAAAATATGCTTGACATGGCACTAAAAACTTTATACCTACCACCTAATTTGATCTTTACAGAAATTCTGTGAAGTACTACATGATTTTATAGATGAGGACAATGAGGCTCAGAGAGGTTAGGTAACTTTCCTGGGACCAGAGGTAATGGGTCTGCTACCTATCATTGTGCACTATTGCAGTGAGCCACGAACTACACAGTTGTGTGATTATCCAGAGAAAAGCTGGTGGGTGAAAACATAGGATAGTCTAATTCCACAGACTATGCTCTTAACTGTTATATTATACTGCCTCCCAATGGATCCAGCCGGCAAGGAAATGACAATCTGAATTTCAGTCACTTTCACCTCATTTTTCAAAACCACAAAATGAGATGCACTATTAGCAAAATAGAAAATTTAAAACCAAGGTATCTTAAAAAGCTTAGGACATGTGGACAGTTATACCTGTTATTTACTAATAAATTTTTTGAGGCTCTTCCTGTTATTTCCTGAATATATATCTAACTTTCCAGAAAATAGAGCTGAAGTTGGGAATGAAATTCCTCCATAAAAGCCTGCTGAGCCTTATTTCGCTTACTAGGCAATGTCAAAGGCAACACTAAAAATCAGAACAGTTGATCTTTACTGTCTTGATTTTTTCATCTTAAACAAGACTCTATACTTCTTAGCTACTTAATTTCTGCTCTTTTCGTAAAGACATCCACATTCATTTGCTGTTTCCCTGTCCTAATTTCCAGTTCCCACCTCCAAACTTCCCCTCATTCTCACCCACAAACATTTTGCTGTACTTTCCCCGCAATAAAAGGTGCCCCAATTGACTGCTGATTCCTCCTTACCAAATTACCATACCTCCTTTAGCATCCCATACTTGGTCTGCCCTATTGTTAGAGTTACAGCTTTATCACTATGTACTTAACATGTTTTGCAATTCTGCAACTATAGCATAGTGACCCCAGTTTCAGGGTGTCAATAATGACTACACAGGAAAATACTTTTAAAACCTTCATTAGGGGCACCTGGGTGGCTCGGTTGGCTCAGGTCATGATCCCCAAGTACCAGGACTGAGCCCCAAGTCAGGCTCCCCCTGCACAGCTGGGAGTCTTCTTCTCCCTCTGCCTCCTCCCCCACGCCCCAACTCATGCTCCCACTCTCTCAAATAAATAAGATCTTAATAAAAATAAAAAATAAAACCTTCATTAAAGGGCACTTATGATTCATACACATTCTATACTTTGGCTTACTCTGAAGCACTCACGTTATTATTGTGAAGATATTCAATTGCTCGAAGGATCTGGAAGAGGTATTTTCTAAGTCGTTTACTCTCTAGTCCATGACAATAATGTTGCAACTCATCTAATATTGTGTGGTCAATAAATTCAAACACCAAATGAATTTTCTTTTTCTGTCTAAAAACTTCAATCAGATTGACCAGGTTTTCATGACGAAATTGCTATTGGTAAAAGAAACAGATTTATGATAAGTTATTTTGTGAACAGTAATTTGTACATATAATACCTATACAATTTTTAAAAGCAGAAATACCCTCAGCCTATTTTACTCCATGCATTTCAATTGAAAACTTTCGACTTATTTGTTTACATTCCTATCTTTTAAAATGCTAAACTAGGGGGATCCCTGGGTGGCGCAGCGGTTTGGCGCCTGCCTTTGGCCCAGGGCGCGATCCCGGAGACCAGGGATCGAGTCCCACATCGGGTTCCCGGTGCATGGAGCCTGCTTCTCCCTCTGCCTGTGTCTCTGCCTCTCTCTCTCTCTCTCTGTGTGACTATCATAAATAAATAAAAATTAAGAAAAAAATAAATAAATAAATAAAATAAAATGCTAAACTAGGGGTGCCTGGCTGGCTCAGTCAGAAGAGCTTACAACCCTTAACCTTGCAGTCGTAAGTTTGAGTCTCATGTTGGGTAGAGATTACTAAAAAAAATAATAAACTTTAAAAATGGTAAAATATTTCATAATTACTATGTATAGAACAAGGGGAGATGTGTTGCCTTACTTCAAGTTGCCATTTGATTATTAAAATAATTTGTGGAGTTAACATAGTATAATGCAACTTGGTATGCTGTAAAGACATCTTTTTTTTTTATTTCTTTATTTGAAAGAGAGAAAGAGAAAATGCACGAGCAGGAGGGACAGGGGCAGCCCTGGTGGCGCAGCGGTTTAGCGCCGCCTGCAACCCAGGGTATGATCCTGGAGACCTGGGATTGAGTCCCACGTCGGGCTCCCTGCATGGAGCCTGTTTCTCCCTCTGCCTGTCTCTGCCTCTGTCTCTCTCTGTGTCTCTCTCAGAGATGAATAAATGAATAATGAATAAATAAATAATATCTTAAAAAAAAAAAAGCAGGAGGGACAGAAGGAGAGGGAAAGAGCGAATCCCAAGCAGGCTCGGCACTGAGCATGGAGCTCCACGTGGAGCTCAATCTCACAACTCTGAGATCAACCTGAGCCAAGAAGACCAAGAGTCAGACCCCTAACTGACTGCATAACTCAGGTGCCTCAAAGACATATCTTTCTATCCTTTAACTCAGTTTATACTTAAATTTAACATTTGAAATTTAAGATGTTCTTGAGATGCCTAAGTGGCTCAGTAGTTGAGCATCTATCTTCAGCTCAGGGCGTGATCCTGGGGTCCTGGGATCAAGTCCTACATCGGGCTCCTCACAGGGAGCCTGCTTCTCCCTCTACCTATGTCTCTGCCTCTCTCTGTGTGTCTCTCATGAATAAATAAATAGAATCTTAAAAAAAAAAAAAGCTTCAAAAGGTCAAAATAGGATTTATCAGCTTAGAAAACAAATGAAATTCAGTATTCTATTCTGCCCACTTTATTTTTTAACACACTAATTTAATTTTTACCAATCTCAAATATTTAACATTTTCAAATTACCAAAAATGTTTATTCATTTGACTAAATATTGAGATATATTTTTAATGTTAGATTCATTACAAAATTATACTTTTTATGAAAAAATATTTGTATTCTAACAGCAAAACATCCATTTTTCTATTTATCTGTACTAACACATAGATCAAAGTTCTTAAAATATGACTAAAAGAAAAACATGCCAGATTCCTTTCCTATTTTTGCTCCCAATTTCTCTGGTTGGCAAGATGCCAGCATGCTGCAGTGACACCATGCTAGCTGCAGCAAAAAACAACTGACTGCTTTTGGACACTACACTACTAATCTTTCAACTAAGGAAAATTACTGGCTCCCTGTCCAGTCTTTTTTAAAAATTTTTTCCAGTCTTTATTTTAAAGGTTAAAGCAAAGAAGAGTTAACGTGAGTTAGTAAGGATTACAGAAGATCCCCCAAAGTAAGGCATCAGGTACTTCCTCAGATTAACCATGAAGGTCCTAGAAATCCTCCATTGCTCCAAACGTTGTTTACTTTTGTTTTCCTTCATTACCAGACAACTTTTCCACAGATATTTTCACTACTCTAACTGTAATCTATTTAATAGAACTCTAGCAGATGAAAATTTAATACAAATGAAGTCATTATGGCAACCTTTTTAGACTAAAAAAAAAAACATTAGGAATCTATTAGAGGTCCCCCTTAGTAACATGTTTATGGATCTATGTCCTCAGGCAAGGGAAACAAAAGCAAAACATAAATTATTGGGACTACACCAAAGTAAAAAGCTTTTGCAAAGCAAAGGAAACCATCAACAAAACAAAAAGGCAACCTACTGAATGGGAAAAGATACTTTAAAATGATGTATCAGCTAAGGGGTTAATATCCAACATATATGAAAAATTTACACAATTCAGCACTAAAAATGATAAACACTGGGATCCCTGGGTGGCGCAGCGGTTTGGCGCCTGCCTTTGGCCCAGGGCGCGATCCTGGAGACCCGGGATCGAATCCCACATCAGGCTCCCGGTGCATGGAGCCTGCTTCTCCCTCTGCCTATGTCTCTGCCTCTCTCTCTCTGTCTCTCTGTGACTATCATAAATAAATAAAAATTAAAAAAAAATGATAAACACTATTGAAAAAAATGGGTCAAGAACCTGGATAGACATTTTTCCAAAGAAGATATACAGATGGCAAACAGATACATAAAAGATGCTCAACATCACTAATCATCAGGGAAATGCAAATCAAAACCACAATGAGATATCACCTCACACCAATCAGAATGGCTAGTACTAAAAAGACAAGAAAAGGGACGCTTGGGTGGCTCAGCAGTTGAGCATCAGCTTTTGGCTCTGGGTGTGATCACAGAGTTCTGAGATCGAGTCCCACATCAGGTTCCCTGCAAAGAGCCTGGTTCTCCCTCTGTCTCTGTCTCTCTGTGTCTCTCATGAATAAATAAAAACAATCTTAAAAAAAATAAAAGACAGAAAAATAACAAGTGTTGGCAAAGATGTGGAGGAAAGGGTACCCTGTCAGGGGAGGGGACTATAAATTAGAGCAGACACTATGGAAAACAGTATGAGGGTTGCTGAAAAAATTAGAAGGAGGGATGCCTGGATAGCTCAGTGGTTGAGCGTCTGCCTTTGGCTCAGGGCGTGATCCCAGGGTCCCGGGATAGAGTCCCACATAAGGCTCCCCAGAGGGAGCCTATGTCTCCCTCTCTGCCTCTCTCTGTGTCTCTCATGAATGGATAAATAGAAATCTTAAAAAAAAAAAAAAATTAGAAGGAGAAATACCATATGATCTAGTCATTCCATTATTGGGTATTTGCCCAGAGAAAGTGAAAACACTAATTCAAAAAGATACATGCACTCTTACATTTACTGCAGTGTTATCTGCATAGCCAATATACAGAAGCAACCTAAGTATCCATCCACAGACAATGAGCAAAGAAAATTTGGTATGTGTATATATTCATACACACACACACACACACACACACACGTGTATACACAATGGAATATTACTCAACCATAAAAAAAAGGATGAGTTATTTTTTTGCCCAGTGTATTTTAAACCGAATGTGGGGCTCAAACAACCCTGAGGTCAGGAGTTGCATGCTCTACTGACTGAGCCAGTCAGGTGCCCCCAAAAGAATGAGATCTTAACATTTGAGACAACATGGATTGACTTAGAAAGTAGTACACTGTGAAATAAGTCAAAGAAAGACAAATATCAGATGATTTCACTTACATGTGGAATCCAAAAAACATAAACGAACACACAAAAATCAAACAGACTCTTAAATACAGAAAACAAACGGGAGGTTGCCAGAGGGGAGGAGGGATGGCAGTGGGTAGGTGAAATAGATAAAAGGGATTAAGAGGTACAAACTTCCAGTGATAAAACTAAAAAGTCACAGAGATGAAAAGTACAGCACAGGGAATATGGTCAATAACATTGTATGGTGACAGATGACCACTACACTCATCATGATGAGCACTCAGTAATGTATAGAAATGTCAAATCATTACTTTGTATACCTGAAATTAATATAACATTGTATTTTAATTCTTCAATTATAAAGAGGTGAATATTACTTTTGTATCACATAAAAATGAAAGAGTATTTGTTTTCTTCACCATGTAAAACATCTAGCCTATGTTGTCAAAATCATAAACCTTAAAGCATGCAGATAAATTCTAATAAATAAAATATGTAGATTTAAGTATTTACTTAATCACTAATTTTGTACCCCAGGGAATGTTAATGCTTCTTTCTTCACACTCCTGAGTTCTTTCCCAAGTTGACATGTCATACCTACACAATATTCTATTTTTCTCCCCATCTCTAAAAGTATACTAGTTAGCTTTACTTAAATGTATTCTTGTCATCTGAAATTCAGCATTTCTAAAACTGAAGTAATTCCCTGACCATTCCTTGTTTGGGTCTTTCATATTTCCATCAGTGAGAACAGTCATTGAACTTCACTAATTCTTTTGTCTCCCTCTTTCTGTCTCCTTCTACATTCTTTCACGTCTTCTTTTGCAATATATTCTATTTTAACTTTGCTTTTCTAACCTTAAATTCAAATTGCTGCAATCCAACAAGGGCTCTCATGATATTTACCAGGATTCTTTTTTTTTTTTTCTTTTAAGATTTTATTTATTTATTCATGAAAGACACAGAGGAGAGACAGAGGCAGAGACAAGGCAGAGGGAGAAGCAGGCTCCATGCAGGGAGCCCGATGTGGGACTCAATCCCAGGACTCCAGGATCATGCCCTGGGCCAAAGGCAGGCGCTAAACCACTGAGTTACCCAGGGATTCCCAGTCACCCAGGGATTACCTACCAGGATTCTTGAATTAAACTTACAAGAGACCTATTTTTACTCTGTGTTCCAATCTTTTTTTTTTTTCCAGTGTTCCAATCTTTTCCAAAAGGTAGTTCTAGATTAGTATGCATAGTTGCTTTATTCTGAATTTAAAACCTTCCATGTCTTACAAAATCAAATTTTGTCCCTTTAAGACAAGACTTTAAGCCCTAAATCTAGGGGCACCTGGATGGCTCAGTGGTTGAGTGTCGGCTTTTGGCTCAGGTTGTGATCTTGGGGTCCTGGGATCGAGTCCCTCATTGGGCTCCCCACAGGGAGCCTGCCTCTCCCTCTGCCTAGGTCACTGCCTCTTTCTGTGTGTCTCTTATGAATAAATAAATAAAATCTTTTACAAAAAAATAAACCCTAACTCTAGTTTACTTCTCTAATCTCACCTCTTTCTACTTCTGTACAAAAACTCTACAGCCCAATGTCTCTGCTCTCTGTCCTCCGTCCTGCTTGAGCATCTCTAAGTTTATATTGTTCCTCTAACCTAGAATACAATGGTTTTTCCCTCCTACCTAAATTGTGCACATCCTTTAAGGCCAAATGCATGTCCCACTTCCTCCAAGAAAATTTCTCTACCCAACTGGACTTTGTTAATCACTTGGCATTTATTATGAGTCACTTTTTATTCAATATTGTTGTCATGTGCCCTCCCATCTTTCTTTTGCCACACTATAATCTCAGCATCTGGCAAAATGCCTTACATGAAGCAGGTATTTTTATTAATAACTATACCTGGATATTTCTGAATAAATATTTCATAATATTTGGCAAAGCTTTTGTTACATTATATATAAGCATAAACATCTTGCATCACTATAAAATTCCAAAATATAGACAATAAGGATACTACACTTTTTTTCCCCCTATTCTGTGTCTTGATACATGTTACCTAAAAGATTCCTCATACAATTTTCTGTTTCAGAGATCCCTGGGTGGCTCAGCGGTTTGGCACCTGCCTTTGGCCCAGGGCGCGATCCTGGAGACCCGGGATCGAGTCCCACGTCGGGCTCCCTGCATGGAGCCTGCTTCTCCCTGTGCCTCTGTCTCTGCCTCTCTCTGTGTGTCTTTCATGAATAAATAAAATCTTTAAAGGAAAAAAAAATTCTGTTCCATTAACAATTGCTCTTTTGACTTACACCAATGAAGGTAAAAAAAGCAAACCTTTAAAAACTTTATTTCTCTTGTTGCAATTTTGTTGACAGATTTCTCCGGTTTCTCGTAAAATATCTTAATGGCCACTATCTGCCCAGTATCCTTATGTTTACACTTCATGACTGTTCCATAACTTCCCTCTCCCACTTTTCCGAGGGTTTCATACATCTCCATTTTCAAGCCCGATTCTTCTTCATAAAAAGAAAGGGAAAAAAAAAAAGTTAGACATTTGTACGTTCATGCGTACAAGCTGGCCAATGCATCTCCACAATAAACCCGTATTTTGACATTTGTGAACGCGAAAACTGTTCTTTTTCCACAGACGGTTGCTCGTCTTGGGGAACTCCGCCCACGAGGCAGGAGGGTGTCTGTGTGGGGCTGCACACCTCACAGCCACGAGGGGGCTTCCTGTTGCCTCAGGCATCCCCGTCCACACGAAGGCTTCAGAGCCCCTCACTACGTGCCACCTGTCCATCAGGAGCGTGGTCCGCACACCTCCTGCCATACCCCAGTCAAAAGCGCGGTTTCCGAAAGGCGGAAGTCACCTACAGCTCTGGCCCCCGGACCCAAGAAAACCTCAGCCCCACCGGCTCCTCAAACCCGACGTCTTATGGTCCCGGACCAGTGTTGCGCTGCGCCCCTTCCCCCGCAGTCGACCTCGTCCGGTCAAGCCGCCGACTTCTCAGCCCATTCTGTAGCCCCGCCGGCCTGGCTCCGCGCAGACCCGGCGGAACAACCCGACACCGAGGCTTCCGAGCTGGCGAGCGCGGCTAGCTTCCGGCAGCCCGCTACCATGGCAACGGCGCCGCAGACCCCCGCGCTCGGGACCTACTGCGCAAGACAGGAACATCCGCCCGGCCCGGCCCGGCCCGACCCGGAAGAGAAAATCATAAAGGGTTGAAAATGAGTTGCCGGTGGGCTTAGGCTCAGGGAAAGCTTTCTGGGGGTCGGGGTGGGGATTATATGGGTTGAGACCAACTCACAAGGTTGGTTTTGAGTTTTGAGCAGAGGTGAGGGGAGGATCCACATTTTACTGCCCCGAGAGTCTGTCTCCTAGAGAAGGGTGGAGGCTTGCTCCCAGGCCAAAGAACAACATGCCGCAGGTGCTGGGTCCTAAAAGGATGGCTTGAGTCGTGAAATAGAGACACATTGTAAAACAAGTCTTCCAAGGAAGTCTTGTGTAATTACGGTCGTCTAAGTTACCTATTTATATTAATATTCCATAGACCTGAGTTCGACCACAGGGGTCGGCATTCATCCTTAAGACGGGGTTAAGACGGTTCTTAATGTTTCTTGAACACTTGCTATATGCTTAGAAATTTTTCGAACTCGTAGTACTCCTTTTTAGAAACGCCCTCCTTGAGAAAACAAATCGACATAAAAGGACACAGCAAAAGGGGGATAAACATTATCTAATTGCTTAAAAACTAGACATGGGGTTCTGCTGGCCTGACAGCCTCCATACACTGTGAGATTCCAGAACAATTACACATTGCTACCTAATGATCCAATAGGGATATTTTTTGAAGATTTTCTTTGGCATTTTACTGCATACATACTGACCCGTATGTCTTCATCCTTAGCTATGGTGAGAATTAGGATCGCTACTGTGGGAGGCAAAAGATGAGAATATTCAGCTTTTAACTTTCAGAATTTCATTTGTGGATGCATCGCAGAACCTATCAAGAGTTAGGTTTGGCTTACTTGATCACCAATGAAGTTATAAAAGCAAAAGATAGAATTCAGGGTTTTGAGAAAAGGAGACAGCAAGAAAGTGAGGGAAATTAACGCTTTCAGTTTCCAGGAAACTATGGGCAACTTGGTGCAACGCTCCCACTATGCCTTGGGCTGAAGAATTACCCAGAAGGATATAAGGTGTTCAGAGTCCTCCAGACCAGCAAAGCCCTGAGGCCAGGAATCAAAGGCAATGGAAGGAGGGAACTCAACACCTCTGAGCAACCTGGTGGACATCTCAGACCCATCTGCACCTTACTTGCTGGTGTAGGAAACCTGAAATGAGTTATCCAGGTTAGCTATATAACTCCCACCCACGTCTGCAAAATCTCTTCCCCACATCCAAGTTTTTAGGCTTTCTTGACAACCAGCCACCCTTCTAAATGCTTTGCGATCTCATCTCCATGTACCCTATCTTAGCCAGTCATGGACTTTGACACATTTTGACACCAATCCTCAAATGAGAGGAGGCTTATGTTAAAATAAAATTCTGTAATTCCATAGAGATAGTCAACAAACCTTAAGACAATCTCTATACCATTTTTTTTTTTGTCTTCGGAATTTCCAACCCTGCAAACCCCATTGTGATGCACATACAGGCTCTTTGGTGGCCTCATGGAAGCATTTCGGGGAATTTTAGTTGGTGTGGGCCTCAACATTTCAATGCTGGGCTAATTATGAAAAACAGAGGTTCCCTCACTCTGCCCCAGGTACCAGATTTGATAAGCCACTGAATCAACCAGAAAAGATTTTAAGTCCGTATTACTTGTAGCTGTTTTTAAAACTTAAGCAAAACAAGCTTTTGCTTCCGCAACGACCGCAGACCCTTTTCATGAAACTGGAGGGAAAACTTACTAAAGACCCATACCCGCCCTCAACCCCATAAACTTAACTACCCGCTCCATAGACCTGAGACTCAGATTCAGACGACACTTTCACGTGATCCGTTCCAACCTCGTCATAGGGACACGTGGTTCTAGATACTTCGTCCCCTCCCCCTCAGGGGTGGATTGTTGACAACGCCGCCGGCGGTCACGTGACCTTACGTCATCCCACCTCCTTTCCCTGAAATCTCTGGCCCCGGATGCGGCTCTCTGTCCCCACCCGGTCGAGCTTAAACTACTAAAAGGGGGAGGCATAGGATGGTGTTTCGGTTTCGGGGTCTCTTAATCCACAACCTCCAATCAGAGAACAGAGAGGACTAATTTATCTATTATATTAGGAAGCCAAAATTGGTAGAGCCCTGCCGCAGAGCTCCCAAAACGGGTCTAGACGCCCCGTGCCCTTCTCCCCCAACCCCCTCACCCCGTGGTACTGGCGGAGGGCGGAGGGATCTGGAGGCGGCGGAGGGAGACGTCATTGCAGGGTTGTTTGTGCAGCCTCGGCGGCGGCGGTGACCCACAGTGATTCGGCCGCCGCGCCGGGGGGTGGGGGGGCTGCGCGGGACTCTTTTCTTTCAGACTGACCGCGGGGCAGCTGGGGAGCATGTCGACTCCGGCCCGGAGGAGGCTCATGCGGGATTTCAAGCGGTAAGGGCGCTCACCTCCGCCTGGATGACGGCTCCTCCCCACAGCTATGGGGCTGCAGGGCGGGGATCCGGGACACCTTCCTCTCCTAACCCTAAGAGGGCCTCCTCTGGGCCCAGGGGTCCCGAAGGAAGCCCAGCCCCAGTCCCGGTTCGCACTCCTTCATCCTTGCTCACTCTGCCGACGTAAGAAATTTCGGTACCCCTCCCCCAAAAGTAAAAAGATGGCTATGGTTTGTCCTAGGGTTCCCCGCTGCCCACTTGGGTCAGCCCCCCGACGTCTAGTCCTAGAGCTCAAGCTTCATTTCCCCTTCCTCTGTCCCCCCAAAGCAGACCCTTGGAGAATCATATTCCCTGCTTGCTGCACCAGTTTTGCTGGATGGCCCTGCGGTCTTAGCTGAGGGGCAGGGTTGGGATGAAAAGCGCCCCCCCCCCCTTCTCATTCTCTCTGCAGCGAGGGTGGGGTCTGCAGCGCGAGGTCCGGGGGTTATTAACCCATCCTCGGAAACCCGACTCTCCCTCGCCGCCCGAAAGGACCTTGAGAACTGGCTTAGAGAGCTGGGACTCGGGCTGGGAGCCCGGGCTGGGCTGCCAGGGCCTTCTGGAACTCAGCTCTGTGGCCTGGTGTCTAAAGCCCTATCTATAGCCTCCAAAGTCTGGAAAAATGCCTTCCTTGAGACTGGCGCTAACCTGATACTCGCTCGGCCTCCTTTTGTAAAATAGGGTTTTGTTAGGAGGTGTTGGGGTTAGTAAGGAGGAAGTGACCTTTTTTTCAGTTTACCTTTGGATACTTGGAAGTACGGAGGCCGATAAAAATAAGAAAACTTACCATTACGATCCACTGCACGTTTTGTGGGGGTTTTGTTGTTTTCTTGGGGAGACCTGCTCATAGAAACTTGGGTTAGCTGTCCAGGAAGCAACCTTTTAACTTCGCCATTATAAAGCCATAGGTGAGGCATTTGGAAGCCATTGTTTTAGGCTTTGGGCAGTTTATCATTGAATATATTCCTAATGTACTTTCAGTGGGCTAGAAGCAGCATAAATCCATTAAGGCTTCTGGTTATCGAGGCTTGATGTGTTTGAGGTTGACTGGAGAGAACTATTTTTATGTAGACTAATTTCAAAGTATCTATGTGACAATCACTACATATTGATATATGTATATAAAATGCTATATTTGTTTTAAAAGTTTGTCTTCTGAAGCTTAAAATCAAATTTCACGTTAGCTCCGAAGAGTGAAATCCAAATAATAAAACTTGCAGTTCGTGTCCATTGTTACTCTGGTTTATTACTGCCTTTCTCTGTTAATTCTGAATTGAACACATGGCACCTTTGGTAGTTTTCCAAGGGGCTTCAGGTTACAAAAATTTGATTATGACAAGTGTTGGAAGGTAGCTTTGTATCGAGTCTCTTGATAAAAGAGGTAGATTTAGCTGTAGCGCAGATCTTTAAAATAGCGACTGATGAAAAAACCTAACTGAAGCTTGATTACTTTAAAAGCTACTGCTAATTGAAGCAAATAGGAGAAGGCTACTCTCCTAAAACTAGTTTCCTAATTAAATTGAATATAAGTGTTTTCAGTCATTTAGTGTTTGCCTTGAGGATCCTTTTTTTGGTTTTGGTGGGGGGCGGGGGTGGTCATGTTGCACAGGTAGCTGTGGTTTGGAATCAGACCGTCTTTGCATCTTTAGAGCACCAAAAAAGGTGGTCTGTGAAAATCGGACTCGGGGCCTTTAATTTTTGTTGATGGCATTCTGTGTGTATCACTTCTCAAAGGTACATCTTAAGCTTGATATTCAAAAAAGGATGAGTCCAAAGGCCTTTGGAATTTTAGTCAATTTGGAGAGGTGTTTAAGAAGTATATATGTGGTTGATTTCTTTTTTTTAAAGTCATATTATTTTCCCCCTAAGCACAAGAACAAGGAAATGGTGTTAAAGTAGGTAGAATAGTCCATAAGGGTTCTCTTTGGCCTTCATAGCGACCTTAATGTTCAACTTTGAAAATTACTACTCTGGATTTCTAGATTGCAAGAGGACCCACCTGTGGGTGTCAGTGGCGCACCATCTGAAAACAACATTATGCAGTGGAATGCAGTTATATTTGGGTGAGTGGAAAGATATAAAAAATGATAGGTATAGTAATTCTTTTAAGAAAAGTGAATGTAGCAAGTAGGCAAAGAGGCTGAGGTGGAATTGAGGGCTCTTACAGAAACTGCAAAGTAAATTAGAAAAGAAATTCTGTTAAGTATTTCTGCAGTTAACTAAAATTTGTGTTGTATTATTTATGATTTTACAATCACTTTGGGTTTTATCTGATAAAAATTAAACAAGAAAAGGTAAATTATTGTACAGAATAAATTGTACCAAGCAAATGTTTATGCTTGCATTCTTTTGGAACTGTAAAAAGACTAAGAACTAAAAAATACCCAGAGCTTCCAGTGTGGCAAGAATTCATGAGAAATGTATCACATGTTATATATATAACACTTTTTTTTTTTTTTTTAATAGAGGCAGGAGTAGAGGGGGGAGAGAGAGAAAATCTCAAGCAGACTCCACACCACGTGCCAAGCCCAACGCAGGGCTCCATGTCACAACCCTGAGATCATGACCTGAGCCCAAATCAACCACTGAGCTATATGGGTGCCCTGTATATATATGCCTCTTAATTTAAAATTTCCTTATGTCTTTTATTTTTCTGGACTTGATCTCTTTTTCTTTCACACTTTTTAAAACCAGGGGTTTGTACTAAAACCTTAAAGGTACACCTTCATAAACAATTCTGAGTAGCCATTGAATTAGTTATGAAACTATATTAAATACTAGTGGAAAAATGAGTGTAGTTTATTCTTCTAAAGAGATTATATTTGGGGTACCTGGGTGGCTCAGCGGTTGAGCATCTGCCTTTGGCTCAGGTCTTAGAGTCCTAGAATGGGGTCCTGCATCAAGCAGGAACCACCACCACCACCACCACCACCACCACCACCCCACCCCTGCCAATGGAGCCTGCTTCTCCCCTCTGCCTATGTCTCTGCCTCTCTCTCTCTCTCTCTCTCTCTCTCTCTCTCGGGAATGAATAATAAAATCTTTTTAAAAATAGATTACATTAAATTCAGGCTAACATGCTTTGAGGTCCTGAATGTGCCTTGCAAGAAGAAATAACGCTTGATGGTGCTGCTTAGGAAAGATGAAATTGGGGTATGGAGGCAGGGAAAAGGTTTGAGCAAAAGAAAGTGGCTTTCTTGGTTACATCAGTTCTCTAGCTGTTTTGAACAAGAGGTGTTGCTTTGTTGGGAAGCAGGATGCTTGGTTTGGTGTTATATAATTATCTTGCAGGGGCATTTCCATCTTATTGATGTGAATTGAAAATATGATTTTTTCTCTTAAGAATATACATTTACAAAGTGACTGGTTGGTATTTATGAACTGAATTGGTGCTAAAACTATGAGGCTTGTCTTTGTAAATCCCCCCTAAAATGAAAACCTAGAATAGCTATCCTTTATGCCTATCTCTATAAAAATCTAGAGCTAAGATGGTACTAAACTATCAGTATCTTTAAAACTCCACAAATCATTAGAATAAGCCCCCTCTTTCTCTGTGTGTTTATCCTTTTGACTCTTAAAAATCAAGAAAAAGAGGGGTGCCTGGGTGGCTTGTATGGGCAACTGATTCATCATCTCACCTCAGGTTTTAAAAGGTTTTTTTTTTAATTTTTATTTATTTATGATAGTCACACACACACACACACACACACACACACACACACACGGTGCGGGGGGGGGGGGGGGCGGGCAGAGACATAGGCAGAGGGAGAAGCAGGCTCCATGCACCGGGAGCCCGACGTGGGATTCAATCCCGGGTCTCCAGGATCGCGCCCTGGGCCAAGGGCAGACGCTAAACAGCTGCGCCACCCAGGGATCCCTCACCTCAGGTTTTAGATCTCTGGAGTTAGGCACTGTGTTGGGTTCTGCATTGGGCCTGGACCCTACTTAAAAAAAAAAAAAAAAAAAAATTAGGAAAAGGCAGAATGAAACATCTTTTAATCAGAAATCTTCTTGTTTTCAGACCAGAAGGGACACCCTTTGAAGATGGTAAGTCATTCTCAATTATGTTTTCTGTAATACTAGGACGCTGCGTTTAAGTAAATAATTGTTAACACCAACATACTTAAAACTATTTTCTGTATCAGCTTGACCACCTCCATTGCCAGTTCTTTGTGTTACTTTGGTATTTGGCTGTAGAACTGTAGGCCTAGATAGTAGGTTAATGGTGGATAATGGTGCTTTTTTAACATTGTTATCTATGTTGATAAAGTGTCAAGCTGAAATTGTTCTTAAACTTTCATAGCTGAGGCATCTGGCTGGCTCATTCAGTAGAGCACGTGACTCTGTCTCAGGGTTGTAAGGTCGAGCCTCACATTTGGTGCAGAGATTACTTAAAAATAAAATAACTGAAATCTTAAAAGAAAGTAAGAAAGACCTGCCAGTAGCTTCACATACAGTTGGCTTTTGACACCCATAAGTAGCATTCTGTGTATAATCTTTTTACTTCTTAAATTTAGTATTTCCACCAAAAGCCAGGAAAATGGGAAACTGGTCCTGATACGTATTTATAATTGCACTTTTCAAATTGATTGTAATCGGGTTCTTAGATTTTCTCTAATTACAGCATAGATTTTTAAAAATTATTGAACAGATTTGTTTTAATTATCAAAATGTCTCCAGAATTAACCCATTGAAAATATTTGAACAAAGATACTATTTTTTAAGGAGATAACCTGAATGCTTAATAGGGGAAAATGGTTAAGCAAATTATGAGGTATCTATATTATGGAATATTATGTACTTGTTGAAGAATAATAAGGCAAATCTGGACATATGTCTCGAGACAAAGTTTTAGAAAAACGTATATTTTTACTAAACACATATATCCAAGTGTGTGGGTATTAAAGGGTTATAAACCACACCATTATCAGTGGTTTCTTCTAAGTGGGGATAAGGAATTGAAGAGAAGTAGCTCTAAGGACTTCAGCTTTTTGCACTGTACCAGGGGTTCTCAGGTGGTCCATAAACCCCCTTCAAGTCCCTGAGACTTTCTTGGGTTCCTTATAATTAAAACTGTCTTTATAATTTAAGACATTTGTCTTTTTTTGCTCTATCAGCGTTTGCAGTGATGGTACAAAAACATTAGTGGCTAAACTTGGACCTATGCAGTTTAGCATCTTGGTACAAATTAAGACTGTCTCTAAACTGTACTAATAGTCATTGTATTCTTTGCTTTTTTTTTTTTTTTTTTTTTTTTTAAAGATTTTATGTATTAGAGAAAGGGCATAAATAGTGGGAGGAGCAGAGGTAGAGGGAGAAGCAGGCTTCCCACTGAGCAGGGAGCCCATTGGGCTCAATCCCAGGACCCTGAGATCATGACCTGAGCCACCTAGGCACCCCTATTCTTTGCATTTTATTTGTTGGTTTTAGTTTTGGTTTTTTAAGATTTTATTTATTCATGAGAGACACCGAAAGAGAGGCAGAGACACAGGCAGAGGGAGAAGAAACAAGCTCCATGCAAGGAGCCTGATGTGGGACTCCATCCCAGGAATCCAGGATCACACCCTGAGCCAAAGGCAGATGCTCAACCGCTGAGCCACCCAGGCGTCCCTGGTTTTGTTTTGTTTTGTTTTTAAGTCATCTCTACACCCAACATGTGGGGCTTGAACCCACACCCCTAGATCAAGAGCCTGACTGAGCCAGCCTAGTGCCCCATATTCTTTGCATTTTTAAAAAACTGTCATTTTCGCTTAAAAATGTCTTGATAGCAAAGGAAATTCGTCTTGATGAAAAAAGTAGATATTATTAATTATTGACTTTTGAGTATGCATTTTTAAAATATTCTGTGTGATTAAGTGGGAAATACACATAAAACACTTCTCTTATGATTTTCTGGAGGCAAAGCACTTTTGCAATTGTTTTGAGTTGCAACTTACACTTTTTTTCATGGAACATTTTTACTTGAATGAGAGACAAATTGATAATTTAGACTCAACTGTTTAGACTCATAAGTGACTGAAATGAGCTGTTAGATCAAGGAAAGTAACTGACAGTATTGTTGCTGCTGATAAAATAATGGTTTCCCAGTACTTCAAGACTTCTCTGATAAACATCAGTAGGCAGTATTACCTAGTTGTTATATGTTTATGGATAGTGTGAAATGAAATGTGGCAACATTTACAAGATTTGTATAATTCATTGAACCAATATTTTCTGAATGACCAATGTATCATGTTAGAAGATTATGGATGGATAAAACATTTATGCAATGAGTAACAGATTTTAGTTTAACTGATGCAAAAAGTTTATATTATTTCAGTCTACATTGCAGCTAACCTTTAAAAGCTTACCACTTCCTTAGTATAGTAACCAAAAAAAAGTATCTACAGTTATCTGAGAAAACTATGAAAATATTTTTTCATTTGTGTATTTTTGTGAGGCCTTATTTTCTTCTATATCTCATCCCAAAACAACATATTGCAACAAATCGAATGCAGAGGCAGCTGAGAGAATCCAGCTGTCTTGTATTAAGTCAATCATTTAAGATTTGCAAAAAATGTAAAACAGTGCTAAGCTTTTTACTAACTTTGTGGGGAAATATATTACTTATCATTAAATGTTACTCAGGTTATTTTGTAGTGAGTTTACAGTAATTAGTGAATTTTTAAAAATTTTCTGAGTTAGGGGTGCGTGATTGGATCAGTTGGTAGAGCATGTGATTCTTGATCTCGGGGTCATGAGTTACAGCCTCACATTGAAAATAGAAATTACTTTTTAAGGAAATTCATAAGTTAAATACTGTCTAATACAGGAAATACTAATAGTTAACATCCAATAGCACTGGAGGCAGTTTGTACGAGTTCATGAGAACAGATTGTTAAAAATTGGGGGAATTTCTGCAGGCTATTTATTAAAGAGCCAATATTTAAAAGTGAAATGATTTTTCATCTTTGGTGGAAATACATAAAATGGTATGCTGTCCCATGTATCTCTTTCCAGCTTCACATTCAGTTGACTTCCCATTGGAAGCTTGGTGTTGGTTGGGAATAGGAGTATAAGGGGGTCCTGAGACTCCATAAAGTGGAAGGAAAAAAACTTGAAAATGGCTGTTCCATATTTTGTAGGCTGAAATTCTTAAAATTACATTTTTTTAATTAATTAAAATTCAAACCTTCAAAATTCAAGTTAGATACAAGGCTGTCTTCACTATTTAACTGTATGTTTCATAATAGTCTGATATAGTTGGAATATAAAATAGACAACAGATTTTGCTTGTATCTTTAGCTTCCCTCATCCCAAATTTCCAAAGGGCAAAAAAAATGTAAAAAGGTAGAGGTTGGGACACCTGGGTGGCTCAGCAGTTGAGCATCTGCCTTTGGTTCAGGGCATGATCCTGCGGTCCCAGGATCAGGTCCCAAATCGGGCTTCCTGCATGGAAGCCTGCTTCTCCCTCTCACTGTGTCTCTGCCTCTCGCTCTGTGTCTTTCATGAATAAGTAAATAAAAATCTTTAAAAATAACAGTAATAATAATTTTAAAAGATTTAAAAGGTAGCGGTTGTATACCAAATATGCAAAGATAAAATATCAGATAAAATAGAGAAGATTGTTTAGTTTTTCTAAAACTACATTGATGAAATAAGGGAAGAACCTTGTAGGGACATCTGGAATGTCTTTTATTGAGTTCATTAGGAAAAAGTCTCAATTTACCAAGTATGTTTAAGGGGCTGTAGTTAAAATACCTCTCCAACCTTCAGGTGGATTTCTTCAAAATAAAAGAACTCTGGATAATGAATAAATAGAAGTCTAAAAGACCTACCAAACCAGTAATAATGGTCATTTCTGCAAAACAGATTTGGAATTGGGAGTTGAGAGAGTTCTACTTTGTACCTTGTGAACAGATTGACTTTGTTAGAAATGTGTAATTTTTTTAAAAGCCTGTGTCTGTACTGACCATAAAATACTGCTTTGCAGAATGTACCACATTGGTCTATAGGCAGTTACACTAATACTTACTGGTTTTTGGCATATTTAAGTGCAAGGATTCATGTGTGGACAGAAGAGACCTTTTCGATTAATGTCCATGCCTCCAATCTAAGTCCTTTGTCATGTGGTCGTTAACCCCTCTTGAAATCTTTTACATACCCTCTTCTAAGCTATAATAAACTAGCTGTAGTTCCCCAAATGTGCATTTTAAATTTCAGTAGCTAGGGCCAAATTGCTTTCCAAAAGTATGGCAGTTTCACATTCCCACCAATAGCACATCAAAGTGTGTTCCCAAGTGCTTGCCAATGCTGCATGTTACCAGTCTAACGTAAATCAAAGTATATTTAGTATGTTTTATGTGCTAAGGCAGAAGTGACATTAATTTTTGTATGGTTGTGCAAAAATTAGTATGGGTTGGGAATTCATTGATGAAGAGATTAAAAATTAATGCTTGTCTTTACCATAATTATTTTGGTTTGTTTTCTATCTAGGTACTTTTAAACTAGTAATAGAATTTTCTGAAGAGTATCCAAATAAACCACCAACTGTTAGGTTTTTATCCAAAATGTTTCATCCAAATGGTAAGTAACATTTTATTAAACTTCACAAATGATGGGGGGTGGGGATAGTTTTTTCCTTCCTTTTAAGAGTTGACCCATACTTCTCACTGCTAGGGGCCACTTCTAGATACTGCTTCCATGTCAGTATTAGCTACATTTTTGTACCCTAGAATCTTTAGAAGGTTCCAAATTTCAGGTAAGGTTTTAATACTTTTTATTTTAAGATTTTATATATTTATTTACGAGAGACCCACAGAGAGGAGCAGAGACAACATAGGCAGAGGGAGAAGCAGGCTCCCTTGTAGGAAGCCGGAAGCAAGACTCAATCCCAAGACCCTGGGATCATGACCTGAGCTCAGATGCTCCTATACTTTTGATTTTAAAATACTATCCATGTGTAGAAATGTGAAGGATACCAAAAAGAACTTGTCACTTAAAATTTAGCTTTTAAAAAACACAAAAAAGGGTGCCTGGGTGGCTCAGTCAGTTAAGCATCTGCTTTCAGCTTGGGTCATGATCCCAGGGTGCTGGGATTGAGCTCCACATCAGGCTCCCTGCTCAGCGGAGAGTCAGCTTCTCCCTCCTCTCCTCCCAACTTGTGCTCTTTCACTATTTCTGTCTCTCTCTCTCAGATAAATATTTTTTAAAAAACACAAATTAATGCTTATACAAAATTGAGGTCATGTATATAAAATGACTTATTTTAATATATTGAACATCTTTCCTTGTTAAATATCCTTTGCATCATTTTTTTCTTTTGCATCATTCTTAATGGCTGCAAAATGTTCTCTGCGATTATCATAATTAATGTATGTCCAGTTGGTGATTTTCAGGTTTTTTTTTTTTTTGTAAGACTTTTAAATTTTATTTTGAGAGACTGCGAGCGTGAGTTGGGAGAGGGAGAAAGAATCTTAAGTAGGCTCCACACTCAGCAGAGCCTGCCTTGGGGCTCTGTCTCATGACCCGGAGATCAAGACCTGAACCAAAATCAAGAGTCAGTTGCTTAACCAACTGAGCCACCCAGGTACCCCAAGTTTTTTGTAATTTTATTTAAAGATTTTATTTATTCATTTATGAGAGACACAGAGAGAGAGAGAGGGGCAGAGACATAGGCAGAAGGAAGAGCAGGCTCCCTGTAGGGAGCCTGATAAGGGACTCGATCCCAGGACCCTGGGATCACGACCTGAGCCAAAGGCTCAACCACTGAATCCCCCAGATGCCCCTGTTTGTAATTTTAAACAGCACTTTGAACATTCTTGAAAAATTTTCCCAAATACCTGTGAGAGTATTACAGAATAAATTTTTAGAAGTGGTATTATTGGGTAAAAAAATTCATACATTGAGACGCCTGGGTGGTTCAGCGGTTGAGCATCTGCCTTTGGCTCAGGGTGTGATCCTGGAGTCCCAGGATTGAGTCCCAAATCGGGCTCTTGCAGAGAACCTGTTTCTCCCTCTGCCTGTGTCTCTTCCTGTCTCTCTCTCTGTCTTTCATGAATAAATAAATAAAATCTTTTTTTTTTTTAAGTTCATATGTTTTTAAGGCTTTTTAAAATATAGTTTTCCATTTTTTTTTCTCATTTCTATTTTCATTTGGAGAAATTTTTTTTATTCCTATTTACCATAAATGCTGAGTGACTCTGTGTAATTGATATGCTCTTCCGTAACTTCTTGTTCACTTCTAATGCATGTATATTTCTGGATTACAAATTAGAAAAGTTATTTTCCAAAATATTTAAGCTTTCCATTTCGTAGCCTTTGCTCATTTAAATATGGACTTCTCCATCAGTTAACTTAGTTTTAGAAGGAGTCAGTTTACATTTATTCCACTTTAGTTTTGTCTGACTTAGACTTGTTATTGAATTGACCCACAATATAGTAAGGTTTTGTAAATCAAGGTGGGAAAGACTGTAGAATGTGCAGAGGGGATCTGTGTATAGGTGTAGTATTTTCATCCTTTTGTATTAACAATGGTTTATAACAATGTATTATATATACATTGTATTATATACAATTTAACAATGTATTATAACAATGGTTTCTCTTTGTCTTTTATCAGTAGTTTTATTAACTTTCTGGTCTACCTTTTAAACATCTTTACTTGAAATATAATTCACGTATCATGCTGTTCATTCATTTAAATTTTACAACTCAGGGAGTTTTGGTACACGGAGTTGTGCAACCATCACCCTATCAATTTTAGAACATTTTCATCTCCAAAAAAATCCCATGACAGTTGGCACTCACTCCCTTTTCTCCCAGCACCCTAGCCCTAGGCAGTTGTAGTTTCTTTATAGATTTGCCTGTTAGGGGGGTGCTTGGGTGGCTTAGTTGGTTAAGCATCTGCCCTCGCTCAGGTCATGATCTCAGTGTCCTAGGATAGAGCCTGGATTGGCCTCCCACACTCAGTGGCAAGCCTACTTCTCCCTCTCCCTCTGCCCTTCCTCCTGCCCATGTTCTCTCTCTCTATTTGAAATAAAATCTTAAAAAAAAAAAAAAAGGAAAAAAAAAAGATTGCCAGTTATGGACATTTCATTAAAATGAAATCTTATAATAAATATAGTCTTTTGTGACTACTACTTTTAGCTGGGATAGTTTTTCAGGATTCATCCATGTTGTAACTATATTTATTCCATTTCCTTTTATTGCTGAAATTTCGTTTTATGGGTATATACTATACTTTGTTTACTCATTTGTCAGTTGATGTTTATTTCTTGTTTGCTTTTGGATTACTTCTTAGAAGTAGTTACTAGTTCAGAATTTTAAAATCATTTTGTACTTTTATGGATTTTACAGGGGTGATCATTGTTCTTTAGGCTTGCCAAGTTTGATGTTCATGCGGGATAAATACTAGGCAGTTGACTGGGCTGCTTTAAAGTGGAGCTTTAAATCTGCTCTAAAACTAGTAAGTCGGGCAGCCCCGGGTGTCTCAGCGGTTTAGCGCCGCCTTCAGCCCAGGGCGTGGTCCTAGGGTCCTGGGATCGGGTCCCGCGTCGGGCTCCCTGCATGGAGCCTGCTTCTCCCTCTACCTGTGTCTCTGCCCCCCTCCCCCGTGTGTCTGTCATGAATAAATAAAATCTTTAAAAAACAAAACAAAAAACTAGTAAGTGGAAGTAGCTAGCACATGAATGGTGATTGAGGCCATGAGAGTGAATAACTATGCCCAGAAAGTATATATACAGGAGGGCAAGAAGGAAGAGGATTGAGAGGGCCCTGAGAAATGACAGTATTTAGGGATCCCTGAGTGGCGCACCGGTTTGGCGCCTGCCTTTGGCCCAGGGCGCGATCCTGGAGACTCGGGATCGAATCCCACGTCGGGCTCCCGGTGCATGGAGCCTGCTTCTCCCTCTGCCTGTGTCTCTGCCTCTCTCTCTCTCTCTGTGACTATCATGAATAAATAAATAAAATCTTTAAAAAAAAAAAAAAAAAAGAAATGACAGTATTTAGATATAATTTGCCTCCTCTTCCCCCCAAAAGCCTTACTTAGTTGTGTCTTTAGGTAGAGGATCTGGCTTGCTCCGTGAAACTTTCCAAAGTTTGAAAGTATAACATTTAAATGCATTTATTCTTTGTCAACACAGCAGTTATGGAAATTTGTCATATAGACAGAGTCCCACAAGCAGGTAAAAAAATTTATTCAGTTTCAGAGGGAGGAGAACCTTCCAAATATTAAAGACTTAAAATCTATTAATCACTTGATTTTTAGTTTATTTTTTGAGTATGAAAGGAATGCATATCGTAAAAACAAATCCTGAAATACAAGAATCCTTTTATTTACAGAGAGCCAGTACTTATATTCTGGCATTTAGTCTTACAGATGTTTTGTGACTACACAAAATGTCAAAATAGTTACGTGGTTCAAATGAAAATATTTAAATATTTTGTAAAAAAAGGACATCCTCTAAAAATGGAATCTTAGGTGTAATGCATTGTGGAGGTCTTTCTGCATTAGTTAACAGAAGGTAGATATGTATCATTTCTCTTGGCTACATTGCTGTTGGTTATGTGATATGAATGTACTATTATTTAGCCAGTCACTTCTTTATGAACCACAAGGTAGTTTCTAATTTTATACTCTTATAAACAGTATTACAGTGAACTTCCTATAAATAAAACTTCGTATGTTCACACTTACTTGTTTTAGAAGTAATTTCTGGGAATGTAATTATGATGTTAAAAAATAATTTTTTTTTCCGGAGCTTTATTTAAGGAATTTAGAAATAGGGGATTTAAAAAGATTGTATAGAAGATGGGTATTTGAAAAAATTTAATTGTAGCAAAGCCTCCTGACAAAAAGATGCAAAATAAGAGACCTTAGTTATAACAGTGGTTTTTCTGTGAGACAAGAGGGTTTGGTAAATAATGATTCAAAACTTCTGACTGGGCCAAGCATTCTGTTTGTGGCAAAGATTTCTCTTTAACTGTTAAATATGATAAAGTCAATATGTAACCAATTTTAGTATTGTCTTTACAGTGTATGCTGATGGTAGCATATGTTTAGATATCCTTCAGAATCGATGGAGTCCAACATATGATGTATCTTCTATCTTAACATCAATTCAGGTAAGTGTATGTTAGGTTGCATCATGAATTTTCAAAATTCTGTGGGATAGTCAGCTTCTTTAGGAGTCAGCTTCTTTAGGAGCAGTCTAAAGACCACATGAGCAAACTTTGCTTCCTAGCACCCATGTAACCAATATCACAGTTTAGATAATCCCATGATTTTCAGACAGCTGGTCTGCTTTTCTGTCTCTCTTTCTCTCTCTTTTTTTTTTTTTAGGTTTTTATTTTATTTATTCATGAGAAATAGAGAGAGGCAGAGGGAGAAGCAGGCTCCATACAGGGAGCCCGATGCGGGACTCGATCCTGGAACCCCAGGATCATGCCCCGAGCCAAAGGTGGATTGCTCAACCACTGAGCCACCCAGACATCCCTGGCCTGCCTTTCTCTTAGTGATCACATTGGATCAAACCTACAGTCATTTTCCTGGTCCTTGTGTAAATCAAGTGTTCTCACAGGTCAAGTATTATTTATGACCATCAAGGATAGCTAGAGGATGTGGAGAAGGAAAACTCTTCTTGGAAATAAAGATGATTGCTTAGAAAAACCATAGTGACCTCAGGAAACTGCCAAGTGCAGAGAAGCATTAAGTATGTTATCCCCATCCAAGAAATCCTTTTTTAAAAACAGATAGTGTAACCATTTGCCAAACCAGTCTGGCAGATTATTTCAGAGTTGACCCTGAATGACAGTTTTAGAAGTAAAGTGAGGGATGTTTTAGTTTATGTGGGTGTAAAAGGAGCAGAAGTCAAATTTTGGTTTGTGATATTTTTAAAACTTTTTCTGTTGTATTTCTGCTTTAATTCAAGTCATTGTATAAACATTTTGAACTTCCCTATTTCATTCTCTTGATGCTAGGTGTATATATTTTCTATATTAAAGGAAACAAGATTCCCTACCCAGCTTACTATCAGACATTTGCAAAGTAAACCATAAAAATAAAGTTTAACTTTGGAAAATGTTAGTTGCTGTGCTATTTCCAAGTATTGTATATTATTATACAATAATTAATATTATACAACTAACTAATGTTAGTTGCTGTGCTATTTCCAAATATTGTATATTAACCAAATCAAGCTGTTTATTTCCTGGCTAATGCTTAAGTATGTTAAAGAAGAATATTCTGGGGCATCCTGGGTGGCTCAGCGGTTTAGCACCACCTTCTGCCCAGGGTGTGATTCTGGATACTCGGGATTGAGTCGCACGTCGGGCTCTCTTCATGCAGCCTGCTTCTCCCTCTGCCCCTCTCTCTCTCCCTCTCTCTCTCTCTCTCTCTCTCTTTCTGTGTCTCTCATGAATAAATAAATCTTAAATATATATATATATTCTTTTCCAATTTCCTTGAAATTAGAGGTCTGCAGTTGAGTACTGTGTTTTGGAAGCGTCAGTTCTTTAGCAGCAGGAAATTATTAAATTGATCAAGCCATTTCTGAAAGTATTTAAGACCTAAAAATACAGAAGATATACTAATATCTGCCATTTCTTTCCTGAGTAATTTGTTCTTTTATACAACCTCTATGCTCCATATCTGACCCATGTTAATGTAAAGAGCAATTCAACTAATCCTTTTTTCCCTTTTCTCTTTCCTTTCAGTCTCTGCTGGATGAACCGAATCCAAACAGTCCAGCCAATAGCCAGGCAGCACAGCTTTATCAGGAAAACAAACGAGAATATGAGAAAAGAGTTTCGGCCATTGTTGAACAAAGCTGGAATGATTCATAATAGACAACTGGTCTGTTAATTTTTTTCATCATTGTTGTGTATAATTTACCTCTCAGTAGAAAGGCTAACAAATTTTAAGTGCCACAGGTTTTAAGGATTCTGCAGAAAAAAAAAGTCCTTCAGTTTAGAACCTACAAAAGCTTGTGTATCTTGATTAATGTACTTTTTATTGCATGGTGTGAACTAAGTTATTGCTTACATAAATTTGTAATATATCCTGTTTGTATTTTTTTCCAAGTGTATAATGTTGGTGTGGAGTTTTCATGACAGAATAATACACATTTTGTAAATCTGTACTTTTTTCAAATATTGAATGCCTTATTTTTGAATTCTTTAGATTTTTAAATTGGAGAAAAGCACTTAAAGTTTTTTATATATGAATATTACATGTAAAGCTGTTAAAATACATAACTTCAGTGCAAGAGACTTTGTCACTTATTTCCTTATCTGTTTAGGAGGGGTTAATAAGTCTCTAGCTCTCCATCAATTGATAGTAGTTTCATTTCCAATTTCAAAAGAACAGATTTATATTTTATCAAGAAATTCTTCAAATTTGATTCTAACCACCAATTATAATTTTCAAACTTTATTTTGAATGTTTGAATGAAACTATATCCATTTCACTTGAGCAATTATAGACATAACTGGTTTGATTCTGTCCAACTCTGTATTTAGGCCACTTGTTACTGTTTCTTCATGCACTACTTACTGTTAAACTGTACCTTTTGCAATTTCACAGTTTGTACCTCTGCCATGAGGAATTGGCACCTCTACGGGAATAGAGAGCTAATGCAACTTACTTTGCTGCTTGATAGCACTTTAAAAGATTTTTGATAATGAAGAAAGTAAAACAGTAAACATTTATTAAAATTCACGCCCCACTATTAACACTGAGTAAGAATTGGTTGCATTGGTTTAGTAAGGCAGATACTTGGAAGGATTCTTGGTGTAACTTAAAATATTTGAAAACTGCCTTTTAATGCAATTGCATATGTTTATTCTGGAAAAATGTTTTAATATCAGGGCCTGCTGAGTTGCTTTCTCTTGTGGAGATTTTTTTTTTTTTTAATCTCCTAAGTTGTATAAAAGTTGTACTGCATCTTAGTTTACTGGATAAATTTAAAACACAGTATTGTAGAAAGCTTATACAAAGCTATCCTATGCCTTCAAATAGTACAGAAAATGGAAAATATACAAGTAAATTCTGTTGAACCACCTGTGTAGTCTTTCTAGTAGTTAAAAACAGCTATTTGAGTAACCCCAATAGTTTCTTGTCCTGTTCTTACTAGTTTAGTAAGCTAACAGCTTCTCTGTTGGAAGACTGCAGGATGGCAGTGTCTACAGCTTCTATTTATTAAGCCAAGTTTGACACTGGAAGACTAAATGTTGATGTTTCCCTTTAAAAGTTATTACTTGGCAAATTTGGGAGTAATTGTATGGTCTTAGAAAGCTTTTCATACAAATGAGAGTCCATTCACTGGAATTAATGGCCAAAAAAAAAAAAAAAGATGCTTACAGTTACTTTTTTGGTCATAGTAAATGTGATGCTTTCATATTCAGCTCTGAGACAAAGTGTAGCTTCTGGAGACATTTACTCCAATGACTGACTCTTAATATACAGTAGGTATACGAGAGTCTCCCCTCTTATTTTATTAAATGCTGTTTGTACTGCTTCAAAATCTATTTTTATCCTAATCTCTTTTCCTTTCCCTATGTAAAATTGAAATATTTCAAGTATTGATACTTAGAAGGGGGTTACATCTCACTTTGCAGGAAGTCTCTGAGCTCTAGGTCCTAAATTCAACACCTAAAACCACCTAGTTCACATTCCCACTGGAGAAAATTCTTAGGAATATTCCTCTCCCAATTACTCCTCCATTTTTTTCTTCAGCTTTGGAACAGATTCCTGTTTCTTTAGTTAAGTACTAGATGTAAACCTTTAATTTACAAGGTTATACCGTACTAAAAAGGTTTAATTTTAAACTAGGTAAATCTTCTAAATGTGTGGCATAGCAGGAGGCTAGAACTAAGTTAACAACTTATTTTGGTATGAAGCTGGATTCATGCTAAAGTTTAAATGCATTTGTGGTGCATTTTCTCTGCAGTAGTACTAACATAGAATGCTCTGTGCACATGGCACTATTCGAATCACTTTAACGTATATGACCACATTTCAGACACACGGTAATCCTGTGAGGTTGGTACAAGTTATATTACAGATGAGTGTAGTGTACAGACAGATTAAGTGACTTGCTCAAGATCAAGCTAGCAAGTGATAGAGCTGAGATTTGTATCTGGGCAATCTGGTCTTTTAGCCAAGAAGTAGACTATTCCTTAAGAGATATTAAGGGATTGAGTTCTGTTTTAGAAAATCTATTAGACTTTAATATGTCCTCCTGTTTTTAAAAATACTAATCTATTAGTCTAATTATTTAAAGTCTAATAGACTTTAAAATGCCCTCCCATTTTTAAAAATACTTGAGTTTAGACTTGGGTACAGACTGGTATCTACCCAGTGAAGACATTTTCTCGACCACCATTTTCTCCCTCTTCATTTTTGTTTTGCATATAGGAACACTTTCTAGTCTCTGATATAAAAGACCTATGACTTTTCTATAAACCACATTTTTTCCCCTTCATCCTTCAGTCAGTACCAGTCCCCACACCAATAAAAGTTCCACGAATAACTTCTAAAACTGATCTAAAAAGTCTTATTCCTGTAGGTGGAAGATAGTGGGGAAAAAATCTATTAAAGGTGCCTTATTTAATAACTGTATTTTCTGCTCAGTAAACAAAGTACCTGTCTACTTCATTGATTCACTTAGTACTCCTAAGAAAGAACCCTGGGACTCATAAAGTACAATTTAGAGTGATGTCTAAGATATTTTGAGCTCTAAGTTCTCCCAGGTTTTAAGAGATAGGGATCAACTTTTTAGGTCTCCATGGTATTTATTACAATTCCTTTCTTCTTGCATTTAGTATAATGCAGAGTCCCAAGGGAATCTCAGTTATGTGGGGATTATTATGTAAATAGAAAAGTCAGTAGTTGGAAAGCTTTAAAGGTAAATGAAATTGTCCAAAGAGCAAGGGCCTTGTGCCAAGGGTAGCCCTGTTACTTCAGTTCCCATCTAGTTAGGAAAAAAACAGCATCTGTCCGATAGGAGTAAAAAGATTAGTTATCTTTAGTTCAAGTGTATGACAGAGAAGAGAGATTAGAAACAAAGTTTTATTGTTTACTTCTCTATCTTTGAAAAAGAAGATAGAAGTGTGTGTGCCATTCCTCTTTCAGTAATTTTCCTACCTCTCCCTTCCCCCAGCTGCATTGGTTTAAAACGGTTTTAATAATGTCTTGAGGTTTTTACATCTCCTATTCATAGCATGGGCTAGGACTTTTTTTTAGTTGGGCCAGGAAGACCAAATGAGCTGTGCCTTGCATAAACCTTTTTGAGTATATGACCACCTCAAGCTCAGCAACGTGAGCTCCTTGCCAGTTGAAATCAAGAACCCTGGAAAGAAGGGCTCCAAGCTTCCTCGTTGGCATATGGAGGATTCAGGCTGGGTGAAAAGCCTGTGTGGGCTTTCAGGAACTGCCACTGAGTTGAGTGGTAAAGCTTGGCCACATGATGCTTTTATCAGTCACTTGTAGAATAATATGTTTGAAAAGACTAGAGAGAATGTACTCTGCTGACAAAGCAAATAACTTTTTAGCTGGTTAGAGAAGTCTTTATATGGTGACAGTCTTGGTTTACAAGTATGATGCTTCTGCAGTGTTTTGCGGAAAGATGTTTTTAGCCATCTAAATAAAGTCTTACCTGGAAGACTGGGATCCTTAAAGCTGCTGGGTTGGGTACTTTTCTAGAGAGGATCAGAGCTTATCTCTAAAAGGATCTCCTCAGGGTCCATCAACCTTTACCATTTAGTTGTCAGTCTTCTGGGATGCAGGAGGGTTTCTGTGGTGTCTTGAAGGCTGCCAAAATGCAAACATTAAGAGCACTTAAGGCAGACCTCTTAATGCTGCTTCCTGTCTACAGCCGAAGGTGTAAGTTGCCCTTTCCCTTCCCCCTTTACGAACCAGGCCTTTGGCCAAGAATAGCACCGCCCACCAACTGAATTGGACTGGCTGCACTCCTGAATAAGAGAATGCCAAATGCAGAGAGGTTTATACCTCTTTGGCCTCTGTATAGTCATTTTACAAAACTGAGTTGGGAGATTTTATGTTACTGTGGTAGTTGTGAGTATAAAGACCACAAGAAACTGGAAGCTTCTTGTCCTGGTAATATCCTGGGCAGAGAATAAGAAAAGAAATCAGATTCCAGCCCATGTCAGCTAAGGCCAAAGGCTTGGAATATCACCTCCAAATAAAAGCTGGATTAGTAATCTTGCTGTTTTAGTGGGCTGTGGTTATAAGCCTGTACCGGCACAAGCACCTGAATCTGGTTTCAGGTCGAGACTCCTCAGAACAGTTGGAAGGTTGCCTTTAGAAGGAAGACAGTGTCGATCCCAGGGATGAGTACAAGGGATCTTTTGCAAGCCAGCAAGAGATTGATGAACCCATCTGTCCAGGGAGACAGTTCCCCTCCCTGGCTTTTATTAGCCCTTACACGTTGGTTCTTTGATGGGCTACATATTCCTTTGCACAGAGCAGCTCGAGAATAGCACAGTCCTCAGGGCACTCTCTCAAGACCAAGTGTGACAGATCAGGTTATAAGAGCAACAATACAAGTACAGTTCCAAAGATCGGAATATAAATCCAAATAAAAGGAACCTCCTTTTCAGGTAGCCTCTGGAAATACGTGCACAGGCCTGGGCAGGAGGCCAGTAGGACAGCAGAGAACATCCAGGATCCTAGCTCCAAATCCTCTGGAGACACTGATTAGCAGGTTTCTGGGTTTTGTTATAAAAGGAAAAAGTAGTCATAAAAAATAATTTGGTAAACGCAAAAGTAGAAGGAAGCATGAGTCATTGTCTTGCCACCTGAGAAGTTGAAAACAACTGGTTTAAGGGGAAGTGGGACTGTAGGTGATAGTCCAAGCCCAAGTGTTCCCAGTCATCTGGGGCCCACAACTCACACCAAGTGGTACAGTCTCATCGATTTACGCGGTGAGACTTGGGCAATCTGCAGTGCAGCCGGTTATAGGGCAAAGGCCATGTTCATGGAGAAAGGAGCATATCCTCTGCCTTTGCAAGCCCCAGACCCTAGATCCAGGTGGTACAGGGGTTCCAAGGTGCCTAGTGTTAGAGGAGAACTGCGGTGGACCTGTAAGCTCTGGCCATCTGCTGACCCTCTCTCCTCATCCCAGAGGTTCTGCTTCTACCTCCCTCTCCAGGACTGCCAGGCATTTGATTGAGTCTACATCGTTCAGGGCCTGCTGGCATTCATTTTGTCAGCGTAACTACATAGTACTTAATGGGTGCCAATTCATGTTCAGCCCTACTCCACAACTGGAACTGAAGTGATCTGCCCTTCTGCAGCCCTGGGGATGGAGCCTGGTCTTGTGGGGCTTATTGTGGCTGCTCATTTTTCTTCTGTGTAAGTTTGTTATTTAAAACATGTTGTGTTTTCCCCACTTGGCCTCAAAGGGAGAGAAGGGTTGGAATGAAGCAGGGACAGCTCACTAAATGCCAGGTACTTAAAAAGGAAATTTTCCACTGAATCCTCCAATAAAGATCAAAGTTAAAAGGATGAGGGCAGCCCTGGTGGCTCAGCGGTTTAGCGCCTAGCCCAGGGTGTGATCCTGGAGTCCCGGGATCGAGTCCCATGTCGGGCTCCCTGCATGGAGCCTGCTTCTCCCTCTGCCTGTGTCTCTGCCTCTCTCTCTCTCTGTGTGTCTCTCATGAATAAATAAAATCTTAAAAAAAAAAAAGTTAAAAGGATCATCCCCCACACACACACTTTGAAGATCCTTACACTGAGGTGAAGTAAATCAGGAAGAAATTCTCTGCCAGTTCACATCTAGGTTCAGTTAGATATTCTTAATATGAGAAGATGTCAAAGAGAAAGGAAATGCAGCCTAAGCAGTGAGATTCTGGTCCTAGGATTCACAGCAAAGCAAAGGCTTTAGTAATCAACAGGCCTAAGAGTTCAAGGTTGAACTGTTAATTGCCCTTTCACTAAGCCAGGACGACCAAGACCTGCCTCAAGATGCCCTAACAGGGCAGCCCGAGTGGCTCAGCGGTTTAGCACCGCCTTCAGTCCAGGGCGTGATCCTGGAGACCCAGTATTCCAGTCCCACGTGAGGCTCCCCGCATGGAGCCTGCTTCCACTTGGATTATTTCTAAAGAGCCACCCATCCTTGCTTGACAGTACTGTCAAGGAAGAAAGTTCTGGTTCACATGCCTGTGACTAGGATATGTTAAGCTAATTTATAGTTCCTTCTAAAGGGAACTTCATAGTATCAATCTTTCTTTCTTGATTCCTAAGGGAGTCTGTTCAGATGATGTGTGTGTGTGTGTGTGTGTGTGTGTGTGTGTGTGTGTTTAAGATTTTATTTATTCATGAGAGACAGAGAGAGGCAGAGATAGAGGCAGAGGGAGAAGCAGGCTCCATGCAGGAAACCCAATGTGGGACTCGATCCCAGGACCCTGGGACCATGACCTGAGCCGAAGCCAGACACTCAACCACTGAGCCACCCAGGTGTCCTTCAGATGATATATTTTGTTACCCCCACTTCTTCAGCTGGTCCTCCTGTCTGTGGGCAAGGCTTCAGGCCGACCGACCTCCCTGACAAGAGCACATATGCAAAGAACTCTGTCCCTACTGCTGGCATCGTGAGAAAAACAACCAAAATGAGAAAGGGTAGCCAACACACACTGCCACCCCTAGACCTGGAAGTCCTAACTTGGAAGGGACAGAGTAAACTTTGGGGAAGAAACAGAATCTTGTCTGGCTTGCTTTTCACTTAATCAATAAATAGGCTCTTTAACGTGCTTGCTACGTATTTATTTTAATGAAAAGCCCAGAGAGATTTTTTTCTTCCCCCAGAGTTTATGTAACATATAATTTTTACATAATATATATTATGTATATGTAATATATATTTTGTAACATTTATTTATATAAATATGCGTGTATATATACACACACACACACATCTATAATCTCCATGAAGGCAGTTTTCTTGTTGTGCATTCAGCATTCATTAAAGGAAGCAATTTCCATGACTGTTTAAGTTCTAAAACTCTTGCCTCTTAAAGATCTGTGTTTAGTCCTACAGAACCAAAAGGTGTCCCTGAACTAGTCAACGATGAGAGCCATGACTAGATGATATACTTAGACCGTAGTCTTCAGACTCCAGAAGTTGACAGGCTCTTTCCAGACAAGAATACCCAGCAGAGACTTTAGAGCGAAGAACAGAGAAACACAGAATTACCTGACATTTAGAATAATATAAATCTCATTTCAGATGTGACAATGTATTTTCAGTGCCGTTTACTACAAATAGCAAAGCCTCAGGATGGGCAGGGGAAAATCCGTGCCTCTGCAAAGGTACAGAACTCATCAGGTGGGCTATAGACTCTAATGAATATTGTAAAAAAAAAAAAAAAAATTTTAAAAATTCTGGGTAACATAAAAGGGTATCATGGTTAACTGAGCACCCTAAACTGTACTGTTAGTACTTGCTTCTTACAAGGTCTTGAGACTTAAGTCTTGAACAGAAAAGATGCTCTCACACCGCCTCTCTTGTATTTCCCAACTTGTAATACGGTTTTTAAGCCTCACAAATTTGTATAGGTGACCAAAAGAGAAAGAGGCTAGGGTGCATGTGAGGAAGAGTCTCAGGCTCACTGAGCACTGGCATAGCCCTGCAACATCATTGTCTTTGCCACAGCTCTTTGTGCTAGGTATTTTTATGATCTCCATTTCCCAGGTAAAGCTAGGGAAAGAAGTCACTTGTCCAAGGTTATATCAGAGACCTTGACCTCACTTGGTCCACTCCAGTGATCACTACAGATTAGAGCCAGAAACTGCAGAGATGTGACCCATCCAAGGTGTGATGCCTGGCCTTAGGCTTGAGCGATGGGTGAGTCATGCCACTCGTCTGTTCTCAGGCAACATGCTCCCACAGCCAGCTCTCCTCGTCAGCATTTCTGGTTTTTTAATTATCTCGGTTTACTGTTGGTTAAGCTAAGACTGGGGCACTGTCTTATTCACTATTATCCCCAATACCAAGCTCAGTGATGAGTGAATCCTGCTGTGATTGTTATATTGCTGACCCCAAATGAAGTCCTTCCCTCAGTAATTATGCCTGGAGGTAATTTCTTTTTTCTTTTTTTTTTTTTTTTTCCTCCTGGAGGTAAGTTCTTAATGGTGAGTATTAAGTAAGAAATAGAGGGCTCCTGGCTAGCTCAGTTGGTAAAGCATGGCAACTCTTGATCTCAAGGTTGTAAGTCTGAGCCCCAACTTGAGTGAAGAGATTACTTAAAAATCTTAAAAAATAATGAATGTGAGTGGAAGAGGAGGGATAAAGAGAAAATTAACTAAAAGGGGAAAATTACTGTGAGAATTTCAGAGCAAAATAACATTGTACTAAACAGGTATTTCTTCAGGGGCTATATGCAAGGCAAACTCCTCAAGTCTAGAAGACCAAATCTTCAGGCTCCCTCCATAAAAAGAGAATGTGGGCTTTACTCAGCTGCCTGGGAGACCTCTAGAGATTCTATAAATCAGCTGGCTGCCTGGACTAAGCTGTGGCTTCTGGTGTCCATTTTTTTAAGATTTTATTTATTTATTCATGAGAGACACACAGAGACACAGGCAGAGGGAGAAGCAGGCTCCATGCAGGGAGCCTGATGTGGGACTCAGTCTCCAGGATCATGCCCTGGGCTACAAGCAGTGCTAAACCACTGAGCCATCTGGGCTGCCCTCTGGTGTCCATTTTAAAATATGGCCAGATGCCTTTCCAAAACTGCCTCTCCCCATGAGCTGGTAGGTACCTGAGGCCTATGACTTGATTCTTGAAAAAAAGATGGGATAAACTTCAGAAAGGAATATAATAAGAGCCGGTTTGCCTCAGTGCAAGGGGAAAAAGACCATAAAACAGAATCAGACTTGAAGATACATTATTAAAAAAATTCAAATTATAAAATTCATTACCTGCAGTTATTACAACATAAAAAAATAGGCATTTTTAACAAAAAGTTCGACATTCAAAAAATTTTTTAAAAAGGGCATGATTTATAAATACATAAATATCCATGCACACTTTTACAATGATAGCTACTAGAAGCATGAGACCTTTTAAAACTACAATCTAGACAAGATTGTCATTCCAACTGCCTTTTTCCTACATGCTGGAAATATCAGGGATCTTATGAGAGCTCCTGTGGTCAATGTCACATTCATCCCCACCTCCTTCCTGAGCCTGTAGCTGATGTTGAAAAATGTGATGAATCTTCTGCCTTAACTTTGATGCTGGGGAAAAAAGAGAAAAGGTTATTTTGCCATGTAGTCCAGCAAATCAAATTTATAAATTAAAACACAGCAGTGATATAATATTTATGTACTACTCAGATGGAAAGTAAACTCAGAAATTATTTTATTACATACAGAAAATTCAACAAAACATTTTAACATACTATCCATTTGGAAGCTAAAGCCTAATTTTTGTCTTGACACCTGTGATCTATAAATGTTCACAATTTAAAGTGATAACAGAAATACCTAAAATATAACTTTCTTCATGGCATGCTCTTCAGTGAAGGGTTCTAAAAGCAGAATCACACAAACACTTACTGTTCTAAATTAAAATCAGTTGAATCCAGGTAGTAATTCACAAGATTTCACACTGACTCAGGATATTTAGGAGATGTGAAGGTTATGTATTTCTGGATTTCACACTATTAGAAACTGTAAACGCATGTCTTCAAATAGTGGCGAACTGAAACAGATCTATTCTTTCTGGGTGCTCTCTAGCACCTTTGGTAAATTTAAACTTGGCTTTAGACAACTTCTAAGCTGGGTGTGAAGAAATCATGGTTGGCTGTCACCTTGTATTTGAATGGATTTCCTTAACATTTAGCAGTGGAAGTGAATCAATCTGAGAGTCTTTTTAGTAATCAGAGTTTTCAAGGTATGACCTATTTCCTAGCTAAGCCTGTCACTCCAGTCTTTTTGAGCAATGAAAAAGCAAAATTCCTCAGGAAAAAGAAAATGTAAAATGTCTTTCCCCTTTTAGGAGAATGCAGTATCACCTAAGGAAACCATCATTACTCCAAAGGAAAAGAAAATCCCCTAAGACATCTTTCAGATTTCCCACAGGACAGACCAAGACTACAGCAGCACAGAAGCTGCCACAGCTTTGGCTGCTCCAAGTATGGTCTTTGACACAAGGTGTTGGCATGTGACTTACTCATCCTGGGCACCAGGTAACAGACTGCATATGGGGTCAGATACATTTTCTAGCTTTTTCTCTTTCTAGTGGATAAAGGGAAAAGGTAGCTCCACTAATCTGACAGGCTGTATTTGTTTTAATACAAATACTGCTGCCTTAAAATCTTTCACCAAGGGAGTGGCTATTCCATTACCTTAGACCTTGCCAAGACTGGACACAGTGCACAGAAAAGAACTTATTGAAATGCAAGTATGCTTGTTTTCCTACCTTCTCATTCACATTTCATATTCAGTCACTTTCCATACTGCCATTTTTCTTGTTGGATAAAAATGTTCTCAGGAAAAATGGGCCAAGAAAGTAAGTTAACAAATTCTTTCTGTGAGCCAATAATGATAGCTTTCTAGTTAATCATTCCTCTTTTTCTCCTTAAGACAATGGCTTGGAAATATTAACTCTGACAGTCGTAGTAATGACACCCTTCCTGAGTGAGCTGCTGCTGTTACTGTTTGCTAGTGGGTAAAGCTGGTCCACCACAAAGGCTCCTCGTAGGTGTCTAGGGATGACTGAGATAGATAACTGAGATTGTTTGCTCAATGAATTTGAATCCATAGAAAAATCATACACTGCAACTGCTTGATAAATACCACCTGTCAGAGAACAATGCTCATTTCTTAGATCAAAAAAAAGAAAGAGTTGGATAGACTACAAAGATTTATTTGCCTCAAAACTACAGAAAAATATATATATACTTTTTTTTAAATATATTTATACTTTTTTTTAAAGAAATTATGTCCTAAGTTACCTTCACTGTCCAGTCTCAAGATGCTAACGATACCAGATGACTCATTTCTACTTGCTAGCTAGCATTAAGACCCACCTAAACTCTAATTTTAGAGCTAGAGATCTATTCCAGGCAGAACTACGACAGACACTTTCAGGTGCATGGCTCACTATCAAGGTTTTTTTTTTCTTTTTTTTTTTCTTGGTATGAGGGCTGGCAATGTTGCTTAATGTTCGCCAGCCTCTATTACATGCAAAAACTTCAGGCAAGAAACAAAAGAACTGCTGGGAAGTTCCCATGAATCTTTCCAGTGGCCTCCCAGGGTGGCCTTCAATGGAGAAGGGACAGCCTTCCACACCACACAAGTCTGTCATGGCACATGCGTCAGAAGATTCCTTCTCAGGATTGAAGTATCTAGAAATCTAGAAGAGTCTTAAAAACTGGCAAAGTTACAAAATTAATTTACAATTAACAGATTAGAGAAACACCCTGGCCCAACATACATACATATATTTTCTTCACATTGGTCTATGGACATACCTATCAATTACAAAGTCTTAGTCTCCCCTGGTCTGCGATTCAAACACCATGAAGGGTTTATCTCTAATATCTCTAATATTCCAGCATAACTAGAAAGACTACAGCTATTTACAAGACAGAAGTACAGGGGTGCCTGGGTGGCTCAGTCGATTAGGTGTCTGCCTTTGGCTCAGGTCATGATCCCAGGGTCTTTGGATCAAGCCCCACATTGGGCTCCTTGCTCAGGGGGGAATCTGTCTCTCTCTCCCTCTGGCCCTCCCTCCCAGTCATTCTCTCTCTCAAATAAAATCTTTAAAAAAGAGAAGTACAACAAAAAAATTGATTTGAAAAAACAAGTTTTGGGAATGCCTGGGTGGCTCAGCAGTTGAGCATCTGCCTTTAGCTCAGGGTATGATCCCGGAGTCCTGGGGATGGAGTCCTGCATCGGGCTTCCTACATGGAGCCTGCTTCTCCTCCCTTTGCCTATGTCTCTGCCTCTATCTCTATGTCTCTCATGAATAAATAAATAAAATCTTTAAAAAAAAAAAAAAAGAAAAGTTTTAAGGAGGTCAAAATACCTCTTGGGAGTAAAAAGCAAAGAAAGAATCTGCCACAAGCAGTTAGGAAGTAAAAGCTCATTCTTCTCCTGCCTATCCCTCCTGGTGGAGTGCACTCAGGTAGCCAGCAACTATCTAGTTGTGACGGAGCCCTAAGGAACCTCACCACTATGGGACACTGATGGACTGCCCTGATATTTTTTTAAAGTATTACATGAGACAACCCAAAGAGTCACAAACTTCCAATTCCTGACCCCAAATCCAGATTTTTTTTTTTTTTTAAGATTTTACTTATTCATGAGAGATACAGAGAGAGAGGCATAGACATAGGCAGAGGGAGAAGCAGGCTCCCCAGGAGGAGCCTGATGTGGGACTCAATCCCAGGACTCCGGGATCACGCCCTGAGCCAAAGGCAGACACTCAACCACTGAGCTACCCAGGCATCCCCCAAATCCAGATTTTAAATAGTACTTTCTTTAGCAAAACTATCTGAAATCAAGTGGGGTGTACTATTTGAGACTGAAGTACTTTCTGGGAAGCTAAGGCTTTGATTAGTTCCTTGATATCCATACAGAAGGGAACCTCTTTATACACCCTACCTAAACAAGACCCAACAGGAGTGAGGAAAGGATTTACCTATGTTTCTGAGGACAGAAATAAAACAGGGGCCTGCAGCCTTTCACTCTCTTGTTCTGGTCAATTTTGTAAGCATTTTCTGAGCTGCTCTTAGATAAGTCTACACTAGGTTTTGGAGACATGATTAAAACTTTAGGCACCATCTCTTCCCTCGAGAAGCTTACAACCTAGAGGCCTAGGTAGAGTGCAAAAGAAACAAACTTTGGGGGAGAGGAAGCAATTAATTCTGCCTGAAAAGGCCCAGGCAAATGAGAAAAAACATGTCTAGGGATACCTGGGTGGCTCAGTCGGTTAAGTGTCAGACTTTGGCTCAGGTCTTGATCTCAGGGTCCTGGGTCGGAGCCCTCCATCTGGCTCTGCACTGAATAGGGAGTCTGTTGGAGACTCATCTCCCTCTTTCTCTGCCCTCCCCGCCCCCCTACTGCTCATGCTTGCTCTAAAATAAAAATCTTAAAAAAAAAAAAAAGCAGGTCTTAGGGGATCTTGAAAAGCCATTGGGATGCCCAGCTTTCTACCATCATCTGAGCTGCTTTCTACCACACTCTCCAATGCTCTAGCACCAGAACCCAGATACAAGGCTCCACAGGCAATAAACTCACCATGTAAAGTCCTCAATCTCAGATCAGACTAAGTCCTACAGAACAGGGAACAGCTGTATGTGGGCATTATTCCATCTACATTCCCATCAGCAAGTCAGATGGGCCAAACAAGTCTTATTAGGTCCTTACCCATTGGGGTAAAGATGAATTAATGTTACCAACAAGATTTTTTAGTAAGTGGAAACTGTAGCACTCTCACCACAAATTAAAAATTAAGCAAAAAGCTCAAAACAATGTTCATAAAGGAAACTTAGAGGCTGAATTTATCTATTACTCCACTAACAACGTATAATTTAGTTATCTAGCTATGAAAAGGTTTATACCATTTACAGAGAAAGAAAAGTGAAAAGGCACCTAAGTGTCCACAGATAAATGAACGGATAAAGAAAATGTGCTGTTATACATATGTATATATAATGGAATACAACTTGGCAATGAAAGATCTTGATATTTACAACAACATGGGTGGGTCTAGAGTGCATTATGCTAAATGAAGACCAATGAAGACAAATACTGTATGATTTCACTTACATGTGGAATCTAAAAAACAAAAAAACAAAAAACACCCCAAATGAACAAACAAAACAAATTCATAGATACAGGAAACTGTTGATTACTAGATTGGGGGGGGCGGGGCACAGAGGTGAAGGAGATTAAGACCTACAAACTTCCAATCATAAAATAAATCAAGTCATGAGGAAATGATGTATAGCAGAGGATCCAGTCAGTAATACTGTAACAGCTTTGTATGGTGACAGATGGGTAACTAGACAATAAGAGATTATTTTGTAATGTATAAAAACGCTATAATGTACATCTGAAATGAATAGAATATTGTATATCAATTATACTTCAGGAAATTTTTTTTAAAAATTTAATAAAAGGACTTAGATCCTTGAGCAGTAAACATATGCTCTAACACATCAACATAAAAGCAGAGGCCATTAACTCTATATCATTTCAAATGCACTTAGAAATCCTGTTTACCTTTTTCATTAATTCACTTCGGGTAGTAAACTGTGGCAGGTCTTCTACTTCAATCCCATCAGCCATTTCCATCACTTTGTCTAAAAGGTCTTTGTTGTAACTGCACAATAAAAAGTAGTTAGATAAAAAACCTTGGAGGAGGGATGCCTGGGTGGCTCAGTGGTCGAGCATATGCCTTTGGCTCAGGGCATGATCTCGGAATTCCAGGATCGAGTCCCACATCGGGCTCCCTGCATGGAGCCTGCTTCTCCCTCTGCCTGTGTCTCTCCCTCTGTGTGTGTGTGTGTCTCTCATGAATAAATAAAATCTTTTTTAAAAAAAATCAAAAACCCTGGAGGAATTACTTGTCTCTGTGGGCTAACAAGAAATTGCAGCTATTCCAACTCTCAGAGTTCTGATGCGATACTACAGGGGAAATGGCCACATGTTCAGCAGCAGGTTGGAAACCGTTTTTCTGGCTTGTGGATTCAGAAGTGACTGTAGGAATGCCAATAGAGCAGGTGTTTCAAGATTTACAAAACAAAAAAGATTTGCAAAAATAGAGGCAACTATACATCTGGCAGTACATATTAGTGGATACGGTATGAAGGCCAAAATTTTTTATTTTTTAAACACGGAATTTTGGTCTAATGTAAACAACATCATTTCTTCATTTTGTCCAATTTCGGACACCTTCCTAATCTTGGAACCCATTAACTAGGATTTCCCAGGGGCACCCAGAAAAATAGAGAAAAAGCCTTTGGCACTGCTTCTCCAAATCCTGTTCTATTAATGCCAACATCTGACAACAAAACCAAGTGGCTAAGAGTTGGAGGGAGCACGTGATAGAGTCAGCCAGTCATAAGGGGCAGAGAAATCAGGACGAAGACAAATCATCTTACTGTCCTAACACAATTCCGGGACACTCAAACAGAAGATTGTGGGAGCCTCAAGATTTGACACCTTCATTTGAGGGGGCACTTTCAGAAACAGTACTTTGAAGGCATCTGTTATTTTCACAACAGGAAAAGCAGAGAGGCAAAGGCTGGCTCTTACTAAGAGTCCAGCAGACTGGGGAGTGGGGAGAAAAAGCCAAAGGCCACATATTACATGCTGCCATAAACGGTAAAATCCACAATCCTGCCAGAAGACCTCCTCTCTCAGCTTCTTCGTATGGACATGGAAGGAATCTCGGTTTCTGTCTCTGCACGTTTGCCACATGGGAGGAAGGAGCAAAGACACAATGGAGTTCACAAAGGTGATGTTTTAAGCTAAAAATACTACAAATAACTGGCATTTAGGTGCCCACCATAAATTGAGCTCTTGCTAAACAGCAGCCTGTACTAGGTGCCTTTTCTTTTTTTTTTTTTTTTTTTTTAACTCTTTAATATTGTAGCCATCACAACTCATTTTCCAAAGGCGGAAACTGAGGCTCGGAGAGGTTAATCGTCTTTCCAAAGAGCGCGCGGATCTGCCATCGGCCGGGCCGGTGCGGCTGGAGGCTGGGGGCGGGGTCAGCCCTGGGCAGCAGGCAGCCCTAGGGGAGGGCTGCGGGTCTGCAGGCGGAGGACGGGGTCAGCCCTCCCGCAGGGGTTCGCACCTGCAACCCAGGAAGAGGTGGTTGGCCCACACCATGGAGAGGGACAGCAGCTGGTCCAGGCGGCCTCCGCCATCGGGAGGGTCGCGGTAGTCGGGCAAGTGGCGCAGGATGAATTCCATGCGGGCCTTCCATTGCTTCTCGCTCTCCGAGTAGGAGCGGAACTGCTCGGCGAAGTCCGCAGCCTGCCGCACCCCCGAAACGAGCTCCTCTACCGCGGCGGCTGCCTCGCCACCCACCATGGCGCCCGCCGCCGCCGAGGGCCGCGCCCGCCCGCCGCCTTCCCGACTCGCACCGCGCCGCCTCCGCGCCGCTAGAGGGACCCCGGCGGCGCGCGACTGCTCCGGAGGACCGACCTGGAGCGCCCTCCGCGGGACCGGCGGCCTCGCCGGCTCCTGCCCGCTCAGACCTCCCCAGCCTGCGGCGCCTGGCGTGCATCTTCTGCGGTAGAGGCAGGCCGGTTCTCAGTCGACCCTGCGGGGAACCGGTAGGGAAACTGAGGTCCCGCGGCGCAAAGACGGAGTGCCCCTCTCCCACGTGGCAGCTGGGTGCCAGCCAGAGTTGTGCGGTGTCCTTGCCCTGGTGGCTCCCCGGGCACCCGGCCCGCATACGGATGCCCTCAGCTCGGAGGGCTTAGCCGTGTAGCTTGCTTGCTCGGGGGTCTGCCTTTGATGAAGTCCCAGAGGTCTAACACCCTTTCAGGTGGTGGCCCGCCCCGCTGGAGCGAGCCATCCTTCCAACTGAATACCTGCCAGGCCTCTTTGCTAGATGCTGGGAATGCAAGAGAGCAAGCTCAGATCCCTACCCTAATGAACTTTGCTTCTACTGGGGGAGACAGTGAATTGCTTGAGTGAAGAACTTCAGCGTTGGCAGATGTTAGTAAGGGGAGGCCCAGAGTGTTGGCATGAATAAGCAAGGGACCTGATTCAGACTTGGGGATCAGGGAAATGATGCTGGGGGGTGGAGGGATGAACAAAAGTTAACCACGTAGGGGCACTGGGGTGGCTCAGTGGTTGAGCATCTGCCTTTGGCTCGGGTCGTGATCCCAGGGTTCTGGGATCGAGTGCTGCTTCGGGCTAGGAAGCTCTCCCTCTGCCTCTGTCTCTGCCTCTGTCTGTGTGTCTCTCATGAATAAATAAATTAAAAAAAAAAATAGAAGTTAACCACTAAAGAGACTTGGGCCATGGGAAGACACAGACTGGCCTAGGAAGAGAATGCCAGAATCTGTATGACAGGGTCCTAGAGTGGAGGACAGTGGAGGAGATGAGGCTGCAAAGATCAGCAAGGATACTAGGCCATGGTAGGGGCTGTAGTCTAGATCCTAAGAGGAATGGGAGCCTCTGAAGGACGTTAACCAGAGCAATGACACCTCTGTTTCCAAAAGATGTTGGAAAGAGTCAGAATAGATATGTTCACAAGAGATGAGCAGGTGAACTAGCATAATTCTGCTGCCTGTTCAAGGGTCAGGTAGCAGATCTATGGACTAAAGAGCTTACTTATAAATGGTGAATTTCCCATCCCTGGAAGCATTCAAGTACAATATTTGGGAAATCATTTGATCCCCCATTGAGAGATTGTTGAGAGATTAAAGTAAGAGGATGCCCATTCATCCCTCATCACTTGTGGGGCAAGATATAGAGCTGGAGGAGCAGCCCCGGTGGCTCCATGGTTTAGCACCTGCCTTCACGCCCAGGGCGTGATCCTGGAGACCTGGGATCGACTTCCCTGTTGGGCTCGATCCTCCAATGGATGGAGCCTGCTCCTCCCCTCTGCCTATCTCTCTGTGTCTCTCATGAATAAATAAATAAATATTTTTTAAAAAGTTATAGAGCTAGGCCTAGAGTCCACAATCCAGGGCTCCAGTGTAATATATTGTGAGTAGGGGTCAGGGGCAGAGCCAACTGTGCTGTCTGCTGCTTCTGCACCTCCTGATAGGATGTCAGGACCCCAGCAGGCAGAAACCCCATCCAAAATGGAAATACCAGGTGGTGTAATGAGGAGACTGTGCCTGCAGGCCCAGTACCAGGCTCAGCAAAGTCCCATTATGGTTAACAATAGGGAGGCATACCACTCTCACCCTGGCAAACAGGAAGAATGTGAACAGGACCTTGAAACCAAAGACAATCTTAGCTTCTCCACAGCAATCAGGAATAGGTGCCCACAGCTAGGGCTCTAAAAACTGAGTGCAGATCACATTCCCTAAGGGACTTGTTGAAATAGCAGATTCTCAAGCCTATCACTGGATGCTCAGAATCAAGGTTCCAGGTAACTGATTCCATCTGCCACTGACCAGACTTTGAAAAACATTGATTGGGACGCCTGAGCAGCTCAGTGGTTGAGCATCTGGCTTCGGCTCAGGGTGTCATCCCAGGGTCCTGGGATAGAGTCCTGCATCGGGCTCCCTAAGAGGAGCTTGCTTCTCCCTCTGCCTATGTCTCTGCCTCTCTCTCTGTGTCTCTCCTGAATAAATAAATAAAATCTTAAAAAAAAAAAAAAATAAGAAAGAAAGAAAAAGAGGGCAGCCCTGGTGGCCCAGCGGTTTAGCACCGCCTTTGGCCCGGAGTGTGATCCTGGAGACCCAGGATCAAGTCCCACATCAGACTCCTTGCATGGAGCCTGCTTCTTCCTCTGCCGGTGTCTCTGCCTCTCTCTCTCTCTCTCTGTCTGTCATGAATAAATAAGTAAAATCTTAAAAAAAAAAAAAAAAAAAAAAAAAAAAAAAAAAAAAAAAGGAAAAGAAAAGAAAAGAAAAAAAAAAGAAAAGAAAAGAAAAACATTGATCAGGCTTTTGTGAACCAAATTCTTAATCATCTGATGTACAGTTGAGAAGCTGGCCCTAAAATAGGAACCTAGGCTTTGTTATCAACAACTATAGCTACACAGCTAACTTGGCCACTGAGGTGGGAAAAGCTAAGGGGTCACCCAGCAAATAACTTATTTAGCATCATTTTGATAATGATGGAACATATGCATATATGTCTATATACCTACATACTAATATATTCAAACATGCATGCAAGTTATAAGAACCCAAAAGTGCACAAATAGGTATTATTAAAAATAATATATTGGGCACCTAGGTGACTCAGTCAAACATCTGCCTTCAGCTCAGATCATGATTCCATGGTCCAGGGCTTGAGTCCTGCTTGGGGCTCCCTGCTCTGCGGGGAACCTGCTTCTCCCTCTGCCTCTGCCTCCCTCACTCTCATGAATAAATAAATGAAATATTTTTTAAAAATAAAAAATAATATATTGTTACATTATTCTTTCAAAATCTGAAGTTGTCTAAAAATGTTAGTATTAACATTTTATATGACCCTGTCGCAAGTCCAATTACTGCCCAGGTTATTATTTCTTTAAAAATATATATTTTTTTTGACACAGAGAGAGAACTCACATACAGGCAGGCAGAGCAAGAGAAAGAGAAGCAGGCCCAGTACCAGGGGCCTGCTGAGGAGGGAGCCCAATATGGAGCTTGATCCCAGGACCCTGAAATTATGACCTGAGCCAAAGGCAGATGCTTAACTGACTGAGGCACTCAGGTGCCCCACGGGTAATTATTTCTAACTTGTTTATGATTCAAATTTCCTCAAAATGGAGTACTTACATAGACAAGGATCAATTTTCCTACCTCATCTTTTTGTTTTTAAGATTTATTTATTTATTTTAGAGTAAGAGTAGGGGAGGGGGAAGGGCAGAGGGATAGAGAGAGAATCTTGAGCCGACTCCCCTCTAAACACAGAGCCTCCACATGGGCCTCAGTTTCATGACCCGGAAATCATGACCTGAGCCAAAATCAAGAGTCAGACACTTAGCCAACTGAGCCACCCAGACACCCACCCGCCTACTTCATCTTTTTTTTTCTTAATTGTTATTGGAATATAATCCACATCCAATAAACCTCACCCATTTAAAGTATTTAATTCAATGGTTTTAGTATATTCACAGATTTGTGCAACTATCAAAACAAGCTGAATATAAAACCCAAGAGAAACGCCATACCATTAGAAATTACTCCCCATTCCCATCAACACCTGGCAACCACTAACCTACTTTTTGTCTCTATGGTTTTCCTATCGTAGATGTGTAACATAAATGAAATCATGTAGTATGTGGTCTTTTGTGACTAGCTCTTTCACTTACATGTTTCCAATGTTCATCCATGTTGTAGTGTGTGTCAGTTCTTCATTCCTTTTTATGGTTGAAAAACACTCCATTATATGTATAAGCCTCATTCTGTTTATCCATTCATCATTTGATGGACATCTGGGTTTGTTTCTACATTGTGGCTATTATGAATAATGCTTCTATGAACATTCATGTATACATTTTTGTGTGGACATACGTTTTCAATTTTCTTGGATATATAGTGAATTGCTTGGTCTATGTTTAATCTTTTGAAGAGCTAACAGATTGTTTGCCACAGTGTCTGCACCATTCTACATACTCACCAGCACTGTATAAGGGTTCCAATTTCTTCACATCCTTGCCATCGATTACTATTTTCCCTTTTTTTGATTATAGTCATTTTAGTGGGTACAGAGTTGTATTTCATTGTGGTTTTGTATCTCCCTAAGAACTAATGATGTTGAGCATCTTTCATGTGGTTATTGGCCATTTGTATATCTTCTTTGGAGAAATGTCTATTTAGATTTCTTGCCATTAAAAATAAAAAAGACCCAGATGTTATTTTTTAGAGCAGTTATAAGTTTATAGCAAAATTGAGCAGAAAATGCAGTTCCATCTCCCCCTTCCCTCCTCTCTCTCTAGACCCCCACAGCTGTCAATAGCTAGCACCAGAGTGGTACGTTTGTTACATTGGAACATCATTATCATCTGAAGTCCATATAGTTTACATTAGAGTTCACTCTTGGAGTTGTACATTCTATGCATTTTGATGAATGTATAATGACATGCTTCCACCATTATAGTAACATACACAATAGTTTTGCTGCCCTAAAAATCCTGTCTTTTGAAGAGCAAACGTTTTATTTTTATTTTTTTAAGATTTTATTTATTTAGGGATCCCTGGGTGGCGCAGCGGTTTGGCGCCTGCCTTTGGCCCAGGGCGTGATCCTGGAGACCCGGGATCAAATCCCACATCAGGCTCCCGGTGCATGGAGCCTGCTTCTCCCTCTGCCTGTGTCTCTGCCCCTCTCTCTTTCTCTCTCTGTGACTATCATAAATAAATAAATAAATAAATAAAAATTAAAAAAAAAAGATTTTATTTATTTATTCATGAGAGACACAGAGAGAGGGAGAAGCAGGCTCTATGCAGGGAACCCAATGTGGGACTCAATTCCGGGACTCCAGGATCACGCTCTGAGCCAAAGGCAGAAGCTCAACCATTGAGCGATACAGGCATCCCAAAAGAGCAAAGGTTTTAAATTTTGATGAAATACAACTTATTTTTTCCAAGTCATGCTTTTTTTTTTTTTTTTTTTAAGATTTTATTTATTTGACACAGAAAGAGAGAGAGCACAAGTGGGGAGAGCAGTAGGCAGAGGGAGAGGGAGAAACAGACTTTCCACAGAATAGGGAGCCCAATGTGGGGCTTGATCCCAGGACCCCAAGATCATGACCTGAGCCAAAGGCACATGCTTAACCAACTGAATCACCCAGGTGCCCCTGAATCATGATTTTTGGTCTAAGAAACCTTTGCCTAACCCAATGATGTGAAGATTTTCTGTTTTCTTCTGGAAGTTTTAGATTTTACATTTAGTTGTATGATTCATTTCAAGTTAATTTTTGTATATGATGCAAGGTATGGGTTGTCAGGAGGGGTAAAGGATATAAGATTTTACTCTACTGGCAAGTTAATAAGATCCATGCCACAGTTTCAATGGCTGCTAGCAAAAGACGAAAGCCTCCTAGATAGAGACAAAGAATTTTATGACTCACAGCATAGGGAGCAGCATAGGGCCTCAGGCTTATGTTGGTTCCCCTTGTCCACAAGTCCCAGAGAAGCTATGCTGAAGGGTCAGGTGGATGAAGTACAGGAGGTACACACAGTAGGTTTGCATCACAGCTGAGAAACCCTAAACTTAGGGAACAGCAGTCTTTTTATAAAGCACTACAAGCTAACCTGTCCAACCTTTGGCCCAGAACAATACATTACCTTTTTAATCTGGACAGTAAACAAACTTGCCTTTTACTCTGAAGGTGGACACTATCTCTGACCTGTTTAATGGACAAACATCCTTAAGAAGACAGTCTGCAACAAAAGAGCAATTAGTATCTAAATCTAAAGATGTGCAGATACATGAGACCCACTGAGAATTGTAAGAATTGTCTCCCAACAGAGGTTGAGATTCTTCTCCTTCTCCTCCTCTTCCTTCTCTCTCTCTCTTTTTTTTTTTTTTCATATGGTCAGGTAATTGGTCCAGTAGAATTTGTTGAAAAGACTATCTTTTTTCCATTCAATTACCTTGATATCCTTGTCAAGAATCAATTGACCATATTTGTGTATGTCTATTTATGGACTCTCTATTCTGTGTCATTGATCTATGTGTCTATCTTTTTACCAATACTATACTGTCTTGATTATTGTGACTCAGAAGTTAGGAAACCTTTTCTAATGTTTGTTTTTTTTTAATTTTTTAATTTTTAAAAAATATTTTATTTATTTATTCATAAGACACACAGAAAGAGAGAGTTAGAGACATAGGCAGAGGAAGAAGCAGACTCCATTCAGGGAACCCGATGCAGGACTCAATTCCATAACTCCAGGATCATGCCCTGAACTGAAGGCAGATGCTCAACCACTGAGCCACCCAGCCATCCCTCTATTGTTTTTTGTTGTTGTTGTTTTAGATTTTACTTATTTATTCATGATAGACATAGAGAGAGAGGCAGAGACCCAGACAGAGAGAAAAGCAGGCTCCACACCGGGAGCCCCACACGGGACTCAATCCCGGGGCTCCAGGATCGCACCCCAGGCCAAAGGCAGGCGCCAAGCCGCTGAGCCAACCAGGCATCCCTGGCTGCTAGGTTTTTAATTGAGGATGTATTGAATCTATAGATCAATTTAGAGAAAATTAACACTTAATAATATCGAATCTTGTAATCCATAAATATGGTAGATCTCTCCATTTATTTAGGTCTCTTGTTGTGTATTTTTTTTAATATTTTATTTATTCATTAGAGACCGAGAGAGAGAGAGAGAGGCAAAGACACAGGCAGAGGGAGAAGCAGGGTCCATGCCAGGAGCCTGATGTGGGACTCGATCCTGGGACTCCAGGATCACGCCCTGGGCTGAAAGCAGGCGCTAAACCACTGAGCCACCCAGGGATCCCTTGTTGTGTATTTTAAAACCTGATGAGGGGCAGCCCCGGTGGCTCAGCGGTTTAGCGCCTGCCTCCAGCCCAGGGCATGATCCAGGGGTCCCTGGATCGAGTCCCACATCAGGTTCCTGGCATGGAGCCTGCTTCTCCCTCTGCCTGTGTCTTTGCCTCTCTCTCTGTGTGTCTCTCATAAATAAATAAAATCTTTAAAAAATAATAAAAATTAAAAATGAAACCTGATGAAACACTTGATTAATACACATATTTACTACTTTATTTGTCCTTCATTTTTCCCCTATCTCTTACCTTCCATATGGTATCGTTTTTCTTCCATCTGAAAAATTTTGTTAGTATTTCCTTTAGTACAGATCTGCTGGAGACAAGCTCACTTTGCCAATCTGAAAATGACATTATTTTGTCCTCTATTACTTATATGCCTACATAAGTTTCCCCCAAACCTAATGAGTTAAGAAAAATAAACATTTATTATTTCACAATCTGCATAAAACAGTAATTCAGGGGGCACTCGGATGGTGTACTTGCTTAAGTGTCAGACTCTTGGTTTCAGCTCAGATTGTGATCTCAGGAGTGTGGAATCAAAGCCCATAACCAGCTCTGCCTTTGGCAAGGAGTCTGCAAGTTTCTCTCTCCCTCTCCCCTGCCCTCTTCTGTTCATCTTTTCTTCCATCTCCTCAGTTTATCTTCTAGAAAGTTTCTCATCAGTTCTTTTGATTGTGACCCTGAAAATCTTAAGAGAATTCTAGAAGATACTGTAGAAAAAGATCTAGAATGTTTCTCTTCTGTTTCTTTTACCACAAATTTATTTCTTGTGTCTACATTGCATTGGTTTTTATGTCCAACATATCCTAAATATTTGAGTCTCTAGTATATCCCTGTTAAGTAAATTGTTGCTTTTCTCGTATGAAAAAAACATACTGCTTCGTTTTGAGGGAGTACCCATTGGTTTCCATTTCACTGAATGTCTTGTTTTTAATCGAGAATATTTAATTTTATCAAAAGCATTGTCAGCACCTACAAACACAATCATATAATTTTATATTTAGAACTATTAATATGATGATTTATGATGATTTACATTGGTAGATTTTCTAATATTGAACTTCATTTCCATTTCTAGAATAAACTCCATTTGGCCACAATTTTTTTCTTCCAATGTGCTTTTGGATTCTACTTGCTAAAATTCTATGTAGAATTTTTGCACTGATATTTATAAATGATATTATCTTATTTTTGTCTTTATTCTTATTAATTTTGGTTTGGATATACTTCTATTTGCTTTATGAAAAGAAACTGTTAAGTCTTTATTCTTTCCTAGATTATGGAGCATTTTAAAAATCATTGAATCATCTGTTCTTTAAAGGTTAGTAGACTTGTAGAGTTTACCTATAAAACAATGGTCCTGGTGTTTGAGGGTTTTCTGGGAGGGAGGGGGTAAGCAATTATTTTGACATTGTTTATTAAAATTATTTATTATATTTTATACAATATTATATCTGCATGTATCTATGCATAATGTTTTATTCAAATTATTTTAACAGACTATTTTATGCAGATGTCAGTTTTGGTTTTCTATTTTTAGTTTTCTGATAAAATTGTACATTTTTTACAGGTTTTAAAATTTATTTGCATTAAATTGTATACGGTTGGGGTGCCTGAGTGCCTCAGTTGGTAGGGCATCTGCCTTTGGCTCGAGTTATGATCTCAGGGTCTGAGATAGAGCCTAAGTGGGGCTCCCTGCTCAGTGGAGAGTCTGCTTTTCCTTCTCCCTCTGCTCTTCCCCCCCCCCCACTCTCTCACTTTTAAATAAATACAATCTTTTTTTAAAAATTGTATAAGGTAGTCTCTTATAGTTTTTAATTTTTTCTTGTTTGTTAAGATTCATTTATGTGTTTGAGAGAGGGAGAGAGAACACAAACAGAGACGGTGAGAGGCAAAGAGAGAGGGAGAAACATTCTTTTTTTTTCTTTTTAGCTATTTTATTGATTTATTCATGAGAGACACAGAGAGAAAGGCAGGGACATAGGCAGAGGGAGAAGTGACTCCCTCTGGGGAGCCTGATGTGCGAGTTCATCCCAGGACTCCGGGATCATGACCTGAGCCAAAGGCAGATGCTCAACCACTGAGCCACCCAGGTGCGCAGGGAGAGACATTCTTTTTTAAAAAGATTTTATTTATTCATGAGAGACAGAGAGAGAGGCAGAGACACAGGCAGAGACACAGCAAGCTACATGTAGGGAGCCCAACGTAGGACTCAATCCTGGGTCCCCAGGATCACGCCCTGGGCTGAAGGCAGCACTAAACCACTGAGCCACCCAGGCTGCCTGAGGAGACATTCTTAAGCAGATTCTGTGCTGAGCTCAGAGCCTGACTCAGGGATCCATCTCAAAACCCTGAGATCGGAGTCATGACTGAGCTGAAACCAAGAGTTGGATGCTTAACCAACTGTGCCACCCAGGAGTCCCTCTCTTACAGTTTTTTGTTTTGCTTTTTTGTTTTTTATTTCCTAATGTTTGTGTGACTATTTCCCTCCTGCTTGTAATTTTTTATTTTGAGTGTACATTTTCTGTTTTTTAACAAGTTAATTTAGATTGTGGCTTACCTAATTCATTGAATTAAATTTTTCTTTTTTCAAGTTTTTTTTTTTAAGATTTTATTTATTAATAAGAGACACAGATTGAGAGGCAGAGACATAGGCAGAGGGAGAAAAAGGCTCCCTGCAAGGAGCCCAATGCAGAACTCGATCCCAGAACCCTGGGGTCATACCGGAGCCAAAGGCAGATGCTCAACGGCTGGGCCACCCAGGCATCCCTCTTTTTTCAAGTTTTTATTTAAATTCCAATTGGTTAACATAATTGAATATTTCTAAGAACAAGCTTATTTATTAATAGGTTCCTCTATAGTTTTGTTATATTAACTGATTAATTTCAGTATTTATTAATTTTTCCTTTTGCTTTCCTTTGGCTTATTTTAAAACTCTTTTTCCAGCTTTTTTTTTTTTAAGATTTTATTTATTTATTCATGGGGGACACACAGAGAGAGGCAGAGACATAGGTAGAGGGAGAGGCAGGCTCCATGCAGGGAGCCCAACTCAGGACTCAATCCCAGGTCTCCAGAATCATGCCCTGAGCTGAAGGCAGACACTCAACCACTGTACCACTCAGGTGCCCCCTTTCCTAGCTTTTTGAGCCAGTTTAATCCATTTATTTTTCTTTCATTTATGTTGATATAATTATTCAAGATAATGAATTTTTCTTTGAGTACTACTTTAGCTGAACTCATAGATCTTTCTATATGGTATATTCATTATTGTTATTTTCTAGAAATTCTGCATTTTTAATTTATATTTTCCTTTTGATCATGGAATTACATAATATAGACACCTCCCCCCATACATATCCAAAGAGAAGGACAATTTTTGTTTTCTGAACATGTTATAAATGTCCATGTTTGTTAAAATGCTATCTAGATGTATTTTTTTACTGTAGGAATTTAATGAGGTTTGGTTTGTGGCCTAATACATTATCTTTTCTGTGTGTGTAAGTGTGTGTGTATGAATATTCCAGAGCACTTGAAAAGAAAGTATATTCTCTATTCTCAGGGCACAGTGTTTGATACATATCAATAACACCTACCATTTGGGTTATATTGTTTGGACTTCTAGATCATTATTTAATTTTGACCACTTGATCTGTTTTGGATTGGAAAACATAAATCAAAGTCCTCTATTATTAGTGTCTCTCTGTCTAAATCTCCTTGAATCTCTACAGTTTTTATTATATGAAAGTTCCTGTTCTATTATTTGGTACATAGATATTTATACTTAAATTTTCACATTGAATTGTAGTCTTTAGCATTAAAAAGTAGTTATCTCTCTCTTTTTTTAAAAGATTTTATTTATTTATTCATGAGAGACAGAGAGAAGGCAGAGACATAGGCAGAGGGAGAAGCAGACTCCATGCAGGGAGCCCAATGTGGGACTCAATCCCGGAACTCCAGGATCATGCCCTGAGCCAAAGGCAGACACTCAACCTCTAAGCCACCCAGGTGTCCCTAAGAGGTACTTATCTTTATCTTGGTTAAAGCTTTTGGTCCTGAATTTTATGTTGTCAGATCCTAAGCTTTTTAATATTTGCAATCTTTTGGTATGCCTTTCTTTGCCCATCCTTTCATCATTAACCTTTCTAAATCATTTTGTCTTAGATGTGTACAGTGTAAAGTTGGGTTGTACTTTGAATTCCATTTTGAAAACCATTTTAAGGGATCCCTGGGTGGCGCAGCGGTTTGGCGCCTGCCTTTGGCCTAGGGCGCGATCTTGGAGACCCGGGATCGAATCCCACGTCGGGCTCCCGGTGCATGGAGCCTGCTTCTCCCTCTGCCTCTCTCTCTCTCTCTCTGTGACTATCATAAATAAATAAATTAATTAAAAAAAAAAAAAGAAAACCATTTTAAAAAATGAGTTAAACTCATTTATTTTTATTGAGATGACATCTATTTGTTCACAATTCTGTCATTATGTTACATTGTCTTTTCATAATGTATTTTTTAAAGATTTATTTATTTATCTTTGGAGAGAGGAGAAGCAGGAGTCTTTCAAGCGTACTCCCTGCTGACTGAGAAGCCAGAAGTGGGGCTGATCCCAGGATCCATGAGATCGTGACCTGAGCTGAAATCAAAAGTTAACCAACTGAGTCACCCAGGCACCCTTGATAATGTAGTTTTGTATTTCTCCTTCTTCTAAACATAGTTTTGATATTTAGGAAGGTTTGTAATTTTGTTCTAGAAGTTTCCTATGTAAAAATACCCTTAATTTACTCTCTTTTGGCACGGTATCTTTTGATTTCTTACCATGAGCACAATGAAATTATCTTGTAATCTAATCCATTTCCCCCCTTATCATACAGTCAATAGTATTATCAATCTTAGTATTTATATTAAATATGCTTAAGATTCTACTTGATTTGGAAATTTTATTTTTTTTTAAAGATTTTATTTATTTATTCATGAGAGACACAGAGAGAGAGGCAGAGACACAGGCAGAGGGAGAAGCAGGCTCCATGCTGGGAGCCTGACATGGGACTCAATCCCGGTTCTCCAGGATCACACCCTGGGCTGAAGGCAGTGCTAAACCGCTGAGCCACCCGGGCTGCCCCGATTTGGAAATTTTAAATACTATCCCTTGAATCTATTGATTTGAGGCAATTAGCAAGCTCATTTTTATCCCTATCTTCTCTCTCTGCAGTATTTTATTGATTATTAGAAATTTCTACATTATTTAGGCGTGTAACATTTGCCTTCTGATCTGGCACCCTGATCTATGTTTGTTTTACTCTTCTACAGTTAAATACATTCAACACTCAAGGAAGATCTCTTTACCCCAATTTCATCAGCCTTGCCAAGTGGTGCTCTGACTGCTGATTTATGATTCTAGGAGGTTCTTCAGAAAGAACTCATGAAAATAATATTCTCTAATTTCTTAACTGTTTGTCTTTAAGCTTTTTATTTGAAGATCAGTTTGGTGGATAAAATTCTTGCCCCATAGTTTTCTGACTTTGAGTATCTTGCAGGTGTTATTCCACTGTTTGTTGTAGTGATTTTTGTCCTAAGAAAGTGCTAGAGGAGTGGAGAGGTGGGATCAGGGGAGCCCTCACTGTTAGCATGATGATGGACCTCACAAAGGCTTCTGTGATTTCAGAGTTTGGTTGAGGAGAGCTTCTCTGTTCGTCTTTCTCTCAGAATTTTTTACAGCCTTTGTTTCTAAGAGCCCTTTTTAAAGTTTTTTTTATAACCCCCTTCACTGCTTTCCAAGACTTCCCACCATCCCCAGCAATCTCACTTTGTTCAGTTTGGGCCTGGTTCTTGTAGTTCCCTTCGGGTAGGATCCTCTCTTTCTGAAAGGGAATAATTGCTGGAGATTTCTGAACTCTCTAAGGCCCTAGATCCCCTCCTCCCTCAAGGTTTTTCACCAGCTATTCTGCCTTTTTTCATCTCCAACAACCCTTTTTTTTTTCATCTCCAACAACTCTTAACACTTTGAAAGTTGCGTCCTGATTTCACCAAATAAGCAGTTGGTGGGTTTGTTATTATCCTTATTGAGTGTTGTTATCCTTGTTGATTGAGTGTGACAGTTCAGAGCCAAGACACTTCTGTGTTCCTTCTGAAATGGGACCTTCTCCTTTTTCTTTTTTTAAGATTTTATTTATTTATTCAGGAGAGACACAGAGAGAGAGGGAGAGGCAGAGACAGAGGCAGAGGGAGAAGCAGGCTCCATGCAGGGAGCCCAACGTGGGTGGGACTCTATCCTGAGACCACAGGAATACACCCTGAGCCAAAGTCAGATGCTCAACCGCTGAGCCACCCAGGCATCCCTCAACTGAACTTTTAAGGACATTAGATTTATTTGTCTGCATATCCTTCTGATAAACTTGTAGAAGTGACATTCCTGATTTAAAAGAGCAGGCACACTTCTGAAGCTTTTACTGTGTTTTGCCAAAGTACCCTGTAGAACGTTTGTACCAGTTGTGGACTTCCTTTTTAAAGCTAGTGGGTAGAGATGGCTGGGCGGCTCAGTTGGTTGAGCATCAACTCTTCATTTCAGCTCAGGTCATTTATCTCCAGGTTGAGGATCAGAGCCTCACAACAGGCTCAGCGGGAAGTCTGCTTCTCCCTCTCCTTCTGCTTCTTTCCCCACCCTCTCAAATAAATGGATAGGTAAAATCTTTAAAAGTAAATAAATAAATAAAGCTAGTGAATAGTTAGTGCAATCACTGCTCTCACATTTCTTGAGTTCCTAGACTCTCCTGAGCAAAATATTCCTTCTCTTTGCAGCCTCCTGCTTTGAGACTGATACACAGAAGCCCCCGGCCTAGATGCCCTAATATAGGGACAGGTGTCTGGAAAAACAGAAAGTCACTTAATAGTAAGAGCACAATAAGCTCTTCGGATTTTGGTCTTGAAAAGGTGGGCCAGTCCAACAGGTGGAAATGCCCCTGGAAATGGCTCAAGGAAGTCTCCTAGAGGGTGGTCAGATGAGTGCACTGAACCATGGATGCCAGGGTTTCCTATTTCTTCCCATCACTGATAAGCTCAGCAAGTAACCCAAATTCATAGTGATCCTGGAAGCACTCCTACCTGGAAAATAGGTAATATTTTCCCCTCTATACCTGACAGAACTATTCTAAAACAGCTAAATGGACTAGAGAAGCAGTTTTATTCTTGCCCATCCTGCCTTGGAAAACCTGAAAATGCAAGTGCATTAAAAATATCAAGTGCAGAGAGTTCTCAGAACCCTTCAAGCTGGCTTTCCAGCATCTGCAGAGGAAGGTTTTACCAGCCAAAGCTTGGGAAACATTAAAAGCTTTGAAACCTTATGATCCACTGCTATTAAAGAAATTTCTAAATTCTGAATATTCCTCTCCCATGGTCTCTCCTGTATCCTGACTCGCCAACAGCCCTGGGCCCCCACAAGAACAAATAATATGCAAAACTTTTTTTAGTCTACTTATGATAATTGCCTCAAATTAACATCACAAGGCAGTGGAAATTACATTCCCCAAAGGCTTCCTAGTGCAGGAAGTTACTGTGCAAAGGTAACTGCAAGGTAGGGACATAAAAATCAGGTTAGCTTCTGTTGTGCAAAAGTTTTTCTGTTAATCCATTAATTATATTCATAAAAGTTGGTGTTTCTGTATCCAAATGCATGAATATTTTAATCTGTTGTAAATGTAAGCTTAAGGTTTTTTTCTATTGAATTAGACAAGTCTCCCTGCCAGAAACCATGAAGTTGATGTTCTTAAAACAGCAATCTAGTGGCTGCTTTTACCTAACCAAATGAATGTTCAGCATTCAGATCACAGAAAGTTACAGCTCTTCCTATTTTGTACGCCTCAGGCCATACCAGGAGTTCAGTTTGAGGGCCTTTTTGCAAGCACACATTGATGAACTTTGTGCTCTTGAGGGAGGAGATGGCAGAGGGGAGCTGGAGACCAGGTGGCAGGGCAGCAGAGGACATAATTGGATAGGCCCTAGGACTGTCTTCAGATCTTTGAAGGGCTATTTTGTAGAAGATAGCTCATTCTTTGCTGTTCAAGGAAGGCATAGGGCCAAAGATTTAGAGCTATATGAAGTCAGACGTTATCTTTAAATAGAAAAACTTTAAACAATTATAGTTGTCTGAAAAATACAAAATAACTTCCTTGGGTTGAACTGAGCTTTCAGTCATCTCACATCTATAATAAATTAATTTTGAATGAGATACATAATTAATGATTTTACGGTTTAAAAACACATGGCCAAAGCTATTTGTTTTTAGAAAATCTTAAAAATGCCTTAGCAAAGCAAACTCTTTAGTTATTCTCACACTAGTTTTGTGGAAAAGGACCCTGTAAGTAATCACCTTGATCCCAATCAGATTTTGGAAAACTCTTGCCTGCCTGGCCACCCTTGACATCTACTCACATAAGAAATAATAGCAAAACAACAGAAATACTTCATATTTTTTTTGAAATACTTCATATTTGTGTTCTTCCTCATTTTAAAATATCTGGATTGTAGCTGATTCTCTATATACATCTATGTATTTCCAAATTATATATTTGCATATCCCAGAGATGATTTTTGCTTCTGGAGGACTCATATCCTCAGCGTTACTTCTGTTAACTCCAAAGACCACTTTCCCCAGCACAAAAAGAAGAAAATGATTACATCATTCCTACCATTAATTAGCCAGTGGTGGTAGACAATCTCCTGACAGTTCAAGAAAAAAATCCTCTTGGGACGCCTGGGTGGCGCAGCGGTTGAGCGTCTGCCTTTGGCTCAGGGCGTGATTCCAGGGTCCCTGGATCGAGTCCCATATCAGTCTCTCTCCATGGAGCCTGCTTCTTCTCCCTCTTCCTATGTCTCTGCCTCTCAGTGTGTCTCTCATGGATAAATAAATAAAATCTTAAAAAAAAACCTCTTTTGAGAATGAAACTCTTCAGTTCGGACACTGTAGACCAGATAAGGCATATCTATAAGAATTTGTTAAACAGGGGGATCCCTGAGAGCAAGCTCTCTCTCTCTCTGTATGACTATCATAAATAAATTTTTTTTAAAAATTTAAAAAAAACAGAGAGAGAGAGAGAGAGGCAGAGACACAGGCAGAGGGAGAAGCAGGCTCCATGTGGGGGAGCCCCATGTGGGACTCCATCCCAGGACTCCAGGACCACGCCCTAGGCCAAAGGCAGGCGCCAAACTGCTGAGCGACCCAGGGATCCCCAATTTAGCTAAATTTAAGGTCACTTGTCATCCTACCCTTGACCCTCTTAGGGGAGAAAATGTTGCAGGAGGGATGATGATGATGAGTAGGAACCCTGGGCTCAGCTCCTGAGCTCTGAGGAACAAATGGAGGGATGAGTTCCAGGTGTTGGGCCCTTGGGGGACCTAGCTGCCAGTCACAGAGCAAGAACTGCACCTCTTTAATACACTCACAGAAGCTGGCCAGGGACTGGTTGGCACCACACCGTTCTCATCTTGACTACATCACAAATCACTGCTCAGCATCTGACCACGCAGTTTTTTGACAGTTTCTATATACATGTCCCCTGTGCTGTGAATATAAATTGTAGGTAAACTTTCTGGTTCCATTATCTATTTAGCCATAGGCCTGCCTGGCCTGTGGAGTAAGCAGGGGATCTCACATTTTAGAGCACCAGATTTAGCAAAATAAAAGTTCTAGACATCCGGTTAAATTTGAATTTCAGATAAACAACAAGTCATTTTTTTGTTGTAAGTATATCCCAAATGTGTTTTCTCTGGCAACCCTACCACGTTTTCTTTTTCTTTTTTTTTTAAGTTTTTATTTATTTATTCACGGGAGACAGAGAGAGAGGCAGAGACATAGACAGAAGGAGAAGCAGGCCCCCCATAGGGAGCCCGGTGTGGACTGGATCCCCAGAAGAGGATCATGCCCTGAGCTGAAGGCAGATGCTCAACCACTGAGCCACCCAGGTGTCCCCCTACAACATTTTCTAATCCATATTTAGACTTCAAAAGAAAAAAATGGGTGAGTGGATGGATGAAGAGAATGATCCACAAGACAGAAAGAAATTGCAGAGATGTAATTAATGAATATCAAACACGTTTTTGTCAATTTATAATATTTTCTTTTGATTTTTCACTTAAAATTATTTTTTATTTTTATGAAAATAATGTATACACATGAAAATTGAAATAGTTCTCAAAGACATATGTGAAAAATAGCAACTCCTACCCCAGACTGATAACCCAAAGTTACCCAGTTAAATAAACTCTTTCAGCTGTTTCTCCCAGTTTTAACTTCCTCCTCCATTTCTCTAGATAATACGCTTAAGGTGCTATTTTGTGGATTTGTCAATTTTAGACATTATCTGTTTTCTTGCAATTATGGGAGATGTGGATTTGCTTCTTTTATCCATTGGCACCTGCATCCTCCTTCTTGTTCCTCCAGCTTCCCAACACTGTTTATTACAGTCTTTGGCTAAATCAATAATCTGTATTTATGTTACTATGCTGTGTAAATTTTTGTAGTATTGCATTTATTTTTATAGTTTATGTGTCATGGATTTTTTTTTTGTAGGTAGTAATTGCTTCATGTTTTTTATTTACTCGTTTTTTTAAAAGATTTTATTTATTTATTATTTATTCATGAGCGACACATAAAGAGAGACAGAGGAAGAAGCAGACTCCCTGCAGGGAGCCTGATGCGGAACTCAATCCCAGGACCCCAGGATCATGACCTGAATCGAAGGCACTCACCATTGAGCCACGCAGGCGTCCCTACTCAGTTTTTTTTTTATATATAAACTTATTACTAATTCTTACAACTGTCTGATAGCCCCTCAACATAATTTTCTACCTGGGGATACCTATCAGGTGATCTGGCCATCTCTCACCTGAAGCTCTCTATCCTCTGGCTCAGAGGGGAGCTCTTGCCCCTGGGTCTTCCATCCCACTGTCATCAAGGCTTTCCTCAGCATCACCCTGGGCATCCCTTTGGTCTCTTCTGGGCATGTTGTCCTCATCCTTGGATTCCTCCCCTTTTTTTTAAGTTTTGTTTGTTTGTTTAATTTTAGAGATAGAGTGTGTGTGCGGCACAAGCAGAGGAAGGAGCAGAGGGAGAAGACAAGCAGACTCCCCGCTGAGCACAGAGCCTAAAGCAGGGCTTGACCCCATGACTCTAAGATCATGACCTGAGCCAAAATCAAGAATCAGACAGATGCTCAACTGACTGAGCCACCCAGGCACCCCTTCTCCTTGAATTATTCTTTTGCTTGGGTAGAGAGCTTCCTGAGAAAGGGAGCATGAGAGGCCCATTATTTGTGAGCTTTTGTGTCTGAAAGCATCTCTTTTTCTACCATTTCCCTTAATTAATGGTTTGGGTTTAGATTTCTAAGCTATAAATAAGTCTCACTTAGAGTTCTAAAGGCCTCACTCCATTATCTCCCGGCTGCCAGTGTTGCTGTTGAGAAGTCTGGTGCCATTCTGATTCCGGATCCTCTCAATTGACCTGTTTTCCCTCTCTAGGTCCTTTTAGGGTCTTTTCTTTATCCTTGGTATTCTGACATTTCATGGATAATAAATCTTGAAATAGAAATCTTATTTTTTGTCCCTGATGATTTTATAGCATTTTTAAAGCTTTCTTCTCCCTCAACCTAGACATTCTTCCTTTCCTCACCACCCCACATACCTGTTTCTCATGTCTGACACTTTCCTTAAATGTCTGGGGATCTTGGCTGTCTGATAATATCTAAGATTTATGCTTTGAGGGATCCCTGGGTGGCACAGCGGTTTAGCGCCTGCCTTTGGCCCAGGGCGCGATCCTGGAGACCCGGGATCGAATCCCATATCGGGCTCCTGGTGCGTGGAGCCTGCTTCTCCCTCTGCCTGTGTCTCTGCGCCTCTCTCTCTCTCTCTCTCTCTCTCTCTCTCTGTGTGTGACTATCATAAATAAATAAAAAATAAATAAATAAATAAATAAAGATTTATGCTTTGAAGCAATGATTTGCTGGTCTGCATGTTTGGGTGGAACTTGTTGAACAGTGGACTTCCCTGTAGAGGATAGATGGTCATGACCTGGCTCTTCCATTGACAGTTTGTATCCATATCGTGTCTTTATGTGTAGGTCTCTCCCTTGACTTTGCTCAGCTGCTACAGAAAAGCATTCTGTAGTCTCTGTCCTGGGGATAAGGGTTGTCCTGGACCCACAGGTTTTCTGAAAACAAGGTGAGGAAAAGGAGCTGGGATTTGACCTTTTAGCATCTAGATTTTTTGTCTGTTCTTTACAGTTTCTGCACTTTATGCCCACCCTCCCCAGTGAGCACCTCAGATGACCTATAGGAATGGGCAAGGTGTGGGACCCCAATGCCCCCGGAACTGTGCTCTCTCACAGCCTTCAGCAACCCTCCCACCTGCAGCTCTGCCCTGGCGGTCCCCCAGAGCCAATGTGCAAGAATCAGGCCTTCAGCCTCCCCCTGCTGCTGTGTGACTCACTACTCCTTCCTCTGCTTCCCACCTTCCAAAAATGTGCACCATCCTTTGTCTGCTGCTGTCTCCTCGCCTGTTCTCATGGACCTTGTGCATTTGCAACTCTTTTTACTCCTTTGTAGGTGTTTTCAGCAGAGTTTTGGGAGGGAGCAGATGGAGATTCCTAAGAGGCTCTTTTGCCTCATTTACCCAGAAGTTCTTTCAGGTTCATTTTCACTCTGAAGTACTTGAGGAGAACAATTTCCAGACCCCGTTCTGAAATAACACTTGCTGTCAGTCAACACAATCACTTTTTATTTTACTTGGAGGTAGGTCATTCTTTATAGGAAAAGGATTTCAAAGTCCAAACACACACACACACACACACACACACACATACACTAATCATATTAGTAAAACACTCTTGACCTTTTGAACAAGATCCAAATGTGGCCCTCTGCTTATGTCTAGGACTAGGGGACAAAAAGCATGAGAGGTATTTTGAGACATGACCCTGGCCCCAGTGCTTTACCAGACCTGTTCTGTCTCCCGAGCTTGAGTAAAAGCAAGAAAGCTGAATACCTTCTCCTTGGAATTAATCACGAGCCCCACCGCTCCCTGCTCTCTGTGTTTACACATGACTGCTATTGTGTTGTATCTGCTGGCGGATCTCCTTTCATCTACAGGCCACACAAAACTCTCTTCATTGAGAGCCGCACACGTGGCTCTTGAATTGAGAGGGGCATTTTAGCAATAATTCCTTATTCCTTTTACTGGAGGGCTCAAAGTCTTAAGGAGGGATCACTGTTGTTTCGGTGTGTTCTGCTGTGCCCAGCTGACACTAAGTCCAGATAAGCAAAGGGGAGAGAGCAGAGCCAGGAGGCTGTCACAGGGGGAGGTAGCTCTGTAGGTGGAGTATAGGGTTTACAGGAGAATGAAAGGACCAGGATGGAGAGGACCTTGAATACCACACTAAGGACTTCATACTTTCCTGTAGGCAGGATGAGCTACTCAAGGATCTTTAGCAGGAGAGTAACATGAGATAAACTATGCTTTAAAAAAATTTAAGTGAAAAAAGAAAAGAAAATTAAAGTAACATTTAGTTTGTTTTGTGCAGCAAAAAGAGAAAAGAAAACCCTTAAGTTGTAATAATACTGTGGCCTGATATCACTCTTTATAGTGAATAAATGCTGTCATATCCATGATTTCATTAAAAAAAAATTAAACTGATAGCTGTGGTTGGGAGGATTCAGAACAGGAAGAGGCTAGCATCTAGGCGGTCAGTTAGACAAAGTGGTTCTTAACCCTGGCTGCAAAAAAAAAAAAAAAAAAAAAAAAAAAACCCTGGCTGCATAATCACTGGAAGAGCTTTTTAAAAAAATTCAGATCTGGGCCTCTACCCTGAGATTTGGTTTCAGGTGGTCTGAACCAAGGGAGGGAGGGAATAAGAATCTGTGTTCTTAAGACATTCCCTGGGTGGAGCCCTGAGCTATTGTGACAAACCAATAAAGGAGACCGGCCTCAAAGTGGGGAGGCAGAGGAGGAAACAGTTTGGAGGGAGGCTTCCCCCTAGGGAGGGGAAGGTGAGGAGGGAGTCCCACCTGAGCCCTGCCTGTTTCAGGGCTTAAGGGGAAGGAGACATGAGGAAGACCATCGAACTGGGCTTGGAGAGCCAAGTGGAGGCTGGTGCCTTCCCTACAAGAGAGCTAGAAGAAGATCAGATTTAGAAGAAGATGGTGCTAGGGGACATTCAAGTGCCAAAGGAGCCTGGGACTTGAGCATCTGGCTCCTACTTAAAGTCATGGAATGCACGGAGTTGGGGAAAGGAGACTACAGTTCACATCCTGCTGGTCACCCAAGTATGTGGACACACACATGGGTACATTTAGATACCCCGACAGTCCTCTCCTGCAGAAGTCAGAAAGCATGGTGGTTCAGAGATTGGGTTCTGGAAGCCAGCAGCCCCGTTCACTTGACTGCAGAAGCCCCAGCCTCTTCAGCGGCAGAAAGGCGAGATGCTAGCAGTATGGCTATTGGGATGACTTGATGAGATGCTGCCTGCAGAGGCTGGGCACAGAGCCTGGCACACAGGGAGCATTCTGTGAAGCTGGGAGTAATACTAAAATATGTAAGCTCACTTCTCAAGCCAGGGAGTCATCAAGCCTTTCATTCAGTGTGTCTCACTCCAGCAGCCAGAGAGCCATAAAGTATTTCATTCAGTGTTAGGGAACAAGTCCTCAGGAAGGCATGAAACCTTTAGTTTGTTGTTACCCATTTCAGGTGGCATTCTCTGGGTGTGTTTTTGATGAGTCCTTTGCTTTTTATTTCTAGGACTCCTAAAGAAATGACAGTCCCTTGGTGCTGTATTTAATTGGAGAGGAGCTCAGAGACGGGAGATTATAATTATGACGCCCGAAATGTCAAGCTCTTCAAAAGCCTGCCATTGCCCTCACTGTCACCCCAATCAGCTCTGGAAACCCAAACCCTGCACCCCCACTCCCCACCCCCAGAGCATACCCTGAGTCTCTCAGCCAGGCCTCACCTGGGAAATCTGAGTGACGTTGACATGCAGGCAGCAGGAAGACACACGGTGAACTGAGGAGCCTGTGCTGAGCTCAGAAGAGGTGAGTTGATGATCTGCTATTTATAGCCACACTAAGAGGCTCTGGCCGCCAGCTCGCCAGCTCGGTGTGAGGCTGCTGGAAATGATGCCTTCGCAGAGCTGAGAGCACAAAATGCAATTGGTGATTCATGGGCAGCAGCCACATGAAATACAAACATTTCTGTGCCCCAGCCCCACTCGCCTTTCAGACGCCCCATTTGGAAGCTTGTTGAACAGAGTTGCTAGCCTGCGGCCTCCCTGTCTGCATGTGTGTGGACAGAAAGTGAGGATAGGTGGGTTCTGCTCCAACCAGGGGCCTGAGAAGGGCAGCAGCACTCCCTGGAGGACACCAAGAGCCTGAGCCCACCCTTCCCAGAGGCCTTGGCCAGAACCCAGGTCAGGCTGAGTCAGAGCCAAGCCCTGGCCTCTGGAGGCCACCTGTGGTGCTGCCCCAGAGGGCTTGTGGGGGCAGAAAGAAAGGACACTTCCTGCTCCTGCCCTCTGTCTCTAGAGGCAGCACTCTCATGGAGCAGCTTCCTGATGATGCTTGTTCCGCAGGACGTACAAAAAGGTACAATGAGGAAATCCTGGTAGCTTTTTTATTTTTTCCCCCAATTTCATAGCCCAGCACCTGTTGCCTGAAATAGCTGTTGTTATTTTCCTTTGGTAATGTCTTGGCTTTCAGGCCAAAGTCTACTTGGAGGCCCTAACTCAACTCACCCTATGCGTGGAATGCACCAGGGATCTCAGCTTCCTGCAACCAAGACAGAATTGAAAGGACCCAACCAGGATAATGAGGCATAAACCAGGCAATCTCTGGAGCCAGACGGTTTGAGCTCAAATTCCATCTCCATAATTGCTGGCTACTTGGCCTCCATCACATTCCACCAAGACTCAGTTTCCTCACTGGGAAGATGGAGATAGTAACAGAACCTACCTCACTGGATTGTGAGGAAGATGAAAAGAAGAAATGTATGCAGAGGGGTCAGCAGAGTGCCCAGCATGTGGAAGCTGCAGCCCCTGCTGCCGTGTTGGGTTTTGCTATGGTGTCTTGGCCCCTCTCCTGACCCCACTCCTATAAGGCACTGAGGCTCCTTTATGGAGGTGGTACCCTTGATGTCTCGACAGGAACCCTCTACCCATTATGAATATACCTCTCATCAGCCAGCTTAGCAAGAATGATTTCACCACTGGGAAGTTTGTCCTCTTGCACTGCCTGCTCCCTCCCTTGCCTGGGAATCAGGTGCCTATCCCTTGAGGTTAGACTATACCTGTGCTTGATCACCCTACTCTCTTGCCCTTCTGGGTCCTGGGGTAGCCCTTGAAGGCATTAACTATCACCATCTAGTAGAGGATCTCTCCTGAGGGTTCCTGGCAATAATGTGAGGTCTGTAGCCAGCAGGTTCCCCACCTCACCTACCAGCTGGACATGCATTACAAACTGCTGACTCATGAAGGCTCATGTGGTTTTGGCTGTTTGTACATTCTCTCATCTCCAGCTGTCAGCCAAAACATAATTGTAGCTGTCACTTTGGCAGCGAGATGCTGTGATGTGTCCTAATACAACTGCCTCAGCTCCACAGCAGTGAGCTTTTAGGAGATGGGAGGAATCTGCAGCTGCTCCTGTGGAGAGAGCCATTCTGAAAAGTGGTCTGTGTGATGTTCACCCAGGTGCAGCCATGGAGGTGATGTGAACACCAGAATAAGGCACTGCATTAGAACAGGCACTAGCATGCTTTCGTCTGCAGCTATAGTAATGCAATTCTGATGACATCAATTAATAAGAGAGAGGCTGTCATGGAAATGAGGCATTCTGAGCAGCTAAGAGAACTTGGAAACTACCTTTAGACTTAAATGAAAGTTGGACTCTAGTATGCATGAAGTGAATGAGGGGTTGGACATTTAAGTACATGGTATAGGGAGAGGATGCCAGAAATATAGTTGGAGCCATATTGGGAAGCAAGGGACTTGAAGGCCAAGCTTAGGGATGCCTGGGTGGCACAGTGGTTGAGCATCTGCCTTTGGCTCAGGTCGTGTTCCCAGAGTCCTGGGATCGAGTCCCACATCAGGCTCCTTGCAGGAAGCCTGCTTCTCCCTCTGCCTATGTCTCTGCCTCTGTGTGTGTGTGTGTGTGTGTGATGAATAAATAAATAAATCTTAAAAAAAAAAAAAAAGCCAAGCTTAGACTTGATCATGCAAGCAATAGGGAGCCACTGAAGGACTTAAGGGAGAAAGGGATGTAGTCAGACAACACTGGGAGTCCAGGCTCAAACATTCTCAAGTAGAGGCAATAAAGGTAAGACTCCCTCTGTACAACAGTGGTAAGCTCCTTGGGAAGCTTTCTGGAGCACCTGGAGCATACTACCCTGGATTCAGGGGTGGCTGTGGCTTCATGCTTAGTGGGTAAAAGTGAGAAAGGCCAGCCCTTGTCAGGCCAGTTGAGTGTCCAGCAAGTAATGGGAGGCACAGGGCTCATGCCTTCCTTTGTCCTTGGTCCTTCTAGGCCAGAGTTCATTAAGGAAGCACTCCTGTGCTGATGTGATAAATGCAAGGGACTACAGGTACTTATGCCAAAGGTCAGGGGGCCTCCTGGGGTTGAGACATGGTCCCACTGCCTGTGGATATTGTCTCCCCTACCATACATATATGCTTAGAAAACAGCAGAGACAAATGTCCAGGTTTGATTGACAGAAGGATTCCTAGAAGGAAGGTTTTGCTTTTATAAGAGATTGTACTTAAAAAAAAAAAGATTTTATTTATTTATTCATGAGAGACACACAGAGAGGGGGGCAGAGACACAGGCAGAGGGAGAAGCAGGCTCCATGCAGGGAGCCTGATGTGGGACTCCATCCCAGGACTCCAGCATCACTCCCTGGGCCGAAGACAGACACTAAACCGCTGAGCCACTCAGACATCCCAGAGATTGTACTTAAATAAATCCCAGTTTATAGGTTGGTTTCATGAAGATAGAAAAATATGAAGTGTTGGGACCATTGACAGTGGATGAACCACCCACAGCAATGGAAGCCAGAGCATATCTAGACCATCATGTAAGTCAGGAGGAAAACAGGATTCAGTTGACAGAAATTCTATGTCCTCTTCTCAGAAGTGCATTGTTGTGGAAGCAGAGATTTGGCAGTGATTCTCCCTTTCAGCTGTAAGCTAGGGAGGGCAGGATACCTCTCAGGTTGTTAGGGGAGGAAAGGCAGGAGGAAGAAATCCCATTCTGGCATGAGCTTCCATCAGTGTTCCAGGGTTGGGCTGCCAAGGGGCAGGAGGGAGGAGATGCAGCATGTATTGAACAATGAGGAAGTCTGCTCACCTGGGCAGCTCCTGACACAAGGTGACTGTTGTGGGTGCCTGGAACACTTTGGCCTATGGATGGAGCCTGAACCTCATGCTCTTCCCTGAGGGGCAGGCAGCATGTCCTAACAACTACCTCTGCCTACCCATGGCTGGCTTGTAGTAGTATGCCAAAATGTAATTTTGCACTATTTAGTTTGCTTTTTCCTTTAGAATTTAACATATATTAGGTTTGCAATTTTTTTTTATTGTCTGAAAAGTCCAAACAATAGAGAGGTGCCTAGGCGGCTCAGTAGAGTCGGTTAGGTGTCTGACTCCACCTCAGATCATGATCTTGGGGTCCTGGGATTGAGCCCCACATTGTGCTCCCTGATCAGTGAGGAATCTGCTTCTACTCATGCTCAATCTCTCTCAATCTCTAAGTAAATAAATTTAAAAATCTTTTAAAAAATATAAAGAAATAAGAAGAATAAAGATAATAATAAAAAAAGAAAAAGGAAAAAATGGCCCTTAAATTTTTGCCAGGACAACTTCCACTGAAATTCTTTTAACATGGGACTGAAACTCAGGACCTTAAAATCAAGAGCCACACACTCTACCTCACCAAGCCAGCCAGACTCTGCCCCTTCATGATACTTTTTTTTTTTAAGATTTTATTTATTTATTCATAGAGACACAGAGAGAGAGAGAGAGGCAGAGACATAGGCAGAGGGAGAAGTAGGCTCCATGCAGGGAACCCAATGTGGGACTTGATCCCAGAACCCTAGGATCATGCCCTGAGCCAAAGGCAGACGCTCAACCGCTGAGCCACCCAGGCGTCCCCCATGATACATTTTAAAAGTGGATACAATCATGATTCTCCTCAGATATAAAATTAACATGTGTTGAAGATTTATTTTAATTCATCAATTAATGAGAGAAGCACTAAAATATTACAACCAATTCAAAAGAGAACTCAAAGTATTACCCATAGATAGTCAGATAAGGAATGCTGATGTGATTTTAGAAATGGATTCGAAACTGGTCAATACCCACAAGGCAATAGTCAGTTGTACTCCACCAAGCAGTCTGTGTTTCAGTGAACGGGAATTGCTTGCATTCCTGTCAAGCTTCTACAACTTAACTTCCATCTTTAGAGTTGAGAGGTATCTAGTCAAAGACAGCAGAAGGCAGAGAGAACCTAAGTGGGTTGGTTACTCAGGACACCCACTCAATCTCAACATCTCACAATTGTTCCCTCCACTTGTAATTGGCTCCCTACCTATATCCCTCCTAGGATTTCCTCTACCCACTACCTCTGCTACCCACTACCAGATTGCCCAACTCCTTCGCCCATGTTCCAGGTGATGAAGCTGGAAGCTGGAAGGCCAACCTGGGAGAAACAACTATTGCCTGGGCTGAGCCAGCCAAGTGCTCCTAAGGCTCTGACTCTGCTTTTGTGGTGGTGGGTCCTGCAGTTGTGAGCCAGGCCAACTCAGGGCTGACAGTCACTTGGGGCCTTGTAAAAACAATGCTTAAGGTTTTATGAAAAGGGATCAGATTAGAAATACAGAGAGCGGGGAATCCCTGGGTGGCTCAGCGGTTCAGCGCCTGCCTTTGGCCTGGGGCGTGGTCCTGGAGTCCCGGGATCAAGTCCCGCGTCGCGCTCCTGGCGTGGAGCCTGCTTCTCCCTCTGCCTCTGTCTCTGCCTCTCTCTTTCTCTATGTCTATCATGAATAAATAAATAAAATCTTAAAAAAAAAAGAAAGAAATACAGAGAGGAAAGACTTGTGGTCCAGCACAAGAGACAAAGTGCTTGTCTAGTTCCTAGGATGACTTTGTGCATTTGGATTCTGAGTCCTCCTTTATTGTTTGAGTCAGCTTGGGTGGGTGCCTGTTCCCTACCTAAGAGAACAGCTGACATGTAAGATGTATTATGACTGATGGGCAGGGGTAATATCTCAATCCTCCCTGTCTGAGGCAATTTCCCACAGAGCTCATGGTCTGTGGCACTACAGAGTATTTCAGCAGCCCCAAAGGGCAAAGGGCAGAATTGTCCACGATACAGTAGGAAAGAACAAATACCTGACTCACTTTGCACCCTTGGACCATCACCTCACCTCCTATGAACAAGTTTTCTTTTTCTTTTTTTCCCTGTTTATTTTTTTAGTAATCTCTACACCTAATGTGGGGCTTGAGCTCATGACCCTGAGACCAAGAGTCACATACTCTTCTGACTGAGCCAGCCAAGTGCCCATGAACAAGTTTTCTTATTTTAAAAATTGGGGGGGGGGGGGCAATGCTCCTTTCTGGCTTGCCTCCTAGGGATGCTATGGGGTTCCAGTGAGAGGCATGGGTATGAGTCTACTGCCAAGGCCAGTCATGTGGTGGGAAATGAGCCCACAGCTCTGGCAGGATGGAGAGCTCGCCCCCTCTGTGCAAAGTGCTTTGGGAGAAGAGGTTTTGTGCAAATGGCCAATCATGATTAATTGATGGAGAGGCTCTCAGGCAAAGGATCAGATTTCACAGATAAATACACACACACACACACACACACACACACACACACACTTTGGCTCTCCTGAGAAGGAAATGTTCATTCAGAGCAAGGCAAGCATATCTAAATGAGTGTTTTCCATACCTTCAACAGGTACCTTCTCAGAATCTTCATTCATGAGCATGAATTGAGTACCTGCTGTATGATAAGCACTGTCCTAGGCACTGAGATTCTGAGATAAAGAGTTAGCTCTTGCCCTTATGGTACTGGGAGGCAGACATACAAAAAGCTTTATGAAGGGTGTAATAAGCACAGACAGAGGATATTCCAGCAGCATCCAGGCAGAGCACCCACCTATGACCCCAGTGGCTTCAAGGATCTTCAGAGCATGTAAAGAGTAAAGTTGGGTGTTGCTGTAGTATTGAGGGAAGCATGGGACTGGCTGAAGTGGGCAGTTGGGCCAGTCATGTGGGGACTTGGGGGCCTCAGAGGGAATTCTATGCTTAAGAAAGTGACTGTTGGGGCACCTGGGTGACTCAGTGGTTGAGCATCTGCCTTTGGCTCAGGTTGTAATCCCAGAGTCCTGGGATAGAGTCCCACATCGGGCTCCCCACAGGGAGCCTGGTTCTTCCTCCGCCTGTGTCTCTGCTTCTCTCTTTGTGTCTCTCATGAATAAATAAATAAAATCTTAAAAAAAAAAAAAAAAGAAAGTGAGTGTTACGGTCAGATTTGTACTGTAGATCAGTTACTCTGCCCATGGAGCACAGATTTGAAGGGAACAGAGTAGAGGCCTAAGGACCCTTCAGGAGATAGTTATATGCATCCAAACAAGAAGCAATGACCTGAGGAAAGGAGTATACGGAACTGATTCAGGAAATAGTTGGGCCAAGATTTAACCTGAGAAGTGAGACAACAACGATCCTCAGGTTATTAGCAATGGTGACTGTGTGGGGAGAGTGGTACCACCCTAGGAGAGAGAAACCACAGGAAGAGAAGCAAGTAGTGGGGGAGTGGCTGGGTGAAATGATTCAGTCTGAGACATGTTGAATATGAAAGATCTATGTGCATCCGATAAAATCTTTAAAAAATAAATAAATAAACCCTAGAAAAAGGGCAGCTCTGGTGGCTCGGCGGTTTAGCGCCGCCTTTGGCCCAGGGCCTGATCCTGGAGATCCAGGATCGAGTCCCACATTGGGCTCCCTGTGTGGAGCCTGCTTCTCCCTCTGCCTGGGTCTCTGCCTCTCTCTCTGTGTCTCTCATGAATGAATAAATGAAATCTTAAAATATATATATATATATATATGTGCATCCGAGTGGAAGCATCCAGGGGGAAGGTGGATATGTAAGTCTGAAACCTAGGGAGTAGTTCGGGCTGTGAAGCTAGAATGACCATGGATACACACAGATTTATAAGACTGTGGCAGGGAGGAGAGAGCAGGTAAAGAAGTGGAGGGGCCACCTTTGGCCCGAAATCCTCCCCTGATGAGAAGGAAGGTGAGAGGAGGGGACAGGGCAAAGCCTCCTTATGGGAAATAGGAGAGAATCTGATCCAGGCCTAGCAACACAGGGGCCCTGCTGGCTTGGAGGTGATACATCTGCATTGGCACAGATCTGTCCCCCTCAGGATTTTCTATAGGACCTAAAAGCCAAGAAGGCTAGGCTGGCCTCTATTGCCTGGGCTGGTGGTCTTGCTAGAAGGTTGAGGCAGAAGAAAGTAAGAGGTATGGAGCAGAGACAGCTAGCTATTTGCCAAAAAACTGTCACCCTCTGTCTTTCTATAGAATAAAATTGAGGGTAGGAAGGAGTCTCCTGGCAGAGATGACATTTTTCAACACACACCCTCCCCTCACATCTGTTGCATCTCAGAAGAGTCAAGTGACTTATTCTTGCCAATAGAATGTTGATCAGGGAAGACATGTGTCCTTTGCAGCCCAAGATATTTAAGTAGCAGATATACCATCTCCACCTTTCCTTTCTCCTGCTTCCAAATTAAGATCCTCTTGGAAACCACATGTTGGAGATGGCAGAGCCACAAGGTAGAAGGTTCCTTGTCCCTGACTCATCACTTAGAGGAGAGACACTAACCAAACAGGAACTCCTGTTTGGGTTTAATGTAAGCAAGAAACCAACTATATTGTCTGAGTCAGTATACAGTTTGGGATTTCTTTGTTACATCATCTAACATTTCCCTAATTATTACAGAGCTTAAGAAGATTCTTCATTGTTCAGATGGTTCTGATGGGGCTAGGCTGGGGAAACAATTGAGGCTTCCAGGGACAGAAGGTTTTTGTTAAAGTCTAAGAGCAGAAGTGGGGATCCCTGGGTGGCGCAGTGGTTTGGCGCCTGCCTTTGGCCCAGGGCGCGATCCTGGAGACCCGGGATTGAGTCCCATGTTGGGCTCCCGGTGCATGGAGCCTGCTTCTCCCTCTGCCTGTGTCTCTGCCTCTCTCTCGCTCTCTGTGTGTGACTGTCATAAAAAAATAATAAAAAATTTAAAAAAAGAAAATATAAGAGCAGAAGTGGAGAGAGGACTGGAAATATCTAACAAGTAGGGGATCAAAGCCTCTGGTAGAATTCAGGAGGCTAAGATTTCAGAGAGAATCTATCCCACTGTGTGGCAAGAGCCAAGTAGAAGAAGGCGAGGAACAGTAAGCAGGTTCAGGAATCGTGATGCTGGAAGTCAGGAATTGTGTTGGCTGGTTAGTCCACTTGGATGTCATAGTCTGTGATGAAGCAGGATGTCGGGTAGAGAGTAAGCCTCAGAGGACTGGCTCTCCTCTTGCAACCAGGGCACCAAGAAGGAGTGCTTTAGTAAAAAAGAAAAGACTAGCAGGACTGCCATCCCTCAGTCCTGTGCCATGGCTGACTGGACCTGAGCAGTACATCTTGTCGCTGCTTAGGATTTTCCCACTAGCCCACCTGAGATGCACACCTGAAAGCTGGACTATGAAAGGAACACCTATAAATGCTGAGGTAGGCTCACTCCAACCAGAATCAGCCTGACCTAGCAAGAGTGCTATCTTCAGTTGGTAGAGCAGCTTGGAACTCTCCAAAGTGCTTATTTACCTATCCTTTTGAACCTCCTAGATATCTCAGGGACACCCATATGAAGACGGTATCTCTCTGTGCCAGGTAGAGTCAACCAAAATGTTAAGTGAGATTCCTCAAGATGGGGTAGAGCCTGGATCTCCTGAAAGGTGCCAAAACAAGAGTAGGAGCAGCAGAATACTCAAGATAATAGTTGTAAAAATAAGAGAAGTTTATTTTTCTTTTTAAAAAAGAGAGGGCAGCCCGGGTGACTCAGCGGTTTAGCACCTGCCTTCAGCCCAGGATCAAGTCCCACGTAGGGCTCCCTGCATGGAGCCTGCTTCTCCCTCTGCCTGTCTCTCTCTCTCTCTCTCTCTCTCTCTCTCTCCTGTCATGAGTAAATAAATAAAATCTTTAAAAAATATAAAATAAATTTTAAAAAATTTTAAAAAGAGAGAGAGACACTGGAGTGGCTCAATGGGTCAAGTGTTTGATTCTGGGTTTTGGCTCAGTCATTATCCCAGGGTTCTGGGATCGAGCCCTATGTCCAGCTCCTGGCTCAGTGGAAAGTCTGCTTGTCCCCCTCCCTTTGCCCCTCCTCCACCTTGTGCACTCTCTCTCTCTCAAATAAATAAATCTTTTTTTTTTTTTTTTTTTTTATTTATGATAGTCACAGTGAGAGAAAGAGAGATACAGGCAGAGACACAGGCAGAGGGAGAAGCAGGCTCCATGCACCAGGAGCCCGACGTGGGACTTGATCCCGGGTCTCCAGGATCGCGCCCTGGGCCAAAGGCAGGTGCTAAACTGCTGCACCACCCAGGGATCCCTCAAATAAATAAATCTTAAAAAAAAAAAAAAAGTCTGAGGTAGATTAAGGGTCAAGGTTGCTGTGACCCTCCACAATTTCAGAGGCTAAGGCTCCTTCTCTTTTATTGCTCTCCTCTATTGTTCCATAACAAATCACTTCAAAACTCATTGGCTTAAAACAACAATAAACATTCATTATTTCACACTTTCTGTGCATCAGGAATTCAGGAGTGACTTATCTGGGTGCTTCTGGATTGAGCTATCTCATGAGATTGCAGTCAGGGTGTCAGATGGAGCCCTGGTCATTTGAAGCCTTAACTGGGACTGCAATACTGCTTACAAGTTGGTTCCAGCTGGTGACAATAAGGCTCCCATTTCTCACCACCAGTCATCTTCCATAGAGTTACTTGAGTGTGCTTACAACCTGGCAGCTGGCTTCTACACATGTAGAGCAAGTGATTCAAAAAGAAGTGAGACAGGGGTGCCTGTGTGGTATAGTGAGTTAAGTGTCCAACTCTTGGTTTTGGCTCAGGTCGTGATCTGGGGGTTGTGGGATAGAGCTCCAAGTTGGACTCAGCACTGACCTCAGAGCCTACTAAAGCTTCTCTCTCCCTCTCCCTTTGCCGTTCCTATCCCCCACCCTACTTACCCTCTCTCTCTCTCTCTCAAATAAATAAATAAATCTTTAAAAAGAAGAAGAAGAAGAAGAAGAAGAAGAAGAAGAAGAAGAAGAAGAAGAAGAAGAAGAAGAAGAAGAAAGAAGAAGAAGAAGAAGACGACAGAAGCTGCAATGTCTTTTATGATGTAGTTTCAGAAGTCACACTGTTGGGGATCCCTGGGTGGCTCAGTGGTTTAGCGCCTGCCTTTGGCCTAGGGCGTGGTCCTGGAGTCCCAGGATCGAGTCCCACATCAGGCTCCTGGCATGGAGCCTGCTTCTCCCTCTGCCTGTGTCTCTGTCTCTCTCTCTCTCTCTCTCTCTCTGTCTCTAATGAATAAATAAAATCTTTAAAAAAAAAAAAGAAGAAGAAGTCACACTGTCATTTCTGCAACATTCTACTGGTTACACAAGTCAGCCCTATTTAGCATGGGACAAAACTAAGCAAGGACATGAATACCAGAATTTAAGAGTCACTGGAGGCCATCTTGGAAGTTGGGCCACTTCATCTGCCATCCTCAGTGTGGCTTCCCCCTCTCATGTCTTAAGATGGCTGCTCTAACTCTAATTATCACATCCCCAAAAGTGCTTTGTAGCTAGCACAAATAAGGGAGAAAAGAAGAAGGCATACCTTTTCCCTTTAAGGATACTTTCTAGAAGTTGGATATACCATTGTACTTATATCTCATTGACCAAAACTTAGCTGCATAGCTGGAAAGGAGGCTAGGAAATTTAGCAGTCTATCTATTTACCTGTCTATTTATTTATTTATTAAATAGGCCCCATCCCCAATTTGGGGCTTAAACTCATGAACCCAAGACCAAGAGTCTCATGCTGTACCAACTGAACCAGCCAGATGCTCCTGGTATTTATTTGTGATGGTTATATGCTCAGATATGGGGGGGTAGTTAGCAGTCTCTGCCACATTAGCAATGTTCCTGTGTATATTTCAAAAGATGGGGAGGGGAGAATATAGACCATCACTATCTTGGGTTACTGACCTGTCTAAGGACTCATGACCCATCTTGTCTGGTAAATAATTGTGTGTGTGCATGTGTGTGTATATGTTTCAGCCATGGGGGAGGAGTGCAGATTAGTGCTTTACCCTATAATTAGTGAATCTCAATGTAAAATAATCTTAGAAAATAGTCCTTAGAAGAGCTCAGGAGACAAATGAGCAATAAAAACAGACTTAATTCTAAAAGCCCAGTCAAAGGTGGCCCCAAGAATGAAGATGATCCAGAAAATGAGAAGATCATCACAGGAGGCACCGTGAGGGCAGCCTCATTCTGCACTCAGACCTGCAGGTTTAATTAAATTCTAGGCAGCCCGATTTACTGATCCAAATGCAGAAGCACAGATGGGCAACTCTACCAGCTGTGTTTTTAAAAGATCATATGATTCCTGATCAATTAACCGAAGAGACAAATGCAGACGTGTTTAAAGCTGAGCTGCAGATTTGCTCAGAGACCTCTTAGAGATCAGAGCCAAGCTTGAACAACCAGCTGGGTGCTGACTCAAGATGGGGTGAGGGAGTAGGGATGGTGATGAGCCATCAGACAGCCAGAGAATTCTGAGGCTTAAGAGGTCCACAGACAAGCTTACCTGGCAGAAGTAGGGCAGGGCTCTGACTTGGCTGAGTGACCAGTGACAGGAGGCACTGCTGGCCTAGAGGAAAGCAAAGTCTGAAGCAAGAAGCCTGGGGCTGAAGCACCCAAGAGGACAATTGGTACTGCTAAGGCCCTTCTGACAGGGGCTGGCTTTCTCCTTGCTACACAGCCTGCCTGGGCAACAGATCCTTATCTTGAGGGTAGAAGAGTTAAACTGAGGACTCTGAGGTACTTGCTTTGTGAGGGTTGGCTGGGAGTTTCTTACCTGACCGCCTGGTCTCACATGCCCTGCCCATGCCCCAAGCTGGAGAACATACCTGGGTCCTGAGTCCTGCTACCTGGCCATCTCCATATGAAGATGGCAGGACACCTAGGACATACTCGGGCCACAACCCATGCTCCTTATTGCCTATGGGTTGCCAATCATCACCATATTGCTGCTGTACAAGGGTCACTTTCCAGAGCAGGGAGGGGGTCATCAAAGCTCCCAGTCTTCTTCACTTTGGCCTGAGTCCCAAGTTCACCAAGAACTTGGGGGACCTCTACAGGCTCATAGTTTGAAGACCCTTTCAAGAGAGATGCTTCCAGGAATGGCCAATATCAGGCTCCAGCCATGGGTGGAGAAGCAAGTCCCTGGAGGCTAAGGGTGGGCTGGCAAGGGGAGCCAAAGCATCTCGCAGCAGACTTGAATTGGCTTGGGGAATCTAGGACTCTTCATCATGGCTCTGTTGTACCACTGATTAATGGGACAGATGATAGACTACCCACCTGGGGACACAGAGCAGGGGACACTTCATATGACATCACTCCAGACATAGAAAGAAAGCAAAACTGTGGAGGGTGCAATGTGCAGTGATGGGTACAAGTACAAGATACAGAAATAATGGTGAAGGGGAGTGTGCTGGGAGAGTGGTAAAGGAAAGCCTCACAGAAGAAGTGATACCTGCAAGAAAGAATGGAAGTTCCTCAGCTAAGAGTGGAGCCAGGTGAAGAAGGGCATCCAGAAAGAGGCAACAGCAGATCCCAAAGGTCTTTCTTTGAAACCGCCTGTGGTAGAGGTAGAGAATTTCCTTTCCTGATATGTTTACTGTACTCTGAAGTTTCTGAGCCCTTTCAGGGTGCAGTGTGGACTTGATCTCTTCTACTAAGCCACTGAAAGGAATCAGAGACACGATACTCCCTCTCTTCAGGGTTTGTTGGATTTTCTTTTATCTTTTAGTCCTCAGTACCTGGTTATGACTGTGGAAGTACCTTAACAAAGGAGAGGATGCTTTTCTGATCTTGAAGAATCTACCCCAAACCCAGTCCTTCTCTATGTTAAGTCCCCAAATGACCTTGGAAGGCCCCTTAGGCATGACTGTCCCCAGTAGCCTCTGATGCGGGTAGGAGGCAGGGCTAGGAGGTGCACTGGGTGGGGGAATCTGATCTCCCCTCCTTGGTGTAAGACTCAATCTCTCAAGGTGTCTGGGTCTCTCTGGGATCCTTTGGAGCCCTCAGCATTGTTAAAGCACACATTCTGCCTCTTACAGATGGCCTGGAAGTGTGAGAAGTTTCATCTAGCTCAGGCTGACATATCCTCATCGCTTATTTTGTGGTATACAAGGTAGCTTTTCCTCCAGGACCCAGGAAAATGTGATATGCAAACAAATCACCAGGCGACCCAAAACCCAACAGCTGCTCTGCAGTTCTTCTATGAAGACAGAAAGAAGTAGGGGCCCCAAGAGGTCCAAGCCCACCTCCTTCTTGGTGAAACTGGGAAAGTGGAACTGAAACAGAGCCATGCTGGGATGCTACCCTGTCTCCAGCTCCAGGTAGACCAGGAACCTCAGGCACAGAGCTACAAGTGCCCAGTGAGGCTATGGGAGGATTTGCAGTGCAGGTAGAGGGTGGGCCCTGCCCTAAGTATCAAGGTCTTGGCCAGCCCAGCTCATTCATTCATGTACCCCTTTCCCCCGATTATTGCTCTTCTCACTGGGATGTGCAAATACTCTCCTGGAAGCCTTGGTCTTTCTCTCCCCTTTGCCAGCTATAACACCAAGACCTAGCTCAGATCACATTCCCTCTGGCTCAGAAATGCCTTAATTACAAACTCCTTGGTCTGGTATTCAAAGCCCCACCTACTACAGTACTAACTCACCCCTCATGCTGGATCTTGTCTTTATCTGGTCCAGATGCTCCCTTGTTGCTGCTAACGTCCTGGTCCAGCTCCAGTGCTGTATTACCTATCAAGTCTTCCTTGTCACCCGCTGCCCTCTGAACCTATGGCCTAAGGGATGGAGCTTTTTACTAGATTTGCATCTTTAATTACAGAGTGATACATACTTGTAAAAACATTCCCACATTATAGACGTGTACACTGTAAAATGAGAGTGTGTCATCCCAACTTTCTTTCCCTAGAACTGGACCTAGTTAACAGTCAGGCAGACACTTGGGTACCCATTTTATCCAGCAGGTAAGGAGCCCTTGGGGGGCCTTCCATAACCACTTGACACTCTGACCAAGGGTTTCAGAGGTGGTGATTTGGGTTGACTTTGAAAGAAAATCTTCAAGGTCATTCTGTGGGACCCCTTGATTTCTTCCAAAGAACAGAGGCTCAGGGAGGCATTTCTGATTCATACAGAAATATCTATTCTATTCCCCCAAGAACTAGAAACTCAAGTTCAAAAGGCATCTTCGCCCAGCACTACTCCCACTATAATCCCTGAACTGGAAGTCTGGCTATGGCTTTGTCCCAATGGCCACAGGGAATAAAGGAAAAGTTTTCAGAAGGAGAGTAGCATTTTAGACACAGATCATGAGCTGGAGATGATAAGTTTGGAAGAAGCGAATGCCTTTGAGTGAACAATAAAGTTGGCCTGGACTCAGGCAGACACTGTGGAATATGGAAGAGGCAGATGAGGGTGAGCGACAGGAAGGAGACTCTAGCTCAGGTGTTGTGGATATGGGTTCCAGATCAACAGTTGCATTTAGCAAACAGTTGCTGATTGGATTGGATTGGATTGGATTGGATTGGATTCAGAGTGTGAGGACCTGAGCATTCCCACACCTTTTCATAGGTAAATAGTTGAAGGCAATGACAAAACCCATTCTGGTAATCTAGATGACTGGAGAGGACTAGTCAATCAGTGCAGACCTGACTGGGTACCCAGATCTTGATATAGACATATAGAGACACACAGAGGCTCCTAGACACCATGATCTTGAAGCAGATGTTCCAGGTACATAGCTGACCACTTCCACCCAACCCATTGCTCACTTGACCTACAAACCCAATACCCCCAGTCAATTAACAACACTCACGAACTTTGCTTTTTGAATACAGAACACAGATGATTCATTACCAAATCCATTTCTCCACCTTCCCCAATGCCAAGCCTAGATTCTCTGCTGGGATAATTTCTCTGTTTGTCTGTAAAGCTTTTCCACTCAGCACTCAATCTTTAGTCTCATCCTAACTCAAGCCAGAGGCTCCCACCAGCTCCCACAAAGTTGAACATACCCTACACTGTTCTTTGCACAATTCTGATATTTTGTACTCTTTAGTTCTTTGAGCTCTCTTGGGTACCTGAGGGTGCACTGAATGGCCAAAGAGGAGTCAGGGGTGTTGTTTGAGGCCATGAAAGTTACAGAGTGGGGAGCGTTGGGCTGGGGTTTTGGGGGAAGAATATAGGTAGGAATTCCAAAGCCTCAGTTCTGGTCTCCAACACACTGGGTGATGTTTCTTCTCTGAGCCTATCCCTCCTCTAGCCCTCAGGCATTTGTACATGCTACTCTTTCTACCTAGAGTACTCTTCCCCTTCTTTGTCCATTTGGCTCATCCCTCTGCTCTCTAAGGGAAGCCTCATTGATTTATTGGTTCAGGTCAGATTCATTAGTTAAATATTCCCATAGACCCCTGCTCCATTACTTCTTTCCCTTCATTAGTGGTGTTTGTTTGTTTGTTTGTTTGTTTGCTGGCTAGCTACCATTGGCCTTCCCCAGCAGACTGTGCCTTCCATGAGAGAGAGGTTCTGTCTGTTTGACTCACTGCTGTATCCTAGCCTCCAGCAAGAGACCTGTCCAGGAGTAGGCAATGAGTGAATGAATGAATGAATGAATGAACGAACCAACAGATGGACAGATGGATAATTTTTCACCTTTTGTTTTACACAAAAGGCTCAATTGGATGAGATCCTCTCTAGCACTGATATAATTTTCTAAGCCTCTATTGTTTTATCTATGAAATGGAAAGAATGTTCCTCCTTACTGCTTTACTTCTGTATCTAAAGTGACCCCAGTAAGCCTGATACAATTTGGGATACTTCTTTTTTTTTTTTTTAAGATTTTATTTAATTATTCATGACAGACACAGAGAGAGGCAGAGACATAAGCAGAGGGAGAAGCAGGCTCCCTGCAAGGAGCCCGATGCAGGACTCGATCCCCAGACTGGGATCATGCCCTGAGCCAAGGGCAGACACTCAACCACTGAGCCACCCAGGCGTCCCAATTCGGTATACTTTATTATTTTTTTGAATATTTTATTTACTTATTCATGAGAGATTCACACAGAGAGAGAAGCAGAGACACAGGCAGAGGAAGAATCAGGCTCCATGCAGGGAGCCCAATGCGAGACTCAATCCCGGGACTCCAGGATCACGCCCTGGGCCAAAGACAGGTGCTAAACCGCTGAACCACCCAGGTATCCCCACAATTTGGGATACTTTAAAAACAATTTGAGGGTTCCCTGGGCACAGGGTGCCTTTGGCCCAAGGCGCAGTCCTGGGGTCCAGGGATCCAGTCCCATGTCGGGCTCCCTGCGTGGAGCCTGCATCTCCCTCTGCCTGTGTCTCTGCCTCTCTCTCTCTCTATGTCTATCATGAATAAATAAAAACGAAATCTTTAAAAAACAAAACAAAACAAAACAAAAACAACTTGAATAAAAGCTCCCATTTGTGCTCCCATTTTCTGACACCCAATCACATATGTGTGAGCCTCAAGACAGAAATTCAGGCCGTGCCTGAAATCCCAGGCCCCACTGTCAGAGCTGGAGTTAAATGGCATCTTCCAGAGCAGGATGAATTTCTAGAAGCCCCAGTCGTGCCTCCTAGAGTTAGAGGAATAAAGGCTCTTGCACATCTCCATGGCTGCGCAGGAGAGGTAGGTGAATGCCACAGCTTAGAATTAGGAATTATGTCCCACAAGGAGCCCAGAGTGCTTACTCTGCTTGTCTGTCCATCTGTCTCCAATGATGGATGCAGTGAAGGAGTTTTTCTAAGGCAGAGCCAGAGGTCTGGCATAAGGCCCAATGAGTCATCTCTCAAGAGTCTAGGCTACACAAGAACGCTGCCTTTGCCTTCTTTTGTTTTTGCTGCTGTAGGTGGACCTCACCTACTGAGGTCTGGGTCTGTGTGTAAGATGCACTAGGATGAGGAGACCATATCTATAATCTTCACCGAGGGACTCTGCCCATCCATTCTCTCCCAAAGGGCCAGGAACTGCTCACTCCTAATCGCCCCCAGTCTGGAGGAAACATGCTCCTCCTGGAATGGATAGCTGGGCTGTACTGGAAGGATCTATCCATGACCTATCCATGGGCTGAAGTGAGACAGAGTCCGCACCACATAGAAAATACCGTTAATGCTTCTAAGAGCCAGGATAGGGAGTACCAACTTCTAGCAAGTCAACAAGAACATGGAAAAGCTGAGAAACCTCAGTGGGAGAAGGGAGGAGGCTTTTGATTCTGGAGGAGCCTTTTCAGTGGCTTAGGAATGCAGTGCCCATTATACAGATGGGTAAACTCCTTCACAGAGGGACCCGTCCTTGATGGAGGCCTGGAAAGAGCCAAAGTATTCAATATTCTAAAGAAGAGTAGCCCCTTGACCTCACTCTTTGATGTGCCAATCTGTGCCATCTCCTTTGGTTCTGATCTTCATTTATCATAACTGCACTGCTGGTTCCTGATCACCAGGAACACCCTAGCTGGCTCAGGCCCTCCTGAAAGTCACAAGAGTCCATACAATCATTATCAAATCCAAACAATGTCTTGTTTTTGTTGTTTAGATATAGAAAAAAATCCATCCTAAAATTCAAATGGCATCTCACAGAGACACCTGACTGGCTCAGTTGGTAAAGTATGCAACTTTTGATATTTGGGTTGTGAGTTCAAGCCACACATTGGGAGTAGAGATTACTTAAAACAAGCAAACAAAAATCAAATGGAATCTCATAGAATCCCAAAGAGTCAAAAGAACAAAGTTAGGGGCATCTGTGTGGTTCAGTTGGTTAAGTACCTGCCTTCAGCTCAGGCCATGATCTCAGGGTCCTGAGATTGAGCCCCATGTTGGGCTCCCTGCTCAGTGGTCTGTTTCTCCCTCTCCCTCTGCCACCCCCCCAACTCATATTTTTTCTATTTCAAATAAATAAATAAAATCTTAAAAAAAAAAAAGTTAGATGTTTCATACCTCCTAAATTAAAAACTTACTTCAAGTCTCCAGTACTCAAAATGGTGTGGTACTGCCATAAAGACAGACATAAAGACAGACATATAAGAGTGTCTGGGTGGCTTAGTTGATTAAACCACTAACTTGATTTTTGCTCAGGCCATGATCTCAGGGTCCTGGGATCAAGCCCTGTGTAGGGCTCCACACTCAGCAGGGAGTCTGCTTGAGGATTCTCTCTCCCTCTCTCTCTGCACCTCCCCCTACTTGCTATCTTTTCGTCTCTTTCTCTCTCAAATAAATAAATCTTTTAAAAAGGAAAAACACACAGGCATCCCTGGTGGCACAGCGGTTTAGCACTGCCTGCAGCCCAGGGTGTGACCCTGGAGATCCAGGATCGAGTCCCACATCGGGTTCCCTGCATGGAGCCTGCTTCTCCCTCTGCCTGTGTCTCTGCCTCTCTCTCTCTCTGTCTGTCTGTCTCAATAAATCAAATCTTTTTAAAAAATACAAATACAAATACAAAAGAAAAACACATACAGAAAAATAAAACAGAACAAATTGGCCAGAAGCAGATCTTCACATATATGGTCCAGTGATCTTTGTTCTGCGGGGGAGTTTTTTTTTAAGATGTTCAGATTTATTTATTTATTTGAGAGAGAGAGAGAGAACACACAGAGGGAGAGGGAGAAGGAGAAGCAGACTCTGTTCAGCAGGGAACCTGACACAGGGCTTGATCTCAGGACCCTGAGATCATGACCTAAACCAAAGTCAGACACTTAACCAAGTGAGCCACCCAGGTGCCCTAGTCCAATGATCTTTGACAAAGGTGCCAAGACTATCCCCTGAGGAAAAGATAGTCTTTTCAGCAAGCGGTACTGGGAATACTGGGCATGTACACATGAAGGATAAAGTCGGATCCTCACCTCATAGCATAAATAAATATTATGGCAAAATGGATCAAAGACCTAAAGGTGAGAGCTAAACTATAAAAGTCATAGAAGAAAACATAAAGGAAAATCTTCATGACATTGGATTTGGCAATGATTAAATGAATATAACACCAAAAGCACAGGCAACAAAAGAAAAAAATAGATAAAATGGCTTCATCAAAATGAAAAACCTTTGTGCATCAGCGGACACTATCAGCAGAGTAGAAAAGAAATCCATGAAATAGGAGGAAAATTTGCAAATCATAATCTAATAATGGGTTAATGTACAGAATATATTAAAAAACTCCTATAGCTCAATGACAAAAAAGAAAAACAAAAACATTTAAAAGTGGGCAAAGGACTTGAATAGACCTTCAAAGAAGATATACAGATGGCCAATAAACACATAAAAAGGTGCTGGACATGACTAATTATTAGGAATATAAAAATCAAGGACACTTGGGTGGCTCAGTGGTTGAGCGTCTGTCTTTGACTCAGGACGTCATCCTGGGGTCCGAGATCGAGTCCCACATCGGGCTTCTGCAGAGATCCTGCTTCTCCTTCTACCTATGTCTCTGCCTCTATCTCTGTTTCTCATTAATAAGTAAATAAAATCTTTTAAAAAATAGGAATATGAAAATCAAAACCACTAGGAGATACCACTTCACACCCGTCTGGACTACTATTAATAAAAAACAAAACACCAACTACACAGAGAATAACACGCATTGCCAGTATGAATGTAAAATGGTGCAGGTGCTGTGGAAAACAATGCCTCAAAAACCAATAAACACAGAAATACCATATGATCCAGCAATTCCACTTCTGAGCATATGCCTACACCAACTGAAAGCAGGGACTTGAACAGATGTTTGTAGACTCTGAGTTATCAGCAGCATTATTCACAATAAGCAAAAAGTGATAACCATTCAAATGCTCATCAGTGGATGAATGGCTAGGCAAAATGTGGTATATACACACAATGGAATATTATTTGGCCTTGAAAAGGTAGGCAACTCTGTCACATGCTACAACAGAATGAAGCTCGGAGACATTATGCTACGTGAAATAACCTAGACACAAAAAAGACAAATACTTTGGGATTCCACTTGTACGAAGTACCTAGAGAAGTCAAAGTCATAAAGACAGAAAGTAGAATGGTGGTTGTGGGCCAGGGGGAGGGAGGAATGGGAAATCGTTGTTAATGGGTATGGAATTTCAGTTTAGGGATGATGAAAAAGTTCTGAAGATGGATGGCGGTGATGGTGGTACAACAATGTGATTGTACTTAATGCCACCAAACTGTACATTTAAAACTAGTGAAAGTGAAACTTTATGTTATGTGTATTTTACGAAAGTGGGAAAAAAAGAAAAAGTCACACGGGGATGAGGCACTTAAATGTGTAAGTGTTCTCCTCTGGGAGCTTACTCAGGACGCTGGGAGATATTGGGGCAGACAGTAGCAGCAGGGGCACAGGAAGAGGCCCTGTGGCCCCCACCCCCATCATCCATCTCCGTTGTTTCTGCTTCCCTAATTCCTGCCTGTCCTTCAAAGCCCAGTTCTGGTGCTCTCCCACTTCCACTAGGATGGGACCTCCAGCCCTCCTTGCTCCCTGTCAGAGCAGGTACTGAGCGTCCACTCCCTCCTGCCCCAACAGTCCTGCTCTCCTTGTCCTGGGCTCTTTCCTCAGGGGCCAGAAGCCTCTCGGTGGCTGGGACAGCTTCTCTCCCTCCCAGACTGGGGGAGGCCCGCAGTAGTGGCTCAGTGTCCTCTGCAAAATAAGTCTCTTGGTATCAACCTCTCAAGGTTGGAAATGTCCAACAAGATGATAAATATAAAGCTCTCAGGCACAGCAGAGGGTCCAATATATTATTATTGCTGGGAATATTTTTCATATTGGCCTGGAGTACTTGCCCTGTGCCTATTAGTTGCTCCTCATCCCTTGAGACTCAACCCACTCCTGCTTCCACCACAAAGTCTTCCTATCAAGTTCCCCCTGACTCCCCAGGAGCATCTCAGAATTGAAGAACAACCTGACTTCATAGTATTGTTATGAAGATTAAATGACTTGATCTATGTAAAATGCTTACAATGGTGCCAAGCACATAAAATGTGCTCAGTAAGAGCAGTGACGGCGATGATGCCATTTATGATCGGCATATGTTCTGTGTGTTGTCTTGATTGTGACTGCCACTCTTAAGTAGGTAGACTGGAGAGTAAAGAAAGATGACAGTAAGAGATGATAGATGTTGGGGAGATGGATTCAGGTTCGGCAGAAATTCTCAGAGCTTTGGATGCAGTTGGCAGATCAGAAAGTCTTCCTGGTCTTAAAAGATGAGTAAGTGAGTCTAGAGGCAGGAAGATAGGAGAGTCATAATGAAGCTAGGGGCATGCAGAATGAGGTCAGTGTAGCTGAATGTCTAGGCAGCAAGAGATGGCCTGGAGCCAGATTGGGCAGGACTTTTACCCAAGGGGATCATGGCCCCCTGGAGGGTTTGCAGCAGGAAACAGACCCATTTGGCTTAAATTCTGAGCTCACTCTGGCTGTTGCTTGGAGAATGGACAGCAGGGGGCATGGATAGAACCAGCAGATGGAGAGAGACTGCTATAGGCATCTACAAGAGAAGTGGTGGTGGCTTGGCCTGGGTGATAACAGTGGAGGTGGAGGGCTAGGGACAATTTCTGGAGGTGTTTCAGAGAAAGAGATTCCGGATTGACCATGGGACTGAAGGGCTCACTGCCCAAGGGGCTTAGGTGGATAGGTGGATGATAATTCCATTTCCTGACATCTGACCGGTGGAAAAACAGGTTGAAGGGACAAGGCTGGCACATGATTATTCAGAGCTGAGTGATTAGTACATCTTCTCTCCCCTCTGCTGGTTATGCATCATAGTTTTTATATTCAGGAAGTTCTTTGAGTCTAGCCCTGACCTTCCAGCTGCAATCTGAGCTCAGGCCATTCTATTCTGCCCCTGGTGAGTTGGCTTGGTGCCAAAAGGCAGTGGGACTGAGGCATGGGCTAGGGTCCAAGGGCTTGGGTGGCGGACATGCCTCTTGCATGACCACCATCAAGCATGCCAACCTCTGATGCCTGTCAGATTCAGACCCAGAAAGCTCGTGCCAGGGTGCGTGGGCCAGAGGACCTGGTACAGAAGCCTCCTGCCCCAAGCCATTTCAGGTCCACACATGCCCCCCTCATCCTGCCTCTGGAGCCCTCTCAGATCAGAAGCAACCCCCAGGGCCCTCAAGAAGGCCCTTCTTCGTGATTCCTTCAGAGGTTGGAGGTGGAGAGCAAAACCTCTGATCTTGATGCCAGACACAAACTCTAAGAAATTACTCACCAGAGGGCAAAGTTTCAGAAACCCAGGCAAAGGGCCCTGCCCCATGGTTGGATCAGAATGGCTGCTGATCGGCAGGAGCTATGGCACTGGGGAGCTTTCAGGGGTGGGGCCAGAGCCCCTACAGAGCTGGACTGCCCTACACTTCATCTTACCAAACCACAGGTATTGGACTAGGGGACCACGTGCTGAGCGCACCTTGGTTCTGCCCCTCTACCTGACCAATTGGGACCCTCAAAGCCCCCAGACCTACTGAAGACTGACTTGGCATGTATTTGGGGTTCCACCCAGCAGCAGCTTCCTCATCCTTGATCTCCATTTTGTCCTTCTGGAAGCTGCTTCCCAACACCCTCAGGCAAGTGTCCCAGTCTTTTTTTTTTTTTTTTTTTTAAGATTTTATTTACTCATTCATGAGAGACAGAGAGAGGCAGAGACACAGGCAGAGGGAGAAGCAGGCTCCATGCAGGGAGCCTGACGCGGGACCCTATCCTGGGTCCCCAGGATCACGCCCTGGGCCGAAGGCAGCCACCAAACCGCTGAGCCACCCAGGCGCCCCCAGTTTTGGCCTCTCATGAGCTCCTCATCCCCAGGAGCTGAGATTGCACGACCAGCTTGCCCACAGTCTTTCTCCCGTCCTTCTACCTGCCACTCAGCTTTCCTGGGCCTGGCTTACATGCATGCCTGGTGCAGCCACAGGCCTGCCAGTGGGAAAGAGATGAGCACCAGGAAGGGAGTCAGGAGACCTGGGTTCCAGCTGGCTGGAACAGAGCCAAGGAATTATCCCAGCAAAGGTAGCATTTTGGAAGTCATTAAATCTGGAAGGGAGGGGTGGATTAGTTGGGGTAGTAGTTCTCCCTCACTCCTAAGCAGAAGCTTGTCTGGTGGAAGTTTGAGAGGCAGGTCTCTAGGGAAATAGCATGGTGACAGTGTCCTCTGTCCCCATAACACCTCTTCCTTGTGCTTTTGTAGATTTAGTGGTGGGAACCCCTCCCTCACAGGAGTGGAGTCTCTAGGATTCTCAGACCCAGGCCTGGTTCTGCCCTGCAGTCAAACAGAAACACCTTCCACCATACCCCTCCTCACAGTTCTGTGAGGTCCCCCAAACCACCCTCTCCTGGCCAGGCTCCTGGATTTTGCTCCTGGATGGGGTGGGAGTGGCCTCACAAAGAATACAGGGTCCACTTCAGTCCCCTGGGAGTGTAGTGCCCCCCAAATGCCACGTCCAGAGAGGGACTCTGGCCAGGGTGCACCCGCCACCCCCAGAGAGCTCCTCAGGGCTTCCCGGGGGGTCAGGCCATTTGACTCTGTTCCTGGTGTGCTGCCCTGTCTGTGATAGAAGGCCCAAATTTCCTGAACACAGAAGATCAGATGGTCAGGGAAAGATGGGAGACGATACAATATACAGAGAAGGAGTGAGTGGAAGGGAAGATCCTTATCCCTTGCCCCTTGTTCACAGCCCTCTCTGGCCAAATGATCCTCTCACTTGGTATCACAGCAGGGATCTCGGGGAAGAAAGAGACTGAAAAAAAAAAAAAAGAAAGAAAGAAAGAGACTGAAATCTCTGGGGACCCTTGGTATTTGGGTATGTGGGGTCAAGGATGGCAGGATTGCCAGAAGAAACCCTCAGAAAACAGTAGTGACATAGGGAGGAATCCCCTTGAACCTGTCAGCCTATGCTAAAACTAGATGGTGGGCAACCTCCCTTGGGGCTTTGACAGACCCCTCCCTCCCACTCTCCCAAAGGAGCCTGATCTTTGCTGAGTCCCACAGGGTCAGGCTAGCAAGAGCCTAGTACAGCCTCCCACACTGCTGCAAAAAGAGCCCTCAGGGAATCTGCTCCTGCTGGGTCTCAATGTCACTTTGGCCATTTGCTAAAGCTTTGAGAGTTTCTGCCCCACCCCCCACCCCCACCCCCACCCGACCCTCCCCTGCTCTGAGCCTCACTTTCTGCATCTGTAAAATGGGTGTCATTCCAAGGGCTCAAAAGAAGTCTATTTTATTCCTAAATATCTCCCTTCTCTGCCTGTTTTTTGTTTGTTTTTTACAGATTTTATTTATTTATTCATGAGAGACACAGAGGGAGGCAGAGACATAGGCAGAGGGGAGAAGCAGACTCCCCACAGGGAGCCCAGTCAGGGACTCAATCCCAGGACCCCGGGATCACGACCTGAGCCAAAGGCAGACGTTCAACCACTGAGCCACCCAGGTGCCCCCTCTGCCTGTTGTTCATTCCAAAAGCCCACTCTCCTTAGTGAGTTTTGGTTAAGTGTTGCCCTAGTTAGAGACTGTTGAAAAGTGAGGCACACTAAACTTCTCATCTTTGGAGGGAATGCATTTTTCTTGATACCATTGTGCTCTCCAGCCCCTTTCTCCCTGGCTGGCCATGCCCCCATAAATTAAAATCTCTAGACCACACCCTTGCCTGCTGGCCCTGTGCTTTGCCCAGATGATCCCAATCCAATGGACTGGAGCTTGGGCAAAGATGTCAACACAAGATTGCTAATGGGGCCTAAGCTGTCATTGGCCCAAACAGGACTTTGACACTCAGCCAAGCCACCCTCTTTCCCCACCCTCTTTGAACCGACACCTATTGGCTGAGCCCTTATTTTGTGCCAGCACATTCAGAGACTGAGAGTCAGGGATTGGGCAGAGAGGAAGATTAGCCATGCCCCTGCCCTCAGTCACACACAAGGGTATCCTCATAGACATAGTGCTGAGGTTCAATCTAACAAAATCCTCAAGGAGGGGACTTGTCAGGTATGGAGGGCATGGAAGATTCAGCCAGGTTGCCAGGCCCCCTCACACTTTTAAGGAGATGGCAGTGCCATCAGATGTCTAGTCCAGCAGGCTAACCAGAGAGCACAGTCCCCCAGTTTAAGGAAAAATAGAATGTTAGGTTTGCTATCAGGCTCAAGAGCAGAGAGCTGGCAATAAATCAAGAATGTCAGTGCTTCAAACTGCATTTCCAAGCCCGGGAAACAATTGCGCATTAAAATCCATCGGAGGAAAAAAAATCTATTAAAACTTCAGGAGAAACGCTTTGCTATAAATTAGATTTTTCTGCCAACCAGGATAATTCAATAATTTCCCCTTGACATTCTCAAGATTGCTCTTTGGGGGGGATAATGATGCTTTGAAGTTGGGAGCGATTTGTTTCCAAGGGAAGATGAAGAGTTCACTGGGAATGGAGGTGAGAAGACAAGGAGGAGGCTCTTCTAGCTAAAGGCAGGGGACCCATTTGGGGCTCAGAACCACTGGACAAAGGTTTTCCATGACAGCCAGGAGGTCTACGATACAGGGCTTTGAACAGGGGATGCCGCAGGCTAGGATATGATTCCGACAGGAAAACAGGGTGTGCAAGGCTTGGGGCCCTCCAGTATTACCTTGTATTTGGGGCAGCCCCAGACTTACAGATTCCCTCATGATTGTCTAAAACCCTTCACAGGGGCCTCTGGGTGACTTAGTTGGTTAAGCATGCAACTCTTGATTTCAGCTCAGGTCATGATCTCAGGGTCATGGGATGGAGCCCCATGTTAGGCTCTGCACTCCGTACAGAGTGGGCTTGGGATTCTCTTTCTCACTCTCCCTCTGTCCCTACCCCCCTGCTCACTTTCTCCTTCTCTCTCTCTCTAAAATTAATTAATTAATTAAAATAACACCTTCGCTAGCCTTTATGGAACCAGAGCTGGTCTCAAGTAACAGGGTGCCTAAGGTCATTTCTTAGTTCCGGATTCAGGGGTGGGTAGGGGTGGCTTCCTGCATCCCAGTCTGCCTTTCTTCCTTTGCTGTACAAAGTTGAGCATTAGGCAAGACCCTTCCCCCATATCCTATCTCCTGTCATTTGAGGCTTTGATCCCAGTCCCTGTCTCTGTTCAAGGTCCAACACAGCCACGATACCACACTGTTTCTTGTTGGCCAGAAGTGCTCTGGCTGGACAGGGCAGCTGGCAGAGAGAGGGTGTCAGGCTAGGGCAGGGATCTTTGGGAACTGGGCTCATTCTGCATGACCACTGGGTACCAGCCTCCACAACAACTGTGGGGGCAGGGTCAAAGGGCCTGGGTCAGGATTTGAGTAGGACAGGGCTCCAGAGTCAGCTTGCCTGGCTGTGACTCCTGACTCCTCCACTGCCCGCTCATCTAACCTCTCTAAGCCTTGCTTTTGCTAACTGTAAAATGGGGGTGATAACAATACCTGCCTTGTAGATAGAACTAAATGTGACAACATTTGTGGAGCACCTAGCACCATGTGGGCCCACAGAGGAAGTACTTAGTATCTTTAGGACACAGGTCCACAGACCCCAGATCATAGCCCTTCCCACAGCAGGAAATCCATCCCCTGCAGCCTCTAGTCAAGCCCCTTTCTCCTCCCTCCTCTCCCATCCAAAGTTGCCTTTTTCTGGGGACTTAACTTCCTCAGACAGAGCCATGAAGAGTGGTGTCTGCTTGTAGAGCTGGGCTGCCCAATGGGCAGATTTGTGTTTGAGGTCGTTCATTGTTGCCACTAACAACCCTCCCAAGAAGGGTGGTTGATATTAGAGTTCTCTCATCTTGCAGAGGCCCTGGGAGATAAAGTGACATTAGTCAAGATCATGTATCTGGGGGAAGAGGATGGAGCTGGACTGGGGCCAAAGGTCAAACCAACTCAACCACAGGGGCAGTCTCTAGTCTCCAGATTTCTCCCTCTCTTTGTCTTTGTTTCCTTCCTTCTTTGTTTCCTTCCTTACTTTCCACAGGTCAGAGCCTCCCAAGCCCACACAATGGCCATGGAGACAGAATAGCAAACTGAGGCAGGGGCATGTGGGAGTGATCTTCTTCTCAGTATTCTCTGAGTCTCCAGGAGAGAGATCAGGGACCTAGAAAAAAGAGGTCAAAGGGGAAGGAAGTGGGAGAGTCTGGGAAAGTTTCTATTTAAGCAGCTGTCAGAACAAGCCATTTACTTGGACACTGCCTGACTCACAGAATAGAGGAATTTGGGGTTTAAAAGGTCATCTCATCCCACCCTCTTTTTGAATCATTTCTTCCACAGGTGCCCCTCCACCCAGATAACATGGACCTCACTACTTCCCAAGGCAGCACTAAGGTACAGGTTGCACTCTGCTCCTTGACCTCTTCTGGGGCTCAGACTTGGCTTTCTGTAGCCCTGTCCTGTCCCGGACCCCATACGGGCAGGGGCCAGCCAGCAGCAGTGGGATGGTGTGCACCTGCTGCTTCTCTCTTGGCAAGACCCCCAGGGTTGGGAGACTAATCTGTAACCAAGATAGGGGCTTTCTGGAGAACCGCATCTCTCCAGAGGGCAGGACTGAGTGTTGGCCTGGCAGTGTTCCCTGGGGGCCCAGCCCTGTGCCCAGGAGTTTCCCTCCAAGTGGAGGTCAAAGGGAAACTCAGAGCTGGGGAATTTTGCCACCACGTGAAATCAGGGTGGGAGTTCAGGAGAAACATGATCACTACCACTGGATTTACCCCAAGATGATAAATATTTTGTATTATGTTAGCCCCCAAGCCAGGGGATGTCCTGGTTCCCAGGCAAGGCTCCACCAGGGGACCAATTAGCAACAGGAAGGGCAGGACATGGCACTCGTAAGGGGTCAGGGGTACGAGGTATCTGGGGTTTGGTAAACTCGGGTCCCCGCCCCCCAGTAGCTGTGTGACCTCAAGCAAGTAGCTTGGCTTCTCTGAGCCTCGGGCTCCTGGTCTCTCATAGGAGTAGTGGTGCCCGCTTTAGAGGCTTCTTGGAGGTAACCAAAGACAGATTCCTACCAGGCACCTAGCACAGCGTGAGCGCTCCGAAAGCGCCAGCCTTTGTTACTATTTGCAGCAGGTGGGGAACCCCGTGGGAAATCCGGGCGCCTCTGGGAAGCTGGGGGTGGTGGGCCGGCCTTCCCGGAGCCAGGGGGCGGGGCGGGGCGGGGCGTCCAGGCCGGGCCCGCCTCCCCGCCGCGCTCCTGGGGGCCCGCGGAGCCTCGCTGCCGCCCCGGGAGCTGAGTCACTGCGGCCTGCCCGGCCGTTGGCCTTATCTCGACGCGTCGCTGCCCCCGAAAGCCCCCGCCCTGCCCTACTACAGCTAGTTTGCGCCAGGTCCCTCTGGCGGCTCTAGAAAAATTCCCAGGGGCCCAAGGGTTTTGGGGTCTCGAAGAAAGAGGGATCCTCCTCCCGGGCTGTCTGCAGGGCCCCAGGAACCCCTTGCCTGGGAACCGCCCCTGCGCCGGCCGCTCAGCGCCCATCTTCACACCATCCCTGAACTTTCTGCGGGAGTAAGCGTCGTCCTCTGCAGATTTCTCCTTTAAAATGCGCGTCCCCCCCACCCCCACCCCCACCCCCACCCCCACCCCAGTGCTTTGAAGGGGAAGCCAGAAGCCCGGAGGGCGGGCGCGGAGAGGCAGTAGCGCCCAGGAGCGGAGGAGGACGGAGCGGCCCGCCCGGCCCCGGCCGCCTCCGGGCCTCCCTCAGGCCCCGCCTGCCCCTCTCCCAGCCCCCAGGACTCCAGGGGAAGTGCCGGGTGGGGGAGGGGAACTGAGCCGACAGATTCTGTAAACAGAGCCGGTTTGGGCCGCGGCCAAGGACGGGGTGTCCTGGCCCAGCCTGGGTGTGAGGCCCATCCGCGGCTCTCCAGGACACCCCGCCCTGCCCGGCCGCCCGGGGGTGCCCGGCCCACAGCCAGCTCCGGCCAGGATGTGTCCTGAGTTTTGGGAAGTGTCCAGTTCGATCGTGGGGAATGTGCCTCGGATTGGGGTCTGGGGGAGCGGGGGCTTCTCTCTAAGAACCGTCATTAATCGTTCATTCACCAAATGCCAGACTCGGGCATGGGCACAGCCCTCTGGTCCCTGCCCATGGGAGAAGCTGGTACTGGGTTGTGGCTCCATTCCCATTTCCACCTCTGATCTGCCCATATCCTGCTGTTCTGCTGCTTGAGGCAGAATCCTTGTGGGATAAAGAAGCTAAGAGAGGGGGCTCAGGTTCTGAGAACACTTGAAGGTGTAGTGCTGCCCCCTTGACTTGTTGCCAAGTGTGGCATCTCATGCCCATGGGATATAATTCACATACCATACCAATTCACAATCAGAGAGCAGCAAGGAAATGACCTGGAAAGGAGGATGGGGAAGGGAAAGGCATACTGAAGGATACTCAATGTTGGAAGCAATAGCCAGCTGTATGAGGTAGGGAAAGGAAAGGGGTCCTTGGGTGTTTAAGCAACAGGTGGCTCAGAGATGCTGGCACCTAGCAGGCGAGGAGATTGCTGTGGGCTCTGCCGTGGAGGAGAACATGTCAAGGTACAGAAAAGAGTCCTTGTGGAGGAGAAAAGAAGTTGGCCATTGAGATTTGTAGGCTGGGCTACAAGTACCAGTTGCAAGTTCTGGACTTTATTATTGGCGTGATATGTTTCTGAATGATTAGTGGGTGGGGTAGACAAGAGATCCCAAGGACAAATATGTTTGGGAAACACTGTGTTCAAAAAAGCTAAACACCGCTTACTGGGCTTTATAAGAGCGTTAATTCCATATGCTCATTAATAAGCATCTTGTGGCATCCCTGGATGGCTCAGCGGTTTAGTGCCTGCCTTCGGCCCAGGGTGTGGTCCTGGGGTCCCGGGATTGGGTCCCACATCGGTCTCCCTGTGTGGAGCTTGCTTCTCTCTCTGCCTGTGTCTCTAATGAATAGATGAATAAACTATTTAAAAAAAATAAATTAGGCATCTTGTGTTTTCCAAGAGTGGAGAGGGTATGGAGAAGCCCCCCCCCCCACACACACACACCATTAGCCCAGCCTCATGGGACTTGTGCTCTTCTGATAACATTGGGGCCCAAGATTAATAAGTATGTCTTTCTTGCTGGCTCTGGCCCACATGGAATAGGTGGGCACATGTAGGTGCTAAGGAAAGCATGACTTTCCTAGAAACCCAGATTCAGTGACCATCTCCTCAAAGAGAGGCCAGCCCATAGAATGCTTTATGAATGAGTTTGGCAGGCTCAAGGTTCTGGGTCCCAGGCTCTAGGAATATCCTACTCCCCAAATCAGGTTTTCAGCAAAGTATCAGTGAATCTGGGATACCTGGTCATGTAAGCTACTCTATAGTGATGACCTTTTGCATGCAGTGTGAAAGCAGGCTGAGAAAGGAGAGGTCAGTGGGAGCTGGCACCTCCAGGGGAGGGCTCCAGGATGAGGCAGGGCGTGGTAAGACTTTCCAGGTGGCCGAGTTTTAGTGGTATAGGAAGAGAGGACTGGCCTGGCCGGTCTGGCCAGCATCAGAGAGAATGCTGGAGAGGCCCAGAGAATCAGCTTCACCAGCCTCTTTGAGGAGCTGGATCTCAGGCTGAGGAATGTGATGTGTCTTATGTGAGCCTACAGAATACATGCCTCCAAGCCCTCCCTTTCATCAGGTCTCACTTCAACCTTCATGGCCAGATGAGCCTCCCAAGTCTTTTCCATGTATTTTCCTTTCTTCCTTGTTCATATCACTCCCCATCCTGCCACTTTCCAACACCCCACCATAGCACTGGAATGATTTTGGCTGGCTGGGGGTCACCAGAGTCCTCCTGACAGATCCATTTCAATTTATTTTGTATTTATTTATTTTTTATTTAAATAATCTCTTCACTCAGCCTGGGGCTCGAACTCACAACCCCAAGATCAAGAGTCACACACCCCTCCAACTGAGCCAGCCAGGCACCCTTAACATTTTTTAAAAATAAATAACCTGATTGGGATATAATTCACATACCATACAATTCATCAATTTAAGTATATTCACAGAGACACAGAGATGTGCAACAATCAACTACAATCAGTTTTAGGACATTTCATCACTCCTCCTCCTAAAAAAAAATCATACACATTAGGAGTCATTTCATTTTTCTCCCCATGCCCCACTTCCAGTTGTAGGTAACCACTTAATCTACTTTCTGTCTTTTTAAAATTATTATCATTAAGTAAGCTCTGTGCCCAACGTGGGGCTTAAACTCATGACCCCAAGATCAAGAGTCGCACATTTCACCGACTGACCCAGCCAGGCACCCCTACTCTCTGCCTTTATGGATTTGCCTATTTGAGGTATTGCATTTAACTGAAATCACCCACTATGTCGTCTTCTGTCACCAGCTTCTTTCACTTGCATTTTTTTTTTAATTTTTTTTTAATTTAAATTTATTTATTCATGATAGTCACACGGAGAGAGAGAGAGAGAGAGAGACAGAGACACAGGCAGAGGGAGAAGCAGGCTCCAAGCACCGGGAGCCCGATGTGGGATTCGATCCCGAGTCTCCAGGATCACGCCCTGGGCCAAAGGCAGGCACCAAACCGCTGCGCCACCCAGGGATCCCGCATTTTGTTTTCAAGTTGTATCCATGTTGTAGCATATATTAGAATTCCTTTCCCTTTAATGGCTGGATAACATTCCATTGTACAGATATACTTCATTTGGCTTATACATTTATTGGTTTGTGGACACTTGGGTTGTTTCTACTTTTGGGTATTATGAATAATGCTGCTATGGACATTCATGTACAGGTTTTTATATAGACATAAGTTTTCATTTCCCCAGGGTATATCCTTAGAAGTAGAATTTCTGGATCATATGGCAACTCTATATTTAATCTTTAGGGGAACTGTCAGATTGTTTTCCAAAACAGTTGCACTATTTCATATTTCTTTTTTTTTTTTTAAGATTTTATTTATTTATTTATTTGAGAGAGTGAGAGTGCACTAGTGGAGGGAGGGGCAGAGGGAAAGAAAGAGGGACAAGCAGACTCCCCACTGAGCAGGGAGCCTGATGTGAGGCTTGACCCCAGGACCCCAAGATCATGACGTGAGCCAAAGTCGGACACTTAAGAAACAGAGCCATTTAGGCACCCCTTCACATTTCTACCAGCAGTGTATGAGGATTCCAATTTCTCCACATCCATGTCAACATTTGTTATTATTTGTTCTTTTAATAATAGCCATTCTAGTTGTATGAGGTAGTATCATATTATGGTTTCATTCGCTTTTCCCTGATGGCTAATGATGATGAGTATTTTTTCATGTGCTTTTTGGCCATTTGTATATGTTCTTTGGAGAAATGTATATTCAGATCCCTGGCCCATTTTTTGAGTGAGAATTTCAACTTTCTACTATTAAGAGTTCTTTATTATTCTAGATAAAAGTCCCTTGTCAGATATACGATTTGTAAACATTTTCTACCATCAACTAGGTTGTCTTTATATTTTCTTCATGATGCCCTCTGTAGTCCAAAGTTATTAATTTTTATTAAGCCCAGTTTATCTATTTCTTCTTTGGTTGCTTGTGCTTTTGGTGTCATAGCTAAGAAACAATTGCCCGATCCCAATAACAAATATTTACACCTATGTTTTCTTTTAAGAGTTTTAGAGTTTTTCTTCTTACACTTAGGTCTTTGATCTGTTTTGAGTTAAGTTTTACATATGGCATGAGGTAGAGATCCAACCTCATTCTTCTGCACATGAATATTCAGTTTTTCCAGCACTGTTTGTTGAAGATTTCTCTTTTCACTCACTGAGTAGTCTTTATGCCCTTGTCAAAAATCAGTTGACCAAAAAAAAAAAAAAAAATCAGTTGACCTGGGGATCCCTGGGTGGCTCAGTGGTTTGGCGCCTGCCTTCAGCCCAGGGCGTAATCCTGGAGTCCCGGGATCGAATCCCACATCAGGCTCCCTGCTTCTCCCTCTGCTTGTGTCTCTGCCTCTCTCTGTGTGTCTCTCATGAATAAATAAATAAAATATTTTAAAAAAATCAGTTGACCTTAAATGTAAGAGTTTATTTCTGAAAAGTTTTAAAAATATTTTATTTGTTTATTCATGAGAGACACAGAGAGAGAGAGAGAGGCAGAGACACAGGCGGAGGGAGAAGCAGGCTCCATGCAGGGAGCCCGACGCAGGACTCGATTCCGGGACTCCAGGATCATGCCCTGGGCCAAAGGCAGGCACAAAACCGCTGAGCCACTCAGGGATCCCCTATTTCTGAATTTTCTTTTTTCTTTTTATTTTTTTCTTTCTTTCTTTTTTTTTTCTTATTTCTGAATTTTCAATCACTTCTCAGCCTTTTGGCTAAGATCAAGTGTAGTATTTCTGAATTTTCACTTTTATTCTGTTGATCTATATGTTTATTCCTTATGCCAGTATCACATAGTCTTGATTACTGTAGCTTTGTAGTAAGTTTTGAAAGCAGGACATGTGAGTCCTCCTGCTTTTTGCTTTTTACCCGGATTGTTTTGGTTGTTCTGAGTCCCTTGCGTTTCCAACATAATTTAGGATTGGTTTGTCAGTTTCTGCAAAAAACCCATTTGAATCTGATGGGATTGCACTGAATCTGCAAATTACCGTCTCAGCAATATTATCTTCTGATCTATGAACATAGGATATCTTTTCCATTTATTTAGGTCTTATTTAATTTCTATCAAAAATGCATTATAATTTTCAATATATTGCACCTGTACTTCCTTGTTTAAATTTGTTCCCGAGTACTTTTTACTCTTTGTGAGTTATTTTCTTAATTCATTTTAAGAATATGTTGCTAGTATATAGAAATACAACTGATTTTTTGTATATTGATCTTATATCCTGCAAACTTGCTGAACTTAATTAGTTATTTAATTAGTTAACTTATTTAATTAGTTCTTGTAGTCGTTTAGTGAGTTCCTTAGAATTTTCTATACACAAGACCATGTCATCTGTAAATATAGTTTACTTTTTCCTTTCTGGCCTGGAACTTTATTCTTCAAAAACGATAATGAAGGGGCACCTGGGTGGCTCAGTCAGTTAAATGGCCAACTCTTGATTTATTTTTTATTTTTTTAAAGATTTTATTTATTTATTCAGAGAGAGAGAGAGAGAGAGAGAGAAAGAGAGAAAGAGAGAGAAAGAGAGAGGAAGAAACACAGGAGGGAGAAGCAGGCCCCATGCAGGGAACCCGATCCCAGGTCCCTAGGATCACACCCCGGGCTGCAGGCGGCGCTAAACCGCTGCACCACCAGGGCTGCCCCGCCAACTCCTGATTTAGACTCCCGTTGTGATATCAGGGTTGTGGGATCAGGCCTGCATTGGGCCCCAAGCTCATGGGAGAGTCTACTTGTCCTTCTCCCTCTGCTCTTCCCCCTACTCATGTGCTCTATCTCTCTCTCAAATAAATAAATAAATAAATAAATAAATAAATAAATAAATAAAATCTTAAAAAGGATAATGAAATTATAAAACTGGTGAGAAAAAAAAACTGGTGAGGCCAACAAAGAGAAAAAAAGGCAATGAACAAATAAAAGAAAGAAGGGGCTTCACTAGAGATCCCATATACATCTATAAGATACTAAAGATATTATGAACAACTTATTGCCAATTGATGTAACAAGTTTGGATGAAGTGGAAAAATCTCTGGAGATAATAACTTATTGAAGGTGATTCATGAAGAAATGAATAACCTAAGTCCATAACTATTAAAGAGATTCTTTCTTTTTAAAATTGTATCAATTTAAAATCTTTCCACAAAGAAAACTCCAAATCCAGATAGCTTTAACTGTGGATTCTTTTTTCTTTTTTTTTTTTTAAGATTTTATTTATTTATTCATGAGAGACACACAGAGAGAGAGAGAGAGAGAGAGGCAGAGACACAGGCAGAGGGAGAAGCAGGCTCCATGCAGGGAGCCCGACGTGGGACTTGATCCAGGGTTCCCAGAATCAGTCCCTGGGCCAAAGGCAGACGCTAAACCACTGAGCCACCCAGGGATCCCCTACCTGTGAATTATATTCAAGATTCAAGGAAAAGAAAATTCTACTCATACACAAACTTCCACAAATTTACAAGTTTCTACTTCCAAAAAACTCAAGTTATCCTCCTCATTCATGGAATATTAGTTCATTTCATGGAACTAATATGACACTGACCACCCCCCACCCTCCAAATCTGACAGAGTCAATTGAAAATTGAAGGCCAATCTTGTTTATGATCATAGATAGAAAAACTCTAAACAAAGTATTATTAAATAGAAATTGTCATCACATAAAAAGGATAGTGCATATGACAAAGTTATAATTTATCCTAGAAACTCAAGCTTTGTCTAACTTTCAAAAACCAGTTAATGTTATTTATCACATAAACAGATTAAAGAAGAAAAGTCTTGGGTAACCCTGGTGGCTTAGCGGTTTAGCACCGATTGCAGTCCAGGGTGTGATCCTGGGGACCCAGGATCGAGTCCCCCGTCGGGCTCCCTGCGTGGAGCCTGCTTCTCCCTCTGCCTGTGTCTCTGCCTCTCTCTCTCTCTCTCTCTCTGTGTGTCACTATGAATAAATAAATAAAATCTTTTTTAAAAAATAAAGAAGAAAAAAAATAAAATAAAATAAAATGAAGAAAAATCTTATAGTTATCACAATGGATGCAGAAAAAGCATTTGATAAAATTCAACATCCATTGAATCAAATGGATAAATAATGGGGGGAAAAATAAGCTTGACCCAAACTGGAACTGGAAAGAAACTTCCTTAATTTTATAAAGGCTATCTTTTAAAAAATAACTAACGCAAGCATAATACTTAGTGGTGAAACATTGGAAATTTTCCCTTTGAAAATTGGAATAAGAGGATGCCTGGGTGGCTCAGCGGTTAAGAGCTTGCCTTCGGCCCAGGGCGTGATCCTGGAGACCCGGGATTGAGTCCCACGTCGGACTCCCTGCATGGAGCCTGCTTCTCCCTCTGCCTGTGTCTCTGCCTCTCTCTCTCTCTCTCTCTGTGTGTGTGTGTGTGTGTGTGTGTCTCATGAATAAATAAATAAATAATTTAAAAAGAAAAGAAAAAAGAAAACCGGAACAAAACAAAGATATCCATTACCACCACTTTTTTTTTTTTAAGATTTATTTATTTATTTTAGAAAGAGCAGTCATGCATGAGGGCAGAAGGGGGGGGGCAGAGGGAGAGAGAGAAGCAGACTGCTCATGCTCTCTCAAATAAATAAATAAAATCTTTTAAAAATTATATACAACCTAATGTAAAAATAGGCAAAAGATTTGAACCAAAGACTTCACCATAGAAGATACTGAAATAACAAATACATGAGAAGGTGCTCAAGAACATTTGTCGTTAAAAAAAAAAAAAGAACATTTGTCCTTAGGGAAATAAAAATAAAACTACACACCTGCTGGGCACCTGGGTGGCTCAGTCAGTTAAGTGTCTGCCTTCGGCTCAGGTCATGATCTCCGGGTCCTGGGATCCAGCCCTGCATCCTGAGCTCCCTGCTTTGTGGAGAATCTGTCCCTTCACCCTCCCTACCCATGCTTTCTCAATCTCTCTCTCAAATAAATGAATAAAATTTTAAAACAAAACAAAGCAAAAACGCTACACACCTACTAGAAGGACCAGAATTTAACAAGACTGACCAAATCAAGTGACTGGCAAGGATGGCATCAGTGGCTGCCCTGGGACAGATGAATCACAAAGTGCACGAGGAAAAAAAAAAAAGTGCACGAGGAAACACTGGGGGATTACAGGCATGTTGTACGTTACAAGGCAGAGTTTAACCTTCAGTTAAACCTTCCGTTCTTCAATTGATAGACATTTCAGTTATTGCCAGTTTGGGCTTGTGGCTGATGCAAAGATGTGTCACCCAGATCCTTCCTCAAGGAAGGATTTGCTGTCCAGTTGCAGTGAGTGTGATAAGCAGAAACCAGCTGATAGTTTATTCAGGGTCTGCATGAGCTACAGAGGGCTGCCTTGCCCCTTCCCAGAGCAGCTTGCATCCAGTGCCTGAACAAAGCAGGGATAACGAGGCTGGGCCGTTTTAATCCAATCTGGGACAATCCAGATGCACAATATTTGCTCCAGAATTCTCTGCCAACTTGGCTTAGACGTCAATGAACCTGCATCACAGTTTGACTTCTTCTGGTCAGCCCTGCTTCCTCTCCCTTCCTTTCATAGATGTTAATCCATAATGTCCCTCATAAATATCTTGCGCTCCAAACTCCATCTCAGCATCTGTTTCCTGGGAACCAGATTTATGACAGGGCTATGACAAACCAAGCTCCTATGACCATTCTTGCCCATGTTTCCTGTCCTATTAACACTCCTTTCTGTAGGATATTTGCCTAGGAATGGAACTGCTGACTCAAAGAGTATGTTATTTTCAACTGTTTTCCAAAATGGGGGTACATGTTTATGTAAATTTATATAGATGAATGTTTTTACTTGGTATTGTGACTTTTAAATTTTAGGTCAGTTTGGTAAGTGTATAGCAATATCCTATTGTTATTTTATTTTATTTTATTTTAAAGATTTTATTTATTTATTCATGAGAGACACACAGGGAGAGAGAGGCAGAGACACAGGCAGAGGGAGAAGCAGGCTCCATGCAGGGAGCCCGAGGCAGGACTCCATCCCAGGTCTCCAGAATCAGGCCTTGGGCTGAAGGCAGCGCTAAACTGCAGAGTCACCTGGGCTGTCCCCTATTGTGATTTTAATTGACATTTCCTGGATTACCAAAAAAACTGAACAATGTTTTATGTTACTGGCCTTTGTCTGTTTGTTTTAGAGAGTGAGAAGCAGAAGGAGAGGGAGAAGGAGGGAGAGAATCTTAAGCAGGCTCCATGCCCAATGAGGGAGCCCAATACAGGGCTCTATCTGACAACCCTGAAATCACGACCTGGGTTTCTTCTTTTTCAAAATGCCTATCTTTTGCCCATTTTTCTCTTTTTATTCCCTTATTTATTTATTTATAGATTTTATTTATTTATTCATGAGAGACCCAGAGAGAGAGGCAGAGACACAGGCAGAGGGAGAAGCAAGCTCCCTATGGGGAGCTTAATGCAAGACTTGATCCCAGGACCCTGGGATCACAACCTGAGCCAAAGGGAGATGCTCAACCACTGAGCCACTCAGGTGTCCCTTACTTATTTATTTTAAAATCACTTTATTAAGGTCTGATTGACATACAAAAAGCTGTATGTATTTAATGTCTACAACTTGATGAGTTTGTATTACACATTCTTCTGCTAGGCTGTCTTTTGTTATTAATTCTTATGTTTCCTGTATAGTTCTGGATAAAAGCCTTTAGTTTTATCTGTTATTACTATCTTCTACTACTTTGTATATTGCCTTTTCACTCTTTTAATGTTGCCTTTTGATGAATAGAAATTCTTCATTTTATCCATTTTTCCTTTGTGGTATTGCTTTTTATTCTTTAAGGCAGTACTCCTTACCCAAGATTATGAAGATATCCTTCTATGTTAGTATTATTTTTTTCTATGTTATTATTTTGAAACTTTACAGTGTCGCATTTTTTATTTAGGTCCGTATACACCTGGAGTTGATTTTGGTGTATGGTGTGAGGTAGGGGTCCAATTTCATTCTTTTCCCATATAGGTCCCCAGTTGCTCCAGCCAAGTTTATTAAGAGTCTGTCTTTCTGCCAAGGCTATACCATGCCCTCTCTGTTACACATCAAGCATATAAATGTGTGCAGGTCTGTTTCTGTAATCTCATCTCTATTCCATTGAACTATCTATTCCCAAAGCCATACCACACTCTCTTAATAACTATAGCTTTATAGTAATATGATATAGTAACAGCAATTCCTTTAACCTCATTCTTCCTCTAGACTGACTTAGCTATTCTTGGCCTTTGGCATGTTCACATAAATTTAAAAATCATCTTGTCGAGTTCCACAAAATATCCTCATGAGTTTTTATAGAAATAAAATTGAATCTATAGAACACTTTGGGACAAACTGACAATCTTTGTAATACTTAGTCTTTCAATCAATGAACATCATAGCTCCATTTATTAAGATCTTTAATTTCTTTTTCTTTAAAGATTTTTTTCTTAGATTTCATTTATTTATTTGAGAGGGAGAGAGTGCACACAAGCATGGGGGAAACGCAGAGGCAAAGGGAGAAGAAAACTCCCCGCTGAGCAGTGAGTTGGATATGGGGCTCCATCCCAAGACCCCAAGGGATGCTGAAGGCAGAGGCTCGACTGACTGAGCCACCCAGGTGCCCTAGATCTTTAGTTTCTGTCAATAATGCTTTATTTTTCTGCATTGGGGACTTATTCAAGTTTTATTTGCTTTATTCCTAATGATTTGGTATTTTATTTTATTATTTTTTCAAAAATATTTTATTTATTTATTTGAGAAGGAGAGAGAGAGCACAAGTAGGGGTAGGGGCAGAGGGGGAAGCAGGTTCCCCACTGAGCAGGGAGACTGAAAGGGTGCTTGATCCCAGGACTCTAGAATTATGACCTGAGCTGAAGGCAGCTGCTTAACAGACTGAGCCACCCCTGGGTTGTATATCGTTTTTGTATAACATATGTATATGTAATTTTGGATATGGCTCATACCTATAGGCCTATAATTCATATCAAGTTAATTTTTTATATAATATAAATGGTATGTATGTGTATGTGGTATAAATTTTACATACGGCTATCCAATAGTTCCAGCACCATTTATTGGAAAGATTGTTTGCTTCTCATTGAATTGTCTTGGTACTGTTTGTAAAACATCAATCAATCTTGTATGTCTGGGTCTATTTCTATCTTTACACTAATATCACACTTTTTACCCTAGCTTTTAGGCCACTTTAATTCATTTACTATAAGGGAATTCTTTATGTCTGGGTCTATTTCTATCTTTACACTAATATTACACTTTTTACGCTAGCTTTTAGGCCACTTGAATTCTTTACTATTAAGGCAAAGATCTGGATTTATTTTTTTTTCAAATAGTTAATGAATTGTCCCTGGGGGGAAAAATCATGCTTTGTATCTCTACTGTTTTGAGGGCAAACTTTATTATATACATATTTATTATGCAATGTATAAGGGTGTATTTCTAGATAATCCTTTCATTTTTGCTTAAATATTTTATTTATTTGAGAGAGAGAGAGAGAGATTATGTGCTTGTGAGCAGGGGGAGGGACAGAGGGAGAGAGAAAGAGAGAGAGAATCTCAGGCAGACTCCCTCCTGAGTGTGGACCCCAAGGTCGGCTTAACCTCATGACCCTGAGATCAGGACCTGAGACAGAATCAGTAGTCAGTCGCTTGACCAACTGAGCCACCCAGGTGCCCCTGAGTAATGAAATGACGTGTCTGTGGTTTCAGTATCAATTCTATGACGAGTGTTTTGATTAATATTCCTGTCTGGGAGTAAAGAGGGAGCCCAGGGTTCCCCCTGCTCTGAGAAGACTGCTCCACCTCAAACCTCCAGACTGCCAACAGCAGGAGTGAAGGGGGCTCCTGACAGGTGCTTTCTCCTCCCACTTCCCAGCAAACCCAGCCTGGCCACCACCCTCTATCTTGAGCCCCTCAGGACTGCTCTCACCAATCCCTTTATCTTCGTTCATACAGTCCCATGAGAGGTCCAGAATTCTCAGGGCATCCCTCATCCCAGGACTCAGCCCCATGTGGCTTTGCATTACCCTTTTCTGAACTCATCACCTACCTTACCCCAGGTCTATAAATCCTTTCACTGGTCTCTGCAACTCCCAGTCTGGCATCAGCTAACTTCCATATCCTCAACCTTATTTCAGAATGTCCCCTTTGTTTTCTTGCTCTAATGGAAACCTATCTCTCCTGTAAGGACTCCACCTTACCTTCAGCCTCTCAAGGGGTGGCCCTTGTCCCTCTTGTGGTCCTTGTGTCCCCGGGTTTGGTGTAGGGAGTGCTCATTTTGCTCCTCAGTGTCACAGTTTGCCCTCCTCCTTGGAAACACCCATGTCTAGAAGCCATGTCATCAGACAAGACTACCTGTTCCCTCACTTTTGGCAGCCACTGACAGACTCCTTGGTCTCTTCTCCTGGTTCCTTGAAGATTTTATCTTCTAGCCCACAGTCCCCCTCTCCAGAGGCACTTCTGCCTTAGTTTCTAATTTTTCCATTCATGCAGATGAACAGGCTCCTCAGTCACTTGGCCTCCTCTTCACAACCTTGGCTTCTGGCACACCTCAGCACCTTGCTCTCACAGGCAGACTTCCAATTAGTCATTATCTGTCAGTGCAGTCCCTTCATTGACTGGTGTCTTTGTGTCCCCTCTAGGTAAACACTACCTTTCTCTCCAGTTCACTCCCTCTATTGCCCCAACTCCAATAGTTCTTCACGGAGCCTACTGATCTGAGCAAACATTCACGATCCCTCTCCCCCACAGGCCCCCTTCCCTCCTTACCCAGCTTAGAGCCCAAGGTCCAGTGCTAGAATCTCTCCCTTACCCCTTCCTGCAGAATAGTCACCTGGCAAAACCACAGCTCTGGTTCGACTCAGCACTCTACCCACTCTCTACACCTGCATCCACAGGCTGTCTGAGCCTAAAGAAAAACCCACAATTGGCTGCCCAGTCTCGCTTTGAATTAATGAGTACAAGTCTCTCTCAGTAGGACCTACAGGCTACCCAGCAATCATACTACACCCCCAAGGGTGCTTACACCCTCTCCTTCAGCCAACTGCCTCACACCTCCTCTTCCACCTCACTCTCAGCTGACAACCTGTTCCTAGTTTGCTAAGAAAATAGAAGCCCTCACCAGAGAAGTTCCACGGGCTCCACCACTATTTCCCCCACCCACTTGCATCTGTGTTCATCAACTCTGGCTTTCGTCTTGCTAATATGGGTGAACTGTCCATGCTCCTATTTCAGGACTGGCCTCTTTTTTGTACACCAGATGCCATCCCCACCTGTCTACTCAAAGACTTTATTCCAACATTTATCCCCTTTCTCACCTACGTCATCAAAATTCCCCTCTCTCCAGGATTGTTCCCATCAGCACACAAAAATACTGTGGTTTTTCCATCTTACAGAAAAACCTCCTCTTGGCCTTATATACCCCTCAAACTCTTACCCAATTTCTCTGCTCCTCTTTGTGGCCCAGCCCCTAGAAGGAATTGTCTCTTCTTGCTACCTCAAGTCCTCTCCCTGCTTCCTTTCTCCCACCACTACAGCAAGACTACATCTGTCAAGGAATCTCCATGTTCTCAAATATCCGGCTTCACTTTCCTTGCTTCTCGGTAGCATGTAAGAGTTCATTTCTCCCTGCTCGGCGCCCAGATCATCACCATCCTCTCCTGGTTTCCCTCCTACCTCTCTGTTTGCTCTGTCTCTGTCTCCTTTGCTGGCACCTACCTCCTAGTCTCCAAGGCTCAGTCCTTGGATCTCTTTTAATCTCTTATCTTCACTCACTCCCTTGATAATCTCCTCCAGTGTCCTGGTTTTAAATAACATTCCGTTGCTGACAACTTGCAAATTTATATCCCTGGCCTAAGCCTTTTTCTGAATTCCAACTTATATTGTCTCTAGGCAGACTCCTGAAGCTGAATCATGGCTGCCCCCACCCCTGCCAATCAGGTTCAAGCTCACCAACTTTCTCTTATCCATAGCTGGCCCACTTCCCTGTAGATGTTTGAGTTTTGAACCTAAATCTAGAGGATGAAGATTAAGACTTCCTCTGCATAGGCCTGTGGAGCAAAGGGAGTCGGAGTCAGTGCTGGTGGCTTCATGCACATCACAGGCTGCTTGATTCACTTTCCATTTTGGGCTGGCTGAGCAGCTCAGAGTGAAGCACTCCTGGCTAGCTCAAGGTGGCCACTGGGAGTGCATCTCATGGGCATACAGGCACCTGCCCCCTCACACACACCCTTGTACACTCTGTCTGCCCTGTGTCTCTTTCCTGCCTTCCTCCCCAGGTAAGGACATAGTGACCTTCCAGGAGGGCCCAATGCTGAAGACATTGCCCACCCATCTTGTGGCCTCCATGCAAACTGGGATTATGTCTCTTCTGGACCTCACAGCTCTCTGGGGGTCCATGGGGACCAGGCTAATTGGGGCCAACTGGCCCTTCTGGCTCCTTTCCCACCTTCTTGGGGCTCACTCCCTGGAGTCATACCTGACCTGGGAACCCACCTGGGCTTTCAAAGTAGATTACATCCCGCAAACAGGTATTGAGCCCAATACCCACAAACAGGAGGCCAAGAGTGTGGTTCACTGAGGCAGGACGTGTCTGTCTTCCAAGAAGCCTCCTGAGCAGGCTTCTCAGCAGCAGCTGGGTTGAAGGGCAGTTTTCCTCTTCCCACACCACTCAAAGCTGCAATTTTGCAAACCAGGAATTAAAGGCTGGAAGACTCAACGCCCTGTGGTCTCCCAAAGTGGGAGGACCCTAAAGGAGGATCAGCTTCCCTTAGAAGCCAGGCACATTGGCAAGAAGTACTGGATAAACAAGCAATCTTGGGGCAATGCTAATCTGCTTTTTCCTCTTCTTCACAGTGTCTGACTGATTCTAAATTGAATTATTAATCCAGTCCTGTGAGCTCGTGTCACTTTTCCAGACAACCAGTTTATTCTTGACTCGCCCACTATCAATTTCAACATGCAATTTGCAATGAAATTTGACTGATCAGCACTACCATAATTAGTTGCAAATGTCTGTGCTTGTATTTGTTTGGTGTAGGGGCTTTTTCATTAAAGTGATGGAGGCCAGTAAACGCCATGACTTTGCTCTGGGACATAGGACTAGGAGCGGTTGTGTTATGGGCCAGGGAGTGACTGGCTCCTAAAAGAGGGTGGGGACTTGGAGTTGCAGCACCGGGAGCTGTGTTTTCGCCTTAACACTTTTGTGTTCACAGAGCGTACTCCCAGTTGGGCAGAAGATTACATGTGCAACTCGCAGGGAAGAAAGGAACTGGAGTTCCCTCCCCTGGCCTCTCCCTGAAATCTCCAGAAATGTTCTTTTTTTTTTTTTTTTAAAGATTTTATTTATCCATTCATGAGAGACAGAGAGAGAGAGAGAGGCAGAGACACAGGCAGAGGGAGAAGCAGGCTCCATGCAGGGAGCCAATGTGGGACTCTATCCCGGGACCCCAGGATCACACCCTGAGCTGAAGGCAGACGCTAAACTGCTGAGCCACCCAAGGATCCCTCCAGAAATGTTCTTGCAAACCTCCAGTAACAGGGGTCTTGCTCTCCAGCGAGGCAGCTCTGCATGTGGGGTAAGTTCTTCCTTGCCTGGGCTCCCACCTGCCAGCTACAGGATTGTTCCACCTAGTCCAGTGTTCTGCTCTCAACTCGGCAACTGTCACACTGCATGGACTTGGGCCAGTCTCTAGGCCTTAATGTTTCCATCTGAAAAAGGGGAATTATCTGGTGATTCTGTCTTTAGTATTCTAACAGAGTTTCTAGGTAAAAACAACAGAAATTGACCCCTAACTTTTTTTTTTTTTTTTTTTTTTTTATGATAGTCACAGAGAGAGAGAGAGAGGCAGAGACATAGGCAGAGGGAGAAGCAGGCTCCATGCACCGGGAGCCCGACGTGGGATTCGATCCCGGGTCTCCAGGATCGCGCCCTGGGCCAAAGGCAGGCGCCAAACCGCTGCGCCACCCAGGGATCCCAAATTGACCCCTAACTTAAGCAGATTGACTTAACTGACTTAAGCTAAATTGATTTAAGCAGAAAAATATTAAGGTTGTTGAGCAGCTCAGAGAATCTCTGGGCAGAGCAGAAAAACAGTGGCGACACAGCCAGGAACAGAGCCCCAGATCATCCTGCAAATTGGCTCAAGTTAGGACCTCCTTGCCCTCACTCTCACCAACACCATCATGCTCTAGGCTCTGCACCCTTGGCTGCTGCCTTGTGCCCATGCTCTGTGCTGTCCCCATCTCCACCATCCTAGCAACCCTGGACCTGCCGTGCTTACGGTAACTGCCGAGGAGAAGCCTCTGTGATCCCTGCTTCTTTGGGCCACTAGCTCCTGGATCAAGGTCTGGAGCCAGTGTGTCTGACTGTCAGGGCCTCAGTCATGGGCCTCGACCCAGCCACGAGGAGGCTGGGAAAGTATGCACATGGTACTTTCAACCTCTGTAATGGGAAGTGGGCTCTGCCTCAGAATGAGGGGAATTCCCCATCACAGGAAGAGGGTTCAGATCCTGGGTAGCCAAAAAGAAGAACAAAGAATCAAATAAGGTGGTAGATGTTAAAAGAGGTTAGAAAAGGTATCAAGCTCAGGGTTGGCTCAATCAGTTGGGTGTCTGCCTTCAGTTCAGGCCATAATCCTGGAGTCCTGGGATCTATATCCCACATCAGGCTTCCTGTTCAGTGGGGAGTCTGTTTCTCCCTCTCCCTCAGCCTGCCGTTCCCCTTGCTTCTGCGAGTGCTCGTGTTGTCTCTCTCTCTCTCTCCCTCACTGTCAAATAAATAAATAAATAAATAAATAAATAGGTATTAAGCTCAACACATCTGCCAAAGATCACTTTTCATTCTATTAATATTTCTGCTGATACAAGAGGAGAAAGCTGTGATCCCCACCCTCAAAGTACAGTACAATCAGGGAGTAAGAAGGCATGGGCCAGGTGCTCTAGGCAGGAGAGTTCCCTGTTGAGAACTGTTGTAGCTTCCCTGCTTAGTATCCACCCCTCCTTCCTCTTCAGGGAATAGCACCCCAGTTTTCATCTGAGGAACTACTCCTCTTAACATTTTCAGCTCATGTGCTTTGGAGTAATACTCTGGCTTGTGAGTCCCATGTGAACCAGGCCTGGCCAGTCCAAGTGGCGTAGTGCCTGATGCATTGTGCTGAGTTACACAGATGGTTGGTTTAGGGATGGGCATGTGACATAAGCCAGCCCGTGGGGTCCAACTGGAGTCTATACTAAGTATTTGATAGTCCTAGAAAAAGATGTTGCCCTTGCATTTGGACTTGGAGGTATGAGGTTGTCAGCTTGGAGCTCTGGCAGCTGTCTTGTCACCAGCGTATAAGAACAGGGCCAATCCTTAGGAAAGCAGAAATGAAAAATGGTGTGGTCCTGATGACCTGGTTGAGCCCCCAGATCAAGGTGTGCCTGAAACCCCTGAACTTTTCCATTATGTAAACTGAACAAACCAATACATTGTTCTCTTTTGCTTAAGCCAGTTTGGAGGAATTTCATATCACTTGAAGCTAAAAGAATTTGAAATGATTCTCCCATATACACCCTGCTGAAGCATCAGCCTGGAATCAGCTCCTTGGGAATATCCACAATGAAATTACCAGAGGGCCTTCTCTCTGGTGCAGTTTTTCAGACCCCCATGATAAGGCAAGTTCCCCACAGTCATCCCATTTTATAGATGGGAACACAGAGGGACAACAGAGCAACAGTCTGGGGTACTCAGAATTGACCTAGAGGTCAGGTCTCTGGATGAGAGGACTCAGGTACCATCCCCAACCTCTCCACACCTCAGCAGCATGTCCACAGAAGACAGTCTAGGGACATATGGCCTAAAAAAAGCCTGATCATGAGGATGATGGAGTGGTTGGTAGGATATTTAGACAAGCACACACATTGTCTATGTACAGCTAAAGAACCCAGCCTCGGCCTGTAACAGAATGCTTCCTGGCATCAGGGTAATAATCAGATTGGCCCAGGTCTTCTCCAGGACCCCTCTAGGGCTCTCTCTCACACCACCCCCTCCCCACAACCTGCCTCCAGGGAGCCCTGAGTACTGGTGAAACGTTACTGCTTCCCACAACAAACAGTACAGTACCCTAACCATGGTGTTTGCTCTCAACGACCAGCCCTTCAAAGTGTTGGAAAGCATCACTCAAACCTTAAGGAAGCCCCTTCTTTCCCAAGTTAAGATACTGTTGGGGGGTTTTTCAGAGATGCAGTTAGCTCTCCCCATTCTAGGATCTGGGCCACGGAGAAAAACAGGAGGACAGAATCCACCTCTGAGAAACCCTGCATGCAGGTCTTGCCAATGGCAAGGAATCAGGGTCCCATGAACTAGAAGTGGCTCAGAAGGAATCAGATGAGAGGACCTTCCCTCCTGGGCTCTAGAAACAGCCTGCCAGCGCTGCAGTAGTCCATCCAGACTGGCTAAATCAGTTACACAGGTGGATGGGCCCTGGTACAAGTGGAGAGACCAGTTCAGGCACATGGGGCCTCTGCTTTGTGACACCATGTGGCAGTGTTGGGATGCCTGACCCTACATGGAGTCTTACTGTTCTTGTCCACAGTCAGAAAAATGGCGTTTCATAAGATGGTCCCATCCTCAAACATGCTATCCCCATATTCTGATTTGGAGTCCTGGAACTGTAAGCCACACTGAAACCTAAACAGGACTCTATAGCCTCTAGACCAAGGACCTGAGACTGCATGTGTCCTGGCAGGCCCCAATGCCCCCCATAAACCCAAGTACAATTGTTAGCAGGCTGTGGGTAGAGCCCATGGGTATATGCACATCATTTCTGAACCAGTTTTGGAATTGGGCTGGTGAGTATTTGCAGCCTAAGAAATGGGTTGAGACATTGCCTTTTCCCAGCAATATAAGTAGTTCTAGAAACACCCATTTGCAGTTTCACACTGAGCTTTGAGAAAAATCATTTGAAAACTGTTAGCAATAAGTATGTTTTCAAGCTATACATAGGCATGTCTGATAGCCCAACAGTTCCACTCCTAAGTACATATACCCAACAGAGAAGGTACATACATGTCCCAAAAGACATGCACTATTTGTTGTAGCCAAGGCTGGAAATAACCCAAATTTCCATTAGCAGTGGTATCAGTAAATCAGTGGTAGTATATTCACAAACCAGAGAATAGCAATGAAACTGAGCAAACTATTTCATAGCCAGTAACATGGATGAATCTCATTGAGTAAGAGAAACCAGACAGAAAAATAGTATGTACTATCTGATCCCATGTACATAGTTTTTAAAAATAGGCAAACTAATCTGTGGTGACAGAGGCTACCATAGTGGTTACCCCTGGGGGCAGTGACTTACAGAAGGCAATAGGAGGCTCTGGGGGCTGGCGATGCTCTGTATTTGGCCACACAGGTGATAGTTACACAGGCTTGTTCACAGGAGCTATACCTTTATGAGCTGTGCACTTCTCTCCATGTACTTTAGACTTCAATTAAAACATTTGTTTAAAATAGATAAATAACCCCTCTGACCGAATCTACCCCAAGCAGAAATTCCAGAAAGCCTGGAAATTGAAGATCTCTTTCCGTGGTATCCTCCACTGATCCTTAGATATTTGGGTTCTCAGATGTCTTAAAAACTAAAGTCAGCAACCAGAGGTATGGGGACATGGGCAAAGAGGAAGGTGGCCTAGTGGGACAACTGTGCCCAGGAGTGGGCTGAGGGCTTCGAGGGCACACAGGCCTCCAGAGGGCCTGCCCTAGCCTTGGATGAGCACACCAGACAGGCCAGCGCAGGTGAGCTGGCACTCCTGAAAGTCCACACCGAGGTCAGCCCCCATAAGCCTTCTAAGAGCCTGGGCTGCTAAGATAAATTCTTTCCTCCGGCCTCTGAAAGAAGAAAGGGAGTGCATCCTGTTATAGGGCTAAGGCAGGGAAGGGGCAGAGGGGCCAAGTTAGGGTTCACTTTAGGCTTGGCACTGGGTCCAATTTCACTAGAATCTTTCCACATTGTTCATGCTCTCCCAGATGGTCAACTGCCTGCTGGCTCAGCTCAACAGCACATAGTACGTGACCTGGCACTTAAGAGGTTTCTAGTGTGTTCATCTAAGAAGGGGGGAGTCAGAGAGCCAATAGCCCTACTGCGCTTTGTCTTAGAGAGGAAAGCTCGCCACCTCATATGTCTGGATGAGAGGGAAAAAGGGGTTCCTTGGACCATTCCAATGTTAGGAAGTCCTAACACTACCTTGCATACAGTAGGTGCTCCCTGAGCTTTGTTGAGAGGTTGGTTAGAATAGAGTTTCCAGTCTTGGGAACAAGATCTGGGTCTGCCTAAAAACCAGACAAGTAAGGACTCACTCTGTGGGCTGGGCTCAGAGGGAGCAGGTCCTGCCCTAGGCCACACAGGAGTCCCTGGAGTGCCTGAGTTATTGGAAAGGACTGTATCAGCTTGGAGGATTAGGCACTGTAATCAGAGAGAAGCAGAGCCTGCCACCTTCACCCCACTGTACAGAGAGGCAGACTGAGCCTTGGAGAAACTTGGTGCCTTGTTCCCACCTCATAGCTAAGCTGCTAAAGCCTGGATTAGTGCTGCGCTATCAAGCCTGCTCCAGCTCTGAGTTACTTCACAGAAGCATCACTGCCCACTCAATATATACCCATACCCGGTTCAGCTCAGGTACCCTCACCTTGCCTGCCTCAGGAACAGGAATCAGCAAACTATTCGAGTAAAGGGTCAAATGCTTGAAACTTTACAGTCTATGGGTCTATACAGTCTCCATCACAGCTCCTCAGCTCTGCCTTGTAATATGAAAGCAGCCAGAGATAACATGTAAGTGCATAGGCATGGCTGTGCTCCTTGGTTTATGAATGCTGAAATTTGAATTTCCTGTAATTTCCACATGTCATGAAATATTATTCTTCTTTAATTTTGTTTTCAGGGGGTGCCTGAATGGCTCAGTCAATTAACCATCTGACTCTTGGTTTTGGCTCAGGTCATAATCTCCCATTTGTGGGACTGAGCCCCATGTTGGGCTCTGTGCTCAGTGCAAAGTCTGCTTTAGATTCCCTCTCCCTCTCCCTCACACTCATGCTTTCACCCTCTCTCGCAAATAAATAAATGAAATCTTAAAAACAATAATTTTAGGGGTACCTGGGTGGCTCAGTCAGTTGAACATCTGCCTTGGACTCAGGTCGTGATCTCAGGGTCCTGGGATCAAGCCCCACATCAGGCTCTCTGTTCGATTGCAAGTCTGCTTCTCCCTCTCCCTCTCCCTCTCCCTCTCCCTCTGTAATCTCTCTGGTTCTTACTCTCTGTCAAATAAATAAAATATTTTTTAAAAATTTTATTTTCAGGGATCCCTGGGTGGCGCAGCGGTTTGGCGCCTGCCTTTGGCCCAGGGCGCGATCCTGGAGACCAGGGATCGAATCCCACGTCGGGCTCCCGGTGCATGGAGCCTGCTTCTCCCTCTGCCTGTGTCTCTGCCTCTCTCTCTCTCTCTCTCTCTGTGACTATCATAAATAAATAAAAATTAAAAAAAAATTTATTTTCAACCATTAAAAAATGTAAAAACTGTTCTTAGCTCATGGGCTTTACAAAAATAGGCACTAGACCAGATCAGACCCTTAGGCCATAGTTTGTCAATTCCCTGTTCTAGAATGTGCTGTCCTAGGGCCCATACTCCCCAAGTCACTGAGGTGTTAAGTCAAATCCTCCTGAAATATGGGTGATAATACAGTGACCAACTGTTCTGGTTTGCCCAGGGCTGAGGGGTTTCCCAGGATGTGGGATTTTTGGTGCTAACATCAGGACAGATTCAAGGGAAACAGGATGGTTGGTCACCCTAGGTGGTAATCATTAATCCAAAGAGGAGACAGGCTTCAGGAGGCACCAGTCAGGGTTCTAGCATGACCCCCTACGGCCTGCCCCACGCACTGCCTAGTCCCTGTGGTTTGTGGTAGAGACTTGACCCGCTCTGCCTGGCCCAAGGCAGGGAGATGCCCCCCTCCTCCAAGCAAGAAAACCTCTGTGGTCTGGGCGCTCTCAAAAGGCAGGAAGTTGAATCATCAGCTCCGGTAACGTCTCTGTCAGCCTGTGGGTCTGCTCAGGGAGCTCAGGGCTCTAGGCCCAGGGGGCTGGCTCTACACTTTGTTTGCTGCTTTCTCTGAACAGGAAAGCTCTGGAGTGAGGTTTCCAGTGAGGCTTCTGAAGAAATGAGAGTGTTGAGTCAGGCAGTAAGAAGAGCTGGATGGCAGGTCCACTGGAGCTCTTGGTCAGCTCTGGCCCACGCTTGCTGTGTGGCCTTCAGTGACCCCATCATCCTCTCTGTTTCTTGGCTTTGCCTTCTATACCACAGAAAGGCTGATTCTTGAAATCCCCTTCAATTAAGAATGTGGATAGTGACCTAACTGAGAGCATTCTGGGTCTGTGGATGACTCATTCTAGGCTCTACAACCAGAATGCTCAAACACACATCCCTGTCTCCCACTTACCTGGGAGCAGGACCTGAATAGCCACCCTCGTTTAGACTGCAGAAGCCTTAGGAAGGTGACGGTTCTGGATTTAGGGGTCTAGAAGAGAGGAACCAAAGAGGAGAAGCAGGTTAAAGAGGAATACCTACACATAATGAAGATAATCATACCACTTGTTTATGAAGGGCTCACTATGTGCCAACCCTTGGACAACCTGTTTGAGCCTCACAATGACTCTTTAGGATAAGAGCTGTCATTATTTCTACTTTATAAGTGAGGCAAATGAAGCTCAGAGGGGTTAAGTATCTTGCTCATAGTCAAACAGCTACCAAGTGGTGGAGCAGCCATTAACCGCATTGTTAGACTGCACCTTTGAGGTTCTGAGGCTCAGGAAACCTGTGGGGGGAATGGGGGAGGGAAGAGCTTCCCAGAGAAGTCAAGGGTCAGGTGAGGGAGAAAGTGTTCTTGGTGCTGCACAGAGACCCCCAGAGAACAGGCAAAAGTCTGATGGTTGCTGACCTTAGGGACTCTATCCCTGGAGATGCCCCCACAGATTCCCCAGATGGTCTCTGAGAGACTGGCAAAGAAATAGGACACACAGCAGCATTTTGCTGCACAAAAGGAGCTGAGTATTTACTTCCTGAGCAAAGGCAGCAGGCTCTGCTCCAAAGGTGCCCCTGCGTGTCTCTATATGCTGCTCTCTGCCCCAGCATGGGTTCTACATTCAAGGTTCAGAGCATGGGATTCAAGGCCCATGGCAACACTGCTTAGTCTCCCAATGAGAGAGGGGGCCAAGAGAATTTGGCAGTTCTGACCATACTTAGCAGAAGACCAAGCCCAAGTGGGACCAGTAGGGCCACTGATAGGGGGTTGGAGGCAGCCTTCAACTTACCTGTCCTGAGTAACCCAGCAGATAGATGGTCCGGGGCAAAGTGGCCACCCCAGCTCCCCAGGCTACTGACTGGACTCCCAACATAGGCATAGGCTGGGCCTGGAGATACCTTTTCTCCCATGAGTAGCAGGTTCAGAGCAAGGCTTAGCTAAACCTCTGACCATTCCTTACCCTCCCTGGGGGCACCGTGAAATTCTCCACACAGCTCTTAATCTAAAAGGGGCTTTATTAATGCCTGCTACATGGGCACTGACCAGATGGGTAAGAGTGGGGATTTGGGAGGATTTGTTAGCCTGAGGACCTAGTAGGGGCTAGGCCTGTACTGGTGCCTTGGGGTTGAGGTAGGGGCCTGGAATCTCTATGCAGGGGTTGTGGCTACCTCCTGACTCCCACCTGGGTGTGCACTGGACCCCAGGCCTCAGGAGCCAAACCATCCTTGCAGACATTTGGCTTCTCTACCTGGCTATTTTAGGCAGCCTGAAGCTAGACTTGATTATGGCAGAACTGAAATAGCTCATTAGATGTGGCTGGCTCACCCTTCCAAAGGAACCATTTTGGAACCCCTGGGGTCTTGTGGTGAGCACACCCACCCCCATCCTACCCTCCAGTCCTTCTTAGCAGGAAAGGAGGAGCAGCCCAGACAGCCCAGCCTCACCCAAAGCCTCCATACAGAGTGTAGGCTCCATGCGCAGGCACATGGGTCCCTGGCAGCACAATGCCTCTGGCCAGGTCTGGGCCCTGCCTTCTTCTCTGCCTCCAGCTCCTCCCCACAGGAGAAAGGGCAGAACAGGACTGTCCGGTTGAGGACACTGTGGGACTGTGCCCAGGGAGTGACAGTTCTGGGCCTCTCCCTGCTCCTGATGCTTGCCAGCATGGGTGTGGGGCCCCAGAGGGAGGCCCTAGTCCTTCTCCAGTCCAAAGGCCACTAACAGCCCAGTGGATGCAACTCTGGAGTATGTGGAAGGGGCGGGGTCTCCAGGCAGGGAGGTGCAGGACAAAGGAGGAGGGGCAGGAGAGGAGGCAGAGGCTGGGCTTAGCGCATATCCTGGGGCCTGAGCAAGTCTCTGCCTGGGCCAGGTTGGGCCTGGGGCTGCCCTTGGCTGCCCTTGGCCGCCCCCCCGCCCCCCGCCAATACACCCTATGGCCTCTGGACACAGCTCTGCATAATGGCCCATCTTCTTCCGCCCCTCCTGCTCCTAGGTGGCAAATCTCCCATAGGACTGGAGTGAAATATCACCAGGCTGCCAGGCTCCCAAGGCAAGTTCCTGCCAAAGCTCCTCCTGGCAGAGAGTCTCCCCTCTGGGGCATTTGCCCTCTTCAGGGGTGGATGCTATCAGACTTGCCCACAGTGAAATTTCTGACCAAGGGCAGGTAGGTGAGAGAGATCTTTGGGTCTGGGAGTCCTTTGTGAGCTCCTCAAATTGCCTCAGCTGGGCAGGGCTCCACTGCAGTCTGGTCACTGAGGTGGGAGTGAGGGCAGATGGACTCCGTGGGGCCCCCAGTGATGAAAGTGGGGGGACCTCAGAAGTCTCAGGGAGCTCCTAGCAGACGCAGTGTGGCCAGAGCAAAAGAGACAATCTGGCATTTGGGGCCATTGGTGCAGAAGACAGGGCTCTGCCTCCCGCTGCTCAGGGATCCTCATGCTCAGTGAGAAGCCTGGGTGGTGCCAGTGTGGAGGGAATACAGAGATGGCTGAAGGCCTAGACTCAAGGCCTCTGGCTCCCTGACCCTGAGCTTGGTGTGGGGCAGGGAGGAGGTGGAAAGTGACAGACTCTAAGGCCATGGCCTGAGCATCTCAGAAATCAGAGGAAGACCGGAAGAGATGGGCCTGCCGCGTGAGACAGAAAAGCCCTCAAGACAGAGGTGCTAGGGGCAGCCCAGGTGGCTCAGCGGTTTAGTGCCGCCTTCAGCCCAGGGCCGGATCCTGGAGACCCGGAATCGAGTCCCGCGTCGGGCTCCCTGCATGGAGCCTGCTTCTCCCTCTGCCTGTGTCTCTGCCTCTCTCTCTCCCTCTCTGTGTGTCTGTCATGAATAAATAAATAAATTAATAAATAAATAAAATCTTAAAAAAAAAAAAGACAGAGGTGCTGGGAGCAAGTCTGGAGGTGGCTACCTGCCAGCAGGTGTTTGGACCAGAGAGCTGCCTGGGGGAAATGTGTATAGAGGTTGTGGGTGATGAAATGGCAAGTAGCAGAGTGCTCTCGCCCTGAGCTCCAGGCCCTTCTGAGTCTTCGCCCACTGTGACAGGTTGAATTGTGTCCCTTCAAAAAGCCCCTGACCCCTCAGTACCTGTGAATGGGACTTTATCTAGAAGCAGGGTATTTGCAGATGTACTCCAGTTAAGATGAATCATGAGGGTGGGCCCTAATCCAATATGACTGATGTCCTTATGAGAAGACAGGTATTTGGACAGAGTCACAGACACACATGGAGAATGCCATGTGAAGACACACAGACACAGAAGGAAGACAGCATGGAAAGATGAAAGCAGAGATTGGAACTCGCAGCCACAAGCCAAGGAACACCAAGTAACACCTGGAGCCACCAGAAGTTACAAGAAGGATCCTCCCCTTGAGGCTTCGGAGGGAGTCTGGTTTGTTGACACCTTGATTTTGAACTTCTAGTCCCCAGAGCTGTGAAAGAACAATTTTCTATTGTTTTAAGCCACTTAGCTTGTGATACTTTGTCATGGGCACCCTGGAACTAACACACCCGACTGCTTCTGCTGCGTGGAATGCCTTCTAGCTAGCCCTGTCACTACCGTCATGCAGGCATTCAAGGGCGGCTTCCCCTCAAGCCCTGATGGTGAGTCTTTGTCCAGCAGATTGGTAAGGTCTGCAGACCAGTCTGCTGCCTCAACTAGGCTGTGAGCTCCTTCAGGGCAGGGCCTGACCTGGTAGGGTAGGGCAGCATGGTTCCTGGTACGCTGTGGGTGCTAAATCAATGTGAGGTGAATGAAGAATTAGTTGAGGGGTAATGAGACCCTTTGAGACTGAGACATGCACCTACTCTTCCACAGACTGTTCTAGCTTGGGTGGACATAAGGGAATCCACAGAGAGGTTATAGCATCATCCCCACGGGCCATTCTTAGCTCCTCCACTGTCTAGCTCCTGCCTGGCTGTGTGAGCCTGAATAAATTGGGGAAATTCCTAACCCTCCCTTCTAATCTGGCTATTGGCTCTAGGAGTTTGCCACAACATAACTGCTCAGGTCCCTCCAACAAGGGGACTGTGTCTGTGGCTCGATGACTCATGCACACTGCTCTATCCCGCAGCCTTGGGCGGGACCCAGGGCTGGGGTAGTGCCAGCCAGGGAAGGCTAGGAGCTGGGACATCCCATTGCACCAGCCCAGCCCCCAGGAACAGAGTGTGCTCAAGGCTTCAGGACAAAAATCTGGAAGCAGGGAGGCAACACTCACCTGAACTGAGGTCTGAGTGGCAAAAAGAAGCAGAGAAGATACAGTGAGTTCAAAGGGCCTGAGGTAGGAATAAGCTTGGCATGATCAAGAACTGAAAAGACATCAGAGGAGGCTGGGGCATGCTGAAAGAGAGGTCAGTGGTAGGACATATGCTTAGACCGAGCTCACCTGGGTAATCCAGGATAATCTCTCCATTTCAAGGTACTTGATTTAATCATGTCTGCAAAGTCTCTTTTACCATGTAAGGTAACATATTCCAGGTTCTGGGGAACACAACATAAACATCTCTGGTGGAGAGACATTATTCTGCCCACCACAGTATCTCATCCTCTTATCTGCCTCTCTCATTCCGTTGCTACATTTCTATTATCTATCTACCTATTTGGATCTGACCATGGAATGGATCTACTAACCTTGTCACCTGGCAACAATTTATCTCTCTTACTCCTTTATCAAGTATCAACAAGTTATTTATCAATCTCTCATTCCTCCATGGCTTTCATCTTTCAACCTGATAACTGCATCGTCCCTCAGCCATCTGTCTAATGAACTGATTTTTAAATTCAATCTGTCATTCAATTATCCTCTGTCCATAATGAATTATCAGTCATCTAGCTCCATATTTGCATATGTGTCACACATGTGGACGTTCTTTCTCAATTCTACAAATAAATTCAATAAACATTCACGATTGCCTGCCATGTGCCCAATTTTAAGTCACACATGGGTGAGACAGCGGGTTGATGACACCTCCCAGTAGCCATACTGGGCCTTTTTTCATCATTGCCACCATCACAGTCAATGCTATCACTGTCAGTCCGTACACACTCTCTAGCTTTGTTATCCTCATAGGGATCAGTCTTCTATGGACTTACAAGCCAAATCCAGGCTGTTCTAGTCTGCCTTTTGTTCACTAGCCATCCTGTGTATAAATAATGCAGATTCATTTTAACTTGATCTCAGATAAAGTGTAGGTAGAAAACTCTATCTGCTGGGCAAGCATCTTATGCATCAAATAATAAATCCTAAAGTTAAATGGAAATTATTTTTAGGTTGTCTGGGCAATAGCACAGAGGATGGCAACTCCAGAGATGCTGCATCAGGCAATGTTTGGGCATGTGCAAACACACAATACACACATACATGTGCACCTGGGTACACACATATGCACACATGCAAACAATCTCTCTTTCCTCTGTTCTAACATAGTGACACCTTTCTGGCTCATTCACACTCTTGCATGCATGTGCACACTCGGCCGAGGTGGACACTTTACCGCTGACTCATGCCCTACCTTGTTTCCAGTCTAGGAATCCTACATCCCCACCTGAGCTGTGAGGTCTTCCAGGGCAAGGATGGTGCCTCCTCTTCCTTGGGCATGCCCTCCCAGCCTGGCTAGCCAGAGAACTAAACACTTAAGAACTGTTTGCCTTTCCTTGAGCTCTGAGGGCAGCTCGGGACCAGGGAGGTAAGGAGCTGGATGCCCAATGGCAGAGGCTCCCCAGGGAAGGCCCTACTGCCCAACATAGCCCCCTCTGAATCTGCCTCTCTTGCTCTAGCTGGACGCCAGGGTAATGCAGGCTTTCCCTTCTGTAGCACTCTTCTAGAAGAACTGTGTTAGGTGGATAATTTGCCTGGAGCCGGCCTAGCTGGAGATCAGTTTGACAAGAATTCCCTTGTTTCCAAGCATCTCCATTGCACAGGCATCCAGCGCCATTTCCTGTCCAAGCCTCTCCCCAGGGCCCTGTCCGGAGATCTAGCACATTTGGAAGCAGGTTGCCACCTGCCAGAGCTGCAGGTCCTGGATGCCCACCAGTTATAGTGTCCAAGGCCACCCCAGGCTCAAAAGTCACTCTGTCCACAGCCCTAAGGAAGGAACAGCTTGCTCACTAGTGCCTGCAGGAGGCTCCTAAGGTGGTTGCCCTGGAGCACTTCCCAGCACTGAGAGGCTGGTTAAGGCCAGGACACCATTAAAGAAGCCTTGACCTGAGTGAGGCCTCTCAGAGCCAGCTGCCCTTGCTGCTTCCGGTTCCACACTGAGGCTTGATTCCATTACATTCTTGACTCCATGCAAATCCGATGTATGCCCCTCCCTCACCCTGTGGTATCTTCAAGACAGGGACCTCTTCTAACATCTCTGTAACCTGAAGCCAGCCCAGACCAACCACAGGAATTGTATGCAGAGCAGATCAGCACCTGTGCACAGCTCTACACCAGCCTCTTGCAGGCCCAGAGCCCAAACCCTCGCCTCAGGCAGTCTCCACTTTTGCCTTCCAGCCCAGAGCCTTCACTCAGTGGGTTTCATTAACTGTTTAGAACTTAGCAGGTAATGAATTGTCCCCACATTTGTTTCCTGAGGAGCCAGGCTGGGCCAGGTATCCTCAAGCCAAATGTTCTGGGAAGAATGTACTCCACCTGTCAGAGAAGGGAGCTCCTCCAGGAGGCCGTGTTGGTCAGAAACTTCCTTTCTCATGCTGGTTCCCAGTCCCAGCCTAGCCCATGTTCAAGTCCCAGCAGGCCAAAGACCAAGTAGAGCTTTACCATGCCTCTGCTGGAGTTCAAACTCCATGGGAAAGGCTCTGGAATGGACTTAGAATTCCAAGCTGGGCCAGCTGGAGATGCCCAGAGAGATCCTGATGCTGGGGACCAGAGAGGGCCAAACAGGACCCAGGCCACCCAGGAGTCAGCAACGGGACTAGACTAGAGGGCAGGATTCTTGTCCCTGCCCTCCACGACTACACTGTAGCCCATTACTGGGCTAGGGAGACATGTCCTGCCACCCCCAGGATGTTTCTGTCCCTAGAGAATTCTAAGCACCTGTGGGACATGCAACATAACCCAAATGCAAAGGGTTTTCGAGCTCCTTCAACAACCACAGGGTTGATTCTTCCTCTTCATCTCCATAATCCCTACCCCAATCCTTCCCAGCTTCACACTCTGCACTACAATATGGGCAATCGGTCACTGATTTGATGAGTATCTTTCCAGGTGCTTTGTTTTTTCTATGAAATTACATATATTTGTGTGTCTGTGTTCAGATTAAAATGTAACCTTTTTAAGGTATTTTTTAATATTTTAGCTATTTTTAGGTATTTCTTAGGTTTTTTTTTATTTCTTAGGTTCTTAATTTTTTAATATGAGGTCATATTGCACACTGTACTCTGAAACTTGCATTTTGTTTTCAGGTGTACAACATAATGTTTTGATATTTGCAAATCTCGAAACTTGCTTTTCACTTAACACTCTTAAAGGGCTCTTTCTACATCAGACACACAAAACCACACAATGCTTCTTCCTTTGCTGCCTTCTTTTTTGCACTCTGGTTTATTTAGCCAGTGCTCTGGTGATGGACATTCAAGCTATTTCCAGTTTTTCTTTCTTCTTTTTTAAAGATATTTTTTAAGTCACCTCTACACCCAACATGGGGCTTAAACTCCCGACCCTAAGATCAAGAGTCTCCTGCTTTACTGACTGAGCCAGCCAGGTACCCCTATAATGACATTCTTAAACAGATCTTCTTGAGCCCACATCAGAGGGTCTCTCTGGGGCAGATTCCTAGATGTAGACTGCATGTTTTCACCTCCTCCTTCCAACTTGGGGCACCTGCAGGGTCTCATCTTTCATCTTCAAGCAGCTTACTAGTATATTTTCCATACTAAGGGCAGTTTCCTCTCAGGAAGAATCCTAGGGCCAGCTATTAGCATCATGTCCTATGCCTCACTGCACGGCTGTGAACCAGACAGTCTTCATCTCTCTGGATCATCCTCCCTCCTCCCATCTCATCTAAGTTGCTATATCTTTTTTTTTTTTTTAAGATTTTATTTATTTATTCATGAGAGACACAGAGAGAGAGAGACAGGCAGAGATAGAGGCAGAGGGAGAAGCAGGCTCCATACAGGGTGCCCAATGTGGGACTCGATCTCAGGACCAGGGAATCACGCCCTGAGCCAAAGGCAGATGCTCAACTGCTAAGCCACCCAGGCATCCCTATGTTGCTATATATATATATGCAGGTCCACCTCCAGACCTTTCTTAAACTCTCTGGACCATTCCACCCCATGGGCTCCCAAAATTGCTTGTTTTCACCTTGACTATCTTGCATATACTTCAGGACTTGTTTCCTGAAACGGGCCAAAATCCCTTGAAGGTAGGATCTAGGCCTGGAACTCCCTGCCCTAAGATAAAGCCTTGCTTATATAGGTGCTTGCTAACTGCATGTTATTTCTAATAAAACCAGACTACCTCCAGCATGGTATGAATTGATCAGTAAACACATGGAAGGGTCTTTGTAAGACTGCCAGATGAGATTTTTTAAGACTTTTATTTATGCATGAGATATATATATATATATATATATAGAGAGAGAGAGAGAGAGAGAGAGAGAGGCAGAGACACAGGCAGAGGGAGAAGCAGGCTCCATGCAGGGAGCCTGACATGGGACTCGATCCCGGGTCTTCAGGATCAGGCCCTGGGCTGAAGGCAGCGCTAAACTGCTGAGCCACCGGGGCTGCCCCAGATGAGGGGAGATTTGCTTCAATTTATCAGAAACCCTGGGGAGGGCAGCCCCGGTGGCTCAGCGGTTTAGTACCGCCTTCAGCCTAGGGCATGATCCTGGAGACCCGGGATCGAGTCCCATGTCAGGCTCCCTGCATGGAGCCTACTTCTCCCTCTGCCTGTGTCTCTTCCTCTCTCTCTGTGTCTTTCATAAATAAATAAAATCTTAAAACAAAACAAAACCCTGGGGAAAAGCAAAAGGCTTTTGCTTACATTGTTCAGCTTGACTTGGAGCCATTGCTTTTGGTTCTTGATGGTTCTTGGACTGAGTCAGACCCCTCAACTCCACTCAGGGCGTCTCACACTTTGATGAGTGTCTGGTCAAGCCGGCCCGTGACTTGGCCGGAGGTACTGCCTGCTGCCAGTTTCTGGGGAAGTGTTTAGAGGCCCCAGGGATCTTCTTTGCCTTCTGCCATCTGTGGCCACTGGGCTGGGTCTGAGAGTCTGAGAAGAGACAGGTGGCCTGGCTGGCACATCATCCAGACATCTCCTAGGGCTGGTCAGTACCATCTCTAAATCAGCTGGCAAAGACTCCAGAGGGGTGCTTCTCCCAGGCATGCATTTGTAGCACCACAGAAAGTGGCAAGACTGGATTTTGCCAGGGCAGTGTCTTAAGCCACAGATGCAGCCCTGGGCAGCTTTCCTATCCATCCCAAACCCCACCTACAGCCCCTGCCTGGAGCTTGGGAGGCAGAGCTGCTGGATTTGTCCTCTCATGAATGCCAAATTATGTGCTTTGCACAGGACTTGGCACAGGGTAGGCAGGCAGGAAATATTTACCGAATGACCAACAGAATGAATTTCTACAGAAACACGATGCTCCATTTCTATAAACATACATATTGCAGAGAACTTCTCATTTTCAGGTAAAATCTTGGAACAAATTATAACAACTCTAACTTTTCCTGCTCTCTCTTGAACCCACTTAATCAAACTTTTGTGCCTGCCACTTTGTTGACATGGCTCTTATCAATATCACCCATGACCTCAGCATGGCTGAAACTAATATCAGTTGTTAGTCTATATCTCACCTTACACTCCTTGGTAGCTTTGGACATACTGCTTCTCTCCCTTCTGAAACTCTCCTACCTTGGTTTCCAGGACATTTGTATCTCTCTGGATACCACTGCTTTCTTTTTACTTTTTTCCTCCCAATTAAAAAAAATTACTATTATTTTTTAAGATTTTATTTTCAAGTAATCTCTATACCCAATGTGGGGCTCAAATTCACAAACCTGAGGTCAAGAATTGCATGTTTACTAATGAGCCCACCAGGGCCCCCCCACCATTTTTATTGTCAAAAATATACATAATATAAATTTTACTATCTTAATCATTTTTTAAGATTTTATTTATTCTATTCATCACACACACACACACACACACACACACACACAGAGGCAGAGACACAGGCAGAGGGAGAAGCAGGCTCCATGCAAGAAGCCCAATGTGGGATTCAGTCTCACATCTCCAGGATCAGGCCCTCCGCTGAAGGTGGCACTAAATCGCTAAGCCACCTAGGCTGCCCTATCTTAATCATTTTTTTAAAAATATTTTATTTATTTATTTGACAGAGAGAGAGACAGAGAGCACAAGCAGAGGGAGCAGCAGGCAGAGGAAGAAGCAGAAGCAGGCTCCTCACTAAGCAAGGAGCCTGAAGCAGGGATGGATCTCAGGATGCCAGGACCATGGCCCAAACCAAAGGCAGATGCTTAACCAACTGAGCCACCCAGGTGCCCCATCTTAATCATTTTAAAGTGTACAGTTCAGTGATATTACTGTTGGGCAACTATCACCACCATTCATCCCTGAAACTCTTTCATCTTGCAAAACTGAAACTGCACCAATTAAACAATGAGTCCCCAGCTCCCCTCTCAACCTTAGCCCCTGGCAAACACCAGAAACTTCTTTCTGTATCTATGAATTTCACTGCGCTAGACATCTATAGTATTTGTCTTTTTGTGACTGGCTTATCTCACTCAGCACTAGGACCTAAAGGCTCATCCATGGTGTAGAATGTGTCAGAATTTCCTTCCTTTTTAAGGCTGAATAATATTCCATTAGATGTCTATACTGAATTTTGCTTACCTATTCATCTATCAGTGGATACTTGGGTGGCTTCCACATTTTAGCTACTGAGAATAATGCTGCTATGAACACAAGTATACAAATATCTCTTCAAGACCCTGTTTTCAATTCTTTTGAGTATATATCCAGAAATGGAATTGCTAGATCATATGGTAATTCTATCTTTAGTTTTCTCAGGAATGGCCATACTGTTTTCCACAGTAGCAGTACTATTTTATATTCTCATTGACAGAGCACAAGGGTTTTAATTTCTCCACATTCTTGTCAACACGTGTTATTTTCTGTTTATCTAAGATAGTAGCCATCTTAGGGTGCCTGACTAATTCAGTTAGTATAGCATGTGACTCCTGATTTCAGGCCGTGAGTTACAACTCCACGTTGGGTGTGTAATCTACTTAAAATAAAATAAAAGGGGGCACCTAGGTGGCTCAGTCAGTTAAGCAGCTGCCTTCTGCCCAGGTCATGATCTCATGGTCCTGGATTGAGTCTTGCATGGGGCTCTGCTCTCAGTGGAAAGTCTACTTCTCCCTTTGTCTCTCCCTCTCCCCCACCACCCTCAGCTCCCGCTTGATCTCGCTCTCTCAAATAAATAATAAATAAAATCCTTTTTAAAAAGATTGTATTTATTTATTCATGAGAGACACAGAGAGAGACAGACATAGGCAGAGACAAAGACAGAGGGAGCAGTGGCCTTCCTGAACGGAGCCAGATATGGGACTCGATCCCCAGACCTGGGATCACACCCTGAACTGAAGGCAGATGCTCAACTGCTGAGCCACCCAGGTGTTGCAATAAAGAAAATATTTTTAAAATAAAATAAAATAGGGCAGCCCTGGTGGCGCAGCAGTCTAGCACCGCCTGCAGCCCAGGGTGTGATCCTGGAGACCCGGGATCAAGTCTCCCTGCACGGGTCCTGCTTCTCCCTCTGCCTGTCTCTGCCTCTCCCTCGCTGTGTCTCTCGTGAATAAATAAAAAAAATAAAATATTTAAAAATAATAAAATAAAATAAAATAGGGGTGCCTGGGGGGCTCACTCAGTTAAGCATCTGACTCTCGACTTTGGCTTAGGTCATGATCTCTCAGGGTCATGAGATTGAGCCCCCGGAAGGGCTTTGCACTGAGCATGGAGTCTGCTTGAGATTCTCTCTCTCTCTCCCTCTGCCCCTCCCCTCTTTCCCGCCCCCTCCAATAAATAAATAAATAAATAAATAAATAAATAAATAAATAAAAATTTTAAAATAAATAAAATAAAAATATTTAAAAGTAGCCATCCTATTGGATGTGAGGTGGTACCTCACTACAGCTTTGGTCTGCATTTCCCTAATGATTAGCAATGCTGAGCATCTTTTCATGTGCTTATTGGCCATTTGTATCTCTTCTTTGGAGAAATGTTTGAATACTTCCTTTTTAACAATGTCTTGCTGATTTCTTTTCATCTTCTAGACCTCTTTTTTTTTTTAAGATTTTATTTAAAAAAAAAAGATTTTATTTATTTATTCATGATAGTCACACAGAGAGAGACAGAGAGGCAGAGACACAGGCAGGAGGAAAAGCAGGTTCCATGCACCGGGAGCCCGACGTGGGATTCGATCCCGGGTCTCCAGGATCGCGCCCTGGGCCAAAGGCAGGCGCCAAACCGCTGCGCCACCCAGGGATCCCTCTTTTAGACCTCTTAACCTTGCAGGGGCCAAGGGCACTGTCCTTGGACCTTTTCTCTTTCTACACTCACTTCCTTAGTGATCTCAGCCTTACAGCTTTATTTTTTTTAATTGTTAAAAAAGATTTTATTTATTTATTCACAAGAGACAGAGACAGAGAGAGAGAGGCAGAGACACAGGCAGACGGAGAAGCAGGCTCCATGCAGGGAGCCTGACATGGGACTCGATCCTGTGTGTCCAGGATCACGCCCTGGGCCGAAGCAGGCGCTAAACTGCTGAGCCACCCAGGCATCCCCTTTTTAAATTTTTAAAGATTTTATTTATTTATTCATGAGAGACACACAGAGAGACAGACATAGGCAGAGACAAAGACAGAGGGAGAAGCAGGCTCCCTGCAGGGAATCCAATGTGGGACTCAATCCTGGGACTCCAGGATCATGCCCTGATCTCACCCTCCTAACCTGTCTTACAGCTTCAGCCTTTCTGCTTTTATTCTGTCCTCCATCTGGCAGAAAAGTAACCTGTAAAAAAGTAACCTGTAAAAGCCGAAGGCAGATAGATGCTTAACCACTGAGCCACCCAGCATCCCATCAAACAGCCTCATAGCTTTAAATACCAGCCACCTGCTGACATCTCTGAAAAGATATCTTCAGCCCAAAACATGCACCTGGACTGAGGCTGTCGTCTCTAGCTGCCTACAAGAAGGCTGCATTTGGACATCTAGTAGGTATCTTAAGCTTGCCACATGTAACACTGAGTTCCTTATTTTCCAAATCTATTCCTTTCACAGACTCTGCATCTCTGTTAATGGCAATTCTGTTTTTCCATTGGTTCAAGACAAACCTTTTGTTGTCATCCTTGACTTCTTGTTTTCTCACACCCCATCAACAAAAGTCAGAGCTATCTTTATAATATATATGGAATTTTTTTAAGATTTTATTTATTTATTCATGAGAGACATACATACACAGAGAGAGAGAGAGAGAGAGAGAGAGAGGCAGAGACACAGACACAGGCAGAGGGAGAAGCAGGCTCCATGCAGGGAGCCCGACGTGGGACTCGATCCTCCGTCTCCAGGATCCGGCCCTGGACTGAAGGCGGCACTAAACCACTGAGCCACCCGGGCTGCCCAATATATATGGAATTTGATCACTTCCACTGCTACCACTCTAGTGAACGTTAACATAATCTCTCACCTGGTTTATTACAGTGACCTCCTAACCTGTCTTACAGCTTCAGCCTTTCTGCTTTTATTCCTCCATCTGGCAGAAAAGTAACCTGTAAAATCCAGTGTCAGATCATTTCACTTCTCTGCTCAAAACCATCTTTATTATGCCTAGCAAAAGCCAGATTCCTAACATTGCCCTATATAATCTCTTCCTTATAGATTTATATAATAAGCACATTCCTGCCTCAGGACCTTTGCATTTGCTGATCTCTCTGTGGAGACAGTGGTTCTTTTTACTTTGTACCATGGATTCTTTTGGCAATCTGTGCTGCCTGTGGATTCCTTCTGAGTCTAATATCTTTAAATCCATAAAATAGGTTTCATAAATTGTTTTTTTTTTTCATAAATTGTAAAGAAAACAATTATATGGAAATTCAACTCTCAAAATATTTTTAAAATGTGTAATACAATAATAATGTGTTTCTTATTAATTCACTAAATTATAAGAGCTAGCAGCATAATTATAAAGTAGTGATAACTGTAATGATATTTTAAGATATTTGCAACAACCATAATGTGATATGAAAATATCTGTGATTTCTACTAGCAATAGTGTCACAGGTGCTGCTACTATCACTGTGATTTGCTATCTGCATTCATAACTGAAGAACATGCTAAATGTTAATTAGTGAAAATAAAGATATAATTTTTCCTCCATCTACAGTCAAGACCCCCTGAATCTCTATCCACAAATTTCTGGAAGGGGCTGTCTGTGGACTCCATGTCAAGAACCTCTGGCTTAGAATGCTCTTCTCCCATAAGTCCTCACAGCTCATTTCTTCACCTCCTTTTATTCAGAAGCCACCTTCTCAGACAGCTCTTCCTGAGAACTGTATTTAAATTTCATGACCACATTCCCTATCCCCCTTTCCTACTTAATTTTTTCTGAATAGCACTTACTTTCAAATATAATATTTTACTTTAAAAAAATGCATCTCTCTTTCCCCTAGAAAGTGCATTCCATGAGAGTAGGCATTTTTGTCTGGCATTTTTGTGCTGTGTCCTCGGTCCCTAGAATGGTGTGTGATATACAGGAGCCACTCAACAAATATTTGTTGAAATATTTGAAAAAAGGTGAATGATTCTGTCTCCAAGAACTTTATGTTTCTTCTCATTTTTTTTTCCTGTAATAAGTTAATGATTTGTGAGACTTTTACTAAAGATTAAGGAGTTATAATTAGCTCCATTGCTATGATTCTGTTAACATTTTCAAGGTTAAACTTAAACAGTAGCAGAGAGCAGTGGGAATCCAAGGATTCTAATGGAACTCCCAGTCCTAAACAAGAAGTGCCTTCCAAGGACTCCTTAGGGGACCTGGGTCTCACCCAAATTCAAGGAACCTCCTTAGAGGCAAAATACTACCCATAAAATTTTTTCTTGCTATTATAGCAATCAGGCCCCCATCCTCAATCAAACCAATAATGCTAATACTTTTTATTTCTGGCACGGTGGTAAAAAGGAAAACACATAGTCTTGGGGTTGTCCGGACTAGGTTCCAATTCTGCTATCACTTGCTAGCTTGTCTGACTACTGGTAATTCACTAAACCTTTCTGAACAGGTAAAATGGGATTTTTGTGAGGATGAAATGGGATGACTTGCATACTGCACAGCACAGAGCAGGTACTCTATAAGTGGTCGTCTTGTCCCTCTTCCATCTCTCTAGGACATTTTATAACTACCTACCAAGGTTCACAGGATCCTGACGGCTGGAAGTAGGAGCCTGTCCAGTCTTTTGGTGCATGTAAGCCCCTTGCCACTAGACCCAATCAGAGAGGTTTCTTTAGACTGTGCCATTGTAAATTGGTGCCTCCATTCCCACTTTAGGTGTGTGCTTGAGACTGCCATCTGGACCTTGACCTTGAAGTCCACCATGTATGACAGTTTCTTTCTGCACTTCTTTTTTTTTTTAAGATTTTATTTATTTATTCATGATAGTCACAGAGAGAGAGAGGCTCAGAGACACAGGCAGAGGGAGAAGCAGGCTCCGTGCACCGGGAGCCCGATGTGGGATTCGATCCCGGGTCTCCAGGATCGCGCCCTGGGCCAAAGGCAGGCGCCAAACCGCTGCGCCACCCAGGGATCCCTCTGCACTTCTTTTTTGCCCTAACTGGGAGCTCTTGTATGTCCTCATGGAGGGCAAGACAGAAATCATTGTCCTCCAGTTTTTCAGTGTTGAGAACTTTCAGGGAGCCATTCACCTTTCCAAAACTTAAGCACCAGAGCAAGTGCTAATGTGCACCTTGCACTCTGAGCCAGGCCATGGTTTACACATATAAGCATGTATACACACATACCCCTTCAGGAACCCTCTAGCCATCCTGTTCTGCAGAAGAAGAGATGGAGAGATGAATGCGCTTGCTCAGATCAAGTACCTTCTCAATTGAGAACCCAAGAGTAGAATCCAGGTATTTAACCATTTTGTTACATGCAAACAGCCTGTGACATGTTTTCTGGCATGTTTGGAGTTTGGGCTTGAGAAAATCCTAACAACTGACCACGCAGAGCTAGAGTCAGGTCTAACCAGAAGGTGGTACCCCAGTTCCTCAATCTTGCTAGATAAGCCTCCCCAGACTTTGTGAATGAAGGCCAAGGAAGAAGAGGTTGCAATGACTCCCCTTGAGCTCATATTTCTTTCTTGTTGCAAAAAGTGCTTATTTCTGCATTCATCATCTCCCTCTTTGTTGTGTAGACAATCTACCCTGTCAGAGGATTTGTGCTGTTATTATGAGTTTGTTTATTATTAGATTTATTTCTCCTATAAGCAAATGTGTTCACAACATTCCATCGGGGGATCTTTTTAATTGTCACATAAATGTCATCTTACTTAAATTGAGTATTTATCTTTACATACACGGGTAGTGGGGAGGGGGAAGGAAAGAAAGAATAAACAACTTTAAGTCTTGGAGAGGGACAGGTCTCCGTTCACAACTCACCCATGTGTCTTCAAAGCCAAAGGTGAGTTGAAAAAATTATTGGATTATCTTTGAGGGGCAGCCAAAAGGGAGAGGGAAAGAAAAGTTGGCAACGATGCTTTTGGGGATGTTGACCCAGGCTCCCAAGTCTCTCTACCAAACCCAGCCTGAGACCAGACCTCCTCCTCCTCCTCAGCTGGGAGCATCCGGAGAAGGCTGCAGCTTGCCCCCCACACCTCCTCATCCAGGAGGCCAGCCCAGCTCCTTCCTCGAGAGAAGGTGAGCGCGGCAGGCGCAGCGGGCTGGGTGGGTGTGGCCCGCGGCTCCGGGAACCGACCCAAGGCCCCGCCACCGCCCGCGAGCCGCCCGACAGCCCGCCTGCCTGGCGAGCGCAAGCGCTTCTTCCAGAAACTGCGAGGATCCGAGCGCACTGTTTGTGCACCACAAGGTCAAGTCGGGAAGTGGAGCCGGAGGAGGAGGGGCGAGGAGGCGACGGGTGGGGAGAGGGGCGCCCCGCTTCCTCGCCAAGTGCCAGCCCTTGGAAGTTGCCACCTCGGTTTTTAACCCTTTAGGGGTAATGGGAAAGGTCGAGGTGGGGGGAGGAAGGGGACACCGCGGGGCAAACTCCTACAGGGACAGGGACAGGGACGAGCAGCTACCCACCCACCCATCACTGCGTTCCCCACCCCCCGGAAATGCGGGGCAGGGCTGGGAGCCTGGAGACACCCGGGCGGGGGAGGGGGCCACGAACCCGAGAGGGACCCTCTCCACGGACCGCCCCTCCTTCTTTGAGGTCGCCCACAATTTCAAGTTTCCCCCGCCCGGGATGTTAGTTTCCATCTGCTGCGGGTGGGGGAGGAGGGCCGCGCCCCCTCCCCCAGACTCGTGCGCGCGCCCCTCCCCTCCGCTCCTGCCAGCACTTTCGGCTCACTTCTGGCGCTGCAAAGCGCCACGCGATTTATTCGATTCGCATTTTTAAACTAGCGATTCGGGAGCAGGGCCTAGGGCGAGGGTCTTCCAGCCTTGGAGCCCCGGGAGGCGGGGTGCTCAGTGCAAACCTCGTTCCCTCCGCGAGTGTCGCCTTCAGGCTGTTATTTGCAAAGAAACGTCTTTTTGACGCAGGGAGAAATGGCAAATTTTAAGTACGTCATTAATATGGCGCCAAAAGATTTTTTTAAGTATAAGCTTGCTTTTTTTTTTTTTTTTTAAGGTTGCGGGGGGCGCCGCCCGGGTCTGGGGCGCGAAGGGGGCGGAGTGTGAGCAGAAAGTGTGAGTGAGAGAGTGGAGGGGCGGGGTATATGTGTGAGTGTGTGAAGTGTGAGCAGACCTGATGGGACTTGCACGGGCGCAGCCGCCGCTCGGGCCCGGCCCTGGGGACAGGGCGGGCTGGGGGCGCCCCAGAGCCCATGGGGAGTCTGGGCCCGAGGTGCAGGCAGACGGGCAGACCGGCAGAGCACCCTCCCCCCGAGGCCTGCAACGCTACCTGGACCCGCTGCCGGAGCCAAACAACTGGGCGGGGGTGGGGCGGGCGACGGGGGGTGTCAGGAGTGGAGATCCGAGTGAATAAGAAAAAAGTGGCTACTCCCCCTCCCTCGCTCCTCCCGCCCGCCCCCACCCCACCCCCACCCCAACACATTTTTTTTTTTCTAAAGAGATCACAAGGAAGTCTTGGTTTAAAAAGAAACAGAAACATACACAGGGGGATTGGTGAATGGTGCCGACCGCGGCCATCGCAGTTGGAGGCTTTTTTTGGGGGGGGGGGGCGGTGAGTAGCGTCCATGGAGTTACTTTGCGCCCATTTCTAGCGGCAAGGGCTTAGGTCCAGAGGGCTGACCGTCCCCAGCAGGGGTGCGGGGCCGGGGACGCCACGGGCCCGGCCGCCTCCCTCGCCGCGACCCCGGATGGATGCGCGCCCCCCGCCCGCCCGCGCCGGCCCCAGGAGCTCCGGGTTTCGGGAGCATCCTTCCCGCGCCGGCCCCCGCCGCGGCGCGTAGTCCAGGGCAGCGCCCCTCGGAAGGGCACCGCGGAGGAAGGTAAGATCCAGCCCCCAGCGATGGGCCCTGCGCATCTCCACGGCGTTATTTTGTGTTTTTGCAACAGATCTGCCAGCGCTCCTCGCTCCCTCGCTCTCGCTCGCTCTCTCTCTCTCTTGCTCGCTCGCTCCCTCTCTCTCCTGCTGGCTGCCTGTTCTAGGAAGCCAGGGCGCGGAGGGGGGGGATGCACAGCACAGGGGAGAGAGATTGCGCATGTTGGTCAGTCCTGTTTTAAAGAGTACATTGCGGGGAGGCTGAGAGGGGCGCATGCAACAACAACTTTTGGAAGGGTGAGCTTGGCGACCTTCTTTATTAATGACTGCGGCAAAGCGCCCCCGGGCCGGTGAGGGGGCGCGGGCGGGCGGGGGCGCGCCAGGGCTGCAACTTGCCCCGCGGGCTCCGGCCGCGCGGAGGGGCTGCGGCGGGAGACAGCAGTGGTGGGGGGGGTCGTTCTGCCGGGGACTGGGGTTCGGAGGACCTGGAGCTATCTGCCCTCCTGTCGCCCTGAGTTTCATTTTGTTGATACGCAGCACGTCCGGCCGCCGAACCGGGCTGAGCCGGTGCACATGACTCCGCGCTGGGCTCACGTGCAGCGGGTCCGGTCCCAGACACCTTCCGGGGGCCACCGCCTCCGCCCTGTCGCCCCCTCTCTGGGCTGGGTGCACGCGGGCGCTGCACGCGGGGGCAGCATGCTCAGCTCTCGGGCGCGGAGGCTCTGCACAAATTAAACACAGTGTTTTGGAGGGGCGGGGGACACCCTTTCCAGGTGAGTGTGCCGGGTGTGCAGCTCCGGCGTACGGGGCGGGGGCTGGGGTCGGGGGCGGCCCCCCCCCCCCGCGGGGCTGCGCGGGAGTCCGGCGGGGGAGAAGCGCCGGGAGAGTGGAAATGTACCGGCTGTGGCCGGAGCGGCGGGTGCGCGCCCGCGGGGCGACGGCAGGGGGCGTGGCCCTTGTTTACCTTCTCCCAACTCTGCCGGTTCGCGTCCCGCTTCGGGGACGGTACTGCAGTCCCCTGTCCTCCGCCTCCGTCCCTGCGCCCTGGGTGGTACCGGGAAGATGTAGGCAAGTGGTAGTCCCAGCCTGGGACATACACACCTGACCCTCAAATAAGTGACATTGCAGCCCCAGCCCCCACCGAGCACCGCTGCAGTCCTTCTCCCGGATCCCCAGCCGCGCCCCGCCCCCGGCAGTGGCATCTTCCCGGCCTCACCTCCTTCCTCCCTCTTTCCCTCCCTCCTTCCCACCCACTCGCCTGCGCCTGCGGAGCGGCTCCCTCCCGCTTCCTCCCCGCCTGGGTGCAGACTTGTGGCTCCCTCCGGTCCTTCCCGCCTATCCCTGGGCCTGAGACACTCTTCTCCAGGCCAAGGGATGAGAAGGGGTCAGCTTGGCGATTCGTAGCCGTTACATCAGAAGATGGGGATGTCTGCGAGACAGGCAGGAAGGCTTGGCGGTGGCTTCCAGAGGCCCAGGACACCCCCCGCACAGCCGGGCTCCCGCCCCACGCAGCTGCCCACTTCACTTCCCCGGAGGCCCAGTACCCTCTACCCGCCTCACCCAAGCGCCCCCGCCCCCCGCCCTCGGCGTCTCGCCCGCCGCCCCGGGCCGCACCGCGTCTTGCCCTTCCTTCGCCTGGGCCGGAGCCCCCCGCGGCCACCTCCGGCTCCTCCTCCCGGCTCCCGCGGTCGGAATCACGCCGGCGCGCCTCCAGCCTGCGCTCCCGCCGACCGCCTCCAGGGGCAGGCTGGAGGCGCGCCACCCCCTCCCAGTCCTCTCAGCCTCCGCCGCGGGCTGGGACGGTTTGTTGTTTGTTTTTTTTTTTTTTCCTTTTCTTTTTTTTTTTTTTTCTTTTTGTAACCACCTTGGCTGCAGGTCTCGTGCCCGGGGCTGGTGGGGGCGGGAGGGGCCGTGTTTCCCTTTGCCCCGAGCCAAGGGCGCGCTGTACCCGTCGACTCTGGTCTCTGCGGATTTCCAAACCTTGCTCGCGCGCTCAGCACCTCTCGCTCATCCACTGCGGGCACAAAGTTTTTACCCAGGGGCTGAGTTTGCAGGGGGTCGTCGGGAGGCTCCCGTCTGCGCTCGGGAGCGGCGCTAAGGGGGACTGGGGAGCGGCGGAGAGGGCACGACTGGCCTGCCGCCCTGCCTTTGTTGGAAGGGGGAGGAGCCCCGAGCTTTGAGCCCTGACTAGCCGGCAGGACGTCCCCTTAACATTTTATGTTTGCAAACTGAATCGGGGGCCCAGGTGGTGGTATGGCCGCCTGGCCCCTCCTCCCGCAGTGGCATTAACTCCCTCCCTTCACTGGTAGTATTCCCAGTAGGACATTTGGCAAAAGGGCCGTGCAAGGAGCTGCCAACCGGGCCTGGCCCTGTTTCCTGGGTTCCCAGGGTGCTGGCTTCTCCCCTACCCTGACTTCCTCTCTCACCTTCGGGCCCCAAGTGAACGCACCATCCCTCCAGTCTCTTCTTCCTCAGGCGGGTTGGGACTTGCAGAGCGATGTAACAAGCAGAGGAGAAAAATAACAACAGAATAACTAACTGTAAGGGGAAGGAATGAGTAATAAAGCCGACCCAGGCAGGGAGGATGGCTTTCATGTTTAAGAGATGCTATTTGCTTTTTAGGTCACAGGCTGCAAAACAGGCTTTGATCCGAAGTGGGCGAATAATTTATTGAGAAAGTTTGCATGGTGGTGGGGGGGGGGGGGAAGGGGGTGTTTGTTTGATCTGGAGTCCTCTCAGTTGTCCCAAGTGCTGTTTGTTGGGTGTTGTTTGGAGTGGAAAAGCATTTGGTTCTACAGCAAGTCCCTCGAAAAGGGAAGTCCTCACCCCAGGCAGCAGGACTGCAGTGAATGTTGGTTTTGAAACTGTTTGGCCAAAGGTCTCTCCAGCACTTTTGGAGAAGAAGTGTTTAAGGACAGAGTTGTTTGGACTTGGGATGCAGCAAATGTTTTCAGAACATTTCCCATCCAGCATGCTTCTCCTTTGGTTAAATTGCATGGCTAAATGGCCAGTAACACTAATTCAAGAGAGCTTCCTCCTGGCTTTTATTGACACCTGACGTGGGACTGCTGGTCCCAGCCCCCAAGGTGCACCCCAGCGTCCTGAGGGTAGACCTTTGCCACTGACTACCACATCCTTGAGGTGCGGTGGGGTGGGTTGGGGGGATGGGTAGAGTGTTCTGGTTAACTGGAGTTCCAAGTAATGGGGAGGTAGTTGTCTTATATCCAAGACCGGATTCAGTGACTTCCAGTCCAAATTCTTTACGACTCATCCAGCATACTCTTTTGCAGACTTCACAGTTAGTTCTGCCCTTAAGTGTTTGAGAGGAAAGGCCAGGATTGTGAGGAGGGGGTACCCCTGGCCTGCTTTGTCCTCCGTCCACATAGGACCCTGTGTGTGTGTGTGTGTGTGTGTGTGTGTGTGTGTGTGTGTGTGTCTCACAGTTTAGGAACCCAGGAAGGTTCTCAGATAACCCATAGGAATCTAGTACCCCAGCCACACTCTGGAATTATAGGCCTGTGCATGGTAGCCCGGGGGGGCAGGGTACACCACCTAGAGTCAGATAGTCTGGGTTTGAATGCTAGCTATGCATTCGCCAGCCGTGACAGTTGCTTTATGCCTTACTTTATTCATTTGCAAGTGAGGTTAATAGCAGTACCTTGCCATGATGGGTAGCTGGATTAAGCAATATATTGCATAAAGGTTAAACCCAAAACTAGGCATGTGGTAAGCATGTGATTAGTATTGGCGATTTCTATTATTATTAATGATGTGGAGAGGGCCCAAATGCAGCTTTGACCTTTGATCTCTCCCCTTTAGGCTAGGCCAGAGAGCCAGCTCCCTTCTCTGAAGAAGGGATTGGAAGGACCCTGCAGTTGCCAATGGTCAGCCTTCTCTGGGAGCGAGCGGAGTGAGCTTTGCCCTCTTCTGAGGTGGAGGGTAGGGTGAGAAGGTGCCAAAGGACAAAATAGACAAAGCCCCTTTCATTCTTCCAGGACCCCCTAGGTATGTCCCCAGAACTGGGTTTGGGGGGCTGGGTGTGGGCAGCATGTTCCAGGGGAGCTGGGTACCCTCTGGGACACTTGGAATTGCAGGTGGGCAACGATGAGTGTCGGAGGAGGGCTTAGGCGCCCTGTGCCTGAAGAAGCAAGTTTGAGGATCTGTGTGTACAAAATCATTTTTGTAATGGCAATTACCGTCCCCGGGAAGGCATTAAAGTTAATGAGAGATAGGAAAGAGTGGGGCTCTGACCCCCGCTTAAAGCGGTTTAAGAGCGTGCAGCTCTTGTTTTCTGAATGTCTGGCCTTCCCGACACAAGGAGGCTCTGAGGACAGGTTTTCCAGCCGAAATATCATTAAATTGTATTAGCATCTTATTACACACACGCCTAAGCGGTCTGCCTCAGACAGGGAGAGTTTTTGTTTCTCTTTGAAAGATTGTGTCTGGAATGGTAAATTGCCTGCTTGAAAGCTGTTCCCCCCACCTCCTTTTTTTAAGGAGGAAGACGAAGTCCTGCTGTGTGTGGTGGCGGGCAGGGCAGGCCTGGTGGCCCCCAGAGAGGAGAGGCCGGAGGCCAGGTTGGGATGTTTTAACTGCCCAGGGAGCGGCTGCGCTAGCAGACCTGAAAGGCCCACTGTTCCCAGGGTCAGCTGGAAGAGCGTTAATGGAAGCCCAGGGTGTTTATTTGAGTTTATTTGCGGAGAGGTCTTTAAAGGGGGCTGGCATTGGGCATTGGTGTTTCAAGTCCAGACCCAAGGCCCCCACTAAGACCAATGGCCAGTGCTGCCAAGAAAACATCTGCCACCAAATTGCTGCCCTATTACTGAGTTGACATTGATCATTAGCCAGGAGCCCAACCAAATAAAGCCTCCTGGAAAATGTGTGAGGTTAAGATGGGGAAAGCAGGCTGTGAAAACAGGACGAAATGTTGGCCTGGGGTGTTTGTTCCTGAAAGCTGCAGGCAGGCCAGCTGGGCTGTGCGCTCCCCACACTTCTCCAGGGAGGGGACAAGAACATACTCGGCACTCCCTGTATATCAAGCCCCTATTGTGTGCTGGGCATGACATGATGGGGCCTTGGGGCTCCAGCCGAGATCCAGACAGATGCACTCCTTACTGTCCTCTCCAAAGGAGAAAGACATTCAACAAGTAGATCTATAGACGGTAATTGCGGTGGATGCTCTGAAGATGTTGAATAACGGTGTTGTGGGCTTTCTTTAGATAAGGTAACTGGCATAGACTTCCTTGACATTTAAGCTGAAATGTGAAAGATAAAAAGTCAGACATGCACAGACTACACAGAACCTTCCAGGCAGAGAGCACACCCTGTGCACAGGTCCTGAAGCATGGAATATTTGACTTATTTCAGGAGATGAAAGGAGACCAGTGTAGCTAGAAAGTGGTGAGGAAGGGTATAGTGGTCCGTGTGAACTGGTTGAGGTGGGGAGGGGCCAGATCATGTAGGATATTGTGGCCAAGAGGTTGATTTTTGTCCTTTGATCAGCAGGAAGCCTTTGAAAGATTTTAGAAAGGGGTATGACATGATCTGATTTATGTTTTTTTTAAAGGTCATTCTGGCTGCTGTGTGGATTCTAGATGGTGGGAGCTGGGAGATGAATGGGAAATCCAGGCAAGAGATGGGACTGGTTTGGGTCAGGGTGATAGCAGTAGGGACACAGGGAACAGCGATGGCTTCACTGTACATTTTGGAGGGAGAGTCCACTGGATTTGCCACAGGTTGGCTTTGGGGCAGAAATTGCACAGAAAGGCTGTGGGCTGCTTCTTTAAAGGAACTGTAGGACACCCACGCACCCAGAGGAGAGCTTCTTCTCTCTGCCTCCATGCTGGGGATGGTGTGGGAGGTGCAAAGGGAAGGAAGGGGGGTGTCTTTCTTTCCTAGACTCTCTTTTACAGGGAGTGCCTCAGAAGCACTCCTGTCCTCCCCCCCCCCCCCCAAGTAAGTGCCTTATGACACTGGGGTGTTCTCCCAGAGGAAACCTTGCTTTGGGAGAGATTGAAGGGATCGGGGGAAAGAGAAAACCAGAGGTCAAGACCCAGTTGTCAGTACCCACCAACCCAACCTGGATTTCTGCTTTGGTGAAGGAGTCCTCCGAGTCTCCTAGCTCAGTTGGAAGGAAGCGGTTCAAGGGACAAAGGGCTGTTCCATAGGAGAGCCCAGGCCTCATTTGGAGCTTTCTTAGCCACCACCAGCGGAGGCTTACCTGCGGCGAGAAGGCCTTTGGAACAGACTTGGTTCAAAGGAAAGAAGCTTCACTCACAAAACAGTAGCTTCCCTCTAAAGCCTAGTTATTATTCCAATTAAGCCACATGAAATCTGCTCCCTTAATAACAGCCTACCCAGGAGAACTCTGGAGTGTTTCCACAGAGGGCAGGTTGGACAGGGAGCCGGCTGAGGGTGGGGTGCAGGTCTGCACACTGACAGGTCTCTTGGGACAGGGCCCTAGGCAGCAGGAAACCGCATTACCAGAAGGGCATTAGCAGTCAAGGAGTCCTGTTCCTGGCGGCCTTACCTACTGTACAGGAGCCCCTTGTAGGTGCTGGTGGGAGGTCTCCTCACCTCGCCCAAGATTATCATGGTATGACTAGCACCCGTAAGGAGAGCCAGCCACTGTGCATAGGGCTTTATGCTGCTTGCGTTTATTCTCACCAGCTGATGTGTTTAGTTGGCCCTCTCAAAGTGTTTTAAAAATTCTGAATCAGTTGCCAACATTGGAAGTTCAGGAGACTTCTGTAAAAATCCAGATCAAATTCTTGTCCTGTGGAGGTATGTCTTTTCCAAGGTCCCTGGTCTTTTGCGAGGTAGAGCTAGGATTTGAACTCAACACCCCTGAATCCAGAGCTCCTGCTTTTCTCCTTTGGGAGATGCTGGCTTGGAGGTACCCTCTTTGCTGGAATTGGAGACATGTGGGATCCATGGGCAGGATTGCAGGAAAAAACAAGTGGCTGTGTTTATAGCACTTGTCTTCCTCCTCCTCTGTCTGCCACCTGTGAGAGTGCTGGGCTGGTAAGATGCAGGCCAGCGTCAGGGCCCTGTCATAGTCCTCTTTGTCACACTCAGACCCTGGGGAAAGCAAGGATGCCAGCTGTGGGTGCCAGAGCGCTATTGCCCCATTCCGTCCATGACCTGGGCCACAGGGCTGCTCGTACTCTGCTGCACAGAGCCAGAGTAGTCTAAAGGTCAAGGGCATATGTTCCTGAGCCAGATACACTTCTTACAAGCCCTGCGATCTCAGGCAAGTCACTTAACTTCTGTATTTCCTTTTCCTCGTCTGCAAAAGGGAAGCAGCCATCATGCCCACTGGCAAAGAAGGGCTGTTCTGGGGGCTCCCTGAGATCCCTGTGTACTAGGGCATCCCCCTTCTGCCACAATGAGTGTTAAGCAATTGAACTTCCTGGCCCCCGTGCACCTGGTGTCCTCAGGGTTCCACCTGCCTCTTTGGAGCTGGCTGCGAGCAGCCCTGGTGACTTTCTGCCATCCTGATCCTGCTGTTAGGGGACCCTGGAGTGGGGAGGAGCTCTTGGCTGAAGTCAGGTCTGAGTGAGGCAAGAGGGTCCTGGTTTGCTCAGAGGTCGGGATAGTCACGCCCCACCTTAGAGAGCTAATGTTCTCTTGTCTCTGCAGGGCCACAGGAAGATAAAGGGAAACCCAGGGCTTGGCACCAACAGGCTTGGAGTGGGTGGCAGTGGCAGGCGGCCTGTGTGAGCCCAAGCAGAGATGGGGAACCTGGTTGGCCTGCAGCTGGGCTGGGCAGTGGGACTTTCTCTTTGCTGACACTGGCTCTTTGCCCTTTGTCACGGGCAGTGAGGCAGCCCAGGTTCCAGACTAACAGGGATGAGGTAGAAAATGCTTCAGGTCCCGAATCCCAGATCTGTTCTCACACTGGGACTCTGCCACTGTGAGAGCCGAGGCAGCTGAACAAGCCACTTGGAGTATGCTTCCCCTCCAAGAGGAGACCGAAGCAGGCGCTGCCACCCCAGACTCTGTCGGATCCGAGGAAATACTGGGTGGGAGAGCCCTCCCCACAGGCAAGAGCTCACAGGACACAAAGGCAGCTCAGCGTGGGCTCAGGGATAAGACCATGTGGATTCAAAGCCCAGTTCAGACAGTGACTAGCCGGACAAAGTCCTGCACGTTGCTAGTAAGGGAAGCCAATAGCTCACAACTTCCAAGGTTGTTAGGAACATGAGCTGAGCCAGTGTTGGCAGCAGAAGGAGCTCAGTGTGGAGAGCTGCCTTTCTTACCTTGAAATACTATAAAATACTATAGTAAAGATAAAGTTGGTTTGTAGTTATATTTGGAGAAGGACATTACAGGAGGGAGGGCAGCCCAGCCTAGGGCCAGTCACCCTAGGCCTGGTGCGTCTCAGGGACCCAGCTTAGAGCCTCCCTGTCCTTACTCGTTTTCCACACTCCTCTGCCCACCACCCTCAGGATGTGCCCTCAGTGCTGTCTGAGCTGGCTGGTCTCTAAACTCAGATGGCACAGTCCCTCTGGAAGAATCAATCTTGCTTCCCCTTTCTGGCCCACTCCCAGGGCTCCCGTGGGTCGGTAGGGAGAGAGTATGAGGCTGGCTGGGGAGAAGGTTAGGGCAATGCCTTGTTCTCATTCTTCCATTGCACCAGGGTGAGTATGGGGAGGTAGGTTATTGGGCAATTTTTTCTGAGAGACTCAGGATTTCCCAAGCCTCCCAGAAGTATAATGGGGCCTGCCTTTTGTTGCAGATGGAAGAGAAGAGGCGAAAATACTCCATCAGCAGCGACAACTCTGACACCACTGACAGTAAGGCCTTCCATTTGGGGTTCCTACAGGGAAAGCATTTGAATAATACTCAGGCCCACAGGCCCGGATGGGGGAGGCTGACCCATGGTCTCAATGTTGATGAAAGCATAAATCAGGCCAGGCCATTATGCTCCTAAGATGGTCCCCACACTTCCGTGGTCTCCAGAGCCTTGCTGTGTTCAGTAAATGTTTGTCAGAGGCAATAGAATCTCAGAGGTAGACTTGTAAATGGGCCAGGTGAGGAAGCCGGACATCTGAGGGTCGCAGGGATTGTGGAGGAGAAAAAAGGGTTTAAGGAGCCTTTTCTCAAATTTGGGGGTAGATAAGGGAGGTGATAAGGAGATAAGGTGAGAGCTTTTCTCATACAGCTCTTCCCAGATGCCCCAGGAACCTGGGCCTGTGTGAGCTGGTTGAGTAAGGAATTCCATTCTGCCCTACCTGTGGAGGCGAGGTACACTGCCAAGAGGATCCCACCTAGCACTGCACCCTGTGGGGAGCCCACACTGCCAGGGAGGCTGGGCTTGGAGCCCTGCAGCTCTGCACTACAGTTTGTTCACACAGGTGGTGAGCAGCTGGGATCTGGGAAATCTCCAAGGCTGCTTGGAGCTCTTAGAGTCCCATAGCTGCCCCCTCAGCCCCCAAGAGTCTGAGGACAGATGCACCAAGACGGCCTGCCATTCCCAGCCCCTTCCCTACCTCCGGGTCTCATTTCAATGTCCTTTGGGGTCTTTGTGCTCAGCTTGGCTCTGGTGTCTAACCTGGCCATCCCTTCCTCCCTGTGGCAGGAGATCACAGCATCCGGCCCTCTGTGGCCGCAACCACACTGGCTGTGGCTTGTCTCAGTAGAGCCAAGAGGAACTGCATCCTCTGCTACTAACTTCGCTGCAAGCAGAGGAACCCCTGAGGGTCAGGCACCCGCAAGAGCAGGTGTCTGGGCAGCTGCAGCAGAGCTGCGCCAGGCTGCGGCATTCTCCCTTCCCTCCAGCCCCTGCCAACCCTCCGTCAGCATACCTACCCGGGGCTGCTGCTCCTTGGACCCACAGGTAGAGGCTGCAGTCCTATAGTCCAGCAAGGGCCTCAGAGTCCAGCAATACTAGCTAATGTTCCTTGAGGCTGCACTCGGTGCTGGGGACTCCGCTAAGCCTTTACATGCATTGCATCACTTAATTCTTACAACTTTTTGCCCCCAGAGGGGTTAAGTCATTTGCCTGGGGAGACAAGCTAGTAAATGGGTTTATCTTATTTTACTTTTAAAATCTTTCTTTAATTTTTTTAGATTTATTTATTTATTTATTTACTTATTATTTTTATTTACTTATTCATGAGAGACACAGAGAGAGGGAGAGGCAGAGACACAGGCAGAGGGAGAAGCAGGCTCCACGCAGGGAGCCCGACGTTGGACTTCATCCCAGGTCTCCAGGATCACACTCTGGGCTGAAGGTGGTGCTAAACCACTAAGCCATCCAGGCTGCCCAAATGGGTTTATTTTAGAGCAACATTCTTGCCACTGGCCTTTTGTGCCTCTGTATATCCACTGGGCACCGTCCCAGAATATCTCCACTTGGGGCAGGAATAAGCGTGGCCACAGAAGGCCTTCTTCACCAAGGAAGAAGCAGAGGACCAGAGAGGGCAAGGGACTTGTCGAAGGTCACATAGTAAGTGGATCCTGAGTCCTGGTCACTGCCGTTTTATCTCCTAAGCCCCTATGCTTGGTGAGTGGAGGAAGGTACTCTTGTCCGCACTGATCCCTGGAGAGGTCCAGAGCAGGGACAGGCGCTCAACAGAGGTTTCCACCTTCTAAACATTCGAACCAGAGCCTTCCTTACAGGTTTCCTATCCTTGGAGGTGGATGGGTGGGTGGGTGGTGTTCCTGGCCTTCCAGGGGCCCCTCATGGGCTGTGTTCTCTCTGCAGGTCACGCTACATCTGCATCAAGATGCTCCAAACTGCCCAGCAGCACCAAGTCGGGCTGGCCCCGGCAGAACGAAAAAAAGCCCTCAGAGGTGGGTAGTGACAAGTGTCTGGGAAAAGCTGAAGCCGTGGTGGGGAAGCCACAGGAGTGGAGCCCTGTGGAGACCAAGGGAGTGCGCCCTGCAGGTGTCTGGGGGTGAGCATTCCTGGCAGAGGGCGCAGGTGTGGCTAAGTGAGACAAATGCGAGGAGGGGGTGTGGATGCCAGTTCCCCAGCCATGTAGGTTGTTGTAAAGATGTTCCAGTTGGGCTACACGAGAGGAGCAGCCTTTCAAGGATTGTAAGCGGGGTAATAACAGAGCCTGACGTTTTAATAAAAGGAGGATTTAAAGAAGTGGCCCTGGCCGCCTTGAGGAGAAGGAACCATGCTGGCAAGGGCGGGAACAGGGAGGACTCCTGTGGTTGTCCAGGGGAGAAGCAGTGGTGGCTGAATGCCGAGTAGTGGCAGTGGAGGAAGAAGCAGTCAGATTTGGGGGAGGCTAAGCCAAGGGCACTGGGATATGTTGATACAGGGGCGATGGCTGGGGCCCTCAGGATCATCCAGTTAAGTTATCTGCTCCTTATGCCCGTGTCACAAGCATCTGCATTCTAAATCTTCCTTACTTAGACCTGGGATGTTTCTTGTGGCAGGTTGAGGTGTTCGTGACTTCTCGAGCCGTAGAGAAGAGTGCCAGGAGTGGGTAGTGTTGAGCACAAATGGACATCTCGATCCTGCTCTTTTGTGGCCCCTGAAAAATCACCTCTAGGGGCCACATCACTCCTTCTTAGGTCCTCAAAGCATTGCACTGAGCACAGAAGAGGCCCTTTGCACAGAAGCTGCAAGAGCACCCAAGAAGCTCGGGGGGTTTGAATCTGGCCCTTAACAGAGACATTGTTCAGCTTACAGAGTAGCCAGTAGCTGGGCTAGGCGCTTCACTTTTTTAAATCCTTCTCAATCCTTGTTACAATGGAAATTAAGGATCCCGGGATAATATAGCCAACACAAGAGGCTCTTGAAACCAACATTGCCAAGGGTGGGAAGGCCCAGAATCTTGAGGCAGAGTCCTTGACATGGGATGGGGGAGGGTACCTTTGTTCTGAGCCTGGAGCCCTCCCTGCTAACCACAGGGGCAGCCATGGCTGTGGGGGCAATCCTGAGCAGCAGTAGTTAGCCAGCCCCTTGGGGACAGTGGGGGCATCTTTTGCAGAATCTTGCGTTTGAAAAAAAAATCCCCACATCCTCCTTTCTTGAGCTGGCCTACCCTAGGACTCTCCTTTTGTGTGTGGGTGTGTGTGGTGGGGTTTGAGACCTGATGCCTCGTATCCCCATCCCCCAACCTAGTGTCCTCCTTTGGCCCCATGGGGGAAGGGTAGAGATAGAAGGAGATACCTCTGGAAATGCAGTAAGGACTGGAATAAAAGTTGGGAATTAGGTGGACATGGGATGCTGTTTTGAGATTCCTGGCACCACCCTCTTGGACTAACCCTGCTCAGTGGGAAGATGGATGTGCTCAAGAGCGCTGGGATGCGGGAGGCCTAGTGTGCTGTAGAGCTCTGGGCGCCTCTGGGACTCCTCTCTGCTCCTCCACCCTCACTCCCCTCTTGCCTTCCTACCCCCTTCTTGAGAGCCACTGGGGCTCTCCAGTTGCTATGGTTGCATTAGTAAAACAATAGCCACCTTTATGTGCCTTGCCCATACCCAGGAGACAGGAATTCTCTGCCCATTTTGGAGATGAGAAACCTGTCTCAGAATCCTGCCTGCCCCTTCTCTCAGTGGCTGCTCAGGTTGGAGAAGAGTAGGGCCATTCTCGGGGAGCTCCTGGGGCTGGCTGGTTCCCCCCACTCTGCCTGCCCTGCTTTTTCCAAGCACCAGGAGAAGGTGGAGCCGTTTCTCAAGGTAGAGATCCCAGGAGCAGGACTGCCATCTGTACTCTGGATAGGCCAGGGGCCGGGAGGAAACAGGTGTTGGTGAAGGTGGAGGGGAAAGAATGATTTGCATGGGGCTGAAAGCTCCACTCCCTCTTGGGTTTTCCAGCACAGAGCCTTTGAACCTTTCTCCACCTAAAAATAGAGTCACATCATTGTAGGGGTGCTGATGCCAAGCCTGCTGGGGACTGGTTGTGCATGGCCCCGGGTTCGAGCCCAGAGCCCTCTGCAGGCATCCCTGAGGCCTAACAGAAGATACCAGCCCTCAAGACCTGGGCTCCAGGAGGGCTGAAGAAGCCCTCCCTGCCTTGAACTGTCGCCAAGGACAAGCTTTTCCTCCCACAGCAGGCTGGAGTGCAGCCTGTGAGGTTTCCCTCGTCCCCTAAGTGAGGAGGCTGAGCCATAGCCAGCGTAAATTCCAAGTGATCGTGGGGCCGAGAGGAAACCATCAATGAAAGCTTCCAAATTATTTGGCTCATGAGAAGGCAGAGATGAAAAGCAAGGATTTGGCTGCAGATAATGTTTGCACTAAATCTCCTCACTGGGCTGTTCCCCTCTCTTTCTGTGAAGCGGTTGGTGAGGAGGGCCTTTATAGTCTGCTGGGCCTGAGGGCAGAGGGCTTTGGTCACCCTGGTGAAAGGGGATCTGGGAACCCCACCTATCCAGTCCCCAGGAAGTAAGACATCTGCGGGGTGGTTGCCAGGCCCGTCACACAGCGTGCTCCCAGTCTGACCCAGGGTCCCAGCCAGAGTACTTGTAAATTGATATGCATGGTGCAGTCCCCTCCCTGGTGGAGAGCCCCTGGTTCCCTTAGTCTCTTCATTTCTCCATGTGGACAGTGATGGCGGGATTTGATGGCCAGGAGTACTTAGCATAGCAGCAACACCAGTGTGTAGTTCAGCCAAAAGCCACAGTAAGGGCTGGGCTTGGGTTTATGCCAAACTGGGCAGCTGCCCCTGTGATGACCGGCCAGGGGATGCCCTTCTCAATGAGTCTAGGGGCTCCCTCTACATGGGAGTGAGGTGCTGTGGGGCAGGAAAAAAAAAGTGCTCTGACTAGGAGTCAGGACCCTGGACAGGGCTGACGCCTTGAGGCCCAGCTTCACTTCTGGCCCCTAACCAGTGGGTGGCCTCCCTCCGCCAGAGTGAAAGTGGGGGTGGGGGGAATACAGGCTCTGTATCACAGCTGAAGGGACAGGCCCAGGGTTCCTGGGAGGCTGGGTTTCTGGTGAAAGTGCACCAAGTCTGAGATCAGTAGCCTCCTTTTGGCAGTAGAGGAAAAAGGTAGAGTTGACCCCAAGGACACGGACTGCTCCCTTCTGCTCTGCCTGCCTGTGGGATCCCAACAAAGCCGAGGTCTGTTCCTTAGGGCTTAAACCAGCAGGCCAATCCCTAAGGAAAGGAAGGCATTAGCCTGCCCTGGGAAGGTGATGCTGGGATATAAAGCATGCCGAGGCCATGGGTTTCTGGCCTGGCTTGTCTGACCAGACAGCATAACCATCCTCAGTGCTTACTGTGAGTCCTATCTCTGAGAATATGATGGAGTCATGAAGGTTATTCTTTTTTTTTTTTTAAGATTTTGTGTATTTATTCATGAGAGAGAGAGAGAGGCAGAAACACACGCAGAAGGAGAACCAGGTTTTCTATAGGGAGCCTGATGCAGGACTCAATCCCAGGACCCCAGGATCATGTTCTGAGACAAAGGCAGATGTTCAACTACTGAGCTACTCAGGTGCTCCAAAAGTTATTCTTTAAATACTAATACCAAGCCCCCGTCCCACCTCCCCCCCAGAAATTCTGACTAAAATGGGCTGAAGTGGGGCCTCAGGTACCTCTACTTTATTTAAAGCCCTTTTGTTGGAAGCCAGGTTTAAGAACTACTGCTACAGTCCTTTCTCCTTAGTTTGCTAAGACAGGAGGTCCTAGTTTGGTCTTTCCTGGAAGGGGGGCCCTGTGGTCAGGGAGGAAGGGGAGGATTTCCAGTCTGGTTCAATGACCTAAGCAAAGGCAGGGAGTGTGGGTGAGGGCAGTCCTCCAGCTGATCCCTCTCTGCCCCCGGTAGCCGAGGACTGAATGTTTCTACCAAGCTGTCAGCCTAGCCGGGGTACGAAGGACAGTTCAGGAGGAGACTGGAGGCCAGCCCTGTGGGTTGGAGGCTGCCATTTGAGGCCGTGTCTTCCTCAGGGCTGGGACAGAGGCAGACTGAAGAATGGGCCGAGCAGGGCCTGTCTCCTGGGCAGGGTTTTCAGGAAACCTGAGAGTCCCTGGAAATCAGCCAGTGGGCAGAGCCCTGGGTCTCAAGGACCCGAGAGCTACTGACAGTGATTAAACTCAGCAAGCACTTGAGAACACCCAACAGGCCCAGCTGGGTGCAAGGAAAGAGGGCAGAAAAGGCAGGCCCTGTCCCTGGGGAGCTGGTCCTTTGACTGGTAGCAGGATGCAGGTGCTACACAGGAAAGTGTCCGTTATGAGCGGTGCAGCCAGCTCTGCCACGGAGGAGCTCTGTGACTTTCTCCCTGAGCCTCCAGGTCATCATCTGTAGAGCCTGCCCTGTCCCCTGCCATGGCCTTTCTGTTTGGTGCGAGTCACTATCTTTTCCTGAGGCCTGGGGAGCTTGAAGGTGGAGGAAGTGAGTATAGGTAAAAGCTGGCCTCCTTGGGATGGAAGGAAGCCTCAATGGTGGGTAGGAGTTGGGATCCAACCGCAAGTTTCCTTTGTAGGCCCTGGTGACAAATAAGTATATTCCTAGACGAGAGAAGAGGGCCTCTCTGCAGTTTCCACAGGGCCCTTTACCAAGTCTCAGCTTCTTCCCCTTGGGAACAGGACCTGAGAGAGAAAGGTGATCCTTGCGCATGAATAGTCTCTGTCACCACCAGGGTGTCCCCCGGACCCACGGTCCATGAAAGTTCCTATAGAAGTCCCCCACCCCGAAAAGGCAGCTAGTGAAGAGTGAGGATGCAGCTTATTGGCTTGACCCATTGTTTTTAAGAGTGGGGGCCTTCTACCCTGGGTGAAGGCATGGGTGGCCAGAATGTGTTACGGTGCAAAGCCACAGGATAAATTTGATGTCTTCCCTGAGGAGCACAGGTGCCATCCAGATGTTTGAAATAATGTATTTTATATTAAAACAGTGATAGCATATGTTGTAGTAAAAGGCAAAATGTCGACAAGCTTGAGAGATAAAACAGAAATCCAAAAAGATTTCATGCTCGTCCTGTGGTTTCAAGCCGTGTTTGCAGCCAGCAGTTCCCCCGTCGCCCTGTGGGGCAGGAAGGCAGGCAGTGAGGGGGAGCCCTTCCACTGGGCCCAGTGCCTGCTTTCTTAGATTCCTGCTGCCTTCCTCTGGGGTGGGGGCCGAATTCACTTCTAGTAGTTAGAAACATTGCTGCTCCCGCCAGCTGGAAAATCCTCCTGGCCTCTGGGGCTTGTCTTGCAAAAGAAATGTGTGTAATATATTCTTTTAAAGAGCAGGAAGTGCTGTTATCCTTGTGAAAGAGAAAGGGTGTGTGTTTGAGAGAGAGGGAGAGACACACAGAGAGAGAGGTCTGACCAAATTAGCCTCGCGGTAGCTTGAATGAGACTGGGCAGAGGGTGGCTATGACAGCCCTTCTCTGGTGTTTTATGACTAAGTAAGTTTGCTCTTGGCTGAGATACTCTTTTTTTTTTTTTTTTTTAAGATTTATTATTAGCAAGGGGGAGAGGGAGAGAGAATCCCAAGCGGACTCCACACTGAGCAGAGCCTGACAAGGGCCTCGACCTCAGGACCCTGAGAACATGACCTGAGGTGAAATCAAGAGTCTATCGCTTAACCAGCTGCAACGGACTCCGCCACTCAGGCGCCCCTGGCTGAGATACTCTTTATCAGCTTCTAGCCCAGGAGAGATTTCTTTAAAAAAACAATACCTGGCTGGTTCCCAGGCAAGACTGCAGTGGTTAAAATATAGCGCAGATCTCAACTAAGTGGTTTTCTTCTTTGAGTCGCAGTTTCACTATCTGTAAAATGGGGATAATAGGGATTAGGTGGCGTTATATGTATATATACAAAGCTTGTAGCATAGGGCCTGATTTAACAGGACAAGTACTTTTTTTTTTAGATTTTATTTATTTATTCATGAGTATATTATTCATATACTCACACAGAGAGGCAGAGACACAGGCAGAGGGAGTAGCAGGCTCCATGTAGGGAGCACAATGTGGGACTCGATCCCAGGACTCTAGGATCACTTCCTGGGCCAAAGGCAGACGCTCAAGTGCTGAGCCACCCAGGTGTCCCAACAATTTTTAAAATCAACTGTAGTTTCTAATGAGATGAAGTGTTCAGGGAAAGCAGTTGTGATTTAAAATGAGTTATGCAGTCTCATTTCACTTGGCTCTTTCAGGATAGACTCCAAATATCCTTTGGGGGATTTGGAGGAGGGTGCCACTCCTAGCTTTACGTTGGGGCTCCAAGTGTGGACAGAGGTCAAGCAATGACCATCTTAGCCAAAACTGTTTTCATTGACTTTGGGACCTAAGCAAAGGCAGAGAGAATGGGTGAAGACCAGTTTCTGAAGAGCACCTGGAAGACTCTTTGGGGCCAGTCCCCCTGCCTCCACTCTCCCTACTAGGAGGAACGGGAAATTTTAGAGTTTAGTCCTGCTTCAAAGCCTGGGGTTCATTCATTCATTCATTCATTCACTGCACAGCATTTCTTGAGCACCTGCTGTGTGCCAGACACCGTGCCACAGCCAGCTACAGCGATAGACAGGAGACATGCAGCCTCTGCTCTTCTCAGCTGAATTTACTGGAGGAGATGGACATCAAACAAATAATGACACAAATAATCCTATTTTGTAATTATATTAAGTGGTGGAGCCTTTCCTTAAGTAACTGAACCTCCTCTCAGTCTCTCTTGGTCTGAAATACACTATGATACAATAATTCACTCTTGAGGAAAGGAAGCAGAGACCAAGGTCCCAGAATGAAATGTTCCAACAGCATCCACGGATCTCATGGTCACAGGCAAGAAATCTGCTCACAGGACAGTCTCGAGGCCATGCATGTGCAGTGTCCCTACATCTGAACCGAGCATGGTCTTCGGCTCCCCTCCAGAGCTACGCTGGCTCCTTGGCACTTAGACTGGTTTTTAACGTTTGAGTTTTAGACCTTTAAACATTCTTCATACTGTTTGAAGAAGCTACAATTAACATCTCCCAAGCAGCTCAGCAGAACTTGGTTGCTAGGCAGCAGACCTTTAAAGACAATTTGTCAATTTCTGCCATAAGAGAGAAAAAATAGTAAACATTCAGGTCCTCAGAAAATTACTTGTCTTCCAACTTTCTGGCCATGGCAAGGTCTCTGGTTCTTCGGTGTCCATTCTATTCTCTTATTTAAGTTTCATAAATATTTCAGAGGCTTTTTTTTTTTTTTTTTTTTTTTTTTTAAGTTTCAGTTTATTTTATTTATGATAGTCACACAGAGAGAGAGAGAGAGATAGAGGCAGAGACATAGGCAGAGGGAGAAGCAGGCTCCATGCACCGGGAGCCCGACGTGGGATTCGATCCCGGGTCTCCAGGATCGTGCCCTGGGCCAAAGGCAGGGGCCAAACCGCTGCGCCACCCAGGGATCCCTCAGAGGCGTTTTAGGAGAATAATTGAGCCTTTTTCAAGCTTAACCTCTGGCAGTTCAAAGCAAAAAGGATGTTTGGGTGACAGGTTGCCATATTTAAGGACAGGTTTTATATAAATGTCCAGAGGCTCTTTGGGAAGGTACAGAGTACCCAGCTCTGCCCAGCCATACGTAGCCTTGGGCAGCAACCCAAGATCTGGTGGCAGACTGTGAAGGGTTTCGAGCCATTCAGCTTTGTTTAGCACCTCACATGTTCAGCCTGTGGCCCAGCCAGCCCTCACTGAACTCACCACCTTCTTATGGGGGTTTAGTAGGAAGAAACCAGGAGATTCCAGTATAGGGGCTGTGGGAGTTCAGAGGAAGCCCAAAACTCTGTCTGGGATCAGGAAGGTTTCCCAGAGCAGATGTGGACCAGACGGAGCCCTCCAAGATGAAACCGGCCAGCACCACTTTAGCAAGAGGGCAGAGTGTCCCAGTAGGGTGCTCCTATGTGCCAAGGGTAAAAAGTACTCCACACACTGCTGTGTATCTGTGTGGCCACAGGGCCTGGTAGGCCCTACAGCTCAGCCTGAGGGAAGACTGTGCAAAACCACTGAATGGCTTGGAATTTGCAAAAGCCACCATCTGATTTGCACATTCCAGCCTTTGGGAAGCTGTCTGATTTGGCTTGGAGAGGGGGCATTGAGCACGTGGCCAAAGGGGGCAGGGCAATCTGTGGAGGAGTGCTGGCTGGCCCCAGAGTTCAGGGCCTGGGATCCCTCGCCCCTTCCAACACGTAGGACCTTGCATAGGTCATATAACCCAACTGAGTCCCAGGATAGGGATGATTGGAACATCTACCTCACAGAGTTGGTGTAGGGACTACTATTAAATGAATTCAAGAACATCCCTCAAACTGGTACTGGGTACACAGTGCTCTTTAAGTGTTGGCTGCTCCCATTATGACAGTGCTTCCCACACTTTCATCAGTCCCCTGCCTGAAAGGGCCACTTGTGTCCAGTCTGCCACTTGCTCCCTGAGTGACCTAGGATGAAACATAGAACTCTCTTGGGGCTAGACTCTTTCTTCCCTCTCCTTTTCTCTCCCCCCACACCCCCCCACCGCCACCTTCCTGAATCTCTGATTCAGTTGAGCCTGGGATCCTTTCCTTCCTGCTGAGTTGTCCGTGCCATGCCTATCCCTAGTTCAGGGTCCCCTCTCCCCAGCTGATGTGGCTTGGCCTTCTGGTCTCTCAAGCTCCAGCTTTAAGCCCTGCAGACCAGAGGCTGTGTGTTGCTTTATTAAAGTCCCTGTGCTCGAGGACTTCAGCTCTACATAGACACACAAGGTATCTCACCTTGCCAGTGTGTAAAAAGCACTGCTGAGGAGCCAGCTGGGGGCTCAGACTCATCAGGGAATTTCCCAGAGAGGCCTTTTCATTCATTAATTTATTCATTCATTTGTTCATTCATGGAGTCACTATTTTCTGTGCAGCTACGATGTGCCAGTCGTCATGCCCAGCACTGAGCACATAGCAGACAATGGGACTGCGGGGGTGGGGGGTGCCATGGCGGTGGGGGCCAGGGGTATGGCAAAAAACAAGCAACAAGAGTATACAAGTTAGTTATTGGGAGTGTAAGTGCTGGGTGGGAGGCGAGGAGGGATGTGGGAGTGGGAAGTGGCTCTGTTGATAGTTGGTGCTCCCTGAGTCAGGGCAGTCAGGAAAGGAGTTCTGAAGGAGATGGTACTTATATGACAGCCCAGGATGAGGAAATAGTAGAAGTTTCAGACATACCTATATGTCTCTGGAGGGGCACTTGGTGACAGTAGTGAAGGGTTGATTTCTGGGGCAAGATGATGGGCTGGCCCAGGTGCAAGATTCCCCATGGCATCAGCGTGACATGGCTCTGGCCTGTACCACTTGGTTTACCTGATCAGTAGAACTTGAAGGCCATGATGAATCTACTGTGGGTTCAGTTCACCCTACCAGGTCCTGCCCTGGGGCCCAGAAGGAAAAAATCCAGCCCCCAGTCCTGCTGGGCTGGGCAGAGGCCTCAGCTAGGAAAGGCCCAAGGTAGCAGAGCGGGACTTCTGAAGGGCAGCACAGAAGCACACACTACTTGAGTTAGTGTTCTTGTATCAGGCATCTTATTGCTTGCTAATAAGATATGCAAATTATCAGGGCTGTGAAATCTTTGCCACATTTCATCTTCTGCTTAATTAGCATTTAATCGTAATTTCATTTTAATTTTTTCACACTGGCACCCTAATTAAATGTTAGGGTGTTAGTTTTAACAATTAAATTATATTGGCAAATAGAGTCTTCAGGAAACTTGACCTTTTCCAAGCCAGAGCCCTCTCCAGCTAGATGCAAATGTTAATTAGATTTCTGTAAGATGCTGCCTTGAGTCCCCTTGGTGTACCCATTTCAGTGGTTTCCTTGTTGTGGCCCCAGATTCAAATGAGACACACACAGCTGGTGAATTGGCCCCTGGCAGGCAGCGGTTACCACTGAATGGGTTGGTCATGGGCTTCTGGAAGGCCAGTGATACTGGTGTTTTTTGTTTTTTGTTTTTAATATTTTATTTATTCATGAGAGACACAGAGGCAGAGACATAGGCAGAGGGAGAAGCAGGCTCCCTGCGGGGAGCCCAGTGCAGAATTCGATCCCAGGACTCCGGGATCACGCCCTGAGCCAAAGGCAGATGCAGACTCTCAACCACTGAGTCACCCAGGTGCCTGATACTGGTGTTTCTGGGGAGGAGTAGATTTAGGGTTTGCTCTGAGGCCTGCAGTGCTTCCGGAAGTGGTTTCTCAACTTGTGATTTTCATTTGGTGATCACTGGGAAAGTTGGTGCCTAAGCAAGTCACGTAGTAATCTAGAGCTGCCACCAAGTCTTGAACAGCCCTTTGTGGGAGGCCACAGTGAGGTCAGACAACGGGGAGGGAGAGGTATTGCCAGCGGCAGCTGGGGCTGGCCTTCAAGATTGTTCTGGGGTGGGAAGGCGGGCGTGACAGACAGAACATTGGGAAGAGAGGGTTCTCCTTGAATGAGTTGTTGCCCAGAAGAAAACCAGAGCATGGAGGTGGAGGCATTCATGGCCTGGCTTTGAGATTTGGATGGGCTTGATTGGGAAGGAAAGCAGCCCTGTCCTCCTCTGTCACACATATACAAGATGGCTCCATGTTGCCCTGGCTGAGCAGGGGACACAGTGTCCTTGTTATTGAGGGACATTGGAGACCCTGACCCATAGGAAGCCATTCTGTAAGCTGTGGTGGGGCCTGGCCTCTCCCTCAGCTGTTTATATAAGATCCTGGTGTTTCCTCCATCTGGAGTTGGTGCCCTACACTCCTTAGCACCTCCACTCATACCTCTGGTAGCAGTAGAAACATAATTCTAAACCTTCTGTAGAAATGCCCAAGCAATCAGTCCCTTAATGGTAGCAGTGCCTTCGCAGAAAGCCTTTCTACTGTCTGATTTTTCAGTCAAGTTTTTCCCCTTCCCTCTGAGGTCCACTCCCATCTCTCATTCAGAGTTTGTCCTTGAACAGATCACAGAACACAGGTAAATTCAGTTCAACACATTTACCGAACATTTACTGTGGGCAGAGCCTGTACTGAGTTCAGAGAAGATGGGTCATTGTAATTGTTGCTTTTGAGTTGGTTTCTTACTTGTAAGCCCACTTGAATTCCATTTACCTTTTCCTGCCCTGGCTGTGGAGCAGACCACTCTGAGGCCCTCTTTCCACTCCTGCTCCTGACAGGTTTTCCGGACAGACCTAATCACAGCCATGAAGATCCCAGACTCCTGCCAACTCAGCCCGGATGACTACTACATTCTGGCGGACCCGTGGCGGCAGGAATGGGAGAAGGGCGTGCAGGTGCCCGCTGGCGCAGAGGCCATCCCAGAGCCCGTGGTGAGGTAAGCCAGGCAGTCCGGGCGCGGGGGCCCTAGGCAGGGGAGGCTGGGGCAAGCGACCTTTGTAGCCTGTCTCTATTCCATCTTAGATTCTTTAGTCCCATGAACCACTGAAGAATTCAAAAAATACTGGCAGTTTATCTTTGAGGCTGAGGGCCCGGGATTGAGCTCAGCTCTAGAGCCAGGTGGCTTAGGTTCAAATTGCCACTCACATTCAGTGTGACCTTGAATGTTATCTCCTGAGCCTCAATTTCCTTGTCTGTGAAATGGGAATGGTAGTAATATCACCTGTTTCATCCAGTGGTCAAGATGACGTGAGGTAATGATGCATGGAAGGCACTTTACACAGGACCTGACACACACACAAACGCTTAGTAGAAACTGGCTATGGATTAGCCTGATGTCACTCCAAATGGGGTCTCATAAGCAGATCTTACCAGGGAAATCTCCAGGCTTTTAAATAGTCTTTAAGACAGGGCTAAGCCACGCTCTTGACTTCTGAAACAATTTCAAGGAGTTTTGAATTGGAAGGAGTTGAATGCTGGCACACAGCAGATGTTCAGGAAGTAGTTGCTGTGACCATCCTCAGGAGGATTCCGTACCAGGGCTAGGTTGGGGCTGGGTCAGGGCTGAGTCAGGGTTACATCTTCTCCAGGCTATGTAGCCTTCTGGTGTTGTGGGTTGGAAAGACCACTGGTGCATCTTGGCTGTGGCCCCTGCCTCCAGTGACAGAGGTCAGCAAAGTGTGGCTTTTGCACCTTGAGAAACCCTCTAAGTCTTGTCTCTGGGTTGAGAAACCTGATGTTCTGGCCTACCCAACACACTACTTGGCCTTGGCAGCCCCACGCCTCTTTTTAGGCCCATTTTGACCAGGCTTGGGGCAAAGATTGCAGTCTTCATCGCCCTTGACGTTGGCACTGTCGCATCCTGGCAGCCACACCTATGAGTGGCCCACAGACCCCCAGTGCACAACTGGTGCCAGGCCTATGCTGGGCATGGGATTACAGAGGCAGATCAGACTCTGAAGCCTGCTTAGGTGCTCCTGTGAAGATTGGCTGCTGGGCAGGGTTCTTCCTGTGGTTCCTGAGGGCTAAGTGCCTGCCAACACTTGGTGTCAGGCCTCTGAGAATCATGGTACTTCTAGGTACCATTCTCTGGACCATTCTAGGTACCATTCTCTGTTATCCTCTGGAAGGAGAATATCTGGGATTTGTGCAGGGAATGTATACTCACATCCCCTACCCAGGGCCAGAAACATGGGTTAAGCTCCTAGCCAGTTTCACACTTTCATGTCTGCAGACTAAAGTACTATTATTAACCTATTTGGACCAGTTTTCTCTTCTGTACAATCAGGCTAATAACAGTAGCTGCCTAATGGTGTGGTGGGGATGAAATGAGAATGCACATGGCAAGGGCCCAGGGCAGTGAAGGGGAGGGGCAGGCCACCAACTGAGCAGAGAGGTGAGTCCTGATTAGGCTTGGCCCAGCTGTCTGTCCTCCCTCCTTGATGTCAATGTCAGGTGGTTCCAGAAACATCCAGTGGCCTCGGTAATTAATTACAGATGCTTCCACACCAGTAACGTGGCTTCTGTCTGCCTGTGCAGTGCTTTATCTGTTGACCTCAAGAGGAGAGCACGTGTTCAGACAGCTCTGGCTCAACTAGGTGTATTCCCCACATATGCACGGCTGCTCTAAGCTGACAGGAGCCAGACATTCCTGGCCTGTCCATGCTCTTTGGAGAGGACCAACTAGAGGCAGGGAGGGCTGTTCTCTTGGAGAAGTCTCACCTGTCTCCCACCAACCCAGTCCTTACATCTTCCTTGGCGCCTCCCACTGCAAGGCCCTTCTCTGGAAGCCAGCCCAGCCAGCACGGTCAGAATTGTTACAGCAGCTCTTCCTAAGAATTTCCTGGGCTGAGCCTGTTACATTCATCTTCTCATTTAATTATCACATCTGCCCTAAAAGTACATCTTACTGTCCCAATTTGATAGATGAGGAAGCTGGGAAATTCTGGGGAATTCCCTGCATGACCGTCAGGGCCTGGGGGGCTGGGTCAGGAAATCACAAGCCACGGAAACAAGCCCCAGGTTGCCCCTGTGAGGCCCAGAGACAGCGTGTGCCCCGATCACACTGGCATGCTGGCTCTGACTGCCCTCTCTCCTGCTGCTACCCTGGCCCCCTCAGGCTCCCCCTTTGTGTCCAGTCCTCCCTGGCCTTTGGGCAGGTCTGTGCACCTCATGGTCTGAAATTTATCTGGGTAATGTGAACCTGTCTTACCCCCTGATCACGAATTGAGTGATAGCCTATGCTGCTCCCTTAATGTGGTCAAAAGACTCAATCCAGGCCACGACCAACCTCTGGTGTAGGTGTCATCTTTTGGAGTAAAGATGCTCCCCAACATCCCAGCCCCGCCATCTGCTTCTTCCAGCTGACCTTTGTCCTGCTGCCTACAGTTAAAATTCACTCTTTGGCCTAGGGTCAGGTCAGTCCACACCTGGGAGGATAGCTTTTGCCAGAGCCAGAAGAGGCTGAACAGATGAAGATGAGAGCCCTGGGAAGCACAGGAAAAAGCCTTTTTTTTTCTTTTCTTTTTTTTTTTTTTTTAGATTTTATTTATTTATTCATGAGAGACACACACAGAGAGAGGCAGAGATACAGGCAGAGGGAGAAGCAGGCTCCATGCAGAGAGCCTGATGTGGGACTCGATGCCGGGACTCCAGGATCATGCCCTGAGCTGAAGGCAGATGCTCAACTACTGAACCACTCAAGCGTCCCGGAAATGCCTTTTATTGTGTGAGCCCCTGGACCCTAGATTCTCTGAGGAAGAAAGGAACGTGATCTTGGCCCCAAGAGGTCTGGCCAGGTGGCAGCTAGCAGAGCACACAAGTGTAGGATGTTAGGCCCCTAGGTGGTAGGGCAAAGGTTAAATCCAAAACCTGATTGAGCATATGCTGGAGGCACAAACAAAGCAGAATCAAGACAAAAGTAGTCTGTGTTTTTAAAAGACTGTATTAATTCCAATAAGATCCTCAGGAGATTTTGTAGGACTGAGAGTATCAGTACTGCATCCATTCGGAATGATCTGTTTTACAGGATGGAGGAAGTGTTGCCACTAGTCATTACCTGAGACGTACCTGAATCTGGGCCTCTCATGTGGGAAAGGATGGCACTGAGCAATTTTCCTTGCTCCTTGCATCCCTCGACCTCCTCTGACCCTCCCTCCTGGTCTGGAGGCCATTTCCACCTCCCTGCCTTCTTCTTTCTTCCTGCCCCTGTGGGTGACACCTGGGCCACCTCCTGGAGCCCTGGAGCCCTCCCCAGTAGAGCTCAACCATGTGACTGCCACCCTGTCCTCCACTCCCCAGTCTGTGCTGAGTCACAACCCCGGGCAGCCCTGCCTTCAACCCCAGGAGGCCTCTTGGGCAAGTGAGGGGCCTCTCAGCCCTGGCAGGGCTGGCCAGATGGAAGCCAGGCTCTGCAGCAATAACCATGGCAACCGGTGGGGGGGGGGGGAGAGCTGGCATTTTGAACTGGCATCAGGAACTCGGGCAGCACACAGCTGAGCCAAGAGGGGAAACTGTGCCCTCCCAAGGCAAAAAGCCCTCCTAGTCCATTTCAGAAGGAATAAAGTGATATCCGGAGGACTTAAAATACGCACTCACACACCTGTAGTGCTTACTGTGTGCCAGGCACTGTTGTAAGAGGCTTAAATATATTCATCCATTTAACCTTCGCCAACCGTAGAAGGTAAGTACTATTATTACTGTTAGCTCATTTTTTTGGATAAGGTCACTGGGCACAGAGAAGTGAACCAGATTGCACACTGAGTGGTAGATCATGGGCCACCGGGCTGGCTCCATCAGAAGAGCATGCCACTCTAGATCTTGGGGTTGGGAGTTTGAGACCCACGTTGGGGATGGAGTTTACTTTAAAAAAAAAAAAAAAGTGGATCAGGACTTTGAGTCTACATTTTGCAGCCATGACCCTTCCAAGCTGCCTCAGGAGAGCTGTGGCACAAGGGAGGGCTGCCCTGGGGTATGATCCTGGCACTGTTGTAGGCACATCTTTATATCCGGGGCGGGAGTCACCACAGTGAGAAACTGACTGTTCAGATTATATCGTATCTGGGGAATGATCAGGTGTGTTGGGAGACACTGTGTCCTCTGAAGAGGGAGACCTTTTCCATGGAAAGGGCCATCCTGGGCTGCAACACTGTACTCAGGCCCCTTCTTACTCTAAAGGAGGCCTGGCCTTACTTCTCCCTGCAGGACTCGGGGACAATCTCTGGCCGCCTCCTAGCCTTGAGGGATGTACTGAGGACCTGAGCCTCACTGGTTCTATCCCACTTGTTCCAGAGTGGCTGGTCCTGGGCACTACCCAGGAGAACACGTGGACTGCCTCCTATATAGGCCCAGGCAGGGCCGATCTACATCAGGGAGCTTAGGCTAAGCCCAGATGCCCTCATGGGAGGACCAGTAGAGGTGTGCTTTGGGCAGGATGAATGTTCATGGAATGTTAAGACAGTGGGTCAGCACCCATTCCCAACCCACACTCTGCCCTTTGTTCTCCTTTCCTGCCTAGCCACAGTCCTTTGAGTTTCTGCAGCCTCCTTTAAAGGGAGGAGGTAGTGTCAGGAGATAACCTCCAGACCTCACATCTCACTTGCCCACCAGCTCCTCGGCTGGGCTGGTCAATGTCACTGGAGGCGCCCAGACCCAATGAGGGTGGCAGGCTGAGAGTCCCTACCCTTATGATACTCTCTCTTGATTTCCTAGGATCCTCCCGCCGTTAGAAGGCCCCCCTACCCAGGTATCCCCTAGCAGCTCTGAACTTGGCGAGGGCTCTCAGCCTGATTGGCCTGGGGGCAGCCGCTATGACCTGGACGAGATTGATGCATACTGGCTGGAACTCATCAACTCGGAGCTCAAGGAGATGGGTAGGTGACCTCCCAGGCTGAGTGTGGGATCAGGCAGGCCAGGCAGTTTTCTTCTGAATGCCAGCATCCTCACCGTCAGAAGGGCAGTGGCCACGATGGGGCTCTGGTGCCACATGGCTGTGGGAGAAAGTCCCTCCTGCGTTACTGATTGGAGAATCTATTTGATGTCTCTATGCCTTGTTTTCTGCAGCTATCAGCCGAGGGCAATAATAGCATGTGATTTGCAGAGTTCCTGAGGAGTAAGCCTATTAGGCTAAGGGCAAGTAAGCGCAGAAGTGAAGCTAGGATAACAAATGGGGTGGAGTCCGTTGGTATGGGCCTCCTGGCTAGAGCCTGCCAACATGTCCTAGGAAGGTCCGCCCTTGCATACAGCTGCATCCCAGAGAGATTTCCTTGTTACCTCCATGTACATGTGTGAGTGGTCACAAGCCAGCCGTCTGAAGTCACAACACAGTGACCGGCCTCAGGGGTCTGTGAGACTGAATGAATGGTTCAGCCTATCCTGTGTCCAGATGATGAAACTGAGGCCCCTGACAGTAGGTGCATTTTCCCAGGTCACATAGCAGACGAGTGGAGACCCCTCCATCTATCTGTCCTGACAAGCTGGGCTCCTAACCCCCTCCCCCTGCTGTCCTCACAGAGAGGCCAGAGCTGGATGAGCTGACGCTAGAGCGTGTGCTGGAGGAGCTGGAGACCCTGTGCCACCAGAATATGGTGCGGGCCATCGAGACTCAGGAGGGGTTGGGCATTGAGTATGATGAGGATGTCGTCTGTGACGTATGCCGCTCTCCTGAGGGCGAAGATGGCAACGAGATGGTCTTCTGTGACAAATGCAACGTCTGCGTGCACCAGGTGGGCAGCCCATCAGTAACCACTCTCCACCCCTGGCCTTATCTGCTGCCCGGCCAGGCTGCTGCCTGCAGCTGATCCTCCTGGCTATAGGCATGCAGTAGCATTGTGGCCACAGGATCCTGAGAAGAAGGACAAGGGAGGAGGTAGGGAATGGAGAGAGTGCCCCACGCCTCAACCCTGTCACCCAGACTTGAATAAATGCCCAATGCATAGTCTTTCCATCCTTTTCCTGTAGGCTTCCCTCAGACTCTCCCTGCTGAACATCCTTCCTTCTTTGTCCTCCTCCTCCTTTCTCCTCTGAACTTGGAGGCCGCTCAGTGCTGTGATGGAGAGCAAAGCCTGGAGTCAGGCTGCCTGATTGCAGATTGTGGCCCTGTCCTTTACAATCTGTGTGACTTTGTCTTAACCTCCTTGGGCCTCTATTCCCTTAACTCTAAATAAAAGTAAGCTGTTGGGAGGATTCAGTTACTTCCTATGAGTTATTTGCTTAGAACAGTATAGTACAGGCTGTAAGTATTTACCACTCCTAATCTTCTCAACCAGGTGTGTTGCCTAACATGCCCCCCTCTTGATCTTGGGCTCCAAAACTCCCAGGTTTGGGGCATCCCTGGGCCTTATTTGCAGAAGACTTGCTTGGAACCCAGTGGACCCACTCTGGCCCTGACTTTGAGCACATACAACAACTCTTTAGCCTCTGCTGCTGGAATAGCCCTTGGGGAGCCCAGAGGGGCTTCACCACCTGTCAGTCAGGTGGGTAGGCAGTGTACCCTTTATTTATTCATATCCCCCTTATGCCAGTAGCTCTAGGCATGACCAGGAGACCCCTTCACACCTCTGTGAAAAAAAAAAAAGAAAGCTCAGGGCTTCATCTTCAGACAGCATACAGACCCAAGTTTGTGTCCAGCTCATGGATGTTCATGGATGCTTCTGAAGTCCGACATTAATAAATGCTGGAATAATAAGGAACCTCTGGCCAAAGTGACTGTCCTCCAACAGAGGGCAGAGCTGAGCCCTTCCTCAGAGAACCAGAGTCTTTGCCTTAAGATCTCTGTGGAGGCCAGAGCCTGCGAGCAGTAGGGCTCAGGAGCTCCTAGCTCGGGCCAGGACCGGTACCATTTGCAGCTGAATTCTGACCAGATGTAGATGGGCCAAAGCACCTGACTGGTGACCACCCTGCTTTCTCCCTAGGCATGCTACGGGATCCTCAAGGTGCCCACGGGCAGCTGGCTATGCCGGACATGTGCCCTGGGTGTCCAGCCAAAGTGCCTGCTCTGCCCCAAGCGAGGAGGAGCCTTGAAGCCCACCAGAAGTGGGACCAAGTGGGTGCACGTCAGCTGCGCTCTGTGGATTCCCGAGGTGGGCACATGGCGGGCAGGGAGGAGCAGCCCTGGGGAAGTGGGTCCGCATGGAGCTCAGAACTCCGCAGAAGAGCACTGGGAAAGAAGGTGACAGGCCTCCATAAAAAGGGGTATCTCGTGTGTGGCACCTGAGAAGAACTGAGGCAACAAGCCACAGGTGGACTTGGATAGAATTCAGGTGGTATTTCCATGGGTAGATGGGATTATGGGCCACTGGGGAATCCAGGTGGTAGGTCTGAGAGCTGGGCAGAAGTCAGGCAGCAGAGTAGAGAGGGAAGCATGTTGTGGGTCCTTCCAAATCCAGGCAGTGGTTCTAACCAAGGTCAAGGCTCCCTGTTTCAAAAAAAATAAGCCTACTGACCTAAAAGGAAATCAGGCAGAGAGCTAATGAGAAGCGAATGGTGGATCTGTTGTGATGGCTGTGGGTGGGATAGAGGGTCTGAGTCTGGGTGGGTGGGGGGAACCGTGGGTGACAGTCTAGGCCTACGGTGAGTTAGGGAGTTGGGGCACTGGGCTCCTGGAAAGTCATCCTGTTTTATTTGAAAACGAAATGGTGACATTCCCCAGAGTTTCTGCCACAGCCCCGTTGTGTGTACTGACTCGAGTGTGTTGCCCCACCCCATGCTGCCTGTGCCTGCAAGTAAGCCAGGTGGCCCTGTCAGCATGTGCCCCTCCCCTTCATGGGCTTCCAGCCTGAAGGTTCTTGCAGGGACCCACCTTGTGGGCTTCTGTGGTGATAGAGGGTGTTTTGACGGCGGTAACATGCTCCCAGAGCAGCATCTTGAAAGTAAGGACTACCTCTGAGCTGTGCCTTGGGCTGGGCACAGCAGAGACAGAACCAGCAAGGACCCCTCTCTCCCCTGAGAGCCATTTGGTTCAGGACCTGGAAAGGAGCCCTCCTTCTATCTTCAGGCATGAGCAATGGGGAGGTAGATGTACCCGCGGGGGCTGAGGGGTGAGCTGTGCTCAGCAGACTTAGGTATGGTTGTTGGCTTATCCCTGTAGGAGGAATGGAAAGAGTTAGACAAAGGCATCCCCATTGGCCAGGCAAGCCCTGGAGGCCCCCAAGAAAGAGGTGCTGCCTTGGAATCTTTACTTGCTCCCCAGAAACATGAACTATATAAGTAATGTTCTGATAAGAATTCTGAAGGTGCCGTTAACAAAGGGTGAGGTACAGAAGACACCGGGATGCTGTGTGTACTAACGTGTGTGTGTGTGTGTGTGTGTGTGTGTGTGTGTGCATGTCTGCATGCACACAAACACACTCTGGAGCCTCTCTGTCTTGAGGCCCACCCCACCACAGGCGCGCACACACAGTTAGTTACACAGACTGATGTGCACTCTCATACACAGTCACAAACAATTTAAGACTTGTCACAGGTGAGCAAACACTAGCACACTCTCTTAGTGGTCAGCTTTGGAGTTAGGAAGGTCTTGGGATTCAGGGGCTCTCCCCCTGGCCTGTGTGCCCACTGCCTGGTTTCAGCAGACAAGAGGCCTGATGCAGCTCCCTGTCTCCTGCCCAGGTCAGCATTGGGTGCCCCGAGAAGATGGAGCCCATCACCAAGATCTCGCATATCCCAGCCAGCCGCTGGGCTCTGTCCTGCAACCTCTGTAAGGAGTGCACAGGCACCTGCATCCAGGTACAAGGTCCTTCACCCCGCACCTGCCCGGGAACTCCTGCTGAGGTCAGCTGTGTAGAGGGGCACATCGTGAACGTTCCGGAAAATGGGCAGCTGCTGCCACCCTCCCCTTGTCCCCATGGTGCTACAGTCAGAACCATAGATGGGCCATGGAGGCCTGAGACCAGAGCCAGACCCAGAACCCCACCTGAGGGGCCTTCCTCCATCTCCACTTCTCGAGGCATGGGGCATAGGCCCTGGGAGCAAAGGCTCACCACACTGTTGTAGTACTCAAGACCCTGGCTTTCCCCAAGAGCAACTATCTTTGGGATTACTAAATATGTTGACCTCACTTCTAATCTCAGACTTAACATGTGGGAGGAATAGGAAACACTTTTCCTGCAGATGAGCTAACAGGCTTTCCCTATACAGGGCAGGGCTGCACCAGTCTTTCCATGGCAGTGGTTCCCAAATTCTGGTGTGCGTCAGTATTACCTGGAGGGCTTGTTAAAACAGATTGCTGGGCCTATCCTCAGAAGGCCTGATTCAGTAGACCTGGAACGGGCTGGGAATTTGATCCTCCAGCAAGTTCCCAGATGATGTGATGCTGCTGGTCTTTGGGTTGAAAAGTAGGGGTTCATTCTTTGTGTTCCTCATTTTTCTAGCAACAGTTGTCATTGCAAACACTAGATGTGCCTCCGCCCATTTTTAAGACTTTCAAATGTGAGTGCAGCATAAACGTTTATTAATAGTTGGGTGGGGTATTGCTGAAACATTTATCAACTGCCCATAGCCATCATCCGAGGCTGGGAGGGAGGAGCAGGTCCTGAGTTGGCCCTAGCTGCCTGGGCAAGAGAAGGAAGGGGCCCATGTCTTCCCAGAGGACAAAGGAGGTGCATGACTCCCCATCTTAGATCATCTTGCAGAAAGGAGGCAGTGACCCATCACCATCCTCTTTCTTTTGATGCCTCTTGTTCCAAAGTGATTTTGCCCACACAGTAATGCAGCTTATTCCCAATGGTTGTCAAACACCTGACTCTTCATTTTCCTGGGATATATATGGTGCTGAACCTCATTTCCTTCCAGGCTCCCCCAATTCCCCTTCAACTTGCCAGAGCTTCTATACCCACAGGATGTTGGGGGTCCATGCCATTTTATGTCGGGTCTCGCCAGCATCCTGGATTCTCGGTGGAACCCTGGGGGATGTCCCACATCCTCTTCGCTCCTAGCAGGGCTCCCTTCATGCCTGACACTTCCCCTCCTCTCCCTCCAGTGTTCCATGCCTTCCTGTGTCACAGCATTCCATGTCACATGCGCCTTTGACCACGGCCTGGAAATGCGGACTATATTAGCAGACAACGACGAGGTCAAGTTCAAGTCGTTCTGCCAGGAGCACAGTGATGGGGGCCCTCGGGGTGAGCCTACCTCCGACCCCGTGGAGCCCAGCCCAGCCAGCGAGGACCTGGAGAAGGTGACCGTGCGCAAGCAGCGGCTGCAGCAGCTGGAGGAAGACTTCTACGAGCTGGTGGAGCCAGCCGAGGTGGCTGAGCGGCTGGAGCTGGCTGAGGCGCTGGTCGACTTCATCTACCAGTACTGGAAGCTGAAGAGGAAAGCCAATGCCAACCAGCCTCTGCTCACCCCCAAGACCGACGAGGTGGACAACCTGGCCCAGCAGGAGCAGGACGTCCTGTACCGCCGCCTCAAGCTCTTCACACACCTGCGGCAGGACTTGGAGAGGGTGAGTGCCCTTACTGTCGTCTCGTCTGCAGGCCTTGCCTGATGGGCATCCTGGGAGGCCTTTCCGCCCCACGCACACTGCCCCCTAGCAGCCATGGCTCTCCAGGACTCAGATGGTATGCTCTGGCCAAGGAAGGGGCCGTGAGCCTACAGTTCTCTGACAGCGTGGGGGCTACAATAGGGAAGCATCTAGCCCTTGAGTCTCTGAGCCCCTCTTGTCCCAGTGCTTTTGTTAGGCCTGAAGGGTGGGGGTCCTGCTAGAGTCCTGAGGCTATAGGGCATCAGAGCTGGGGCACAACCCAGACTTCCAGCGTCTACTGCCCTCTGTCCCTGTCTGTGGCCTCTCTGGGCCATGCCTGTTCCCAACACATGTGCTAGACCAGGGCAGGAAAGACAGGTGTTAACGTAGGGCGTGAGGGCATACAGGTAGGCCAGAGACACAGTGGCCTGTATGGAGTAGAAGGATGAAGCTCAGTGGGTGGGCCAGAATGTATGTGGAAACTGCTGAATGTTTTAAGCAGGGACTGTCCCTCTGTAGCTGCAACTTCCAAACATTCCCCCTGGAGAGGGAATCAGGGGGCCTGCAGTGGATGGGTTGGCCCAATGGCCCCATCCCCTCAATACTAGGTGCTAGGAAACAGAGGGTCTTGGCTTGGTCCAAGGTGGTAGTTCAGGGTGCTGAGTGCTGTTCTGGCCTCTCCTCTTTGGGACGTTCAGTTCTAGGGTTCCAGAGCACATGGGGTCATGTCACAGTGTCTTCCACACATGGCACAGACACATGTGCCTCCCCTTCCCCTGGGCCTTATTAGGAAATAGCCCTGAGTGGAAACGTAGAGGGGCCTCTATGTGATTGGAGACAGCTGCCTATCTTAGGGTCATTTCTGTTGGCAAGTCTGTAAAATGGGTAGAACAGTTGGGCAGGTGTTGTGCTGTGTTGTGGGGAGGCGCTGAAACTGGACCTGGCTTGCCCGATCTCCTTTAGCCTACTCCTCTCCCCTGAGACCTGGTCAAGGGAAAACAACCCCACTGGCCTGGGAGGGAGCTTACTGCCTGCCAGCAGGGTCAAAAGGGGAAGGTGGAGAGTGGGGACAGCAGATGCCCTTTGCTCCAGCCAGGCCAGAGGGCAAGGCTGTCTACATTGCAGCCACCACTTCCTGGGCAGCCCAGCGTCCTGTCTCATGTGGCAGTGGCATCAGGTACATGAGGACATGGAGTACTTTCAGTGACCAGAGCTGCTACCAGAGTTGTCCTCAGGCCACCCCTGAGTCTGTACTCTCCGTGTCTCCAGCACAAACACCCTGCTTTTACTCCTGCTATTTCCCAAGTGACCCCTCAGGTCAGATCTCCCAGGAATCTATGCTCTTCGGCACATGGTCTGGTGCTGGCTAGGCAGTGTTGGGAGGCCAGGGTGCAGGGTGACTTATTTAATCATCATCCTAGGAAAATAGACAAAGTAGCTCCTCCTGGCCCTAATGAGCTGTTGAGAATACTAGGGCTTCAGAAGATGAATGACAGGAAACCTAAGAGGAATGTGTGTTTTCTAGAGTTTGACTTGAATTTGGACCTGAATGGGGTGGTGGGGTTTGTCATCAGGATAGTTGTTGGCCTAACCTCCTATTCTTTTTTTTTTAAGATTTGATTTATTTTTCACAAGAGACACACAGAGAGAGAGGCAGAGACACAGGCAAAGGGAGAAGCAGGCTCCATGCAGAGAGCCCACTGTGGGACTCAATCCTGCGACTCCGTGATCACACCCTGAACCAAAGGCAGACGCTCAACCACTGAGCCACCCAGGCATCCCCTTAACCTCCTATTCTGTACATTTCCTGTGCAAAAGCATCCCCTTATCAGCCTCCCAACCTCTCTACCTCATTGTCAGCTGGTACAGGTGTGGCCAGGGACCAAGGTCAAGGGCTAAGATGCCAGCAGGTTCCCAGGCAACCAGAGCTGCCATGCAGATTCCTCCAGTAGAGGGACAGAGCCCTCCAAAGTCAGGTGTGAACCAGCCTACTTTTCCTCCAGGAAGAGGAGGCAGGGCCAACTTTCCAGGGCGTTGGAGGGCCCTGTCAGCATGCTGCTTTTCCAGCAGCCCCCGAGCTGGACTGGCAGGCACCAGCTGAGAGCAAGGCGAGGGAGCGCGCAGCCCTGGCAGGCGGAGGAGAGGAAAGTTAGAGCACCATGCGTGCCAGCTTGCCCCCCTGCGAGTCTATCCTCAGGGCCTTTCACAGCCACGCGTTGGTGGCTTGTGTGAGTGAGCAGGGCTGAGAGCTCTGCCACAGGGGAGGCTTTCTGCAACGACCCATGACTGCTGGTGGCCCGGCCATGGCCCAGTGCCAGTGACCGAGAGGATCCAGCCTCTCACTGGGCACTAGGCCAGCTTGGGCTGAATCCATCAGGGAGGCAGGGTTGGAGTTGAGACTGAAGCCTTGGGCGGCCTGGGTTTGCATCCAGATCTAACGCTCCTCAGTGCAATGCGTTCTGAGTTTCACTTCTCACTCCTCTTGAGTTTCAGTTTCCTTTCTGTTAAATGGGAGTAATGAGGTAGCTGACCTTGGAGTCCCCGTGGAGGTGGAAGCACAGTGACCTCTGCTGTTAGCCATGGTTATTGTTGTCTGGTGCTGCCTGGATACGGGCTCCAGGGAGGACCAGAAGCACAGGCCCATGCTAGGACCTGGGAATGAATCACAGGGCATCCTCCCCGATCCCTGTGTCGTCATCCCCCATCCCCCGAGGCCCAGCAGGGTTTTTGCTGAGAGAAGCAGAAGCCAGGGCCACACTGCTGCCACTTCAGCATGAAGTCCCATTTTATGGTCAGCTTAGAAGATGCTATTTCCTAAAATTTCAGCCGCAAACCTTGGCCCCGGCAGGCAGCTCAGGAAGGTATGGCCACTGCTGGCTCCCAGAGTTATTCGCAGCTGACACAAAAATTGCAGCTCTGATGAGCAGCCTGTCAACGCCAACTGGTGTCCCCTAGCAACCGTGCTGGCAGTTGGGGCTGCGCAGGGCTTGGTGCCCAAGGCTCTGGGTCTGGTTACCAGGAGTTTACTCAGGAGCATGACCTGGCTTGAGAGGGTGGGGATAGCGCTCAGAAACACAGCCCTCTCCCTGAAGATAGACCTGTGGATCTCCCCTAGGCCATGTGTCAGATAGTCCCACGGAGAAGACTCTGTCCTCCCACACACTTGCCACCCACCTGCTTCCTTGTCAGGTTGGCCATACCCTGTATCCTCTGTCTTCAGTGCCTGAATTGGCCTCCCACCGAAGCCAGCCTCATCCCCAGTAGCCTTGGCCTCCAGAGCTATGGCCCCCTCAACCCCTGTGTCTCCCATCTCTAGGTTGCTGCCAACCCATTAGGGCCTCCACCCCCACTGAAACCTGGCCCCACTTCCCCTGCTGCCTCGTCAGTCACCTGCAATCTCAAGTGCCCCTCCTCCCCCACTGCGTCCCGTCTCCCTCCTCGTTCCTCCCGCAGGCTCCCCGCACATGTGGCTGTGCTTGTGCCTATGTGAGGGCCACATACCTGGCGAGCCTCCCCTGGTAGCAATCCCGTGGTACTGGGCGGGCCAGCCCCACTGAGATTCCTGTCAGCCGGCCTTGTTCTGGGATGTCTGGGGCTCCCCAGCCTAATCCCTGTCTGCACCCCTGCTCCCCCTCGCTCAGGGCTCCCCCTTCTTAGCCCTCAACCTCGCTTCCTGTTCCTCGGACCAGATCCCTCCAACTTCTGGGCCGTCAAGCCTGTCAAGCCTGTCGAGCATCTCTATCAGTTCTCTGCCCTTTCTCCCCCTGCCCCCAGGACACACTGTGCCGCATGGGAATATAAAACGCTCAGTCTCCAGGATTTGACTCTGTTTCACTTTCTCCCGTCTCCAAAAGCACATCCTCCCTCCCTGTTTCCTTCCAGTCATGGCGCTCTCCCACCCCCATCCCCAGCTCTCCTTTCCTCTGCCACTGCTCACTCTTCCTTGCTTCTTCCTGCTCTGGCCAGGCTCCTGCCACCACCTTGTTCCAGGATTATCTGCCAGGGTTACCAACAGCCTCCATCTCCCTACATCTGGTGGCCACTTCTCCATCTTCATCCTCTGGCCTTCTCAGCAGTGGTGGCCACCGTCAGACATGCCTTCGGTCTTAAAATACGTTTCTTATGGACACTCAGACCACACATCCTCCCTTAATACCCCAGCTCTCCTGCTCCCTCTGTGAATATTCCTTGGCCCTCGTGATTGTCAGTTCACCACACTTGGGCTGACCTCTCAGTGGTCTGCTCCATAGCTCTGCTCCGCATCCATCACTTCCCTTCTGAGCTCCAGCATCTCATGCCCAACACAACCACAGGCCCAGGCCTGCTCCCCCCACAGGCTCCCTGGTCTCCACAAATGCCTCAACACCAGGCAGTCTAGCCTAAGATAACTGGCCAGGAGCCCTCCTTGCTCTCCTCCCCTCTCCTCACCCACGTTCAAGTTCACTCTAAAATTTACTGATACCAAAGCAACTTCATCAAAATATAAAGCCTGCTTTCATGACCAATCCCTAGTTTGAGGCAACTTTGTTACTTGATTCATTCTTTCACTCTGATTTTTTTTTAAGAGAACTTTTTATGTTTATAATCAGAAAAAACAATAATGATAATGACAGTGTCAGGAACCTGATAGCCTGGGAAAGCTTTCTAAGGTAGTATCAGTACTTAGTCTCCACAAGCCATCACAGAAGAGGAATTCTACAACATTCAGTAACCTGTAACTCTGTTAACCAACGGTCTTGAGAGAAATCAGAGAATTGTGGATGATTCCAGGGTGAGATGGGAACAAGCGGGGTCACATCGTGGCCAGTGTATCAACCACAGTATGTTGGCATTGTTGGGATTCTCACAGAAAGAATCATTCCTATCTTCCATAGCAAGAGCCTCCAGACACTACTGATTGTGTCATGTACCTTACAAGGGAAAAAATTGAGCACTTACCTGCACTATATTGTATTTTTCATGTCTCATTCATCTATCACTGCATATTATGAAACAGACATAATCAGAATTTCTAACAGGATCAAAGAGCATACCAGTAGAGGGGTACCTGGCTGGCTCAGTCAGTACAGCTTGCAATTCTTGACCTCGGGGTTGTAAGTTGGAGCCCCATGTTGGGTGTGGAGGTCACTTAAAAATAAAAGCTTTAAAAAAATATCTGTATAGATATGGATATATATCCATGTATGCAGTGCTATATAAAACGTACATTTGAGGATTCAGCCCCCAGAGACTTGACTATTCCCCCAAGCCTGGGAATCTCTGTGGGTTTTTGTTTGTAAGTAGGCCCCACACCCAGTATGGAGCCCAATGTAAGGCTTGAACTGACAACCCTGAGGCCAACACCTGAACTGAGATCAAGAGTCAGATACTTAACTAGCTGAGCCACCCAGACACCCCACTGTGTTTTTAACCAGCCACGCAAGGGATCTCAATGCCAGTAATCCAGCTGGGTTTGCCTTAAGAAAATTTTTTGTAAAGTTTCAGATGATTTTGGATTTTAATAGGAAGTGATTATCTTTGAGAGGGACATCTACAACTGTGAGCCTCATCCCATCTTTAGAAATTAGTGTTAAGAGTAAGTTTGAGGATAGCATGTTTGGAAATTTTTTTTTTTTTAAAAAGATTTATTTATTTATTCATGAGAGACACAGACCGAGAGAGAGAGGCAGACACAGACAGAGGGAGAAGCAGACTCCTCACAGGGAGCCCAATGTGGGACTTGATCCTGGATCCAAGGATCATGACCCGAGCCAAAGGCAGGCGCCCAACTGGTGAGCCACCCAGGCATCCCTGGGAAATTTTTAAAAGCCAGACCTTGACTGATCTGTTTTTAGGCTGGACACGTTGACCGGTTTGTTTTGAGGCCTCCAAAGATTCCATCTGTCTTCACCCTCACTGTCTCCATGCACACCAGGCCACATGGCTGCCAGGAAGGAAACAGACCAGGATACAGGAGAATAATGTTGGGCTGGTTGGATACAGTAGACAGGGAAGCCCTTTTGGAGGTAATGTTTGAACCAAGACCTAAAGGACTAAGTCCAGCCTTGGGAAGAACCTTGACTATATACCAAGGCCCCGAGGCAGAAATAGGTTAAACACAAAAAGGATGAGACTGGAGGGCAGTGTAGCTGGAGCCTAGAAGGCTATGGGACATGGGCTGAGAGGTGCCAGTGGGAGGCCATATTGGGCAAGGCTTTGAACTGGGCTCTGATTTCTTTTTTTAAGTGTGATAGGAAGGAAGCTATGTTAGTTTCCTAGGCCTTCTGTAACAAAGCATTACAAATTCAAAGACTTAAACAGCAGAAGTGCATTTTCTTACAGTTCTAGAGGCCAGAAGCCTAGGATCAAGGTGTCGGCAAGGTTGATTCTGTCTAGAGCCTCTGAGGGAGGATCTGATGGCTTCCAGGCCTCTCTCCTAGCTTCTGATTGCCGACAACCCTTAACATTTCTTGATTCATAGACTCCTGATTCCATCTCTGCCTCCATCATCACATGGCTCCTATATGTCTTTACATGGCCTTTTATAGTGATACCAGTCATTGGATTTAGGGCTCATTCATACCCAGGTAAGACCTTATCTTAACTGATTATATCTGAGGTTCCAGGCAGACCTGAAATTTGGTAGGGGACACTGTTTAGTCCAGTAGGAAAACCAGAAGAGGTGTTGAGGAAGAGGATTTACATTTCAAGGTGATGGTTGGGGATCACAGCGGGGTCAGAATGCCTGCCTGTCCGGTGGGGCGGGCAGATGGAGGGGACTAGGCAGTGGAGGGAGCTGATGGGAATGAGTTCCATTCACCAGGGACTGATGGGACTCAGGGGTAGGCTGGCTCTGGGGGCGAGTGAGGAGGACCTGGGTCCTGAAGGGTGACTCCAGGGTCTCAGCACGTATACCCCACCCCGCCCCCAGCAAAGTCCCTCCCAGATTCCCCTGCCTGGCCTTATTCTGAATCCTCATCCCCAGCCTGTGCCCCTCTGTGTGATCAGCTCCCACTCAGCCTGGCTGCCCCTTCTCCAGGAAGCCTTCTCACCACCCTCAAGTCTGGGTCAGGGCTGCCTGGTCCTGTCAGTACTTGCTCTACATCTCTCTGCCCTGCTAGGTAGGAAGCCCTCAGAAGAAAAGGACCTCCCCGACTGTATTGCCCACTGCTGAGCCCAAGGCCCAACACCACATGAGTTCCCAGAGCCACAGCTTATACTTAGGGATGTGTGGCTACGAGGAGGTCCTGAGGACATCCAGGATTTGAAAGGAAGCAAAGACCCTTAGGCTGGGCCAGGTTGCTGCCCCTTGGTGTAGGGTGCTGGTCTCGGATGGCCTGTGTCTATGGTGTAGGTTGGGTGCAGACAGCAATGTAGAATGCTGTTGAGCCAGTGTTCTGAGATTTCTTTCACTACTAGGCTCAGGAAGGAAGGGAAGGATGCCCGTGTCTGCAGAAAGATATAATCACAGCTGCCCCCCAGGCCTGGAGAAATGGAGGTCATGTTGATAGGCAGGGGCTCTAGAACCCACAGGTCTCCCCTAGGTAGCTTAAGGACGTGAAACCTGAACTCACCTTTGAAGATGGAACCCAGCCACAGACAGAGGTACTAACCTGGTGGGACCCAGAATTCCGGCTCACAGCTTCTGGCCAGCTGTCTCAGCTTTGGAGACTCCACCCTGAGCTGATGATGATGCCAGACCAAGGAAACGTCTTGAGGGGGGGTCCTGGTCTTAGCTCCAGCAGTGTGATATATTCTGAGAGCAGCAGTGAGGGGATGGCACACTGGGGCAGGGTGCCAGGTGGACGGGGAGTAGCATGGCCCAGGCTACAGGTGCTTCCTGAACAGCTGCAGAGTGGGTCTGTGTCCCATGAGCTAAGCAAACTGGTCTCCCAGGCACTAGATACTACTCTTCCTAGGGAGTCGGAGAACCCCCTGCCCTTCCCCTTGAGGACTTCTATCTTGGCCAGAGCAGGTGTGGGCTTGGCTCAGGTCCTACTGCAGCAGGTGGACATGGGTCGGCCTCAGCAGGACCCAGCTGGGTCAGAATCTCTTCTGCTTTGTATAGCATGGCCATTTGTGTCTCGGAACAGGAATTGGGTTTGCCATAGTGCTTATGGCTATGGAATATCTTTGATGGAAAAGACCTTGGACAAAGGGCAGAAGGATGGACTTGGTGACCTTGCCAGGCCCCCGCGAGCCTTGGGGCGCTGTGTGTATAGGGGAGGGCACAGCCACATTGGAAGGGCCTTGAAGAGGGCAGCATGGCAGACTGGGCCAGGAAGTTAAGGCCAAGAGGAGAGGCAGGTGGGGTCACCAGCCTGAGCTCACTAGACACTTTGCCCTGCCTGCTCTGTCTCTGTGGGGGCCACAGGGTCAAGGCTATGCTTGGCCTGTGTTTTGGACCAGAAAACAGTGACTCAGGGCTGAGGACACACTCAGGGCTTAGGAATTGATTCTCAGACGTCCCAGGTGGGTTAAGCAGTGGTAGCCCCCCAAAGTTGGGAGGTCAAAGGTAGCTGCCCTGTGAGTAAAGTGGGAAGTCTCTCTCCTGTCTCCTTAGGTGAGAAATCTGTGCTACATGGTGACACGGCGCGAGAGAACGAAACATGCCATCTGCAAACTCCAGGAGCAGATATTCCACCTGCAGATGAAGCTGATTGAACAGGACCTGTGTCGAGGTAGGCACCTTCCCTGCCCACCACCAGCCCCTGCTCAGCGCACACACGCTCAAGGGGCTGGGTCCCAAGCAGGGGAGGGCGGTGGAGGGGAGGGCTGTCTTCAGGGCCTGGTGGGGGCACACACATGAAGCCAGGGTCCCCTGGCCCATCCAGGGACCCTTCATAACCAACTAACAGGCCAACCAAGATGGGACTTCCCAGGGTCCTGGGTGTGTGTTGGTGACAAGGAGCCAGACATGGGACTGTGGGCATCAGGCCTGTCCTAATGGAGCTTTCTGGTCCACTGGGGACACCTGGGTGGTTCCAGGGCCATAGTGGTTCAGGAGTAGATGCATGTGAACAGTGTGGCTCTAGGCTGCTCTTGGGACAGGAAGGACCGGAAGTGATGAGCTTCCCTGAACTGTGCCTCCATGTTGATCCTGAATCGGGCAGCTGCCCCAGAGATGGAAGAGGACCTATGTGTTCTTTCTCTCTGACCTCATCTCATATAATTTAGATGCTGTACGAGCAGGGATTTTTTTTGTTTATTTTTGTCTTAAACTCCTGTTGTCACAAACACTTAAGAGATCTGTAAATCAAAGGCCAAAGAAGCTTCAGCATTGCTGTTATCTATTAGTTGTGTGGATAATACCAGACACAGGGCCCTTCCCAGAGTGTTTACATGTGAAAAGGGCATCACTTAACTCAAAAAATGGTGCTCTGATATTGAAGTACATGTAGCTGGATGGAGAGAGATGATAAGTCAGGAGCTGCCATGGCCAGTTCAGCCACTGGGTCAGGCTGGGCCCGGAGTGGAGAGGAACCAGAGCTGCTGGACCAACCCTAGTACGAATGCCTGAGGACCTGATGCCACCCCACTTTGGCCCAAGCCAAGCTGCCTCGTGTGCACTTTGGGATCACTACTCACTCTAGCCTAAGAAACCAGCACTGCCAAATACAGGTGTTGGTTCAGGCCGGATCATGTCCACGCAGAAGGCAGAGTTTACCATGCATCCCCAGGACTGGCAGCTTCCTGGACGCCACAGCTATGCAGACTCCCTCTAACCTGGTGATTTTTTTAGTGAGCATGACCTGAGTGTAGATGGCATGCCAGGCCCTGCTGCAGGGCACATTGCCATGGGCTGAATGGATAGAGCTTCTGTCCTTGTAGAGCTCACCATCTGGGAAAATAAAGGCAGGTGCTGCCCTAGGGGCTGCAGTGGTGATTATGGAGCAACAGGTCAGGCTTCCTGGGACCTCACTATGGCCACGCATCCAGCTACAGAGGGAGAGCTGCCCACAATCAGGGCGACAGAAAGTGGCAGGGCACATAGTACCCTCGGGAAGCATGGTCAAGAGCTGGATCTCTACCCCCGTATTGAGTCTGGGAATGTTTGTAGCTCCTAGACCTGAGTGGCAGCTACAGGTAGCCCTTTGTTCAGGGCAGGTCATTTGGAGTGAAAACTGGTTTGCCTCTGCCTGAAGTCAATGCCCTCAGTGTTAGGACACTTGGTCCCTGGGATGGGACATGGCTATGAGCATATTGTTGAGGACCGGCCAGACAACTGGAGAAGGCTTCCCAGGGCAGTGATATTTATGCCATGAGCTGAACCAGGTAGTAGAGGGCAGGACGATCTGAAATTGTAGAAGCTAGAGCCTGTCTTTTTAGAGAAACTGGAAGGAGGCTGGTATCACAGCAACGGGGGCCAAAGGACATTGTCTCAGGTAAGGTTTGGGGGGTTGATGGGGTCAAACATGCAAGGTCTTGTGGCCTCAGAGAACTCAGACTTTCCTGAGGACAGTGGGGGAATCTTAGAATTCTAGTCTCCCTCCGAAGTATGTAGGCACTGGTCCCGTGTCAGAGATGAGGCTTCTGAGACTCGGCCTGAGGTTGCACAGGGGATTAGCCGCAGAGCTGAGGAGATCCCATTTCTCTCAACCTCCTTGTAAACCTTTATCTGGGAAGCGTGCCAGCTTCTGGCTGAAAAGCTAGATTTCTGGCAGCTGGGCCTCTCCCTACAGATGTCCTCCCCTGCTCCAGTGTTCTCTGCCTCCCTACACCTATGTGGTCATGGGCCAAAGGGATATGGGGGCCAGGTGTGCACCCCGAGTTGGCCATCTACTGTGTGACCCCAAGAGTAGAACAGGAGATTTGCTCAAGGGACTGACCACTGTGGCAAAACTAGAACCCGTGTCTCTCGACTCCTCAGATAGTGTTCTGTCCATCTTCGAGTCTGGCTCCTCAGCCTAGCATTGACGGCCCTGTCCTGGCCACTCACCTCCATCACCCTTCCCACCCACCGGGAAGGAGTCCCCCCAACACCTAGAGGCCATGTAGATCAGACTGCATTCCAGGTCCTACAGGGTGTCCTCCACCCTCTCCAGGCCACTCAAGGGCAGCAGTAGGCAGTGCCTCCTCTCTTCCCCACCTGCTGTCCCTGACTCACAGGAGCCCCACTTATCCCAGGTGCCCATGGCTCTGCTCCCGGGGCCTGTTGGCAGTGCAAGGGGACCTAAAAGGGGAAGCACAGGAGAGAGAGGACTCCTAGGATGGCCTGCAGTGATCGTGGTTTTGGCTGAGCTGCTCGGGGTAACCACCTCCTTCCTGCTCTCTCTTCCCTGGCACAGAGGGATCTGGAAGGAGAGCAAAGGGCAAGAAGAGCGACTCGAAAAGGAAAGGCCGCGAGGGCCCAAAGGGCAGCCCCGAGAAGAAAGAGAAAATGAAGGCGGGGCCCGACTCAGTCCTGGGGCAGCTGGGTGAGTGAGTGGCCACACTGGCCTGGCAGACATGGCCAGCCTCACACAGTCCCTCCACGGGCAGCTCCCAACCTAAGACCAGCGGGGTCTACCGGCACCTCCGTCGCAGAGAGTAGGAAGCCCAAAGGGCTAACTAACCAGGCCTTTCCATGCCCAGGCGCTCACACCTTTTAGCCGTAAAGGAAACCAGGTAGGGTCTCAGAGTCCTGCCTGGCATCCCAAGAAATACCCCTTTTGTAGACTTGGAGACCCCAGCCTGGGGCTCAGGAGCTTGCACACATTCCTCTAGCTAGAGTCCTGGATGCCAGATTTTTCTGGAGGCCCTCAAGGGACCTGTAGACCTTCTAGGCCCTTGCAGAATGCAGCCGTCATCTGCCAGAATTCTCCATCTTGCTCCCACCCTGCTGGCATTTCTCCAGTAAGCCCTCCCTTCAGCATTTAGGCCCCCAGGTCTGGGCTGTCTCCCAGCCATCCTGCTTCCCCTACAGCACTTCTCAGGGATGACTGTGGAGTCTTCCAAACCTCACCTCCAGCCTCAAGAAGGGGACCACTGGTAGCAAAAGGAAAGCCCAGGATTAACCTCTGGCCCAGACACCCCAGAGGGAATTTCTGTCGAGAAGCCCTTCCGCTACCCTGTTGATGCCTGACACGCCTACCTAATGTTTCGGAAGCAGCTCTCATAAAAGCCCAGTGCCCCCTGGTGGCTTGAGGGCCTTTCCCTTCATTCCTCCATCCCCTGCATCCCCAGGATGGGGTGGTGGGCAGAGCTGGCTTCATGAGTGTGTACTTAGGCAACCTCAAAACTCTCTTGCTCAGTTCAATGCCATACTCATTACCTTGAAATATCTTAATAATTTTGGAACAAGGAGCACACCTGTTCACTTTGCATTCTGCTCCACCAGTCATGAAGCCGGTTCTGGGACTGGGTTGTCCTGGGGGAGAGGGGAATATGGTGTGAACCCTCCTCTTTGGTGTCATTGGCAGGAAGGATCAGCAAATCAGGATGTCTCAGTTGGGTCTGTTACAGAGGGAGGGAGGGGCCCAGTGGCTCCCTGGGGACAGTCTGAGAGGGCTTCCTGAGAGAGGGTGGGACTCACACCTGTAAGCATCTCACTTGCCTCCTCTCTCACCTCGGCCAGGCCTGTCCACCTCCTTCCCCATCGATGGCACCTTTTTCAACAGTTGGCTAGCTCAGTCAGTGCAGATCACAGCAGAGAACATGGCCATGAGCGAGTGGTCACTGAACAACGGCCACCGCGAAGACCCCGCTCCGGGGCTGCTGTCGGAGGAGCTGCTGCAAGACGAGGAGACACTGCTGAGCTTCATGCGGGACCCCTCACTGCGGCCCGGGGACCCTGCCAGGAAGGCCCGGGGCCGCAGCCGCCTGCCTGCCAAGAAGAAGCCACCGCAGGATGGGCCTGGCTCACGGACGACTCCAGACAAATCTCCCAAGAAACCCTGGGGCCAGGAGGCAGGCAAGGCAGGGCAAGGGCCAGTGGCCCGGAAACCAACGCGGCGAACGCCCTCCCACCTGCCATCTAGCCCTGCAGCTGGGGACTGTCCTGTTCCAGTGGCCCCCGAGAGCCCTCCTCCTCTGGCCCCCGAGACCCCAGACGAGACAGCCCCAATGGCTGCCGACTCGAATGTCCAAGTGCCTGGCCCTACAGTGAGCCCCAAGCCCTTGGGCCGGCTCCGGCTGCCCCGCGACAAGGGAACCCAGAGATCGCCAGGTGCCAGGCCTGATGTTGGGACAGGACCGCCCTCCACTGTCGCCGAGAGGCCCAAGGTCAGCCTACACTTTGACACTGAGACTGATGGCTACTTCTCTGATGGGGAGATGAGCGACTCAGATGTGGAAGCTGAGGACAGTGGGGTGCAGCGGGCCCCCCGGGAAGCAGGGGCTGAGGAGGTGGTCCGCATGGGGGTCCTGGCCTCCTAAGTCACCCCTACCCCATCCCGGGCCCTGCCCTGGTCCTCCCGTGAGGCCTCAGCCCAGTCACAACTGCCATTTCCAATCTCTGCTGAGTGTCTCAGACCCTTGAGACTGCCACTCTGTCGTGGTTTTATTTTTAATATAGAGAGTTTTGAATTCCACACTGTTGTCTTTCCTCTGTGCTGGCCTAGGACAGTAGGATTCCTTCCACGGCTCTGGCCGCAGGGACCATTGCAGGTCCCATGCACCATCCCTGCCGTGGTAGCGCCCCGTCCCGGTCCTGGCCCCGGCCCGTGCGGCGTCACTGGGTTCCTGGATAGATGCACGCAAGGCGAAGAAGTGCTCAGGACTCCAGCCCGCTGCCACTGGGTGACAGACCGTCGTTTGGGCATTATTTCGTGGCCCAGGGCCTGCCCCGCCTTGCCCCCAAAATCCCACTGGGGTCCATCTGGGGGGTCCTGCTGCACTCCACTGATCCCCAAGGAAGTATACTAAGTGATACCCAGCCAGAGTCTACTCACTGTCACAAGCACAACGAGCTTATATAAGAAAGCACTGAGCGGGGGGCGCAGAGGGCCCGCTGGTTCCAGAGGAACCGCAGCTGTTCCTGATCAACCCGCATCATCCGAGGCCTGCCCGCCCACCCCGCGACCCTCCACTCCCTTGCTGCTCCGGCCCTGCCAGTGCCCAGCCCGGCGGCTCTGAGAAGGGGTTCCTAGAATCCTTCCTGAGCTGTGCCATTTACTCAGGGGACTCCCAAACAGCCAGCCGCCACTGCCGGTGGAGGCTGCAAGGGAGGGCCAGTGCCCAGACAGGGGCGTGGGGCTTAGACTCACCCACTTAGAGAATTGCTCTGCAGCTCCAACTTCCTTCCTTCCTTCGGGGCCAGTCTCGGCCGAAGTCTGGTCACTCCCAGACAGCTGACCTGACCAGACCAGACCATTTGCCTTTTCAAAATTTCCAGTCCTGCTATGAGACGAGCTTCTTCCTCGGTTTCCTTTTGGAAACTCCTCCTTCCAATGAGCAGTGGGATCCCGGGGCCTGTGATGGGCCGTGTTGGCCTGCTATGGCTATTTCAAGTCTTGCTGGATGATCCTGGTTCCTCCGTCCCTGTGAGCCCTTAACTCCTCTCCTGGCTATGCCCTCCCCACCCCACCACACACACACACACACACACACACACACACACACACACCCTCTCTGTCACCACCACCCACCCGCCTTTTCCGTCCCACCCTCTAGGTCCCAGGTAGTTGCTCTGAAGAGTTTCAGTGGAGTGGCCCCAGGGTGATAGCTCAGGGAACAAACAAAAAAGGAATTCAGTGAAAACGTGGGTTTTTTTCTTTTATAAATTACTCCTGGGTCACTTCCACCACTGGGGAAGCCAGAACTTCTCCAACAACAACCTTGCAAAAGTCCAGTGAATCAGTCGAATCATTCTATGGATGCCAAAGAATATTTTGACCATAATACAGCACAGCCTGGACCTGACAACTTGTCACTTGGACTTTTTTTTTTTTTTTAATGGAGTTCTTTAGCAACAAAGTGTAGAGACATGTTCATTGCACACACCCAAGGAGACTGAGCCCGAGCTCTTGGAAGAAGATGCCGTTCTGCTGCTGAACTGTTGGAATCGGGAAGCGGGAACCAGCTGTTGGATTTCGGATCCTGGGCTGGGCCCACTGTGAGCTTTCCTAAACTCCGAGACTCTTGGGGGGTGGGGAAGAGTACTGACCGCAAAACCAGCATGGCAAAAGTTTTTACCATGTGGTTCCCCACCTCCACCCCCACCCCCACCCCCAGTACACAACACTCAAATCAGCGGGATGGGGAGCAGCTTGACCACCCACCCCCCGACTCCAGAACTTTCAAGGTACGACAGTGGCATTGTCATTGACACTCGGTTTCATGTGAATTTTAGCAAAACAGGAAGCAAAGATAGGACTATGTTCAGAAGATCGGGCAAATTCGTCCAGTGGGAATGGACTCGGGACGGGCTGTAAGGATTCTGGGCGTTGGGATGGCACAAGCTACCATGTAGAGTTTAGTCCGCCTGCCTCCTTGGTAGTAATGGCCAGTGCAGTGTCCGCACCAGCGGCCCAACCCTCTTCTCTGTTTACTGCCTTTGAACAGCCCTCCTTCCTTCCCTATGCTTTGGGTCACAATCTTGTTTGTGCTGGGTTGCCCGGTCTGACCTCGCAGGAAGCAAAGGGACAAGCTTAAAGAACAACCAAACTGCCAGGGGTGGGGTGCCAGGAATGGCTCAGGCCCAATAGACTCCGCACTTGCCCCCTCACCCTTTAATGCATCTTGAGGCAGAGTCTGGGCTCCCTGGGGGTGGAGAGAACTGGGGAGGGAATGTAGCCTGGCTGGTGAGGGTCTGGTCTGGGTGGGCCAGATGGGGCAGTCAGCACTCTTTGGGGGGCCTCTGCCCAAGCTGACCTCTGGATTCTCTTATGTGTTGGCTCTTGGCTTTGGACTGGACTCTCTCTGGGACCATGTACTTACACTGGGCCCAGGGATCTGTTTGGCTAGCTGGTGAGAGAAGTGGGGAGCCCCCTCACTCCCTAGCTAGGCCCTAAAGCTGTTCTTGCCAGACAGCTGTCCACCTCTAGGATGTCCAGCAAGGCTCCACAGAGTACAAGGATGCTGGTCCCCACCACTCATTTCCTCCATTAGCTACAGCCTCTTCACTCTTTTTTCTGGTCTACTGTCCACCATGTATACAGCTTTGCTACCTCCTGGCATTGAGGTTGGAAGTAGGGAAGAAGGCAGGAGGCCTTTTGCAGGCCAGAGGCTGAAACTGCTTCTGCGTGACCACACCTGCCCCCACTCACTGGCCCTCTTCTGGGAGAGAGAAGCTGCTCTGTTCCTCGTTCTGTCATCCCCATTTTCAGTCCTGGCTGCACAGCTCATCCTTCCCCCTCATCACAGCAAGAAAGGATAAGGTGCAAGGAAAGTATTTTTATGGATCAGAAATGTATTTTAAAGTGAGTAAGAAGAAAGGTAGAAGGGTTTATTTTATTAAATGACCGCTCTGACTTTGTGACCATGTGTGAGCATTTCTAACGTAAGGGTCTCGATTTCCTTAGAGAAGCCACTGAGGTTTCCAGACGTGGATGCTGGGCTCTAGGTGTGTGAGCATGTGCCAGGGCACATCCCTCATGCCCATGTGCATGCATGTTTGTGTGTTGTGTATGGGCATACTGGGGGGCTTGCTGGGGCAGATTCTAGAGAATCAGCTGCCCCATACTAACACATTGGCAGCAACTGGACTTGGCGTTTCCTTGCTCACTGCCAATGTAGCCATCTTCCGCCCATGCCTGGAGCTCTGCAGAATGGGTCTGGATGCCTGCAGCAAGGCCCTGGGGGAGGCCACCTCCCTTGTCCCTGGCCCAGCTGGCCACATTGGCCAAAGAGCCAGGGCTGGAGTCTGGAGTATTTTATATTCTGCCTCTGGTTGTTCTTTAAGGCACTTCCTGCCACCTTGTCCCTCAGACGCACAACACTCTGTGCTCCACAAACGACTTGGGGTTGGGGAGTGATATGAATGTCACAGGAGGAGACACCTTCTGTCCTTGTTTCAAAGAAAGTGATGTGCCATTTGTTAATATACAAGAGAAATATTGAAAATATATTGAAAAGAGCAATTTTAAATTATTTTTGGCTTATGTTGCAATATTTATTTTCTTGTATTAGAAAAGATTCCTTTGTAGAGAAAAAATGTATTTTTCATTAATGCAAAGACCTATTTCTCCTTTTTGTACATCGTCCACGTTCGCGACCCTTAATGAGCAATAGAATGTACGGCCACGTCGCTGTGGCCAGTGCCCGCTGTGCCCTGCATGATTCTGTGTGGCCGCTGCCGCCTAGTTCCAGCCCCATCCTGTCCTGCTCACTCATGGGGGTTTCTAGACCCCGGCCCCCAGCCGGGCCCGGGGCTCCAGGAGCCCTTTGCACTCCTCGTGTGTTGGCAAACGCAGTTAATAAAGCAATGTTTTCTGTGCTGGCTGGTGTGAGGCTTTGTTGCGGAGGGGAGAGGGCTCCTCCCCAGCGGCAGGCTTGCCGAATTGGGACCCAGCGCTACCTCCAAAGGCGCCCTGATAGGGACGGTCCTGGTGAGCGCTCAGCGTGCCCTGGAGGCTGTGCTCAAGGGCAGTATTTTGTTTGCTCCTCACTGGCAGCATCCACCAGGAAGGAATCCCAGCGGGTGAGGGAGGCACCCGGAGCCACACGCTGATAAAGACGTGAAATTCAGCATCACAGGCAAGACTGCTGGACTCTTCCCCCCGCGCCGTGAGCCACCTACCAGGGACAGTGGGAAGGCTTGCAGAGAACCTTGGGCATCTGTCCCTACATCAGGCGAGGTGCTGGCCCAGGTTTGTCCTCATTCGTGATTTCCCCGGCACCTGCTCAGTGCTGGGCTCTGGAAGGTGTTAGGATGTAGCCACCATCCCTGCCCCAGGGCAGCTCACAGTCCAGCAGGGACACAGACCGTGAGGGAACAGGGAGTTATGGAGGCCTGGGCTGATTTGGGGATGGGAGACTTTCAGGAAGGGCTTCCCTGAGGACAGGATACAGTTCATTCATCTGTTCATTTGTTCTTTCGCCAAGGAATCTCATGACCACGTACCTCATCCTGCCAGCACGCTGGGTTGTATACCAAACGTCACCAGGATCCTGCCATCCTAGAGCTTCCAGGCAGTGGAGACCTGAAGAATAAATAGTTGCTTGGTCAAGGGTCAGGTGGATAGAAGGAGGGCTGACCAGCATTCCTGAAAGGGCTCGCACGTGCCAAGATGCATCAAACTGCATCTTGATCCTCCTCTGAGAGCCCCAGGGGAGACAGTTTGGGAAGAGGGTAGAATTGAGACTGAAAGAATCTGCTTCTGGAGCAACTGTGTTAATTGTTTACCAGTTGTTTACCCCATCTGTCACTGGTGCAGTATGCATTAGCCCCCAGGGGTGCATCCAGATCCAAGGTTCTGGGACCACAACGCAGAAGGCATGGGGAATGAACCTGGGCTCCTGATTGGCCAGCCCACCTGTCCAGTGGGCCAGCTGCCCTGGGCTTCGCACCCCAGCCTCTCCGTCCTCACTCCCCCAGCACCACACCATGCCTACTTGGCCACGTTGGTCCAGAAAAGTGACACAGGGACCCTGCTGCAAGACCCACACCTGAAAGCTGACCTAGCTGCTAGATGTAGGGTAGGAGAGGTCAAAGCACCTGTGGATCAAAAGCCACAGTGCTCAATGGAAATCAGGTCCACGCACACATGTAATTCTAAAAGTAAAAATAAACACGTAAAATAGAATTTTAGCAATTGTATTTAACCTATCAGACCCAAATATAATCACTTAAACGTGTATTAATACAAAACCATTACCAATAAGATATTTTATATTCTGTGTGTGTTATATTTTTAGCACATCTCAGTTTGAACTAGTCACTTTTCAAGCTCAATGGCTATATGGCTAGTACCCACTCTATTGGGCACTGTAGCCCTAGAAGTCACTGGCTGTCTCCTGGGTTGCTTTGGATTGACCCAGGCTTGTGCAGAGCAAGGGACAGACAGCCACGAGGAGTCCTTGGCCCTTTCCACAGGCGAAGGCGGAGGAGTAGACCTCCCAGCCAAGTTCCTCTGCACCTACTTGAGTCCAGGTGACTGCTTCAAGGCAGGGGTCTCCCAGCTGCTGGCTGCTCCTAGGCCTTTGCCTCTGTTGCTGCCTCTGCTGTCTCTGCCCCTGAACACAGGACAGGATGCGCGTGGACCAACCTGTTCACAGCTCCCTCGTGGAGGGACAGTTCTCTCCCAGCATCTCCCAGGAGGGGTGCGACTTTCATCCACCTTCTATCTTGCCTGCATTGATTGCACACTCACTGAGCACCTGCTACTGGGCCCTGAGGACATTAGAATGTCCATGCACCCCTATGGAGAGACCGGGCCAGAGTGGGAGACACACTTTAATCGTGTAATCCCCGAGCAGTGTGAGCAGTGTCAATTACTCACAAAGACCATAGTGTGAGGGGAAAGCTGAGTCGGAAGAGGTCTCTGAGAACTTCCTTGTTCTCACCAAATTTCTGCGAGGGTAGGGTATGGGGCGCCATCTGCTGTCCATCAGGCCCCGGCCCACATGCCTCCAGCTCCAAGTCAAGGCCCACTGGGCAGGGGGCCAACCCTGCAGTCCCTCCTCTCAGAACTCCAGACACCCTTGTCCCCAAGATACCCATGCCCTGCCATCCACAACTCTTCGTGAGCCAGCACAGAGAAGGATCTTCTTTATCAGCCTTCAGGAACAGGGTGTCTGTTAAGGGACAAGAGGCCTCCTGAGAAGATAAGGCATTGCAGGGTGCCCATCAGGCAAGGTGCCCACCCTGGGTTGGGTCGGTGGACTGCAGGGTGCCCATCCTGGGTTGGGTGGGTGGACTGAGGATTTCCCTGCCCTGCTGTCTTGTAACTGCTAAAGCCAGGAAGGCAATCAACGGTGGGTTAGAGAGGGAGCACTCCACGCTCCCAGAGATGCCTCAGTCCCTCTCGTTGCACGTCTGTCTGTGTCCAGAGCTGCCAGAAGCAGCGAAGGCCCTTTTTCTTGGGGAGGGTTTCAGGACTCAGACACTGCAGACCTATGCCAGAAAAGCAGGTTGCTCAAAGTGGTCTCATGTTCCACTCCCCTTCACAGGAGAGCCCCACGCTCCAACCTCTCCTGGCCAGACTCTTGAGGGTGTCCACAAGGGCTAGCTCCTCCACACTCTGAGGGTCAAGCCACAGCTGCCCCTCTCTGTGTCAGCCCCAGCCACCTACTCTTCTTCATTCCCAAGGAGAAGCAAGGAAGCACATGAGACTTCACGATCACCATTTGGGGATTCCCTGATAAAAGAAGAGATTATGAAATAGGAATGTTAAGGCAGACTTCTGGGGTTCAGGCAGACTCACGGCCAAGAGTCAAATAGACCAAGGCAAAATAGGGGTGCAGTCAAGCAGGTGACTTAGGGACAAACTTAGTGTACCAGGATGCGGCTCGACACCCCATGCTCCAATCCAGGCCTAGAGTTCAGAAGCTTCCACACCATCCATTCTCAGGGAACCTGGTTGGGATGCAAAGGTCCTGGTCCTGGTTTGTGAGGGAGACCCTTGGTGGGTTAGGAGGTAGGGTTGCCAGATTTAGCAAATAACAGTCCTGGACCCACAGTGAAATGATAATTTCAGACAAATCCTAAATAATTCTTTAACATTAGTATGTTCCAAATATTGCCTCCTGGATTTTACCTGGCAATCCTAGTGGGAGACTCATGTCCTCCACTATGTCATGGCCCCAAGCAGAGGGGTGGCGCTGGTGAGTGATTTACCATGGTGTATAAACTGAAGCAGATCCAAGACTGTCCCCACAACCCCAAAATGCTCACCCCTGAAGTTCAGTAGCAATGGAAAGGGGGCAGCAGCGAGTAGCCAGGACACATAGAACCCAAGCTGTACCTATCTCACTGGGCTACAGTCCCATCTCATCTCACATCCCAACCCAAAGCTGAAGAAAACTCCACCTGGAAGGGACCTTTCCACCTAGAGCTGTTTGAGGCCCATGGGCCATTTATTTACTGGGTCAGGTCAGCGTCTAAAATGCTTATATTGGTTGCAATACTATTCACCATAGCCAAGATGTAGAAGAACCCACGTGTCCATCAGTAGATGAATGGATAAAGAAATGGTGTTAGAGGGGACACCTGGGTGGCTCGATGGTTAAGAGCTTGCCTTTGGCCCAGGAGACCCAGGATCGAGTCCCACGTCAGGCTCTCTGCATGGAGCCTGCTTCTCCCTCTGCCTGTGTCTCTGCCTCTCTCTCTGTATCTCTCATGAATAAATAAATAACATCTTTAAAAAAAAGAAAAAAAGAAAGAAAAGAAATGGTGTTAGAGCCACGCCAGCCTTGAAAAGGAAGCAAATTCTGATGTACACACATATTTTGCTAAGTGCAATAAGCAATCACAAAAAGACACATACATCCCCATAGCACTTGTATGGGGTAATCTAAAGTAGTTCACCTGGTAGAAACAAGAAGTAGAGTGGTAGGTGTCAGGGGTTGGGGGCAGAAGAGGCGGGAATTGTTCAGTGGGTGTGTGAGCTAGGACCCAAAGGTGAGTTACCTGGATCAGAGGGGTGCAAGCTCTCAGTAGTAAGGAGGGACGACAGTAGGGAAAGAATGTGTCTGTTTTATAGAACAAACTGTTCCCACCCAGGAGACCTAGGGCCTAGGTGTTCCTTTAGATACACCATCGCATGAGCCAGTTTGAGCTGGACAGTTGCTGAGGCCTTGCAGAGAAACCCCCTAAACTGCCCTAAGCTCATTGTAATACTAGAATCTCCCATAGGTGGGGATTTTCAGTCATTTTTAACATAACCATGTAGCACCTTGACACACTGAGCATGTGCAGCTGAATGGAAGGGCTTAAGTCAAAATATGTATGAGTTCCTTTCTTTTTTTTTTTAAGATTTTATTTATTTATTCATAGACACAGAGAGAGAAGCAGAGACACAGGCAGAGGGAGAGGGATAAGCAGGCTCCATGCAGGGAGCCCAATGTGGGACTCAACCCCAGGCTCCAGGATCACACCCCAGGCTGCAGGTGGTACCAAACCACTGCGCCACCAGGGCTGCCCAAAATATGTGTAAGTTCTGTGTGTTAAGCTTCCTGGCCTTGTTCTGAGGCATACAGAATGAAAGCCCCTAACCCTAAGAAGAGGGAGTGCTTTGAGAGCTACCTCCTTGTCTCCTTACTTGTGACAAGTAGTAAAACCTTTTTGCTTTCAACACTTCCTTGAGTTGTGTTCCATTTGATACACCCAAGCAGGAAAGCCCTTGAATTCAGTTGCAGGTGCAGAGGTAGGAGAGGGGATTCTGGAGATCTGGTACACAGCAGGGGGCATATGGTTGATAGCACTATACTTTACATGTAGAAGCTGGTATGTGCAGGTGCCTGGGTAGCTCAGTCAGTTGAGTGTCTGCCTTTGGCTCAGGTCATGATCCCAGGGTGCTGGTATCGAGCCCAGTGTCAGGCTCCCTGCTCAGCAAGAGCATCAGTTTCTCTCTGTTCCTCTGCTCCTCCCCGCCCCCGGCACACCTGTGTGCTCTTTCTTTCTCTCTCAAATACATATATACATAAAAGTTGCTATGTGCATTTTATGCTATGTGTTTTTTCACAGAGTGTGGAATCTCTGCTATTTTCAGTAAGGTACAATTGCTTGGTTGCAACAGCAAATATAATGTTAAGCAAAAGGAAGCCATTCTAAAAAACTTTTTAAAAAAAGTTTATATTGGGCCTCTGCTTTTCCTGGAGCACCCATGACTCCCCAAGAACCCCCAACTCAAAGCTTAAACTCAAATCTAGGGGCTTGGGGTAATGGAGAATTAAGGACCTGTAGTTTGGTCCTTCTGGGCCTCAATTTCTTCATTTGTTATATGAGGATGACAGTTCTTGTTGGACACACCATGCAGGGCAGCTGAGAGGTGCTAAGTAGACGTGGACATGGACATGAGGTGGGCAAAACGAGGAGTCCCTGAAGGTGTAAGAGTTGGGGAAGAGGAGGTTTGGGCAGAGACTGCTCTAGGGCTGGCACCTAACCAGAGGTGAGGAGGCCAGAGGGATTTGTTTACTAACGCTCACTTCCTGGAATCTGAGCTGGTAAAGCCTGGTTGTTTACAAGTTCTCATGGGCCTCCCTACCCCCAACTATGGTTTGGGGTCAGGGCATGGCTGCTCCCTGGGTGGGGGCTGAAAGAGGGGCTGGTTGTAAATAACTGCCAGTCATCAGGGGAGCAGCTCATGTGATACCTGTGACAGTCAGCTGCCTGGGCCTGAGAAACACTCAGCTGACCGGCATTCTGAGTTCCTTGGTGGCCATCCTGTACACTTGAAACCTTGTAACCCAAGAGTAGCTGAATAGACTGTCCCTCCTGTCCCCCACCCCTTTTTGCAAAGAAGGAATGTTCCATTGCTAGGGACTGAAGGCTATGAGCAACATGAAACTCAGAAGAGCAGCTGGGGTTTGTAAGAGAAGCCAAGGAAGAAAAGTTACTCAGCAAAATAAGCTTTCACCTGTGGATGCTCCAAACTCCCATTCCGGGGCTGTGGGTGACCGCCTGGTTCTGGTCACAGGTGCTAAGTTTCATAGCCTTGCTTCCCACATGCCAGCCACAACACTGATGCCCATTAAATTACAGAAGCCTAGGAGATTTGGGAAGGAGTCAGGTGGGCCTTAAGACTCAATAATGGGTTAACGTCAAAGGAGGAATAATGCGCCCTGAAGAGGCAGCAGGAATTAGAAGGATGCTCAAATCTCAAGCAAACCTCAGCCCTGCCCCAACCCCCACCGCACCCCCACCAGGAGCACTTCCTACTATGCAAGAAAGAGTGTGGGACTGGCACCAACTTGCACCATTCACCCTGGTTCCTGTTTGGCCCTCATCTGAGAAGCTGCATCTGGGTGACAGGACCTCAGAGTTAGGGGAGTAGTGGGGTGTGAAACCTCATCTTGTTGCAGGGTTGCAGGGTTCTTGTCTCAAGGAGGCGAAGAATGAATCTCACTACTAAAGGATGAAGTGAAGTGGGAGTTTATTAAGTGAAGGTGAGCACGGAAAGGAGAGTAACAAAGCTCTACAGAGTGAGACGGGTCCCAAATGGGTTGCCACTGAGGGTTTTATGGTTCGTCTTTTAAAGAAAACTGACCAGGGAACTTGAAAAGTATCTCATTTGTAACACTGAAGATAAACAAGGTGGGTATGTTATGGTCCCTTCCTCTTTAATATCTTGTCTATAACATTTCTCCACATGGGGGTTTCTGTGAGCCTGACTACTAGCCCCCGACCTGTCTCTCCCTCTCTAGCCTTGCCTGTCCCTTACTCAGTCTTACAAGCCAACTTCTTTAGAACAGCCTCTGAATTTTAATGACACAGAGACTGTCATTTTAAAAGCAATCCTGTGGGCAGCCTGGGTGGCTCAGCGGTTTAGCGCCTGCCTTTGGCCCAGGGCGTGATCCTGGAGACCCAGGATCGAGTCCCGCATCGGGCTCCCTGCAGGGAGCCTGCTTCTCCCTCTGCCTGTGTCTCTGCCTCTCTCTCACTCTATGTCTATCATGAATAAATAAATAAATCTTAAAAAATAAATAAATAAAAGCAATCCTGTGCTAAGTCATTTGTGCTAAAAAAAAAAAAAAAAAAGCCTCCTTGAAACCTGGGTGTTTCTATTCACAGGTCTTCCTGAGCCCATGAGACACAGAGATAGATCATGTCCAGTCCAGTGTTCCCTGGACAGCCCTTAGGCTACCTGAGGAGTTAAGATATGCCCATCTGATTCTTCAAGTTGGGTACTTTACTAGGGGATTAGAATGCAGGGTATGTATGCTCCTCCTTTCCCCTACAATTACACTTGCTTTGCTTCATAGATGGAACCACCAAATCCCCATTTTTTCAGGTAAAGCCAGTCCCAGGTCAGAGGTCTACAGAGAGATGGGTCAGATGGGACAGATGCTGTCTCAGCCCCCATCTCCCAGCAGCATCCTCAGTGAGCACCCACAACTGACCACAGGGCTCAAGCCAGGCATTTTATAGGTTGCCAATCCTTGCTGTCTCAACACCTTCAAGCTTTTCTGTTAGTTTTACCTCAGATCAGCATCTTGCCCATTGTCAATGTCACACATTCTGGTACATATGCTCAACAGTCAGTGTGGCATTCTGAGAAGGACACGTCTATCCAGATGGTCCCAGCTTCAAATACCATATCCTGATCCTGATTTGATGGTCCCAAGAGCAGCCTATCCTGTGGATCACTAGCTCGGACGTGGGTTGGAAAACATGGCCATACATCATACAATGCTGGTTTTGAAACCAGTGTTAGAAATAAATATCAGGGGATCCCTGGGTGGCGCAGCGGTTTGGCGCCTGCCTTTGGCTCAGGGCGCGATCCTGGAGACCCGGGATCGAATCCCACGTCGGGCTCCCAGTGCATGGAGCCTGCTTCTCCCTCTGCCTGTGTCTCTGCCTCTCTCTCTCTCTCTGTGACTATCATAAATAAATAAAAATAAAAAAAAATAAAAAAAATAAATAAATATCATTACAGGTAAAAGGTCGGAGAATGGGAAAAGAATGCCCCTCTTCTCCCGCTTCCTCCCCAGGTGGAGGGGACATGCTCTCCAGTCTTTCTCTCCACTCTTGCCTTCTCCAACTACATTCTCCCCACAGTCCTCTTCAGGCACTGACCTCTACCAGTCCCCAAATTACATCCTGGTCTTTATTGCTGAGTCTTTGTCTTTGCAAGCTACTTAATTGGCACATCCCCTCTTCTCCACCTAACCAGTCCTTCTGGTCCCTGGTTTCTAGAAACCTCCTTGGCCATGTTTAGGTGTGTCTTTTTAAAAATATATTTTTTATTTATTCATGAGAGACACACAGAGAAAGAGAGGCAGAGACACAGGCAGAGGGAGAAGCAGGCTCCATGCAGGGAGCCTGATGCGGGACTTGATCCTGGGACTCCAGGATCATGACCTGAGCCAAAGGCAGCCCCTTAACCACTGAGCCACCCAGGCGTCCCGTCTCTACAGTTTTTATTTTATTTTATTTTTTTCTCTCTACAGTTTTTATTTTATTATTTTATTTTAATTTTTATTTATTTATTTATGATAGTTACACAGAGAGAGAGAGGCAGAGACACAGGCAGAGGGAGAAGCAGGTTCCATGCACCCAGAGCCCGACGCGGGACTAGATCCAGGGTCTCCAGGATCGCGCCCTGAGCCAAAGGCAGGCGCTAAACCGCTGCGCCACCCAGGCATTCCCGTCTCTACAGTTTTTAATGTCGTGGTTGCAGTAATACTAATACACAATTGCCTGCAATTAGCATTGTAGTAAATATTACCCCACCGGAAGTCTTTGTGACCTCCTTTCCTCAAGGCTATGAATGCTCTATAGAGGGTGTAAGCTTCAATTTGCTCAAGCTGGAAACCAGGCCGTATTCCATCCTGGGCTGCCATACATCTTTCTGAAGCTAGTATTCCCCCTTCTTGGGATTGCTTTAGCATAAGGTTCCCAGGAGCAGGTCAAAGGAGTAGGTTTATGATTCTTGTTATATATTGCCTAATTGCTTTCCAGGAATGCATCACTTTATACTACCTCTCCTGATAAACCTCATTTGGCTTTCAGGAAAAAAAAAAAAGTTCTCTCATTTTATAGTAAAGGTATTATATCTCACTAAAGAATATTTGGGAAATATAGAAAGAACTAAAGGAAAAAAATCAGTCCCCTAAACTGATCTTTTAAAAAGTTTATTTATTTTTTCGTAAACTCTATACCCAACGTGGAGCCCAAACTCACAAACTGATGACCAGGAGTCACAAACTCCCATAAATTGAAACACAACTTCCATTAATATATTTCTTTCCTTAAAAAAAAAAGATTTTATTTATTTATTCATGAGAGACAGAGAGAGAAGCAGAGACACAGGCAGAGGGAGAAGCAGGCTCCATGCAGGGAGCCCGATGTGGGACTCGATCCTGGGTCTCCAGGATCACGCCCGGAGCTGACGACGGCGCTAAACCGCTGAGCCACCCGGGCTGCCCTAGGTGTGTCTTCCTTTCACCTCCCACGGTATATCTTGGGGATATCTTTACCCATTTTTTGATATGTGATGCCAGTTGACAGCAGGTGTGTGTTCAAGAAATGCCTGTTGACTAAGGGAAAAGCAGACAAAATGTGAGGCCAAGCGCCCAATCTAACACCAGCACAATACTTGGCAAGTGCCTGGTGATAAGTAATAGCTCCCCATATATAAAGCTATGTGTGTGAGAGACGGAGAAGAAAAGGAGAGGAAGAAGAAGAAGAAAGAAGAAGAAAGAAGAAAGGCAAGAAGGGCAAGAAGAAGGGCAAGAAGAAGAAGAGCAAGAGCCCCGGTAGGGACCTCCTCCCTGTTCTGCCCAGCCCAGCAGATGGAGTGGTAGGCAAAGGCCGTCCAGTCATCAGGTAGTCAGAACGGTGGGAACACTGCTTCTCCACCCAAGTGCCAGAGGACTGATGGTTCTGAGCCTGGCCCTACAGAGAAGCGGGGGTGGAGCAAAGCTCGGGCTGCTCTCCAAACAGCTCCGTGCCCCTGCCATCTGCTGCCAGGCAGTCAGGAGAGACAGCAGCGTTGCCGAGCTCCGTCCAGAAGCTGTCAGAGCTGTGTTCATGCGCAGTGGGACCCTTAGGCGCACAGCGGCTTCCATCAGCGCTAATAGGTCTTCAGCGGCGCCAGCACGCAGTGGGACTCGCGGAGGTTCTCAGGTGTGACGTCCGCGGAATCCACACGCTCCCCGCCGCCCCGCCCCCGGGACCCGAACGCCGCTCTCTCATAGGCCGGGGCTCTCCCCGCCGCCCCGCCCCCGGGACCCGAACGCCGCTCTCTCATAGGCCGGGGCTCTCCCCGCCGCCCCGCCCCCGGGACCCGAACGCCGCTCTCTCTCATAGGCCGGGGCTCTCCCCGCCGCCCCGCCCCCGGGATCCGAACGCCGCTTCCTCATAGGCCGAGGCTCCCCCGCCGCCCCGCCCCGCGCTTCGGCCCCGCCCCCGCGCCCGGTTTGACGAGTCGTCATGGCGCGGTGGGCAGGTGGTGCTTCCTGCTGGCGGCTGAGGCTTGGTGCGTTTCCTCCTCCCGCGCGGGGCTCTGGAGGTAATCGGAGGGAGATCTGGAGGCCTTGCCGGGCCCAAGAGGCAGAGGAAAGGGAGGCCGGGGTGGGCCTACCTTTTGCAGGAGGGGCCGCAGGCCGAGGCCCGTACTGCTGGTTTTTACTCTCCTCAGGTGACCCGAGGCGCTTCCTGAGGTCACCCCCAATTCCTTGTCCCTAAATCAAAGCTTGACGGTCTTTCTGGTTCCCCGCCTATTTTGGTTCAGGAACTTATTTGCGACCGTGATGCAAACTGTGAACCGTTTTCGCAGTAGAATATACCCACACAACTGAACACGACGTTCTGTATCACATTTCAAGAGATCGAGGACTTCTGACAAGTCGGGGAATCTCATGTTGAGACCTAAGCCTGCTACCAACACTTTTGCCTATTCGGACATAATCCAGGCGTTAAATTTTGTACATAAATGTACATTGTTATATATATGACTACCATTTGTTGAGTGCCATTGCTCCCTCGAATAAAATTTAGGCCTTTTTCATTCCTCCCAAATTGAGAGATGATCAGTGTTTGACCGTCCTTTTTTTTTTCCTGCGGTAAGACTGAAAATGATATCAGATGGTAGCTACAATTATGGGTATAGAGTTGTTGAATCAGTGGGTTGTACGTCTGAAACAAATGTAACATTGTGTGTCAGCTACACTCAGTCAATCTGAAGACTAGGACCCACTCCCAAAGCTAATAGTGGTTCCTCATGCAGTTAATTTTTTTTTTAAGATTTTATTTTATTCATTCATAAGAAACAGAGGCAGAGAGAAAGGCAGAGGGAGAAGCAGGCTTCCCATCGGGCGGTGGGATCACAACCTGAGCCAAAGGCAGGCGCTCAACCACTGAGCCACTTGGGTGCCCCCATGCAGTTATTTTTTTAGAGTTCTCTATTTTTTTTAAAAGATTATTTATTTTAGAGCACACGCCTGCAGGGTGCAAGAGAGAAACGGGGGGGGGGGGAGGCAGAGAGAGAGAAAGAGAGAGAGAGAGAAGCAAGCTACCTGCTGAGCGTGGAGCCTGATCCCAAGACCCTGAGATGATGACCTGAGCCAAAACCAGGAATTGGAGGCTTAACCCACTGCTCCACCCAGGTGCCCCCATGCTACAGTTATTCATAAGTAAGGCACTAATGGAGTTGAACTGGTTTTGTTACCACATTGTGATGTCCAAACCCCTTCCTCTGCTAAACTGCCTTAACAAAATGTTTCTCGGCTACAGTTAAAGGGTGTGTGTTTTCCAGGAAAATATACTAATTTACTTAATCTAGAGAATCTGTACAGCAAAACACTTGGCTAGAGGCAGTGCCTTGAGTCCAGTAATTTGTTTTTATGGAGGTGTCACAGATGTGTCTCAGGTGGCAGAACTTGATGCGGGCCTTAAAGGTGAAAAGTTTGGATAAGGCACGTGTGGGGCATTGCAGGCGAGAGAAATGAAGGCAAGAGGGCTCTTGTATTGGGCCAGGTGCAGGGCATAAAGACGATTAGGAGGTACAAGCTTCCAGTTTAAAAATAACAAAGTCACAGAGATGAAAAGGACAGTATAAGGAATATAGTCAATATCATAATAACGTATGGTGACAGATGGTGACGATATTTACTGTGGCGAGCATTAAGTAATGTATAGAATTGTCAAGTCAGTATGCTGTACACCTGAAACTAATATAACATTGTATGCTGCTTTAAATTTTTTAAAAATTTTATTAATATTTATATTTTTCAAGATTTTATTTGAGAGAGAGAGAGAGAGAGAGAGAGAACACATGAGCAGAAGGGAGGGGCACAGGGAGAGGAAGAAGCCACCCACGGGGCAGAGAGCTCAAGGTGAGACTGGATCCCAGGACTCTAGAATCATGACCTGAGCCAAAGGCAGATGCTTAACCGACTGAGACACCCAGGGATCCTATTTATTTATTTTAGAGAAAAAGGGAACATGTGCGTGTTTCCAAGCTAGGGGAGGAGCAGAGGGAAAGAATCCTGAAACACCCACCCTGATGAGCACAGAGCCCAAAGCAGGGCTTGATCCCAGGAACCTGAGATCATAATCTGAGCCGAAATCGTCAGTTTCTTCACCCACTGAGCCACATAGGCGCCCCAACTTTTTTTTTTTTAAGTCCCTAGAATAGACAAAAGTCAACTTGATTTTCTCCAGACTGTATTCAGTCTGGTATGGCTTCTCAGTCAAGAGATACATCTAGACAGACTTCAACCCAAACCCAAGTGCTAGGAGAACCATAAAAGTGGTGCTGTAACTTGGTAATGTTTGTAATCTCTCTAGTTTCTGAAATTTTGCTAATCCCAGATCAAAAGGGAATACAATTCCATTACTGAATTTCACCTTTAGTTGCTTTTTGCTCAAGAAAGCAGTGAACATGGAATCCCTGGGTGGGTCAGCGGTTTGGCGCCTGGCTTCAGCCCCTTCAACTTAAAAAAAGAAAGCAGTGAACAAAAATCTCCATTTTGACTCCTGTTACCTGTAACTCGCCTCCAATTATTTCTTCTTGAAAGCTCATGAGTTTATTTTTGCAACATAAAAGAGCTTGTTTGTAGTGGCATGTTGCCATCACTGAAGTTAGTGACTTTAATAAACATCTTAAATAACTCCTCAAATCAAAAACCCATATTCCAAAGCAAGGCTTACTCTATATCCTAAGTAATAGGCAGAAAATTATTGACCCTGATGTCAAATTTATTTTGTAATTTTCATTTACTTTTTTTTTTTTAAGATTTTATTTATTCATGAGAATACACAGAGAGGAGAGAGAGGCAGAGACACAGGCAGAGGGAGAAGCAGGCTCCATACAGGGAGACTGAGGTGGGACTCAATCCCAGGGCTCCAGGATCACACCCTGGGCTGAAGGAGGCGCTAAACCGCTGAGCCATCCAGGCTGCCCCAATTACTTAAAGATTTTTATTTATTTGACAGAGAGAGAGAGTGCGCGCGCACGCAAGCGCCGGGGAGGTGGGGGGTGTCAGGGAGGGTGGGGGGAAGGGGCAGACGGTGAAGCTGTCTCCAAGCTGAGTGTGGAGCTGACACAGGGCTCTATTCCAGTACCCTGGGATCATGAACTGAGCCAAAGCCAGACGTCTGATTGACTGAGCCACCCAGGTGCCCATAATTTTTATTTTTTTAAGTTTAAGTAAAGTCTATCCAACATGGAACTCAAACTCACGTCTGAGATCAAGAGTTGCATGCTCCGCGGACTGAGCCAGCCAGGTACCCCCTTAATGTCTAATTTTAAGTAAATCGAGATAAGAGGCTTTTCAGAGGCTCTGGCCTTTGTTGGTGGGCAGCAGGGCTGCCCATGTTTTAGGACTTTTAAAAAGTTTTTAAGCAGTGTCCTACCTTTCTAAAAACAGTGGCCACCACCCAAAAGCCTTCATTTACATTCACATTGTTTCTTGGGGTTAGGGTCCCTATTCCCAACAAGGTGTTTCATGTTCTGCAGGGGTCTGTGACTCTTGAAGGACTTGGACCTTTGGTACAAATATCAGATAGTCTAGCTGAAGATGACATAGCAAAATTCAAGAAAATGAGCTAAATAAACGATATCATTTATTTCACATTATCCCTTCATTGCTCACTATTTCTATCTTCTTGTTAGTTTCAACTCAACAAATCATTTGAGTCCAGAGGTAAATCTATTTGATGGACTGTAATAGAATCATGATTGCTTGTGTTAAAAGAGCTAGCCCAAAGCTTGTTGTCATTTTGCACATTGTTAGTGAGAAAGGTTAAAGATAGGAAGGATTGAATCTCAAAAGTAGCTCAGTATTCCTTACCAAAATGATTTTTTTCTTCACTGATGAACCAATGATGATTTAGTGTTATTAGTATTTAGTATTCTTATATCACTGTTTCTGCTAAATGAAAAATCCACGTATTCTCGCATCAGAAAAACCTGAGAAGCTTGTTAATGATTCAGGTTCCTGCCCTCCACCCTAGATCTACCAAATCATGATCTTTGATAGGATTACTTTTTTCTTTTGTAAGAAAAACCTTTCCAGGAGGGGCTCCTAGCTGGCTCAGTCAGAACATGTGATACTCTTAATCTCAGGTGTCATGAGTTCAAGCTTCACACTGGGTATAGAGTTTTTGTAAAAAATAAAATCTTAGGAGATTCTGATGCATACTAAAGCTAGAGAACTATGATGTAGATAAAAACAACGATTTGTAGATAAAAGCGTGATTTTTCACATTTCAGCCGAGTCAACATTGTACCAGTCATACTTCAGTTTGTCCTTAAGTTGTTTTCAGGTAAAATGAGGATTTGGTACTTAAGCAGATTGTTCAGAACCTCTGTACAAATGGAAAGTTCTATTACCTTCATAATTTCCAAGTCTAAGAAATTTCCAGTGAGCAAAATGAAAATTATAGTTGGATGATAAAAATGGAACTTGACACTAGAGTTTTTCAAAGACTGTGTTAGCATTTATTTTTCTACTCCTGACACTCGAATTCATAGGGGGTGAATGATAATAGAACACAATCAAAATAACATAAAAACACAATTCAAGAACCTTTAACCATCTATCATAGCTGTTCTTTGTAAAATACATAAAGGTAAACAGAAACATATTTATATAAATTATACTTAACAATCTGTATACACTGTAAAACCATTGTTAAAATTCACACTAAGATGCTAGTGCAAGCAGCAGTGTACAAAAGTGCAAACAAGGTTAATGACGAAAAACTTACACTGACTTACCACTTCCGCATACTCTGCGTTCAAATACTGAAGGCCTCACCACAGAAAACACTTTGATCACTTTTAAAGAAACGTGACTACATTCACCCTGAGTGCTCTCACCTCAGTATGGCAACTGATGATGAGTTCAGGTTATGAGCAGCACCAGGGAATAGAGAAACCCATGTGAAGTTGGCCATTCTGATGTGCCCACACTTGATAAAACAATTCCAAAGACCTCTTGAATGTCAAAAGCTGTAGAACTATCTTTTACCCCAAAATATTTGAAACTGAAATTAAATCGAATTCTTCCTCCCTCATTTAAAATGCATGCTGAAGAAGAATTTATCCACTCCAATGCAGCTTTTCCAAAAATAACTGCGTGAAACCACTCAAAAAGGCTTTGCAAAAAAATGGCCCTAAAATCTATTTGGAGCAAGGATGCTCCTGAAACAAAGTTTACTTTGGATAAATTTGCTCACTCTAATTACTTTTGAATCTCTTTAAAAGTGTGGTCAAATCCCTGAACAATCGGTCAGTGGTATTAAATGCATGTTATTTAATGTTCTAAATTTTGAGGACAAAAATGAGTTGGTTCAGAGCTACATCTTCAATAGACTCTGTAGATTCCCTTCATTCTTTTTATCCAGGGGTGGTGTGGGAGTGTGAGAGGGGATGGTTCCAGGGTTCAGAAGTGGAAACGGTTTTAACAAAATCCCATTTTCCACGGAGGCACAGTCCTATATTCCAAGATTTGTTTGTTGGTTAAAAAGCACTAATTTGCATTTCAAAAGAACAATGATGGAAGCTACCCCCTTGTAGCCTTAGGAATTTAGACCTTAATTGAAGATACACTGTTTTCTGAACTCTTATATTTATAGCAAAAAAAAATTAAAAGGTTTATAGAGAACCTTTAATTTATCATTAATTTTGCATTAAGGAATTTTTATTTGTTAATCTGTATGTTTTCATGCTTTCTTCGAGATTTTTTGAAGCTTCAACTTTTACATAGGTTTAAAATGATCTAAGCAATATACTCTAAAATGAACACAAGATACTTTGAGAGCATTCCCTTCATATTAGCTCTTCTCATTGTACTCTGGTCAAAATTTATTTGGCAATATTCCCTTGTGAATTTTATTCACATAACTATCAAGACTGAAATGCCACACTGAATCACAACCAGTAGTTTCATAACATGTAAACCTTGCAAGTAGTTTATGTGCTGGAAAGCACTAGGAAGTGTGAGCTGGTTCAAAACTAAGGAAAAGAAACACTACTGTAAACCACAATAAGTGTGTCTATATACACAGGCACACAAAACTAAACTTTACATCTGCGCAGGCAATATCTGAATTCATACATCTTTGGCACTCAAAGATACTGGGTCAACCAAGCCAATGGTGAAGAATATTTTTTCATGTATTTTAGAAAATGTCTGGCCCCAATTAAAAAAAAATGCTATGCTGTCCATCCTAAAAATTCACTGAGATAAAGACAAACCAGAATCAATTTAAAACATTACCCAAAAGTATATAATAGCAGTCCCTGAAAGAGGTATGGGGTTAAAGGTTTCATTAAAATGAAAAATGTGGTCTGAGATCTTGTCTTTTAGAGTTTTACACTAAAGATTCTAAAACCTCTTTTGAGCAGTGCCTGATTTATATGGAATCCAATCTTGCCTTGTGTACATTTTCACACCTTATGGTAGAAGGTAGAAAATTAACCTATGTCTGCAATGCTACCAATTACCCCAGAATATTGCACAGGTGCACCCACTTGCACGGGCACAGAGAGAGTACATTTTTTCCCTATGTTTCTATTGTTTCTTGCCATCTTCTTAATAGGCCTCTCTAGGAAGGGGAACAGTGACTCAGTATATGTGCCTGGAGGAGCTGGAAGAGTGAGATAGTAAGCCCAATATCTAGAGCCCATCTCCCTGGAGCTGGAACTGGGGGTGGGGAAAGCCGGCTGCTGCTAAGTGCTGCTTCATTTCTGAATGCTCAGGCCATAAGAATCTTAAATCATTGGGAAAATATCCACAGTTTAGCTGTGGTACACAACTGACTTTGTTTCTTTGATCTCACTGTCAGAATCAGAATGAGAATTCTGGAGTGATGTATTTTGTATCACAAAGAATTTTTCCTTTATACCAATTTATGACACAAATAATTAACTTCTCAATATCATAGTATAAGGAAATACTTGAAGAAAAGGCATGTCTTTATAGGAGCTCAAGACAGATACCAACAACGAGAGGCAGTTACTTTTAATAAAGCCTGGTTCTGTTTAGTCAGGATATTAGAAGTACTTGATTTTTTTATTTAAGTAATCTCTACACCCCAATGTGGGGCTTGAACTCACAACCCCAAGATCAAGAGTCACATGTTTCACCAAATGAGCCAGTCAGGTGCCCCTAGAAGTGAGTATTTGAACCCCATGTGGCAGAATAAACCAAAAAGGTTGATAGGTCATTTCCTCCTTTTTCCATGATGCTACCAATGATTCTAAGCAGGGAAGATGCTCTTATTTTCATTTGAAAGGAAGCTTAAAGTGCAACAGAAGAGCCATATTACTAAAACCAAAGGTCACGTTGAAATGACCTTGCTAGTTTAGCTAACTGGTAAGTCCTTCCAGTTATATCCCTCAATCCTTGTGTATCTCAGATGTTCCATTATTGATGACGGAAAGAACTAGAATAACTGATTTGGAAAACAGCTAAAGAAAACACTAATTCTGATACTGAAAGTATTCTTGATGGAACTGGAGCAATCTATTTGCAATGGAATTGGTTAAATATATTATAAAATCCTGGTTTATAACCAAGAGAGAACTAACTCTCAAGTTTGAGTCTTTAAAAAAATACACGCTTGGCACTTAGCTTTCAGCTTATTTTAGTAATCATGGGAATCTCAGAATTTCATGGGAAAAAAAGAACTCAATTTCTTAGAAGGTTAAAGTGCTTTAAAAGCTAACTAAAATGTTAGTCTACCAGCGAGGCTTGCAGACACTATCACATGGCAAGTATTATTTCTAAAACCAAAGCCTTGGTGCTATATAAAGAGCTGAGAGCAGTTAAGAAAATTGAACACAGCATTCATTTATTTCTACTGAGAAATAAAATATGCTAGATAATGCAAAAGAGCTATAGGACAGGACCAGAATCCCCACACAGCTCAGTGACAACTGAAGCGGAACAGGCATCCTTTCTCCTCACACATGCAGGCCTCCACAATGAAACTATGCACAAGGTGCTACTTGTTGCTTGCCCTGGGAATACCATTATGTAAAAGGAACTGAGGAGTACCTCTAAATGTGGGGAGACTGCTGCCTGTCACTACTTTTGGGGAAAAGGCACAAATGACCAAACCAGGCACCAAAAAGTTTGGAACACTTCAGAATCTGACAACTGGAATAGAGCTACAGGGCCTATCAAACCCCAGATTAACTTTGTGTTGTACCAGAAGATGTGCTTTTCTTCAGAAGACCGATCTCACAGAAATGAGGATGTGGACCCCAACAGCACTAACAATAGTAGCATTACTGTTACAAATACACATGATTCAGAGATAAATGTGGTATAAGCAACTTTTCTTCTGGTAAATGCAAAAGCCTCTAGAGACTTAAACATTATCCTAAAAAATTCTGAAGTGGTCTCCTTTCCCCACAACCCCCTCATATGTATGTTATTAAATACTCAAAATTTCAGAGGACACTAGCTAGATAAGACACATTAAAATGAGACATCTGCCCAAGAAGGATGCCAAACATCAGGGTGTGTTTTATTGCATGACGTTTGCATAAGAAAAAATATTATTGAAAACTGTAAGGCATCATGCAATCATCAATAAGCTAATTATTAACTGTACACTTAAGATAGGTGGACATATAATCTAAAATTTAAAAACTAGTTCCAAAATAGTACATAAAAATTTAACATGATGAGCTTTTAAACATGGTTTATATTTGTAGCTTCACATTGTTAAAAAGTGCTTCAAATGTACTGCTGGAAAGTTGTTCTTTATAAATGGCACTGGGGGAAATGTCAGATATTAAACTGTATAAACTATTTTTATGGAATTAGAAAGCTAACGTGATATTCAAACTTACTTGAATCAGTTTTCAATTTCCACTCAAATTAAGTTGATATAATATTAATAATCTAAAAAACATGTTTTCTAACCAACAAAAGTCTATTGAATTCAAGTTATGCATGTTGAATGATCAAATCTCTGAGTAGGCCTGAATGGTGAGACCTGGAACCGATGCAAGAGGTTGTTAATCAATGTACTGTGCCATCCAACGGAAACCTTCTCCATAACCTTGCCTTTTGAGCACGCTGCACATGAAAACTTCTAAGGGTCGGGCATTCAGTTCTTTCAGAGATACATTGCCCTAGAAAGGAAGAGAGACATTATATTATGATGGATGACCCCTTTTTTAAATAAAAGCTCCACTTTACAGCCGAATGCAGCTTCTACATCTCAGAACAAAGGGTAACTGTGCTAAGCCTTGGGTGTTGGGCAGATAAGTCTCTTAGACACACAGGAAACCTCCTTCTCTCAGTAGAAAGAGGGGAATTTGTGAGGCACACAAGAATGAAAATAACCTTTGACTTAGGAAAAATTTAAGTCACCCAAGCTGGCTTCACTAATATTCATTCATTCATTCATTTATTTATTTATTCATTCATGAGAGACAGGTGGGGGGTGGAGAGAGGCAGAGACATAGGCAGAGGGAGAAGAAGCAGGCTCCATGCAGGAAGCCCGATGTGGGATTCGATCCCGGGACTCCAGGATCACGCCCTGAGCTGAAAGCAGACGCTTAACCACAGAGCCACCCAGGCGTCCCGGCTTCACTAATATTAAAGACAAAACTTTCTGAGTAGGTTTATGATTAACAAGGCATTTTCTAAAAATGGGGAGTTGACTTACTGAAAAGAAGCCACAGAAAAATAGCTTAAAGTCTACCCTAACATCAGAGTCTCCTATCAAAGAATGCAGTATATTTCTCTACTCTCAAAATATATATATAAGCCAAGGAAATTTTGTTTGAAAACTGAAAATTTTCAATATTAAGGTCCCTCCCCCCAAACAAATACTAGTAAAAATGAATGCAAAAATAATGCATTTTGAAGCTTATCATAAAGTATTATGTTCAGGGATGCCTGGGTGGCTCAGTTAAGCCTCTGCCTTCGTCTCAGGTTATGATCCCAGTGGCCCAGGACTGAGACCCATGTAGGGCTCCCTGCTCTGCTTCTCCCTCTCCCGCTGCCCCTCCCCCTGCTCATGAGCTTGCTCTCACTCTCTCAGATAAGTGATATCTTTTATCTTTTATCTCTCTCAGATAAGCAATATCTTTTTTTAAAAAGTATTCAGAAAATCTACAAACATTCCTATGTTCAAATTTACATTTTATTTATATCTCTGATGAATTCAGGGCCTATACACTACTGGAATGCTTAAACATTTAAGTATATTATTTGGTGGTTAATTCTGAAAACTTTGAAAGCTTTCATTTGATTTCCCACAAGCATGAGCTTTGACATTGTTATCCCCAAGAAAAGATTTCATTCAGTGGCAGAAAGAAAACAACATGAAAATATTTTAAAAGACCCAAAGACTATACAAATGAGTATTTTTTTTTTTTTTTACAAATGAGTATTTAAGAAAAAATACTAATAATGGGCATATGTAGTTGGAAAATAGTAATTTAAAAAGATACTTGGCTGTACACTGGAAACTAATGTTACATGTCAGTTATACCTCAATTAAAAACAAAGGAAGACCACCAGTTGGACTAACCACCATGATTACTGTTAGCACTAGTATTGGAATAATCTATTTCAGAAGATAAAAATAAGTAAGACATTAAAAGACTCATGCTATCGAATGAAATAGTCACAGTAGTAAAAAAAAAAAATTTATTTACCTTTCCTGTCGTCTGACCATATAAACCAAACATCTCTCGTAACCTCTCTTCACTGATGGCTTCAGGTCTGTCAATCTTATTCCCAAGAATCAGTATAGGCACATTAGCAATGGTTTCATCTGTCATTAGTGACTGAAACAAAACACAAGATGTTGATATGAAACTGTCTAAAGAGCTCAATAATACAATATACCAAATGAGTAGCAAGGACTCATTCTCTATCATTATGTCAGTTTTGCCAAATATCTCTGGCAAACTTTTCCTACATTTAAAGTAAGCTCAGGAGCATCTCGCTGGCTCAGTCAGTAGAGTATGCAACTCCTCATCTGGCAGCTGGGAGTTTGAGCTGCAAGCTGGGTACAGAGATGAGTTAAAAAAAAAAAAAAAAAAGTTCAAGTTAACTGTAAGACTGTAAGCTCAATCTTTCTGTTTCCCTACAGCTCCTGTAAATGCTCAACTCTGCTTACTCTGTGAATCACTAAGGGACTCTAAAATACCTTGAAGGTGAGCAAACCTGGTTTCAATTCTAGTTCTACTGCTTATGAATTGTCACATCTTGGACAGATAAGCCTCAATAAAGTTCAGAGAATTTGGTATAGTACCACCTACCTTAGAGTTGATTTGAGAATTAAAAGAGTTGGTATACACGTGCCTGGCACAAAGTAGGTAGTTAGGAATTCCCTGACCTTGTTCCATGACCACAGAACCTACCTGGACTTTCCCACATGAACAATTATTTGTTTGCCTGCTCTGGGCAGAGGCATGGTCAGATCAAATCATTGCTTGTTCTGTGGTCTCAGATCTAGCCCTGGCCTTCCTGGTTGATCCAGAGCCTCTTTACAAAGAATCTGATCTGGAGAGGGGATGAGAAGTGGCTACATGTGCCCTTACTCACTCTTGGAAGTGGTGACAAAGAGAGTATGTTATATCATTTCAGGTTCTGGCCAACTCCTGAAGAATATAGCATCGAGGATGGCCAGGGACTCAAGACCAAGCCATTGCAGGTATGCGGCAGACGTGAAATACAAAGGCACACCGTACAGAGTGAGCTTAGGTCTTCAGGAAGAAAGTCTGTATTAGTATGTCCTTAATAGCTACAACTACTCCAAGCTACTGTCTCTGTATTCTAAGTGGAGTAATCACTGAGCTCCATAAATTGCTAGGAGTTATATCAGAAACTGCACAAAAGCTGCACTCTGATACCTAGATCTCCAACCTATTTCCTCAAGCTTACCAGAGTGATTCAGCTATGTTTAGTTTTAGTTAACTTACATCGAGTTCTTCTTTTGATTCTAACAGCCTTTCATGGTCTGCACAATCCACCAGAAATACAATGCCATTGATAGCAGGAAGGTAGTTTTTCCACACTCTTCGAGCTAACAAAAACAATCAGGAGTTAGATTTTATTTGCTGGTCAAACCTAGCAGATAAGGTTTGATGGAAGAGTCCAACAAGATATCAAGTATAATTATCCCTTAGTGGCTACCACTTCACTATATACTCAAGTTAATCTTTAACCCAGGGTTGCCAAATCTTTCCAGAAGACCAAGGAAGGCTTTCCTTGATGGGAACAAGTCAAATATTTTACTCTGCCCCAATTCTCCCAAGTTCAAAGTGGAATTATTATTTGCTACCAATGGACGATGATACACATTAAGTTCACTGAATGACTATTACTATTTTAAAATTTTATTTATTTATATGCAGTATTTGTTTTTTGACATTTCAAGTTTATCAGTTTTTTTTTGCCACTGATATATTCAGAGTCAGTGAAAGAGAAAATTAGTGGGTACAGATTTGTTAAGTTAAAATAATAAAAGCAAACTGTTATAACAGAAATTAACTAAGGTCAATGAAACCATTAGAGTAATTTTTTTCCAAGACATTATTTTTAGAAAAGTTTGAGGGGTGCCTTAGGAGTAGGCAACTTTTTTCTGACTTCAGTTTTATATCTTAAATATAACACAGAAATGAAGTCTCAGACAAACTGTATTAGGTTCCAGTTCTCTCTAACCATTAAACTCTGGAAAGTACTTCATATATATTTCAAAGAATGATTGTCTCAAGTGTGCATTCACTAACCACAACTACTCAAAATCTTTTCAACTCTTTGTCATAGGGCCCTGAAGGTGGGTTACTTGTGTGCAGATGGGGATAGCATGAGCAAAAGCACAGAGTGGGGAGCACACCAAGGTTTGGTTTGGTTGGAGTACAGAGAATAGGAAAGGGAAGAGTGGAAATTAAATAAAATGGGATCAGATTACAAGAATCCCAAACGCCACATCAATGAGTTTGGCTTCCATGTTGTAGGTCAGCCACTGAAGGTTTTTAATACAGAACAGTAACATCATAATATGATTATGACAATCAGTGAGATGTGGATTGGAGCAGAAAATAGAGGCTAAATTTTGCTTACATGCTTTACACCAAAAGCAATTCAGAGTTAAATTGCTCAGGAGTATTATGAAAATCACTTTGGTTTAAAGCTTATCTGGTGGTAATAATTCTTTTTTAGTCTATTCTGGCTTTCCTTTAATAGAATGAGATTTCACGCACAGGAAAATAATAACCACATTTTTATTAAGCTAATTAAAATAAAGCAACTATAAGAGTAATAGTATCTTACCTTGAACATGTCCACCCAAATCAAAAGTTGTAAAGGTCATGCCAGCAATGGTTAACTCTTCTGAAGCTAAATAATAATATAAAATATTTTTACAACAAGAAAATCATCTGATTTTCCATTCATGGTTATGTACTGCTATTTAATGTTTGACTGACTTTAACCGCAAATAAGTTCAAATCAAACATTTAGGAATTGATAAAAGAATGTTGTAATTAGATATTCTCTAATTTATATTGACAACATAACACAAATAATGGTAATATTCTCGAATTCACTATCCATCACAAATCTGACATTCATTTTTCCTTCTCTATTTCCCCTGCTGAAAATACTAACTATTCAGATAACCATTTGGTGTGAATTCAAGTAACTGCTGTAATCTAATAATTTTTCTGATAATGCATCTTAGCTGATACCAGGAAAGTAATTTTCTCCCATGCCTGTCATATTAGCAAGGGACAGTCTTTAGTGACACAGTTGCAATACAGATTTTTTGCCATGATATCTTCAAATTTTTTTCTGCTCCCTCCCTTCTTCTTCTAGGACTTCAAGTATAGGTTGGCTGGACTGCTTAGTATTGTCCCACAAGTCACTGAGTATCTGTTCTTTTTTTTTTTTTTTCCATTTTTCTCTCAGTGCTTCATTTTACATAGTTTCTATTATATTGACTTAAGTTCACTGGTCTTTCCTTCTGTAGTACTAGCACTATTTTGCTGTTAATCCTATGTAATGAAAATCTCATTTCAGTCATTATACTTTTCATTTCTAGAAGTTCGACTTGGTTCTGTCTTCTATATTCCATTTCTTTCCTCATTCTGTTCATGTTTTCCTTCAGTCCTTGAGCACATTCATCATAGCTCTTTTGGCATCCTCATCTGCTAATTCCATCATTTTAGTCCCTTCTGAGTCTGTTTCTACTGATTTTTCTCCTGGCTGTGGATCACACTATCTTGCTTCTTTGCATGCCTAGTAATTTTTTACTAGATGCTGGATTTTGTTGTAGTCTTTTGATGTAAAGTGAACTTTGTTCTGGCAGGCAGTTCAACTGCTTTCAGATCAGTTTTTGAGTTTCATTAGGTTATAATAGCCTTTACAGGTACTTCAGCCCCATTACTAAGGTATGATCCTTCTGGAGTCTCTATTGAACGCCTTATGTATCCAACCAGATCTCTCCCTTCTGGCTGGTGGGAACATGAATGATTCCTGGGCCCAGTTTGCTCTGAGAATTATTTGGTTAACAACTCTGCTACAATTACTCTTTCTCCAGAAAGTATTCCTTGACTGGCCATGGGGAGTTTTACCCTCTGCATAGATTGGTATTTAGCCATGAACATTTTTACAGTTCTTTGTGTATAGAGCTTCTTCCTCTTTAGTACTATGCCAAGCAAATTCGCATCACTTCAGTCTCCCTTTATTCTGGTCTCTGTCTCCTCAACTCAGCAAGACCACTGTGTTATGTTTGGGTTTCTTCTCCCTGCACCATGGTCTGAAGATGACCTCCTCTGTGATAAAACTTGAATAAAGAAAGGTTTGTTTTCCTTCTCTCAGGAATTGTAGTCCTGTGCTATTGTCCAGTTCCGAAAATAGTATATATGTTTGTCCAGTTCTCTAGCTGCTTACAGTAGGAGGGTAATTCCAGATGCTCTTACTGCCCCACAGCCAAAAGCAGAAGTCCCCCACAATTATAATGAAAGGTTCAGTGTAATTTTAACTATTCATAACAATTGTTGAGGCCCCAGAGTAGTTTCTTGTTAAAAAATTCTTCATGTAGGGGTGCTTGGGTGGCTCAGTCAGTTAAGCATCTGGCTTTGGCTCAGGTCATGATCCTGGGGTCCTGGGATCAAGCCCCATATTTCGCTCCCTCTCTCCTTGCCTCCCCCTCGTGTTCTCTCACTTGAATAAATAAATAAAATATTTTTAAAAGTATACTTTAAAATATATTTTAAAAAATATTTTATTTATTTATTCATGAGAGACACAGAGAGAAAGGCAGAGACATAGGCAGAGGGAGAAGCTGGCTCCCCACAGGGAGCCCAAAGCAGGACCCGATCCCAGGACCCTAGGATCACGACCCGAGCCAAAGGCAGATGCTCAACCACTGGGCCACCCAGGTGCCCCAAATAAGTAAAATCTTGTTGTTGTTTTTTTTTTAGATTTATTTATTTATTCATTCAGAGAGAGTGAAGAGAGAGGCAGAGACACAGGCAGAGGGAGAAGTAGGCTCCCTGCAGGAAGCCCGATGTGGGACTCGATCCTGGGTCCCCAGGATCACACCCCGGGCCACAGGTGGCGCCAAACCGCTGCGCCACCGGGGCTGCCCCAAATAAGTAAAATCTTAAAAACAATTTGTGTTCAAATGTGTTCCTTTCCATAAGGAAAATATAATGCTTGGTTAAAATCCCTAGTTTACTCCCTGCTTTATAAGAAGTCCAGTTTCATTAAGATACAGAAAACTTAATATTCCAGGGAGTTTGCCTCTTCCCAGTCACTGTCCATTCCTAGAAGTAATCTGAATTCTGTCACCACAGGCTTGTTGTGCCTGTTCTAGAATTTCATATAAATAATACCATAGGTAACTTTTTGTGACCAGCTTCTTCCAAGCAGCATAATAATATATACTGTATTTAACAGTCATTCTTCTTTCTTGTTGAACAGAGTTTCATTATTTATCCTTTTTTTTTTTTTTTAATGAGTATCTGAGCTGTTTCTAGTTTGGGGCTATTACAAACAAAGCTGGTATAACATTCTTGTACAAGGATTTCGGTGAACATATGTTTTTCATTTCTCCTTGATAAATACTTAGCAATGGAACTGCCAGATCATAGGGAAGATATATAGTAACTTTTCACATATGCTTTTGATTAATGAAAAATGTAAGATAAAATGTGAGGTGCAGGAAAGTTGAGATGACAACTGTTTTGTGCCACTGCTTTTACTCTTAGTACTTCAAACAATGTGTGACATAAAGTAGGTGCTCAATAAATATCTGATGAATAAATAAAGGAGAGCAACATCAAAAATTTAAAAGTGGGGGTGCCTGGCTGGCTCAGTCCATAGAGCATGCAACTCTTGATCTCAGGGTTGTATACTGGAATCCCGTATTGGGTGTACATTACTTAAAAATAAGATCTTAAGAAAAAAAATTTTTTTAATTTTTTAAGGATTTCATTTATTTATTTATAAAAAATATTTATTTTTTAAGATTTTATTTATTTATTCATGACAGACACAGAGTGCGAGGCAGAGACACAGGCAGAGGGAGAAGCAGGCTCCACACAGGGAGCCTGACATGGGACTCAATCCCGGGTCTCCAGGATCACACCCTGGGCTGAAGGCGGCACTAAACCACTGAGCCACCCGGGCTATCCTCATTTATTTATTTGAGAGAAAGAGTGAGCGGCAGAGAAAGAGGGAGAAGCAGACTCTCCACTGAGCAGGGAGCCAATGTGGGGCTTGATTCCAGGACTCTGGGATCATGACCTGAGCCAAACGCAGCCACTTAACAGGCTAAGCCACCCAGGCACCCCTAAAAAATGTTTTTAAATTGATTACACCTAATATAATACCACTTGTTTCTTCCAATTGTTTAGGCACACAATTTATATACTCAACTTCACCATGATCATTTTTAATAGTATTGTTCTTGTATCAGAATCTTATTTGCCAAGCCCTATTCTTCTCCTAATATAAAAAAAATTTTTTTTATCAATTTTATGAAATCTTCCCTTTCCAACTTCACTAAGAGCTCTATCAATAAAATGATACATGGTTTTTGTTGTTCTCCTTCCCTGTTCTCTGAATATTTAGTGAATTAAATAACTATCATATTATCTACTTTTTGATCCAGTGCTCAATTTTACACTCATTATTAAGGCCACAGTCATTTTTTCACAGTTAATTTGTGGATTAGGGATCCCTGGGTGGCGCAGCGGTTTGGCGCCTGCCTTTGGCCCAGGGCGCGATCCTGGAGACTCGGGATCAAATCCCACGTCGGGCTCCCGGTGCATGGAGCCTGCTTCTCCCTCTGCCTCTCTCTCTCTCTCTCTCTCTGTGTGTGACTATCATAAATAAATAAATAAAAAATATTAAAAAAAAAATTTGTGGATTAACTTGTTTTTAAACTCTATGCCTAAAAATATATAATTAAAAAACAAAACAGAACTTTAAGTCTACTTGATTCATAGTCTTTGCAAGTGAAAGTAAGGTTACAGGTATTTATCACAGGTATTTATAAGTTAGGCTTCTGTTCTAATAATTTTGTCACTTTAACATTTACTTTTTTGAACAGTATTATGACATAACTTTATATACTGGATGGTATGTATTAAGTGAGTTACAGAGTCAATATTAAGTATTAATGTCTTTCAGGTAGTCTTTCTTTTTCTTTTTTTTTCTTTTTTTTTTTTTTTAAGATTTTTATTTATTCATGAGAGACACACACAGAGAGAGAAATACAGGCAGAGGGAGAAGCAGGCTCCATGCAGGGAGTCCCCCTCGATCCCGGGACTCCAGGATCATGCCCTGGGCCAAAGGCAGGTGCTAAACTGCTGAGCCACCCAGGGATCCCCTCAGGTAGTCTTTCTTAAAGAAACCACAGTAAATTATCTTTCAAATTGTTCTAAAGCTTTCTATAAATGTATCAGTATGTGCCCTGTTTTTTTTTTGGAATTATTCTACAGTCTTTATATCAGATACTGTTGAGGTTTCTCTGAGTAGAAAATAACTGGTTAATAAATTGAGAGTTACCAGCAAAGTGTAAGACTATATAACCTGTCCACTGAATAAAGATTAAAAGTACACTTTTAAAACCTGAAAGAAACTGAAGTTATCTGAACAAGGTAATGGTAACTATTTATAGCCTAAGCAGTATTTGGTTGGATAGACCTCAATCATGTTATAATCCCTGAGACAGTAACTTTAATTCCTCTAGCTGGAGAAGGGTGTACTAATTGATAAGATAGGAGTATTATTTCAAGATCTATATATACTCCCAGGGAGTAGAGTGTATCAGCTATGATTTATTATAGTATTTGAAGACTAGGTCAAATCATAATTTATTCACCAAAAAACCCCACCAAAAAACAAAAAGTTTTTGGTTAGTGCCTATGAAGTGGTATCACTTGATAATGTAATATGTTGTATGTGGGAATATACTTACTGGGATGTAACGTGGGGACATGTTGTCCAAGTCTGTCATCTTTTAGCATGTGTAGCAATGTTGTTTTTCCTGCATTATCCAATCCAAGAAATACCAATTTACCAGTTTTCTTATATAATCCTGTAGAGTAAGAGCTATGATTAGTCAAAATTCTGACAGAGATTATCCAAACAAAAGACTTTGAATAAAAGAATAACTTAACATTTACAGTTAGATATTTAGATACCTTTCCTAATTATTCTAGATTTTTTAATAAAGAAACACCTTTTGAACTTTAAGATTTTATAAATTGCTTGAAAAAGTCTGGATTTCTATTCTAGTTTTAGTTTTGAAGAGTTATTCTATATCATGATTTGCTAATTCACATCGTTTTATTTTTTTATCTTTTTTTTTTTTTTTACATCATTTTAAAACTAAATTTCATCCCAGTCACTAAATGTGTTACCTAAACTTGTCTGCAAAACCACAATGCTGATTCCCTTTACAATTTAGGGATAAATATCAATGTCCTCTACTAGAGAAACACTGATAAAATACTTGACCTCATGTATTTATGAAGCTAGACCAAAAGGAAAATTAAGGAGATTTTCCATAGGCAAAAAATAAATTAAGCAGTTTTGACAATAAAAATCATAGTGAGTTTTTTCAATAAAATGCTTAGGTCATTGTCAAATTTCCCTGAGAATACAGTTAAACTATTCACGGGATTGCATAAAACTAAAGCAGCAACAAAGAAACCAAGCACATAATTTTGGATGTATCAAGCAAGTACTGGTACAGGAAGTGACAGAAAAAAAGAACACTGACCAATATAGTAGTTTGGAATTTCCTGTGAAATTCCAAGTTGAGCTTTATTTTATTTTTTTAAAGATTTTATTTATTCATGAGAGACACAGAAAGAGAGAGGCAGAGACACAGGCAGAGGGAGAAGCAGGCTCCTCAAGAGGAGCCTGATGCAGGACTCGATCCCAGGACCCTGGGATAACACCCTGAGTCGAAGGCAGACACTCAACCACTAGCCACCCAGGCATCCCTATTTTCTTTTTAAAGGCTTTTTTTCAGAGCAGTTTTAGGTTTACAACAAAACTGACAGGATGGTACAGAGATTTCCAAAATACCTCTTGTCCCCACACATATATAGCCTCCCCCTTATCAACATCACTCACAAAAATGGTACATTTTTAACCAGCAATGAATCTACACTGATACATCATAATCGCTCAGTTACCTTAAGGCTCACTTGGTTTGTATATTCTGTATTTTGACACACATATAAGGACATAAATCCATCATTATAATTATCATACAAAGTATTTTCATTGCCCTAAAAATCCTGTATGCTCCGCCTATTCTTCCCACCCTGTCCCCACTCCCCAGCATCCACTCATCTTTTTACTGTCTCCATATTTCTGCCTTTTTGCCTTGTCAGAATGTCATATAGTTGTAATCAGACAGTATGTAGCCTTGTAAGATTGGCTTCTTTCACTTAGTAATATGCATTTAAGCTTCCTCCATGTCTTTTCATGGCTTGATAGCTCATTTCTTTTTAGTGTTAAGTAATGCTCCACTGTCTGGATGAACCAGTTTATTTATCCATTCACCTACTGAAGGATATCTTGGTTCCTTCCAAGTTTTGTCAATTATAAATGAAGCTGCTATAAAACATCAATATGCAGGTTCATGTGTGGACCTACCAAGGAGCACACCTGCTGGATTATATGGTGAGAGTATGTCTAGTTTTGTAAAAAATCCCCCAATCTTCCAAAGTGTCTGTACCATTTTGCATTCCCAGCAGTGAATGAACATTCTGCTGCTCCACATCCTTGTCAGTTTCTGGTGTTGTCAACATCTAGCTTTTGAAAATTCTTTTTTTTTTTTTAACTTTATTTATTCATGAGACATACACAGAGAGAGAGAGAGAGAATGAGAGAGAGAGGCAGAGGGAGAGGGAGAAGCAGGCTCCATGCAGGGAGCCCGACGTGGGACTCGATCCCGGGTCTCCAGGATCATGCCCTGGGCTGAAGGCGGCACTAAACCGCTGAGCCACCCGGGCTGCCCTAGCTTTTGAAAATTCTAAGAGGTATGTGAGGGCAACCTGGGTGGCTCAGTGGTTTAGCGCCGCCTTCAGCCCAGGGTGTAATCCTGGAGACCCAGGATCAAGTCCCATGTCGGGTTCCCAGCATGAAGACTGCTTTTCCCTCTGCCTGTGTCTCTGCCTCTCTCTGTCTGTGCCTCTCATGAATAAATAAATAAAATCTTAAAAAAAAAAAAAAAAGGTATGTGGTAATACTGAACTTTATGTTTCATGTGTTTAATTGTCAACACCCATGGAATTACATGAGGACTGGGACATAATAGCAAGCCCAAAATATATTTACTCAATCAATGAATGAACTTTTAAAGATTTTAGGTGTTGTAATTCAGGCTACCTATTTTTTAATAAGTTCATGCCAAAATAAAACCTAATTCTTTATCCACATTGAACCTTAAGAAGTAAATTGTAGGATGTCCTAATCTTTTGATCACCCAGTGACCAAGAGTTTTGATCCTAAGGGCAGGATTGTTTTCCATATTTCCTTGAGCTGGGATACTACATTTCTTATTTAATCATGAATTGTGACTAATAATTTTTTATACATTTCTTTTTAAGATTTTATTTATTTATTTGAGAGAGAAAGAGCACAACCAGGGGGAGCAGCAGAGGGAGAGGGAAAAGCATGCTCCCTGCTAAGTAGGTGGCTACATGTGGGGTTCAATCCTAGGACCCTGCAATTATGACCTGAGCTGAAGGCAGACACTTAACTGACTGAGCCATCCAGGTGCCCTGACATTTCTATTTCTTAAAACGTTTCTACACAGATTGTTTTCAACCAGTGCAATCACAATCAATCTTGTTATCCTTTTAAGTAGTAAAAGTGCACTAGATAAGATTCCAAAAGGAACACCTAGAACGTTTAAACTTTAATCTTTCAAGTGAGTTGGACTAAATTCTTATTTTGTGATAGGCACTGTTAAGCAAACTGCTACACATTATTTAATCTTGAAAATAATTCTTTGAAGTAAACATTATTATCTTCTTTTTTACAGATGGAAACAAAGGCTCAGAGTTAAACTTGCTCAAATGCTGAAGTTAGATCTGAGATTTAAAACCATGCCTGATGCCAAAGCTTTGGTTTATTTCATTTCTCTACACTGCCTCCTAGTATTAGTCCTATTAACCTTTTGCTCCTGCTTAGGCGGCAATTTATTTTGCTCTTTCAACATAGTTTAGCATAGATTAGTATTTCTATAAACTGAGATATAGATACCAACTTGTTACAACTAAGGTTATCCCAGTATAATGAAATTGAAAATGTTTATTTCTGACTCAATTGTTGCAAATATGTAACAAAATATCTCGATCTGATTAAAAAATATATATATTTTAAAGATTTTATTTATTTATTTATTCATGAGAGAGCCCGATGTGGGACTCAAACCTGGGACTCCAGGATCACGCCCTGGGCCAAAGGCAGGTGCTAAACCGCTGAGCCACCCAGGTGTCCCTGGTCTGATAAAAATATTAAAGAATTCTTGAGGAGGTAGTGTAGAGAGATCTGATATTTGACCCGTGGTAGAGTGACAGTATAAAATGTGAGGAATTTTTGATAGACACACATACAGAGAGAGAGAGTCTCTGCCTCTCTCTCTATGTCTATCATAAATAAATAAAATATTTAAAAAATAAATAAATAAAAAAAAATGTGAGGAATTTTAAAAAGGAAAAAAAAGAAACCTTGTTTTTTAAAAAATGTGCAAACATTGAGGTCCAAATAAGATATAAAAATAGATCGACAAAATTTGATCTTACATTTTTATCCTTTTAATATGTAGTAATCAAACAAAATGTGTATTTTCCAAGCAAAATTTATTTCCTTTGTTAAGATGTTGTGGAAAAAGAACTATTTATATAGGAGATAATAATTCCTTAGTATGGTTGTGGCCAGTTAGGAATTATGTTGACAACTCTGTAATTATATGAAATGCTTCTCTTTGTTCTAGTTCAAGATGATGATTACATGGAGACTAAACTTAGGGCATGATTTGAAAATAGGAGACTGGAAATATCTTCATTAATTACTACAATAATAAAATTGTGTACGTTGTAACATAAAAGTTAATCAAAAGCTTGTTTCATTGGAAAATGTGAGAAGAGTGTTAAGAGAATGAGATGCTAAGATTTTTCCTTTTTAAAATCTATAAAGAAAACAAAATCTATAAAGAGAGGAAAATCTCTAGTCAGAATTGCTGGGTATACAAGTCTCATTTAGAAGATGATATGCTGGGCAGCCGGGGTGGCTCAGCGGTTTAGTGCCGCCTTCAGCCCAGGCTGTGATCCTGGAGACCTGGGATCGAGTCCCACATCAGGCTCCCTGCATGGAGCCTGTTTCTCCCTCTGCCTGTGTCTCCGTGTCTCTGCCTCTCTCTCTCTCTCTCTCATGAATAAATAAAATCTTTAAAAAAAAAAAAAAAGAAGATGATATGCTGCCAGTTATGATATGCAAGGCACTTTATGGAAGTGCGTTTTATAATAACAAAAATAGTGCAGAGAATCCTGCGAGGATTAAATGAGATAAAGTATCTAAAAGCACTTAGGTAAACTGGCTAATCAAAGGTAGCTATTCCTGTAAATAATATTCCTATCAACAACCTTAAGGTGTAGGAATTATTTTTAATTTACAGATAAGGAAACAAAGCTAAGGCGGAGAAAGTAATGTACCCAAGATTACATAATTAAAAGGGATACAACGAGTAACTGAACACATTTGTATGATTTCTTTTTTTTTTTTTCTTTTTCATTTGTATGATTTCAAAGCCCACATTTGCAACTACTGGGTTCTATATAAAGAAGCTTCAGACAAATAAGCACTTTTATTTAAGTAGGAATAAATGGGATAACAGTAGAGAAAAAAGGGCCAACATTACCTAAAAACTGTAGAACACTGCTGAAACCACTGTAAATCCAGTCAAATATGAAGGACATATCCAAATCTTACAGGGTCTGGAAAAGAAAGAGTTTTGAATTCAGTAGTCAACATTAAACACCTACAATATTAAACATGAACTCTGAGTAAAAAATCCTACAACAACCTTACTATAAGTAGTTAGCCATTTTTAACCAGGGTGTTCTAATCGGACATAGATTGATGCATAAAAAACAAAATGCCATTAAAATACAAACTAGTGGGGTGCCTGGCTGGCTTGGTTGGTAGAAGATGTGACTCTTGACCTTAGGGTTCTGAGTTCAATCCTCATGTTGGGTGTGGAGCTTACATAAAAAAAGAAAAGAAAGACAAAAAAGTAAAAGATCTCTTTCCATTTTTAAGAAAACAAACTAAAATAATTTTTTTAATTAAAAAAAAAAAAAAAAGGAACTAGAGACCATTCTTTGCCAGTCAGAGTAGCAAACACGAAAATTAATTGTAACAGCCAGAACTGGAAAAGATGTGGTAAGAGAAGCAGTTAGTGGCAGTATAAATTGGTACAAATCTTTTTAACAATTAATTCAGCAGTAACATGTTAGTTATACTGTTTGACCCAAGAATTTTACTTTTAAGTTAATTAATTAATTTTACGTAAGCTCCACGCCCACTGTGGAGCCTAATGTGGGGCTTTAACTCACAACCCTGAGATCCATGCCTGAGCTGAGATGAGGAGTCGGGTGGCCCCCAAGAATCTACTTTTAGAAATTCTCCTAAATAGGGACATTGTTATGTATAAAGATGTTATTCAAAGCATTATGTAGGAAAAATTTTGGAAATAATCTGTATTCAACAGTAAGTTAAATGAAATCTATGTGATCAACCTATAACAGATTTACCAAAACCTTAGAATAGGGGAAGAAGTGCAAAGAGCTGTAAAAAGAAGTTTATGATAATGAAGTAAGTTTCTGGGTCTAATTATACCTATGTGGAGTAAAAACCTTTTCTGTTTCTTTCTGTTACTTTTGGTCTTTTGTAGCAAAATGGTACCAGGTAAATTTCTGGGTTTGTAAACTTTCTGGACCTTTTTCAAATTTTAACTATATTACTGAATGTTAAAAACCATTTTTCTTAAATCACAGTAGAAAATGCAGAGTATAATTCAGTTTAGCATTTACTTGATATGTGCTTGATAACTAATAAAGCTAATATGGAAAAAAGAGGGAAAAAATCCTCGAGAAATGAAAAATCACATATACAAAAATACACTTTCAGATCAACAAAGTTCATTTTCTAGAGCTAAATAGAACCCAGGCCCAAAAATTGAGCCTAAACAAGTCCAAACAATTTCAGAGGTTCTTCTCTCTTTGACATTCTTTAGACAAAGTGTGACATACAACACTGCTTTCTTTAACCACCTCTCTGTCAGGGGGCTGCCAATTTTGATCCAGACAGGCCCACCAAACTCAGAATTGCTAGAGGATAAGGTGTTAAGAGATTACATTGCCTTGAGACTGAGAAACAAAAGAGACAACCTACCTGCAGTTTTAGGAGGCTTAGAAGTATTTACTAGGGGATTCCCTGGATCCAGGCAATAGCCTCACCTCTCTTCCATCCCCTTACATGAACTAGCAAGAGCAAAATTTTGCTCTTGGAACCAGTCCATTCCTGACTGAGAATGACTCACAAATTATGAAGTTTCATGTGTTAGTATCACAAGAATGAGAACTAGAAGAGACACATGTATATGGAAGAATCCAGTACCTCAGAAGTTCTTATTTTACTTAAGTTGAAAATTATAACTCATTCTATTATTATTCTAGGTCATGTAGAAATTGAAACATGTAGTCACAGAAAATATATACAAGTGGCTTTTCTGAAGATTTTTAGGTAAGATACAGGTTTTTCAAAGAGAATCATAATTTTTACTGTAGATAATCAAATAAAGTACTGGTATACTGAGACATTTTACTTAATTCAATAATGATTACCAAGTTCATATTATGTCCAAGGTCCTGAGCTAGACACCATAGGGGATTAAAACATTGATGATAAACATGGCTCTTTCTCTTGAAAAGGTTATAGTCTAGGAGTAAGTTAGCTACACAAATGTAATTCAACAAAAATGTTAAAACGGAGTATGATAAAAAAAAAACTGAGTATGATGATATTATCTAGGATGGTAATAACTTACCCTATAGAATTAGAATTTCAAAAAAAAAAAGAATTAGAATTTCAAAACTTATACAAACACAAAGAAAAAGAACTACTCATGTTGTAAATCAGAAGCTATTAGGGGATTAATGATCATAACAGCATGAAATCAGAATAAGAAGAAGTAAAGCAGTAGGAAGGGGGATGGTATGCTCACAAATGTACATTATGCTCTGTATAGAAAAAGAGAAAAACAGACTTCCTTGTCTCTACATCCAGAGTCCATTACCACAGTTCTACAGAGGCAACAAACTGTAGCTAAGGAAACATTTTTTGGATGATGTTCAGCCTGAATCTTGAAGATTCAATAAGAGTTTGCTAAGTAGCTGTTGTACTTTGTGCAGAGGTGTGAAACTAAGTGGGGACAGCAAAAAGTCAGGTACTGTGAAATGATGGGACAGTTTAAGGGACTGCAAACTTCGAGTCAGTCCACAGGTGCTCACAAGGGAGGCAATGAGTCAGAATGAAAAACCAATCTGAGACTAAATTTAGGCGTTTGGTCTTCATGCTTGCTACCTATAACATATAGACATAAGAAACAATAATGAATCAGTCTTTTGATTTAATAAAGCAAAAATTAGCATCTACCCCTATGAGCATTATGATTTGTCAAGAGGTTGAAAACAAGAGCTATGGAACCAGGACTTTACCACTTATTATCTACCTTAGGCAAATTACTTCAATTTCCTTACCTGTAAACTGGGGATAACAGTAGCTCCCTGAGATGGCTGTGAAGATTAAATCCATTACTAGACAAAACACTTAACATCTGACATGGAGGAAGCATTCGATGTTAGCTGCTGTTATTTCTTCTACCATGTAGCCTACATGACTAGGTACTTTGTGTATGTCACACTAAACACACTAACAACCTTTCTTTCTTTTTTTAAAAATATTTTATTGGGCAGCCGGGTAGCTCAGCGGTTTAGCGCCGCCCTGAGCCCAGGGTGTGATCCTGGAGGTCCGCCATCGAGTCCCACGTCAGGCTCCCTGCATGGAGCCTGCTTCTCCCTCTGCCTGTGTCTCTGCCTCTCTCTCTCTCTCTCTTTGTATGTCTCTCATGAGTAAATAAAAAAAAAAAAAAAAAAGAATTAAAAAGATTTCATTTATTTCAGAGAAAGATAAGAGCATGAGTGGAGAGAGGGGCAGATGAGGAGGGAGGAGACTCTCCACTGAGCAGGCAGCCCAATGTGGGGCCTGATCTCAGGACCCTGAGATCACGATCTGAGCAGAAGGTAGATGCTTAACCATTTGAGCCACCCAGGTACCCCCAAACAACCTTTCAAAGTGAATACCTTATTATTAATTTTTTTCTAAGTAGGCTCCATGCCCATTGTGGGTCCTGAAATCAAGAGTTGAGTGCTTTAGTGGCTCTACTGAATCACATGCTTTACTGACTGGGCCCCAAAGTAAATAAATACATTACTGTTCCCATTTTACAAAAGGAACTGAAGTTAAAGTAACTAAAACTGAAGCATTAGTTATTGGCACATCTAAATTCAAACTTGAGTCTTTCTGACTTCCAGGTCCATTCCCTTTCTCTTACATTGTAGTAACTTTATAACAAACAGTTTTAAAGGCTTACATTTGTTTATTTTTATTTTTTTAATTTTTTAAAGGTTTTATTTATTTATTCAAGAGAGACAGAGAGACAGAGAGAGAGAGAGAGAGAGAGAGAGAGAGGCAGAGACACAGGCAGACGGAGAAGCAGGCTCCATGCAGGGAGCCTGACATGGGACTCGATCCTGGGTCTCCAGGATCAGGCCCTGGGCTGAAGACGGCGCTAAACCGCTGAGCCACCTGGGCTGCCCTTAAATTTGTTTAAATGGTTACATACTATTTTTTGAATCACTCCAGCTTATAACTCTGACATGTAATTCCTCCTTCTCTCTCACATCCCACATCCAGTTAGTTATTCCCCAGCTCTATCAATTTCTGCAGTCTCAAGCTTTCTTTAATTCCTATAGGAGCTACTTAATGAAGAACCTTAAATCACATTCCCCAACATCTTAACCTCAAATTTTGTTTGTACCAGTCTGTAGACCCTCTTCAGAGTGGTTTCATGAAAATGTCATCTAGAGTTGACTTGTTGCATAGTCAGGGTGACTATAACTCCTGGCCTGCTGGGGATGGTCTCAGCAAAGTTATTTCAGTACAATTATTAATAGTGCTTCCTTTCACTCTTGAAAGCATGCTGATTAGGTGTGACATTATATGGCCACCCTATACCTGTGGATAGAGCCAAGGGAGCTGAGAAATGATTCCAATTCCTGGTCTAGTATTCCAGAACTTCCACTGTGTACCTCTGGCCCCTTTATGAGCTTAAATCTTTTCCACTTGTAGCTTTCCCTGGTTCAAAGTAAACCACTTGCCATTCACTACTGGTGACCTATACATTACCACCTTACAATCTCTGTCCATTCTCCTTCCCAACCAACATCAGAATTTCTGCCACCAACTCTGCCTAAAGGCCTCCTGCTTTAAGCACCAGTCAAATGGTATGGAAGAAAGGAGTTTTCACTTGAGATGGTTGTTAAAGGACACAGAAGGGTGGGAGAACCAACAGAACCCAGCAAGGATAGAAGAATTAGAAGAGGGGCATTTGTGTGGCTCTGTTGGTTAAGTGTCTTCCTTCAGTTTAGGTCATAATCCCGGGGTCCTTGGATCAATCCCCGTATCAGGCTCCCTGCTCAGCAAGGAGTTTGCTTCTCCCTTTCTGCCCTTCCATCCACTTGTGCTCTCCCTCAAATCAAAAAAAAAAAAAAAAAAAAAAAAAAACTAGAAGAGACAGTGGCAAAGTGGAAAGAAGTTCTCCATCAAGTACTACTGCAGAGTTGTCACAGCTTGCTTAGTGACAAGGAGATAACTGCTGAGAGCATGAGCAGCCCACAGCAGAGCAGTAGTCCAGGAGAGACTAAAGCCAGTACTACTTAAAGCACAGCAGAGCTAGGTCTTGAGGAGTCATTAACTATGTGACCTTGGAACAAGCTAGTTTCTTTAGCAAACTCTCTCAGGGTGTTATAAAGATTAAATGAGATAAAATGCACAAAATAAGTACTTAATACCTGGTTGCTATTATTATGGAGAAGTGAATAGGACAGAAGGTCAATAGGTGGAGATAGTAAGGCAAGATTCCTCTTTCAAAGAGTCTGAAATGGTATGATGGAGGGGATTTTCTTCCTAAGGAAGGCTAAATATGTTGGTAAGAAGGAGCTAGCGGAAACGGAGAGGTTAAAGATGAGAAAGAAAGGGAAGGAAGGAATTAAGCAAAAGGGGGAAAGTCTCAAGAGAAGCCAGGGCTGAGAACATCTCCTCTAAGAATGGAACGAAGGAGGTCAGGGGAATGTACAGTGGAGGTATCAGGAATCAGACTCTAGAAGTGAAGAAGGGGTATAGAGAATTTTCGGAGGAGCAGAGTGAGGATCTGAATAGCTATAGCTATTGTGGGGAAAAGATCAAGTTAAAAGACTGCTAAAAAGAGGCAAGTGCTTGGCTAGGGCTGAAAAACATTCATAGCACTGCCCATCTGCACTGCATGGATTTCCAACCTCCCCTTCTCCCTGCCACCCTCACCTCCCAGGGAGGATCTGCTTCACAGCACATGGAATGAATAGGGATTAGGAATGAAAAAAGACAAGGGGAACAGGAATTTGAGAGTACTAGTGAGAGGCTGAAGTGATTTGATCAAAAATTCAGGCTGTGTAAAAAAGGTATAAAGGCAGCTAGTATGTGGGGATAAACTGGGGAGCAAAGGTAGGCTTCTCACAGAAGAGAATAGGGGGAAAAATCTTATTGAAAAGCAACTATAGACAGTCATAGAAAAGTGAAAGGCGAGCAGAATTGTGTCAGCAAACTGGAGAATGTAAGGTTCAAAAATTCAAGAGGATCAGGTCTGGGTAGTGACAATTCCAAGGCCTGGGTCTGGCACAGAGAGCTGAAGGAAACTGGAGTGAAAGGGGAAGCCAGGCTATATGGTCTACTGTCCAAGTTGACAGCAGAATTACCTAGAAGAATGGAGGGCTAGAGGAAGCAACACTGAATCAAGTGACAAAGTCCTCATTGGAAGGGTACCTAGCTGGTTTATTCAGGGGAGAATGTGATTCTTGATCTCGGAGTTATAAGTTTGAATCTCACATTGGGGATAGAATTTACTTAAAAAAAAAAAGTCCTCACTGAAGATGATTTTTAGGAGGTGAGAGCTGTGAGACTGAAGGAGTGGAATGGGTGAGCCTTGAAGAAAAAAAGATTTTTTGCATAAAGATGTCCACATTTGCTGTTATAAAATTTGTCCCTAGAAAAATAATTCAATAACATATACAGAGAAACTTTATTTAGAATATAATGAGATATTTATATTTCTATAAAGCCATGGTTTCTAAGAATCTTAAAACAAGGTGGGAAGCATTAATCATTTTAATGTAGAAGTAAAAATGCCCAACTAAGAATAAAAGTTACATAGCCACAAACAGATATCCGAGCCCTGAGAACAGGTTACACAACATCATGAATACACTATTAGACATGTGAAAAGCAAAGGTCAAGAATAAGGAAACATATACACGTCAGCAGATTTATTTATTGCATGAACAACAAACAGGAAAAGTGCCTATGCAGATTAGAAAAGTGATCTACTCCTGTAACATGAAAATCAGTACAAAAGATTATAATGGAGCAGAACCTCTCAGATGACAAATAACTTCTTAAAGTCTTCTTCCATTAAACTTTCAAATGAAAGTTTAAGTTTATATGAAATTCCATTACATGAAATGTCCTGAACATGTAAGTTGTCAGTTAGTGGTTGTCAGACACGGGAGGTAAGGGGAACTGGGAGTGACTTCTAATAGGTACTGGGTTTCTTTCTGGGTGACGAAAATGTTCTGGAATAGAAAGTGGTGATGGTTGCATAACATTGTGAATATACCAAAAACACTGAATTGTATACTTTAAGAGGATAAATTTTATGAAATGTGAACTATCTTTCAAGAAAGCTATTATTAAAATATAAATAAAAATAAAAGCTCCAATAACCTAAAAAGGCAAATATAATACCAGAGTAGCACTGTAGAAATAATACATTATTAACTTCAGGAAGCAAAGGGTGGTAGAGCTATGGGGAAAGTAAGTACTTATCCTAAGAATTTAAAAATCTCGATCTAGGGACGCCTGGGTGGCTCAGCGGTTGAGTATCTGCCTTTGGCTCAGGGAGTGATCCCAGGATTCGGGACCAAGTCCCACATCGGGCTCCGTGCACGGAGACTGCTTCTCTCTCTGCCTCTCTGTGTCTCATGAATAAATAAATAAAATCTTAAAAAAAAAAAAATTTGGATTTAGGGATGCCTGGGTAGCTCAGTGGCAGAGCGTCTGCCTTCAGCTCGGGTGGTGATCTCAGGACCTAGGATCGAGTTCTGCATGGGGCTCCCTGCGTGGAGCCTGCTTCTCCCTCTATGTCTTTGCCTCTCTCTTTGTGTCTCTCATGAATAAATAAATATAATCTTTTAAAAAAGTGAAAATAAAAAACCTTAAAAAAATGAAAATCTGGATTTAATATGCATCTTTTGAGGTACTATTACTCTGGGAAAACTAATCTTTCTGAGCTCCAATTTCTTCTTACTTATAATGGGAATACTATCGGCCTCACAGTTTTAAGATTGATCAATTATGATAATGTACCTGAAGACATTTTGAATACTACACAATATAAGGTGGCATTCCAACTAAATTGAAATTCAAACCCCAAACTTTATTTATATAAAATTCGAATAGTACTAGAAATACAATGCCAAGCTCTGCTTGACCATGTTTTATAAAATTTCAGCAAGGCCCTGTGCATTACTAAGGATGGAGAGTAACAATGTTGAATGTTTCAAGACAATTCTGCCTTATAAATACTCTTCAGTAGAACTGTTAGATTTTCTTTCTACAGCCCTTAAAGTTTTGAAACAGTGAATACAAAATACAAAACTCAAAAGAACATTTTTATGACTGAATGCATAGCAATCATAGTAATGGAGTTATACCTTTGGTTCCATTTAATCAACAAAAAGTACAAACGCAAGTTTCTTTTGGGGAAAAGTGACATTCAATTGAAAGGTTTAAAAAAAAAAAGAAAGGTTAAATCTGTGACATATATAGAATTTTTTTAAGAGTGAGAAAGGAAAGAACACTATGAATAAAGTTTTAAGTCTGAGGATTGAATTTGCCTATACTGAATTAAGAAAATGAATGTATAGATATAAGCAGTGTCAAATTCCATCCTTAAAATACTTTTCTAAAAATGCTCTAGGCCCAGTGTGGGCCTTGAACTCATAACCCCAAGATCAAGAGTAGCATACCCCACCAACTGGGCCAGCCAGGGCGCCCCCTTAAAATACTCCTAATTGAAACTGTTCTAAAAGCTATACACAAGAGAAAGAAAGTTTCCTTTTTCTTTTCAAATTTTTATTTAAATTCTAGGTATTTAACAGAGTGCAATCTGGGTTTCAGGAGAAGAATTTAGTGGTTCATCACTTCCAAGAGAATATTTTCAAACACGTGATTTTAAAGGTATTTGCTTAGTAATGTTTTGCAGAGAAATCATTTAAATGAGTATCAACCAAGTATACTTAAAGAAGAGGGTGGAGAACTAATGAATCATTACTACAGAATTCTGATTTATAAGCTTCAAATAATGTGGCAGTGATTTTCATTTCTGATAGCCTAATCTCTTGTCTCAATTCCTGCTTCAAGTGCAAGGAAAGGATAGTTAAAATGTACTTTTTTCAACTGCTAATCTTTGTAATTACTAACAATGCTTCTCTAAAATTTCTTTTTTTTCTTTCAGATTTTATTTATTTGGGTAACAGAGAGCATGAGCAGGGGGGGAGGAGACAGGGAGAGAGAGAAGCAGGTTCCAGGGCTGGGGTGGGGGGCTGCTGATGCAGGACTGGATACCAGGATCCTAGGATCAGGACCTGAGCAAAAGACAGAGGCTTAACCAAGTTAGCCACCCAGGTGCCCCTTCTCTAACATTTCTAAAATAAAAGCAAAACATTGCTCTTCTGCAAACTCAGAAAATGCCATTGAACTATAACATTAATTTTTTAAAGTTCAAGATATTTTGGTAATGAATATAAATCCTGCTTCTGTGTTATGTCTGCACCACTAATTATTGACAAATTGTAATTTTTCCTTATTCCTCACCTGTAAAATAGAGAGGATACCATTACCTTCCTTAGTGGATTGTTGTGCGAATGGCTAGTACCTCACAGAAAGGAGACAGTCAGTAAATGTTTACTTTCATACTCTTAACTGGAATTTTAACACTGAACCTAGGATATTGTTTAGAGTAAGATACGGGGTAACACTGAGCTTGACAGATGAATATGCAAATAATACTAGGTTTAATTTTTCAAGTTAAAAGGATTCCCTCAGGGATACCTGGGTGGCTCAGTGGTTGAGAGTCTGCCTTTGGCTCAGGGCGTGATCCCGGGGTCCTGGAATCGAGTCCCACATCTGGCTGCCTGCGGGGAGCCTGCTCCTCCCTCTGCCTAGGTCACTGCCTCTGTGTCTCTCATGAAAAAATAAATAATTTTTTAAAAGATTTTATTTATCTATTTATGAGAGAGAAAGAGAGAGAGAGAGGCAGAGACACAGGCAGAGGGAGAAGCAGGCTCCACGAAGGGAGCCAACACGGGACTCGATCCCAGGACTCCAGGATCAGGCCCTGGGCTGAAGACGGCGCTAAACCGCTGAGCCACCCGGGCTGCCCTAAATAAAATCTTAAAAAAAAAAAAAAAAAAATTTCCCTCACTGTTTTGCCCAATGTACCAAATACCTTACGTTCCTAATGAGTTTGGTTCTTTCGGCCAATGAGGTCAGAGTTTCAGCCGTTGTCAAAACAAATTTCTATGTTGTTCAAAAATCTTGGAAAAATTTATGAATCATTAGTTTCCCCCCGACAGTTTATCTGTTCCCCCACTCTGCTGGCCTTGGGCTATGGCCGGACGCTAACTCGTACTAGTCAGGGAGCTCACTTTGCCCCCAAACTAAGGAGGAGAACCGAAAACACCGCGTCACGGGCTCTCGAGCTGTCAGTGATCCCCTGTACCTGCACCTTCACCTTCACCTGACCAGGTGAGTAAACTGAGGACGAAGGGAAGGAAGGGCTCGTGTGCAGCTTAAAGTCATCCCGTCCTTTCCTGCAATGCCACCGTCTGACAGAAGCAGGTGTCCTATCCAGAGGACTCTGAGCGCGACCACCGCAGAGCAGGAAAGGAACCCGTTCCGCTTGAGTGCCGCCCGATTCCGGACACGAAAACAGAGACCCCCTTTCGCCTGGCCACCAGCAGGGGCCCCGATGGGCTCAGGCCCGAAACAGACACCTTCCCTGGGACCCACAGCTGCCGCCTGCCGGTGCCACCGGCGGAAGAGACTACCACTCACCAGCGAACGGAGAGGTCGCAATTCCTCGCCTGGCGTCTGCCCTACACCCTCCTAGATCGAACTGCAAAGCGCGATGGCTGCCGAAGCACCAGCTCCCGTCAGCGACTTCCGGGCCGGGGGTGTGCCTCCCTCGCAATGGTCCGCAGGGCTACAGTTCCACGAGCCTAAAGTTCCGCCTCCTCGCGGTTCCGCCGCCAGTGCCCCGGCGGAGCGCGTCTGCTGCCTGGAGCCAGCCTTCCCGCGACCTGGTCTCCCCACGTCCGCCCCCGCCCCCCGCCCCCAAAGGCCTGCAGGGGCCCGAGGGCCTGGGCAGAGAAGGAAACGCGGGTCCGTAGCTTAGGAACATTATCCATGACATCTTTTCTTAAAAATACTACATTTAAAAATATATATATTTTAAAGTACACCTGTTTCTTGAATTCACAACTTACAAAACGTAATTATGTGCTAGATAACGTGTTAGATGCTAGGTTTTGAGCTAAACAAGACTGTCTTGATTCTGCTGTTCTTTACTAATGGATTCATGTTACCTTCCTTAAATGTGTTTAAATAAGGATAGCTGGGTGCCTTGAATGGAAGTGTGATGCTCTCCAAATTGCTTTAAGTCAGGTTTCTAGGTAATGGGGACAGAGGAGGAGCTGTTTGGGGGTTAAGGAATAGGTTATTCCATAGAATAAAAACCTATATAACTTGCTCAAGCTGAATCTCCCCCTTTCTACTGCAGCCTCAGGAAATGCCTTATCCTAGTGTCTTCCCTTCACATTTGCCATTTCTTCTGCCAGAACAAATTTTCTACACCTCTCCTCTCCATCTATGTCATACCCACTCTTCAGATTTCAACACGGATAGCCCTCTCTCATCAAAACCTCCCTCCTAGGGATGTCTGTGTGGCTCAGTCCATTTTGCTTCCCACTCTTAATTTCCCCTCAGGTCATAATTTCAGTGTTTTGAGATCAGCCCCACAGAGGGTTTCATGCTTAGTCGGGAGTCAGCTTGAGATTCTTTCCCTCCCCCTCTATTCCTCTTGCACAACCACCCCCTCCTACTCTCTCTCTCAAATAAATAAATAAATAAATAAAATCTTAAAAAAAAAAAAAAAAAAAAACCAAACCCAAAAATCTCAGGTCATCTGGGTGGCTCGGTTAAGCATCTGCCTTCAGCTCAGGTCATGATCCCAGGGTCCTGGGGTGGAGCCTCACATTGGGCTCCTTGCTTGGCTGGGAACCTGCTTCTCTCCCTCTGCCTGTTGTGTTCTGTCTCTCTCTCTTTCTGTCAAATAAATAATATCTTTTGAAAAAGAACAAAAACAACCTGCCTCCCCATATGGTTTTCCCAGCAACCGTACAATTAGCCTATTATCATTCAAGTTACCTTATAATTGCCCAAGTAAATATGTATTTGTGTAAAGTCTCCCCCAACAGACATTCTGTAAGCTTCCTAAGGTGAGGAACCATATCTGCTTATTCCTCTCTTAAACCTGTTTCCAGTGCTTGGCAAACAGTAAGTGATCAGTTCATATGAACAAGTGATCCATTCATAAATGAAAAACTCCTAGGTATATTTTTGTTCTCAAGAGATTAAAGAATTGGGCCCCTGGGTGGCTTAGTCAGTTAAGTGTCTGCCTGTAGCTCAGGTCATGATTCTGGGGTCCTAGGATCGAGTCCTGCATTGGCTCTCCACTCAGTGAGGAGTCTGCCTCTCCCTCTCTCTCCTTGCCTGAGCTCCCCCGCTTGTACTCTCTGTGTCAAATAAAATATTTAAAAAAGGAGAGATATTGAAGAATTTCCCTAGAGTCCATTGATCTGAGCTAGAGGAAGTTGTTTTTCTTTTTTTTTTTTTTTTTCATTTACTTATGATAGTCACACAGAGAGAGAGAGAGAGAGGCAGAGACACAGGCAGAGGGAGAAGCAGGCTCCATGCACCGGGAGCCGACGTGGGATTCGATCCCAGGTCTCCAGGATCGCGCCCTGGGCCAAAGGAAGGCGCCAAACCGCTGCGCCACCCAGGGATCCCGGAACTTGTTTTTCCATCTGGGTTCCCCTCTGCTCTCCTTTCCCACTTACCTACTCTTGAGTTTAGTTCGATTTGTTAAAATTGATGAGGAAATCTCATTTAAAATGGAGTCAGGAAGGGCGCCTGGCTGGCTCAGTCTGTGGAGGACTCAACTCTTGGTCTTCGGATCATGTGTGGAAGCCCCATGTTGGGTATAGAGATTAAATAAATAAATAAATAAATCGGGCAGCCTGGGTGACTCAGCAGTTTAGTGCTGCCTTTGGCCCAGGGTGTGATCCTGGAGACCCGGGATCGAGTCCCACATCGGGCTCCCTTCATGGAGCCTGCTTCTCCCTTTGCCTATGTCTCTGCCTCTCTCTCTCTCTCTCTCTCTCTGTGTGTGTCTCATGAATAAATAAATAAAATCTTTAAAAAAAAAAAAAAAAATATATATATATATATATATATATATATATATATATATATATATATCTTAAAAATACATCTATAAAGTAAAGTAAAATAGAGTCAGGAGCCAGAAATAGGAAGATCCATAGGAAGATTCCTATTCCCATCCATAGGAAGATTCCTATTGGCAGATCCCAATAGGAAGAGACTTACCTTGCCTTCCCCGTAGGAAAAAGATTCTATTGTATTGTGGTAGCAGGAGGAAAGAATTTCTTTGTTCAGCAACAGCCCAGCCAATGAGAGACTGTCACAACTCAGCCAATGAAAAACTACTACATTAAAACTCTCAGTTTGTTTCAATGGGCTTTTTGTTAATAACAAATATCTCTCAACTTTGCCATTCCTCTATAAAGAGTGGTCCTCTCATTTATCCTCTAGACTTTCAAAGCCCTAGCTTGTGTCTTTGGAAATGCAATTCTCTGCTATTTCAGAATAAACTTTTTTTTTCCCCAGTAGGATAACTGACAGTTTTATTTTTAAGGTTAACAGTTTTTGTTTTGTTTTGTTTTAATTTTAGACAGAGTGCGTAAGTCGGGTGGGGCAGAGGGAGAAGGAGAGAGAGAATCCCATAGGCTCCATGCTCAGTGTGGAGCCTGATGCAGGGCTCAAGCCCATGACTCTGGGATCAGGATCTGACCAGAAATCAAGACTTTGATACTCAACAAATAGAACCACCCAGGCAACCCTAAGGTCAACGGGTTTAACAAACACATTTAAGTAATCAAAGTCACTTCACTGGACTCCTAAAAATTGTAGCTCTTTCTTTCCTGGTATTGCTGGAATTTTAGTCAGCCTTTAAAAAATCTAAATACTGGGATCCCTGGGTGGCGCAGCGGTTTAGCACCTGCCTTTGGCCCAGGGTGTGATCCTGGAAACCCGGGATCGAATCCCACATCGGGCTTCCGATGCATGGAGCCTGCTTCTCCCTCTGCCTGTGTCTCTGCCTCTCTCTCTTTCTCTCTCTGTGACTATCATAAATAAATAAAAATTAAAAAAAAATCTAAATACTTGCTGGCTTCAGCAACAAATTATAAAATGGCTAGCAATAAGGGAGTGTGACAATAAGCAAGACAGTGAATGTCTTTACTCAAGGACCTTTCCATTTGGCAGGGAAGTATGTTGGGTCACACCTAACTCTCAAAGAAGGTAGGGAGAGAGGGGATGATAATGTACAAAATGGTGGTGGCGGTGAGGGAGTGAAATGGATGGTGATGCCATGTTTGAGGAGAGTCTTAAAGGCTACATAGCATATTTTCCCACATTCTTTTTGGTAATTGTTGTTATAAAAGTAATACATATGAATTCTAAAAATCCAGAAAATACATCATGCAAACAAAAATCACCCCCAGTCTTACCTCACAGATTAAACCACTTTTATAAGATTATAATCAGACTATACACAGTTTTGTAAAATGGTTAAAATTAAAAACATTTATTACAGACAATTTACCATATAATTAAGTATTCTAAACTATGATTTTTTTATTAAGATTTTATTTGTTCATGAGAGACACACAGAGCGAGGCAGAGACATAGGCGGAGGAAGAAGCAGGCTCCCCATGAGGAGCTTGATGCAGGACTTGGTCCCAGGACCCTGGGATCACAACTTGAGCTGAAGGCAGACACTCAACCACTGAGCTACCCAGGTGCTCCAAACTATGAATTTTAATGGATGCATTTAAAAAAAATTTTTTTAATTTACTTATGATAGTCACAGAGAGAGAGAGAGAGAGAGGCAGAGACACAGGCAGAGGGAGAAGCAGGCTCCATGCACCAGGAGCCCGACATGGGATTTGATCCCAGGTCTCCAGGATCGCGCCCTGGGCCAAAGGCAGGCGCCAAACCGCTGCGCCACCCAGGGATCCCAGCATTTTTAATAGAATATAAGAGATAAGACTATGCTTCTAAAGTCACCAGCCACTTAGTGTTTCTGTGTATGTAAAATGGGGATTAATGTCCAGAGGGATGATGTAAGAGAGAATAACATACAAAAAGGAAGAGAGATTTGAAAAGTACCAGGCAAGTATGATTTGACTGGGTAGATTTGAAGTGGACTATTTGGGACCTTGGCTCCCAAACTGTAGAGCACTTTATGGGTTTCCAGTAGAGCAGGAACACATTCAGTATTGTTTTTGAAAGTTTGCTCTGGCAGCAGTATGTGGGTTGACCTGGAACAGTTTGCCTGAAAACCGAGGTCAGGAATGAGGCCGCTCCACTCATGCAGGTGAGAGGGAAGAGAGGCCTGGGTTGGGTCAGTGGGAACTGAGAAACACAGAGTTGTGTGTGAGAAACTGTAAACATTGAAACCTATAAGATTTCATGATTGATGGCATGTTAGTAGCAAAAAATAAAGGAGATATCAAAGTCCAAAATTTTAACTTGGATTACTTCTCTATCCACTATAACAAACCTCACTTCAGGTTACTGACATCTCTGGTTTACTGCAACAACTCCATTCTTCTCCCTACAATCAGTGACCATCACAGCTGTTGTTTTTTGTTTTGTTTTGTTTTTTAAGTAAGTTTTAGGCCCAATGTGGGGCTCAAAGTCATGACCCCAAGATTAAGAGTCGCATGCTCCACCCACTGAGCCAGCCAGGCACCCTGGATTTTTTTTTTTTTTTTTTTAACGAATTCATCTTAAAGCATGAATTGGATCAAATTACTCCTCTCTTTACAACTCTTCAAGTGCTTCCCAAGGCTTATTAGCTCCTTACAATGCCTTACAAGACTCTTGTTGCTCTGGCCCCCTCTACTTCTCCAATCTTCTCTCTTGCCATTCTGTCTTGCTCACCACAGCAAGATCATTCCTGTCTCTGCACTTTTGTAGGTACTGTTCGCTTTGGCCAGCGCCCTTCTTCTTCCCATTTTCTCTCTTTGTATAGCTAATTGTCTCATCCTTCAGATCATACCTTAAATGTCACCTCTTATCCAGACCATCCTAACCAAATCAGGCTCCAACAAGCTATTCTCTCAGTACCAGTACTTCACTAGCACAAATTTTACACTTAAAAATATGTGCTTACATACAGTTTTCTTTTTTTTGTCTTAAAGATTTTATTTATTTATTTGACAGAGAGTGCACATGCACAAGCAGGAGGAGGGTTAGGGGGAAAATGAGAGGGAGAAGCAGACTCCCTGTGAAGCAGGGAGCCCAATGTCCTGGGATCATCATCTGAGCCAAAGGCAGACGATTAACCAAGTGAGCCACCCAGGCACCCCTACAGTTTTCTTTTGCTTCCTCCACTGTAAAATTCACAGTAGGAAGAGATCTTGTCTGTCCTGTTCTGTTTTTGCTTGGTGCTTAGCAAGTACCCGGCATATGGAAGCCACTTAATATTTGTTGAATAAATTAATCAGGGCAGCCCAGGTGGCTCAATGGTTGATGGCATTGAGTGGTGCCTTCAGCCCAGGATGTGATCTTGGAGACCCAGGATTGAGTCCCACGTCAGGTTCCCTGCATGGAGCCTGCTTCTCCCTCTGCCTGTGTCTCTGCCTCTCTCTCTCTTTCTCTCTCTCTCTCTCTCCTGAATAAATAAAATCTTATAAAAAAATTTAAAAAAGAATAATCAACAAATGAAGGAACTGGTGACATCATTCAGCAGAAAGTATGATGAAAAGATGGGTTTTATTTTTTATTTATTTTTAAACATTTTAATTTATTTATTCATGAGAGACACAGAGAGAGGCAGAAACATAGAGGAAGAAGCAGGCTCCCTGTGGGGACCCTGATGGGGGAATCAATCCCAGGGCCCCGGGGATCACAACCTGAGCCAAAGGCAGATGCTTGACCACTGAGCCTCCCAGACACCCCAAAAAGATGGGTTTTAGAGGGGAAGATGCATCCCAGATCTCTGATACTGTGGTGCTAAGGTGTTTGCAAAGGGTATAGGGACAGAGGGAATTATTTTGTTAGAAAAGGAAAATAAATTGGCACTTGATATTGTACTTCCAGTGCTGCCTGGGCAGATGGGGCCTGACCAGTTACTCTATTAGGTCTGTAACAGATGGGACACAATGTACAATAATAGGTAGGAACCCAAAAGAATTAAAGAGGACATAATTCAGAAACAAGTGCTAGTAATATGATTTAGGCTATACTTCAAACATGAACTTGTAGTAGTGAATTAATGAGGGGCAAAATAGTCAGAAGATGGGAAAAAATGACACTTTAAATTAATTCATTCAAAAACATTTAATGAACACCTGTTAATGGTGAGTCCCCAAGTCAAGTGCTGGTAATACGGATGTGAAAAGGACACAGTCCTTGGTTTCTACTCTCTGAGGGTCTAAACAAGGAGACAGATATGAAATCAAAATAATTACCTTAAAATGGGCAGGATATATATAGAATTTTCTTCCACTGAAGAAAGGCAAACATAGACCCAAGTATTTAATTATGAGAAGTGCTATGAAAAAAAATAATAAGCAGTATAAAAGGGATAGAGTGAGCAGGAATGGTATGCTATTGTATGGGATGTTCAGAGAAGGGGTCAACAATAAGTTAACATTTGAATAAAGGCTGAAGGGGTAGAGACTGAGCCACATGTGTATCTTGAGGAAGAGCGTCTGAGGTAATGGAAATAAGTGTAAAAGGCAGGCTTGTGGTTGGGTAGCTAGAGAAATAGCAGTGGAATGACTGAGATAGAGTGTGGAAGCTAAGACAGGAGGTAGCAGGGCAAGGTCACGTAGAACTTTGAAGGCTGAGTAGGACTTTGGATTTTACTCAGTGCGAGATGAGAAAAGCCATACAGAGGAACTTTATGGAACAGGCATAGGGAGCAATACAGGTGTTGGGGGTACAGGAAAATAAAGACAGAATCAGTATTGAGGACTCACTTCAACATGTAGGATGGATTGGAGAGAAGGAAACCAGAAAACTATGCCAGTATTTTCAGTGCAAGATGTTGAAAATTAACCAGTGGGCAGTGAGAACGGCAAGAACTACATAAAGATGAAAAGTTTTCAAAGAAAACAATGGGATTTGCTGGCGTGGTGTGAGATGAGTGTTCTTGGGATATAGCTTCAGAGCCGCTGACTTTAGATACAAACAGATGTCCTGTCAGGCAAATGAGGTCAAAGGAACTGTTCTTAAAATGGTGTCACAAGAGTTTCAGAACAAACCTGTTGTTTGTAACTGAAACCGTTTTATTGGTATGTTTGAAATAGAACATGTTTTAAATAATTAAAGGACCTAAAATAATTCCCCCTATTCTGTAAAGTAAATAGAATTGCTCCTGTTTATCAGCTGACAATTCAACAGTGATGAGCAGGCAGGCAAAGGGGCCCTAGTGTGTGAGCCTGACTCCACTTCTGCATGTCAGCAAATTTTATTAGGAATGCCTATCTACCTCTTTTGGGTCTAAAATAAAGAATAAACTTAATTTATTTTTTTTATTTTTTTTTTTTTTTTTTTTTTTTAAATTTTTTATTTATTTATGATAGTCAGAGAGAGAGAGGCAGAGACACAGGCAGAGGGAGAAGCAGGCTCCATGCACCGGGAGCCTGATGTGGGACTCGATCCCGGGTCTCCAGGATCGCGCCCTGGCCCAAAGGCAGGCGCCAAACCGCTGCGCCACCCAGGGATCCCCTTAATTTATTTTTTAAAAAAGATTTTATTTATTTATTAGAGAGAGAGAGAGAGAGAGAACGCAGAAGCAGAGGGAGCAGCAGGCAGTGGGAGAGGGAGAAGCAGAAGCAGGCTCTGGGCTCTGCAGGGAGCCTGATATAGGGCTCGATCCCAGGACCCCGGGATCATGGCCTGAGCCCAGGCAGACTCTCAACCAACTGAGCCACCCAGGAGCCCCTAAAAAATCAACCTTAATGGAATATTCTTTGTATAGTTCTGTCTCCTTGCTGAGACTCTGCAGTATCACTTATTTTTTTGCTTATCATTTTCTGCAGTGGAAGGCTTTGAAAATAATGTGCAGAAAATCTGATACATACATACATGAAGGGCATATCTATGGCAGAAGGGTCCTGTTGTTCTGGAAAACAAGGATAAAAAGGTAGAATATATTCTTGACATCAGTTTAGGAAAATGTGTGGTACTGTAGGGTAGATACAGGTAGTTAATTAAAAAAAAATCAGTACCCTTAACAACTGATAATAGCACTAACAATTTTTCCTTGATATTTATGTAGCCACACTTTAAGAAGTCAGAGAAGGATGTGACAATGTGTAGGTGACACTTAAAAAGAAAATTACCGGGCAGCCTGGGTGGCTCAGTGGTTTAGCTCCACTTTCAGCCTAGGGAGTGATCCTGGAGACCCGGGATCGAGTCCCACGTCGGGCTCCCTGCATGGAGCCTGCTTCTTCCTCTGCCTGTGTCTCTGCCTCTGCCTCTCTCTCTGTGTGTCTATCATGAATAAATAAATAAAATCTTTTAAAAAGTTACCTTTTTAAGTATGCTGTTTCACCTCAATTCCTTTTTTTTTTTTTTTTTTTATTTATGATAGTCACACAGAGAGAGAGAGAGAGAGAGAGAGAGGCAGAGACATAGGCAGAAGGGGAAGCAGGCTCCATGCACCGGGAGCCCGACGTGGGATTCGATCCCGGGTCTCCAGGATCGCGCCCTGGGCCAAAGGCAGGCGCCAAACCGCTGCGCCACCCAGGGATCCCATGTTTCATCTCAATTCTTAAACTTCATATTGTCCCTGAGGGTGGGCAGCTACTTTTCAAAATATTTTAAAACTGACTATTGAAAATGTAAAAAAAAACTTCTGAAGAGACTTAACCATAGGTTTTTGGGGAATAATAACAACATGGAGGGAGGAGAACAAATTTTAGAAAAAGCACTGTTTACTTACTTGCATATTATGTTTATTTACCTTATTTAACCAACCGTGATTTATGTTTTAAAATGGGTAATCCTTTCTGTCAGTTTTTTTTTTCCTCTGAACACACAGATACTGCTTAAACAGAACAAAGTCCAAAAGAAGCTTGATTTAACTGAATCAAACTCCTGTGCCAAGGTCAATAAACCAACTAAGGAGTTGCAAGAAAGAAAAAGAAAGAAAGAAAGAAAAAAAAAAGAGAAACAACATTAAAGTCCTGCAAGTTTGAGACCAGATCTAAGCATTTGCCCCTTTGAAGATTGACCCTGATTTTCTGTCTGACCTCAGGAAGATACAGTTTCTCTGAGATCTGTTTTCTTTTTAAAACATTGAGAGGAAAAAAAAAAAATTAAACATTGAGAGGAAAGCATTCTTGTGATATATGATTTGGGACTTTGTTATATGGAGTTTGACCAAAAGTATCATCTTCATCCTAAAGACACTTTTCATATTTGAATCTTGTACAAAGGAGTTTAATTGTTTAACTCCATACATGGCAAATATATTTTTAGTAAGATTCTGAGGCAAAAGGGCAGCCCCCGTGGCTCAGCGGTTTAGCACCTGCAGCCCAGAGCGTGATCCTGGAGACCTGGAATCGAGTCCCCCATCGGGCTCCCTGCATGGAGCCTGCCTGTCTCTGTCTCTGTGTCTCTCATGAATAAGTAAATGAAATCTTAAAAAAAAAAAAAAAAAAAAAGATTCTGAGGCAAAGGATAAAAACAGGGTTAGGATAAAATTTTACCCTTCGTTATTTGCATACTGTTTGCTTTTCTTGTCTGACACAGCAGTTTAACTCTTGCTCTAATGATTACATATGTAATAGAACATATTATAAATTCAGCATTTCTTAGGAGGCACTTGATATCGAAGGAGTTAAGCAAGGTGTACTTCACCCTTCACGGGTTGCAAAACCCTTGGCATGACATTTTAACAGCATAAATCTATAGTTTAAAGAGCAGCTTTGTCATCAGCTCAGAGCAGGAAAAACCTAAGAAGAATGAAGGTAGCTTTAAAATGGCTACCGAGATCAATTAACTATTATCCTATCACTTCGGTTTCTACCTCCCTTTGGCCTAAAAAGAAAAAAAAAAGAAGTCTGGGGGGGGGGGGGCGGGGGGGGGGCGGGGATCCACTTGCCCAGAAAGGAAGTTTGAATATTTTACCTTACTGTAAACTCTTAGAAGAGGAACTAAAAACTGCCACTAAAAGGACTGTTGAGTATGATGTTAATGAACTTTCGCGTGACTACGCTATGAATCAGCGAGTTTCAGAATAAAAATTAGTTGAGTCGTCGTCTAGTCAAAAAACAAAGTCCTCGATGTGACTACACCTTTAATACACGTTCATTAACTACCCCCTTAAAAAACAAACAAACAATAACCTCCCTTACAATTTACACGTGCCATACGATGATGAAATTTCAGTGAAATGAAACCTGCGAGGACTATTCATCAGTTCAGCTAGCGGAGGCATCGTTGACGTCTGTCGTCCCAGGTAAGGTGCACAAACGGTAAGAGAGGAACTGTCAGACCCACCCCCCGAAAGTGGCCACTGAAAGCCCGGCCAGCGCTCAGATCCTGGCCCTGCCCGCCAGATGACGTTCACTACGGCGGGGATTTCCGTAGCGGTGACACACGCCACTTCCGGCCGGCCGTAAGACTCCGTGACGTGGCAGGCGAGGTCGAGCACGGTGCTTCGCGCTGGGACACCCGGAGCTGTCAGGTGGCCTCCGGGCAGCCCCGACGGGGAGACGAGAGCGTCCCGACCGCGGCGGCGGCTGCGAGCCCGGAGCCGGAAGTGCCACGTGTCCCGATTGCGCCTGCGCGGCCAGCGGCTGACAGGCACTTCCGGCCGGGGCCTCTCTCCTGTCTCGCTAGGCTGCCGCCTTCCAGCCTGGCGTTCTCGGCCCGTCCGGTCCGACACCCAAGCCCCAGCTCCCAGGCCGAGCGGTGGCCGCTGGCGGGCTGGGAAGAATGCCGCGCCGTGCCTAGGGCTTGATGCACCGCCCTCTCTCCTCCTCGCCTCCGTCCTGAGTCGTTAGCTCCTGCCCTCCGCTTCCAGCAGTCGTCGTTCAGCTGTTGGTTGGCGGTGTCTCAGACCCCGACCATCCCCTTCCAACCCCGACACGCACTGTCGTCATGTCCCAGCCGGGGATACCGGCCTCCGGCGGCGCCCTGACCGGCCTGCAGGCCCAGAACGGGGCCGCCTCGGCCTCGGGGTCTGTCTACACCAACGGTGAGTCCCTCCTGGGGCGGCCGGCCGGCGGGGCCTGGGCCCGGGCTCCGGCTCCGGCTCCGGCTCCGGCTCCGGCTCCAGCTGACCTTTGGTTACTGCGGCTGCCTGTGGCCACCGGAGACGGTGACCTCCCGGTCGGGCCAATGAACGGGGGGTGGTGGGCGCCTGGGCGGAGCGGTACGCCGCTGCAGCCGGGGCTCGTCTTAGGGGGTCTCCTGTGGGTTCATTCGTGCGTTCGGGGAGCAGGTAATGAGCGCTAGCTGAATGGAGCAACGCTGGGTATACATGGGTGAGAAATACAGACTTGGTGCATACCTCAGGACTCCTAGTGCCTGTTTATGTGCTTTCCCCCTCCTTGCCACTTCACCCTGTCTTCCAGAGAGCAGTTTTCGTCCGGCGGGGGGCGGGAGGGGGATGCTGATTTATTTCAGTTCTGCAGGGCCTGCGGTGGGGGTGGGGGGCGTACCTAGTCTCAATTTGTGGACGTGAATGATTGTGCTTTTGGGAGTCCCCTTGAAGCCCTGCTCATGTCTCCCAGAACCTTACCCAAATTGTACTTATGCCACCTGTTCAGTGTTTCAGCTTTGGAAGGACCAAATAATAAGGGACCATCTCCTGTTTGATTTCTAGGGCTCTTTACGCACTTAGGAAAGTGGTTGAACCTCCCTCGATAGTGTACGTGTGGCACTACACTTTGCCACTTGGTGTGAGAGTTACATAGTTTGCTGCCTCTTCTAGGATTCTTTACATCGTCCTACCTTGTGATTTGCTGAACTTACAATAATTGTTACCCATTAGAGAAAGATTTTTTTTTTGTTTTTTTGTTTTTTTTTTTTGCTAATATCTTGCCAAGTTACTGATTTACCTATAAATCTTTGGCTGGTTGAAACAAAACTAGTCGTATAAAACTAATATACTTCAATCGCCCACTAGAACCTAAGATTGTCGTGAAGTTTGGGAAAATAGCCAGAGACTAAAATAGCTAATTGACAGTGTTTTTAAGAGAAGACTGCTGTTTGCTTTACAAAGAAGGCTCTAAAAGACTTTTAAAAATGTCTGTGAGTAGGCAGGTATGTAGGCAGAAGCAAGAATAAGTGGTAAGCACTGTAATGGCGTTAGGTTGAATGAATCGTTCTTTCTCATTTGTGGTAACAGATTATATAAACTACATTTTATTCTAAGCTATTTAGTAACATTTATACTGAGAATGAAATCATTTTAAGGCTTTCACTTTTATGTTAAAAAAATGTCACATAGCTATAGCTTCTTCTTAAAACCTATAAATTGGAATTTTATGTGAGCTTTAGAAGACAAATCCTGGGCAGCCCGGGTGGCTCAGTGATTTAGCGCCGCCTTCAGCCCTGGGCCTAATCCTGGAGACCCAGGATCGAGTCCCACCCCCAGCTTCTTGCATGGAGCCTGCTTCTCCCTCTGCCTGTCTCTGCCTCTCTCTCTCTCTCTCTCTCTGTGTCTCTCATGAATAAATAAATGAAATCTTAACAACAACAACAACAACAACAAAAATACATCCTGCAAATATGTAAGTGTAGTTGTGGTATTTTTGAAGTATTAAAGGAAATTAGCCATTGTGATATGTAGTATAAAAGATTTTGTTGCTATGTTGATTTGATCCTATCCAAGAGATATTTCTTGCACACCTTCTAAGTTCTGTCCTTGGAAATGTAAAAGAGAACAAGGAAACAGTCCTTGTACACAAGTTGCCCAGAATAGTTTCAAGACTTAATTAAACCAGATTGGGTTTTGAGAAGAGACAACATGGAAGAAATCACAAATCCCCTACAAGCTATTCAAATGGTGATGGACACACTTGGCATTCCTTACTAGTAAATGATAACATTTTCAGTATGTACCGTAAAAAATACTAAAGCTAATCATGAATGTGTAAAGTGTTTTTGGCTCTCCTTTGTACAGCTTCTAAAATCTGACTCTGCATTAAAATTAAAATATATATGGGATCCCTGGGTGGCGCAGCGGTTTGGCGCCTGCCTTTGGCCCAGGGCGCGATCCTGGAGACCCGGGATCGAATCCCACGTCGGGCTCCCGGTGCATGGAGCCTGCTTCTCCCTCTGCCTCTCTCTCTCTCTCTCTGTGACTATCATAAATAAATAAAAATTTAAAAAAAATTAAAAAAAAATTAAAATATATAGGGGATCCCTGGGTGGCGCAGCAGTTTGGTGCCTGCCTTTGGCCCAGGGCACGATCTTGGAGACCCGGGATCAAATCCCACGTCGGGCTCCCGGTGCATGGAGCCTGCTTCTCCCTCTGCCTTTGTCTCTCCTCTCTCTCTCTCTCTCTCTCTGTGATGACTATCATAAATAAATTTAAAAAAAATTAAAAAATATATATGTAACAATAAAAAATTGGGGATTCACTTAGAAAAGAAATCATAAGGTTACAAATACATGTATCCTTTTTATTTGTTTTTTTTTTTTAATTTTTATTTATTTATGATAGTCACAGAGAGAGAGAGAGAGGCAGAGACACAGGCAGAGGGAGAAGCAGGCTCCATGCACCGGGAACCCGACGTGGGATTCGATCCCGGGTCTCCAGGATCGCACCCTGGGCCAAAGGCAGGCGCCAAACCGCTGCGCCACCCAGGGATCCCCATGTATCCTTTTTAAAATATAATTTTGAAAGTCTTTAAATCCCCATTTCTAAAGTTTTTGTAGAATTATTCTCAGTAAAATGGCTGATGGCTTGTACTGGGTTTCTTCATATCGCGAACAGTGACAACAGTAGAGATGTGGTGGAAAATTGGAGAGGGTATTTCTCTAGGTGAAAAAAACTTCAGTCCTGGAATCTGGTTTTATTGGTTAACTTTTTTTTTTTAAACTTTTTTTCCCTAAGATTTTATTTATTTATTTATTTATTTATTTATTTATTTATTTATTTATTTATTTATTCATGAGAGACAGAATGAGAGAGAGAGAGAGGCAGAGACAGAGGTAGAGGAGAAGCAGAAGCAGGCTCCATGCAGGGAGCCCAGTGTGGGACTCGATCCCAGATCCCGGGATCACCACCTCAGCCAAAGACAGATGCTCAACCACTGAGCCACCCAGGCAGCTCTCTTGGTTAACTTTATTTATTTATTTATTTATTTATTTATTTATTTATTTATTTATGATAGTCACAGAGAGAGAGAGAGGCAGAGACATAGGCAGAGGGAGAAGCAGGCTCCATGCACCGGGAGCCCGACGTGGGATTCGATCCCGGGTCTCCAGGATTGCGCCCTGGGCCAAAGGCAGGCGGCAAACCACTGCGCCACCCAGGGATCCCTCTTGGTTAACTTTTTCAAGGCACTTATTGCTGCTTAAATATTCTTTTGAATACTCATACTGTAAATTCAGTGTAGCTTTTTATTTTATTTTAATTTTATTTTGTTTTATTTTTTATAAAAAGATCAATCTGGAGTTGTGATATCTCTCTATCTCTCTCTCTCTCCCTCCCTCTCTCTCCCTCTCTCCCTATTTTTTAAAGATTTTATTTGTTTGACAGAGAGAAAGAAGGGAGAGTAGCAGGGAGAGGGAGACGTAGGTTCCCCACCGAGTGGGAAGCCTGATGTGGGGCTCCATCCCAGGACCCGGAGATCATGATCTGAGCTGAAGACAGACGCTTAACCAACTAAGCCACCTAGTCACCCTTTTATTTTATTTTATTTTATTTTATTTTATTTATTTTTTAAGATTTATTTATTTATTCATGAGAGACACAGACTGAGAGGCAAAAACACAGGCAGAGGGAGAAGCAGGCTCCATGCAAGGAGCCTGATGGGGGACTCGATCCCGAATCCCAAGATCACGACCTGAGCTGAAGGTAGGTGCCCAACTGCTGAGCCACACAGGCATCCCTAAAACTTCAAGGCTTTAAACTGACATATCTTCATCTTATTGTTATGTAATAAGGCTAAAGGCAAATCATGACTCCCACTTTTTTTTTTTTGATTAAAGATTTTATTTTTTTCTTTATTTTTAGTTTTTTTTAAGTAATCTCTACACCCAGTGTGGGGCTCATACTCCCAACCCCAAGATCAAGAGTTGCATGCTCTGCTGACTGAGCCAGCCATCCAGGTGTTCCTCATGGCTCCCACTTTTTTTTTTTTTAAGTCTGTTCTTTCTTTCTTATTTTATTTTATATTTTATTTATTTTATTTATTTTATTTTATTTTATTTTATTTATTTTATTTTATTTATTTTATTTTATTTTATTTTATTTTATTTATTTTATTTATTTTATTTATTTTATTTTATTTTATTTTATTTTTTATTTTATTTTATGAGAGACAGAGAGAGAGGCAGAGGGAGGAGAAGCAGGCTCCATGCAGGAACCTGATGCGGGACTCGATCCCGGAACTCTGGGATCATGTCCTGAGCTGAAGGCAGATGCTCAACTGCTGAGCCACCCAGGCGTCCCATAGTTATTTCTTTTACAGAGTGCATGCACGCAGGGTGGGGGATTGGAGAGAGGAAAAGAGGGAGAGGGACAAGCAGACTTTGCACTGAGTGCAGAGCCCAATGCAGGGCTCCATCCCATAACCCTGAGATCATTACCTGAGCCAAAATCAAGTCGGCTGCTTAGCCCACTGAGCCATCCCATGATTCCCACTTTTAATTAGCTTGTTTATTGACTATTTGATTCAATTTGCCAAGGCAGTTAGAAACTGCAGTTTTACTCATTTTGTTTTTGTGATATTTATGTAATATTCACTTTTTCCTATATAAAGGTCAGAAGGATATTTGCCACTCTCTGTCCCACCTAGATTGCAGATCATCTTCTCTCCAGCTTTTCACATGGTGTCTAGCACATTTTAGGAGTTACCAGTTTTATTGAATAAAAGTTTTAGAGTTGGATATTTTGCAATTTAAGTCCCTAAACATGTATTCACTTCATATAGGATTAGAGCTCATTTCCAACTCCTTTTTTTCCGATTAATTTTTCAGCTTATTTTTCTACAGTATTAGCCAAAACCATAAAATATGTTGGGGGGTGGTGTTTGGTCATCAATTTAAATGCTAGACTTGTGCTATCTTTATTGTAGATATGACAGAAATGTAGATCGTTTTTAGTTTCACTATGATATAAACCATGTTTATGATTGTGTACTTGATATAGGAAGTCTCTAGTCGTGATCAAAGCATGCTATGAATAAAGTTAGCATGTGGTCTATAGCAATGATTATTGTGGTCCTTTCATGTTTTCAGTAGGGGCAGTAACTGTGGACTTCTATAAACTTTTTGTGTATGTGTATGAGAACTTAAGCTGTTGAAAGAAAGCAATAGAGGGGTGCCTGGGTGGCTCAGATGGCTGGGCATCTGACTCTTGATTTCGGCTCAGGTCACGATCTCAGGGTCATGGGACTGAGCCCCACCAATGGCTCTGTGTTCAGTACAGAGACATCCATTTGTTGCACGTAAAGTTGGTTAGCTAAGTGATTAGAATATATTTTGATGCGTGGGGTGAAAATTTTTTCCTGGTAGTTAATTTATCCTTCAAACCTCTTGTATTTAAAAGCATATACAGACAAAAAAAGGAACTTTTCAAAGTTTAAAGAAAATATTGCTGTCTCAAATATTATATTTTTGAATACTTGGTTTCTTTTCTCTAACTTTTATTTATACTTCCATGTATGACACCATAATTAGTAGAACCCATACTCTAAGAGCCTTGAATTAATTTGTTTTTTTTAAATATTTTATTTATTTATTCATGATAGTCACAGAGAGAGAGAGAGAGAGAGAGAGAGAGAGGCAGAAACATAGGCAGAGGGAGAAGCAGGCTCCATATAGGGAGCCTGACGTGGGATTCGATCCCGGGGCCTCCAGGATCGCGCCCTGGGCCAAAGGCAAGCGCTAAACCGCTGCGCCACCCAGGGATCCCCCTTGAATTAATTTGAATTGGTTATTCAGTTGGATTCATGTATGATAGATGGAAAATGTGAACTGTCCCTGGAAAATAGTAGCTCCATATGTATTTACTGAATGGATTGATGAATGAATTGCTTAAGAATGTGAAGATCGTAGGTCTTTATCTTTCTTGAAATTTTAGGAGAAACCATTCTGGGCAACATCTTTTCCCCTGAGTGTTAAATTTGCATGAAAAGGATAGTTTATGGATTGTGATTTTGTGACTGCTCAGTAGGCTTTCTTGTAGAAACTTGTAAAATTAAAATTTATTTTATATTCATTGGGGTGGTATGTAGAAGTATCTTTTAATTTTTGCATGTTAGCTTTCATGAATAATCATATATCAATCATTTTGACACATCAGTGGTTTCTAAACTTGATAGCTTTATTCTGAAGTACATGAGAACCACTAGTACATAAAATTTTCACTAATGGAGATTCTGGGACCTCATTGAGTACTACAGAATAGAAATTTACAAGGGTGGAACCTCTATCTCTTTGATTCTATTTTTTTTTAAGATTTTATTTATTTATTCATAGAGACACAGAGAGAGAGAGAGAGAGAGAGAGAGAGAGAGAGAGGCAGAGACACAGGCAGAGGGAGAAGCAGGCTCCATGTAGGGAGCCCGATGTGGGACTCGATCCCGGGTCTCCGGGTTCACGCCCTGGACTGAAGGCGGCGCTAAACCGCTGAGCCACCCGGGCTGCCCTATATCTTTGATTCTAAAGCTGTTGTTTGGATAATTGAGAAGCAATCATCTGCTTTTACTTTAAAGATTTTATATATTTATTTTGAGAGAGTGAGAGCGAGAGAGCAGGGGGACAAGCAGAGGGAGAGGGACAAGCAGACTCCGTGCTGAGCATGGAGTACATCACAGGCTTGATCTCAGGACCTGAAGACTGAGACCTGAGCAGAAACCAAGTCAGATCCTCAGCCTACTGAACCACACAAGGTGCCCCATCTTCTTTTATTTTAATTCCTTGTTTGCTTCTTTGCCTTTTTAACTTCTCTGAATTTGGTTTCTATTTCCATTCTTCCCTCAAAACAGCCCTAAATAAGGCTACAAATGACTTTTTGGTTATTAAATAAAAATATATATTTCATTTTTCATTGTTATTTTTCTTTTTTTTTTTTAAGACTTTATTTATTTATTCATAGAGACAGAGAGAGAGAGAGAGAGGCACAAACACAGGCAGAGAGAGAAGCAGGCACCATGCAGAGAGCCCGACATGGGACTCGATCCAGGGTCTCCAGGATCACGCCCCTGGGCTGCAGGCAGCGCTAAACCACTGCGCCACCCGGGCTGCCCATCATTGTTATTTTTCAAGCAACATCTGATACCCTTTAACATTACTTGTTTTGTTTTAAGACCCTTCTGATTTGGTTGCTCTTTCTCAACAGCAATGTTCTCAATATTTCTACCTTTTTTTACTGCTTTTTTTCTTCTCTTTCTTAAATGTTTGTCAGCATTCTGACCTGTTTCTCTTCTTTTTCTTTCTTTAAAAAAAAAAAAAACAACAACAATAAGAGTGCCTAGGTGGCTCAGTCAGTACAGTATGTGGCTCTTGGTCTCAGGGTTGTGAGTTTGGATCCCATGTTGGGTGTAGAGATTACTTTAAAATATTTAGGGACATCTGGCTGGCTCAGTCAGTAGAGCACGGGCTCTTATGATTTTAAGTCTGACATTGGCTATAGAGATTGTACTAAAACAAAACAAAACAAAAAGCCTTTAAAAAATCTCCAAAAAATAGCTATAAACATTATTTCACATCATTTCTGTGGCATGGTTTCTTACTCTGTACATATTTCCTCAATATCATTAATCCCCATGGTATCAAATGTTGTACATATGCCAGTGATTGCCAACGTTATATCGTAAGTAGAAACCCATATCTTTGGCTGCAGATAAATCTCTTTCTCTTGTACATCTGTACTTGGATTTCTTGGTGGCACCTGAAAGTATCTTTAAAATCATTCTTCAGGCCAGCCCAGGTGGCTCAGCGGTTTAGCGCCACCTTCGGCCCAGAGCCTTATTCTGGAGACCTGCGATCAAGTCCCATGTCGGGCTCTCTGCATGGAGCCTGCTTCTCCCTCTGCCTGTGTCTCTGCCCCCCTCTCTCTTTGTGTGTCTCTCATAAATAAATAAAATCTTAAAAAAAAATAATTCTTCAGTCTTTCTTCCCTTTTCTCTTCTCAGCCTTCCCCAATTCTTTTCTTTTCCTTTCCTTCTATCCAGTGAATGGTACTGCCATCCACTGAGTTGTTCAGGTTAGAATCTGGGGAGTTATCCCTGATTGCTTCCTCTGTTCACTTCCACATGAATTCACATAATCACTTCCACATCAAATCCCATCAGTTGTATTTCTTCAGTCAGTTTTATGAAACTTATATTAGATGTTAAGTATTTCTTTGCAACCCCATTTTATTTTTTATAAAATGTATATGCAAACAGAAAACCTAGGCATAAACTTCATAGGTTTATAGCTGTTGTACAAGGTAAAACTAAAACATTAAAAAACATCTGCAAAAGCAGTACAGTTCAAAGTTAAAACATTACTCCAATGGATTATGTTTGGCTGAAGCCAAAATTGATCGGATTGTTTTAATTTTGAATGTTGGAACATCATTTGGGTGATTATCATGGTCACTGTTCTTCTTTTTTTTTTTTAATTTTTTTTATTTATTTATGATAGTCATACAGAGAGAGAGAGAGAGAGAGGCAGAGACACAGGCAGAGGGAGAAGCAGGCTCCATGCACCGGGAGCCCGATGTGGGACTCGATCCCGGGTCTCCAGGATTGCGCCCTGGGCCAAAGGCAGGCGCTAAACCGCTGCGCCACCCAGGGATCCCCTTCTTTTTTTTTTTTTTAAAGACAAGGGCCACCTAGGTGGATCAGTGGGTTGAGCGTCTGACTCTTGATCCTAGCTCAGATCTTGATCTCAGGGTCGTGAGTTGGAGCCCCACATTGGGCTCCACACTGGGCATGGAGCCTACTTAAAAAAAAAATGAGGGGCACCTAGGTGACTGTCAGTAAAGCCTCTGACTTTGGTTCAGGTTATAATCTTGGGGTCCTGGATTGAGCCCCACATCAGGCTTCGCACTTAATGAGGAGTCTTCTTTTCCCTCTCCCTCTACTCCCCCAGTTCATTCTCTCTTTCTCTCTCTCTCTTATAAATAAAATCTTAAAAAATGAAGAAAAGGGGGCACCTGGGTGGTTAAGTGGTTGAGCTCAGGTTGGCTCAGGTCGTGATCCCAGCAGCCTGGGATCAAGTCCAGCATCAGGTTCCCCTCATGGAGCCTGCTTCTCCCTCTGCCTATGTCTCTACCTCTCTCTCTGTATCTCTCATGAATGAATAAATAAAATCTTTTACAAAATGAAAAAAAAAGGTGAGACTTGTTTTCAGTTGTTGGGGAAGAACTTTTTCTACATTGTTAGATTGGGTGTTTGGGGGCCTGTGAATTAAACTGGCAAGAGACAGATTATCAAGAAAGAAGACATCATTTTCTTATGTAGTATGAGAGTTTACAAAAATGACTCAAGGAGGCAGATAGAATTTGTGACTTAGGTACAATCTTAATAGGGGAAGGGGAAGAAGAGAAGGGCATGTAAGAGGAAACAAACTGATTTTTATGAAAAATAAATAGGGTCTTAGTAGAATAAATGGGAGATTTGATAGTTTTGTGACAGTGTATGTTTAGGTGTGGTGTGGAAACTTCTCAGATGATAAGAGTCAGTTATCTTTGGTTGTTCCTGGGTTAGAGATTTATGATAATTGAATTTTTGGCATTCTTTTGGGACGCTCTATTTTGGATGGATAAAAGATTTCAGGAACTCATGCCCTATGGTCAGAATAACTCACATGCCACAGAGGTGTGTTCTGGACTGATTCATAATCTCTAATCTGTAATTTTCATGGGCTCCTTAATTTATTAATGACTTAAGTAAGGTTTAAGCCCAGCAATCTTTTTTTCTTTCTCTCTCTCTTTTTTTAAAGATTTTATTTATTTATTCATGAGAGACACAGAATGAGAGAGAGAGGCAGAGACACAGGCAGAGGGAGAAGCAGGCTTCATGCAGGGAGCCTGACGTGGGACTCCATCCCAGGGCTCCAGGATCCAGCCCTGGGCTGAAGGCAGCGCTAAACCGCTGAGCCACCCGGGCTGCCCTCTTTTTTTTTTTTTTAAAGTCACATGCTCTACTGACAGAGCTAGTCAGGCACCTATTTATTTTGTGCACTTAAAAAAATGATTTTATTTATTTGAAAGACAGAGAGCATATGGCGGGGAGGGGCAAAGTAGACAGAATCTTGATAAGTCGGCTCTGCGCTAAGCAAGGATCCTGATATGGGGCTCAGTCCCAGGACCCTAGATCACGAACTGAACCAAAACCAAGACTTGGACTCTTAACCATCCATGTGCCCCTATTTTGTGCATTTTGATGATCCCTAGTTTTCATTTGGCAGCACGTGGCTCAAAGGCCTTTTTTGCATTAGCCTATGATAAAACAATAAATAAAAATACAAATCTTTTTTTTTTTTTTTTTTTTTTAGAGTTTATTTATTTATTCATGAGAGACAGAGAGAGAGAGCAGAGACACAGGCAGAGGGAGAAGCAGGCTCCACGCAGGGAGCCCGATGCGGGACTCGATCCCGGGTCTCCAGGATCACACCCTGGGCTGAAGGCGGCCCTAAGCCACTGAGCACCCTCCCCCCCCCCCCGCTGCCCTAAAAATACAAATCTTATGATAAAACCAGGCTGTGAGATGTCTTTTTTTTTAATCATTCATGAATGAATGAATGAATGAGAGACACACACAGAGAGAGAGAGAGAGAGAGAGAGAAAGGCAGAGACACAGGCAGAGGGAGAAGCAGTCTCGATGCAGGGAGCCTGACGTGGGACTCAATCCCAGGTCTCCAGGATCACACCCTGGGCTGAAGGTGGCGCTAAATGGCTGCCTCACCCAGGCTGCCCGAGATGTCTGTTTTTATCCACATGTCCCACAATATGCTTATGAATTAGTTTTTGGCAAATGTTTTTATTGATTTAAAGATCTCTGGATTCCCACTGCTGCTATTTAGTCAATGGTTTCTTGCCTGGACTACAGCAATAGATTCCTTTCAGTCTCTAATCTCTCCTCTAATCCCCGAGAAGTTCTCTTTTGTGCAAATTTAAAATGTCCCAAGGTAGCCTTTCCAAAGTTCTTCTAGTGCCCTTAGGCTGAAATCTAGACTTTTTTTTTTTTTTAAGATTTTGTTTATTTATGAGAGAGAAAAAAAGAAAGAGTGTGAGTGATCAGGGTTGGAGCAGAAGGAGAGGAACAAGGAGACTTGGCGCTGAGCATGGAGCCCAACTGGGGTCTCCATCCTACAACCCTAAGATAAAAAACTAAGCCCCAAATCAAGAGTTGGACGCTTAACTGACTGAGCCATGCAGGTGCCCCTGAAATACAGATTCATTAAGGGAATAGTTCTGAACTCATGTTTCACTTCAGACATTTGCTTCAGTCACTTGACTTTTGTTCTGTTATGCTGAACTTTTTTCACAACACCCTTTTTTGACCACAGGCTGTTGTACATCTTGCTCCTTTTTCTGGAAACATTCTTGATACTCCTTTTCCTGGAACTAAATCTGATTGTCTCTTAAGATCCTAGTTGAAACTTCCCTTTCTCAGGAAATTATCTCTGCTACCTTTCTGCCTTCAGTTTAACCTAAGTGCTGCTTCCTTGGTGCTCTCACAGTGTCCTGAGTTGCCACTTGTCACATCATACTTTATTGTCCATGCCTGGTTCTTTGTCCTCCAATCTGGACCACAAGCTACTTGAGGGCAGGGTTGGAGTGGACCTTTGTTTCTCTGATGGTATTGATAAATGTGTTTATTTCAATGATGACATAAATAGAATGTTCTTAACTATTTGGAATAAGGTGAATAATTTAGACTAATTATAGGATCAGTTTTTAACTAAATGAAAGATTAAAAAAATGTTTAGTTCAGATGAAATTATTTGGTTTATGAACAGATGTGAGTGCTGCAGTGTTAAGGGCACAAATATATGTTTTCTTCGATGAAGACAGCAAACATTTATTGAATACTAACTCTGTGAGAAGCATCACTGTGTTTCATATAAATCATATTCTTACGATGTATTAGTTTGTATTGCTGTTATAACAAATTGCCATAAATTTGGTGGCTTAAAACAACACAAAATTGTCATTTTAAAGTTGGGGAGGTCAGAAGCCGGAAATAGGTCGTTAGAGCTCCATTCCTTATCCGAAGCTCTAACAAAGAATGTTTTGCCTTTTATAGTTGCTGGAGGCTATCATTGTTTGTTTGTTTTTTAAGATTTATTTATTTATTCATGAGAGACACAAAAAGAGGCAGAGACATAGAGGGAGAAGTAGGCTCCCTATGGGGAGCCCAATGCGGGACTTGATCCTGGGACCCCAGGATCACGCCCTGGGCCAAAGGCAGGCCGGTGCTCAACCGCTGAGCCACCCAGGCGTCCCTCAGTATTTTTTTTTTTTTTAAGATTTGTTTATTTATTCATGAGAGACAGAAAGAGAGAGAGGCAGAGACACAGGCAGAGGGAGAGGCAGGCTCCCTGCAAGGAGCCTGATGTGGGACTTGATCCGGATCCCAGGATCATGCCCTGAGCCCAAGGCAGGCGCCAAACCGCTGAGCCACCCAGGGATTCCTATATGTATTTATTTGGTCAATTCTCTTGTATATAACCATTCTCCCATTGCTGGTGTTGCTTCCTCATTCTATACCAGCTTGCCTCCAGTGTGGATGCTTACACCTCATCCCCCTCTCCATGTCTTGAGGACTGAATTTTTTAGGAAAAGGACTACTTTGCCTTTTAGCTTATTTATTTATTTAGAATTAATTAATTCTGAGAGGGGAATTAATTAATTAATTAATTGTGAAAGGGGGTAGGGGCAGAAGGAGACAGAAAATCTTAAGCAAGTCCACACTGAGTAGGGCTTGATCTCACAATCCTGAGATCATGACCTGAGCGGAAATCAAGAGTGGGCTGTTTGACTGAGCCACCCAGGTGCCCTAAGTTTATTTAAAAGTATTGCTTATAAGAATATCTAACATGGTGTCATATCATGAAATAAGTTTTTTACTTTTAACGGATTCCATCAGGTGATCACAATAACGTTTGAAACTAGTCTTTGGGCAGCCTGGGTGGCTCAGTGGTTTAGTGCCGCCTTCAGCCCAGGGCCTGATCCTGGAGACCTGGGATTGAGTCCCACATCGGGCTCCCTGCATAGAGTCGGCTTCTCCCTCTGCCTGTGTCTCTGTCTCTCTGTCTCTGTCTCTCTCTCTCTCTGTGTGTCTATGAATAAATAAATAAAATCTTAAAAAAAAAAAAAGAAACTAGTCTTTATTACAGTTGATTATCACATTTCTCCAAATAAAGTCCCTATCTTCTTGGACCATATGTTATAGTGAGATAGACTATAAATAAATAATGTGGTGTCACTTTAACACTAGAAAGAAAAATAAATCAGGGTCAGAGGTGAAAAGAATGAAAGATGCTATTTGAGATGTGTTCAGGTAGTGCTTCTTTGAGGAGATTATTCAAAATAAAGAGATTGAGTGAGATTATCCAGGGGAACAGCATTCTTGGCAGAGTAAAAAGTGAAGAACCCTATGGTGGGAGCATATTAAGCTTGTGGAAGGAACATTAAGAGGGTAGGTGTGGCTGGAGCTAAAAGGAAAAGGAGTAGGAAATTTTCAAATAGCTTATTTATTTATGAGGTATTTCACCATTAAGTGGAGTAATTGATATCAGTTGACAGTGACTTTACCATATACATTTATTAAACTCAAAGATGAGGGTTTTTGTTATAGGTACATATTTAAAGATTAGGGGCTGGGGTGCTTGGGTGGTTCACTGCATTAAGCATCCAACTCTTTTTTTTTTTTAAGATTTTATTTATTTATTAATGAGATACAGAGAGAGAGAGAGAGAGAGAGAGAGAGAGAGAGGCAGAGACACAGGCAGAGGGAGAAGCAGGCTCCATGCAGGGAGCCTGATGTGGGACTTGATCCCAGGACTCCAGGATCACACCCTGGGCCAAGGGCAGGCACTAAACCACTAAGCCACCCAGGGATTCCCCAGCATTCAACTCTTGAATTCTTTTCTTTTCCCTTTTTTTTTTTTTTTAAGATTTTGTTTATTTATTTGAGAGATCAAGACAGAGCATGAGTAGGAGGAAGGAGGCAGAGGGAGAGGGAGAAGCAGGCTTTCTGCTGAGCAGGGAGCCTGAGGCAGGGCTTCATCTCTGAACCATGAGATCATGACCTGAGCTGAAGGCAGACGCTTAAGCCACTGAACCACCCATGTGCCCCCAACTTTTGAATTCTGCTCAGGTCATGATCTTAGGGTCATGAGATCAGGCCTTGAGTAGAGCTCCAAGCTCAGCACGGAATCTGCTTGTCTCCTGCTCCTCCTCATTCTTCCTCTCTCTTTCCCTCTCAGATAAATAAGTAAATAAAAATTTTTTAAAGATTTTATTTATTTATTCATGAGAGACACAGAGAGAAAGGCAGAGACATAGGCAGAGAGAGAAGCAGGCTCCATGCAGGGAGCCCGATGTGGGACTCGATCTCGGGACTCCAGGATCATGCCTTGAGCTGGAGGCAGATGCTCAACCACTGAGACACCCAGGTGTCCCTAAGTAAATAAAATATTTAAAAAAGAGTTGCACACCCTACCACCTGAACCAGTCAGGCACCCCTGAGTGCTGTCTTTTAAAAAATGTTTATCTTGGGGCACCTGGCTGGCTCAGTGGGTTAAGCGTTTGCCTTTGGCTCAGGTCATGATCCTAGGGTCCTAGAATAGAGCTTCATGTGGGGCTCCCCGCTCAGCAGGGAGTCTGTTTCCTTTTCTTCCTCTGTCCCTCTTCCCTGCTCATGCTCATGCTCTTTCTCTCAAAGAGAGAAAGAAAATCTTAAAAAAAAAAAATCTTACTTCCTTTTATTGTCTAATTTTAGCCACAGAAATAACAGTATATTCCTGAGTAGAAGTGATAGTTTTAGGGATTTTTTAATAACACCTTTAAAATGTACAATTCAGTGATTTTTAAGTGTATTTACAGGGTGTTGCAACCATCACTACTATCAATTTTATCATATTTTTATAACCCCCCCCAAAGAAACTATTCCATTTGTACTCACCACTGCCTCCTTCCCCCATCCCCTGCAACCACAAATCTCTGTATCTGTGGATTTTGCTGTTCTGGATGTTTTATATCAATGAATCATACAGTGTATGCTCTTTTTTTTTTTTAAAGATTTTATTTATTCACAAGAGACACAGAAAGAGAGGCAGAGGCAGGCAGAGGGAGAGGGAGAAACAAACTCCCTGTAGGGAGCCTAATGCGGGACTTGATCCCAGGATCACGTCCTGAGCTGAAGGCAGATGCTCAACCACTGAGCCACCCAGTGTCCCCAATGTGTGCTCTTTTGTGACCAGCATAATGTTTTCAGGGTTTATCTATGTTGTAAAATGTCATTAATATTTCACTCCTTTTAATGACCAAATAATTCCCATTGTATAGATATACCCCTTTTGTTTATCTGTTCATCAGTTGATGGACATTTAGGTTGTTTCCACTTTTTGGCAATTATGAATAATGATGGTATGAACATCTGTACATGAGTTTTTATGCAAGGTAAGAGTGGAAATGCTAGATTATATGAAAACTATGTTTAGGGCAGCCTGGGTGGCTCAGCAGTTTAGCATCTGCCTTCCGCCCAGGGTGTGATCCTGGAGACCCGGGATTGAGTCCCACATTGGCTCCCACATGGAGCCTGCTTCTCCCTCTGCCTGTGTCTCTGTCTCTCTCTCTCTCTCTGTGTCTCTCATGAATTAATAAATAAAAATATATAAAAAAAGGAAAACTATGTTTAATACTTTGAGGAATAACCAAACTGTTTTCCACTGTAGTTGCACCATTCTACATATCTACTAGCAACGTGTGAGGGTTCCAGTTTCTCCACATTCTTGTTAACACTAAAATGTTTACGGTCTTTTTCATTTTGGTCATCCTATTTGGTGTGAGTGCTATATTACCGTGGTTTTGATTTGCATTTCTCTAATGACTAATAATGTTGGTGTTTTTGCATATGCTTATTGGCCATTTGTATATCTCTTTGGAAATATATTTGAATGAATCCTTTGTTCATTTTAAAATTGGATTATTTGTCTTTTTCTTGTTGAATTGTAAGAGTACCATGTGTTTTACTGTATTTCTTAAAGTATTTTTATTGCTTTGTTTGCAAGACTAATTTTTCTCCATCTTATTGGAAGGTCCTGTCCAAAATGCACTGATGTCTTCACAAGTGTCAGTGAACCAAGGATATAATTCCCAGCTTCCAGGATCCTACCCTCATCTAATACCAGCAAAGACTTTGAATCCAGTCTCTGGACAGTCTAACTATGGTGGTTCTCAGACTGTTTCTCCATTAAGTAATTATCAGGGACCTGGGCAGACTCTTTATAGACCACCTGTGGCTTCTAATCCAGTGACATCTTCACTTCCCAGTGTTCCTGTTCCCCGAATGCCACTACCTACTTCTCAGAACCCAGCTGCTACACCAATGCCTTCTGGTAGCTTTCTTCCTGGAGCCAACATACAGCCACCTTTGAATTGGCAGTATAACTATCCATCCACAGGATCACAGATAAACCATTGTCCTCGTTCATCATCCCAACCAACTATATCTGGGAATACAAATTTGACAAGTCATCAGTATGTTTCTTCTGGAGATCCTTCACTTCAGAACAACCTCACAAAATCAGGTAGAGTTCTTTTTTTTTTTTTTTTCGTAGAGTTCTCAAAAGGAGTACTTACTATGTAGGGATGGGAAAATTTTGCTTGTTTAGGTGTTATAATATTTTAAGCTTTAAAATGTATGGAGGACTATTGATTTTTTAAAAAAAAATAGTTTGCTTTTTTCCTTTGAAGGTATCCTCTATTTTTTAAAAAATTTTATTTATTCATTCATTCATTCATTCATTCATGAGAGACACAGAGAGAGAGAGGCAGAGACACAGGCAGAGGGAGGGAGGGCTCCTTCATGCAAGGAGCCCAATGTGGGACTTGATCCTGGGAATCCAGGATCAGGCTCTGAGCCACAGGCAGACGTTCAACTGCTGAGCCACCCAAGCATCCCTCCTCTGTATTTTTTTAAGTCACCCATGATATTTCAGGGAATCAGGTGTGTATGCAGAACCACTTCCTTAGGACTTGCATTACTTTTATTAACTGGGTTCCATTTTTTTTTTTTTTAAGATATTTTATTTATTTATTCATGAGAGAGAGTCAGAGACACAGGTAGAGGGAGAAGCAGGCACCCTGTAGGGAGCCCGATGTGGGACTCAATCCCCAGACCCAGGATCACACCCTTAGCCGAAGGCAGATGCTCAGCCGCCACCCAGGTGTCCCTAACTGGTTCCATCTTAAGAAGCTCAATCCCTGTGGTCTCTTTTTGGTCTGGATCTGAGGCTTAGGTTATCTTTTTGTTATGGCTTAGACAGTTTTGGTCCCCAGAAACTGTAGGATCCTAGAGGGGCAGGTCAGAACAGACAGTAACTTCTGTAGTGAGGAGTGGTATTAGCAGAAGTGCAGTCAGAAAGCAGTGGGCAGAGAGTTATGTTTATCTTTTCTTGTAAGAGTTTTATAGTTTTAGATTTCATATTTAGGTCTTTGATCAATTTGGAGTTAAGTTTTGTGTATGGTGTTCATTCTTGTGCATATAGGTATACATTTGTCCCAGGATTATTTGATGGAAAGACTGTTTTTTCTTCCATTGAATGGTATTGGCACCCTTATTGAAAATCAACTGATCACAAATGTACAGGTTTATTTCTGTACTCTGAATTCTTTTCTAATGATCTATATCTATCTTTATACTAGTACTAAACAACTTGATTACTGTAGGTGTTTTGTTTTTGTTTTTGTTTTGATTACTGTAGGTTTTATAGTAAGCTTTGAATTTGGGAAGTATGACTCCTGCAACTTTTTCTTTTTTCTTTTTTTTTAAGATTTTATTTATTTGAGAGAGAGAGAGCACAAGCAGAGAGGGTGGAGAGGGAGAGGGAGAAGCAGACTCCCCACTGAGCAAGTTCAACTTTGGGCTCCATCTCAGGACCCCACAATCATGACCTAAGCCAAAGTCAGACACTTAACAGACTGAGCCACCCAGGTATCCTCCCAACTTCGTTTTGGCTGTTCTGGGTCCATTGGCATTTCCATAAGAATTTTCGGATTAGCTTGTCAATTTTTGCAAAGAAGGCACCTGTGATTTTGATTGGGATTGTGTGGATTTTATACATCAGCTTGTACATCAGTGTTTGTTTGTATCTAGTTCACAAGTTCACTTAATCATTTCACTGTTCCTATTTAGCTTTAAAATTAGTGTCTTGTACACTTAACAAAGTTAATAGTGTTACTTTGAAAAGCTTTTAAAATTCTGTATTGAGATCTGCAGATTGATTCTGTTCAGCCAACATTGTCAAGGAACTAGTAAAAACTTCCAGATGAAATAATAATGTCAATGGTTACCTTTTATATGTATTTCTGTATACTACATACATTTTAACTGCTGAAATTATTTTTCTTAGCCTCTGATCAGTCATTGGTTCTGGTGAATTCATTTTGCATTATGGCCTATAAAGGTTAAAGCTGCTTCTAGAAATTGGTTTCTTTGTAGAAGTCTTCTGCAGTAGTCAAACTGAAATCCTTTGGTTACTTTTATTCTTAGTCATTTGGCACCATGAGCATCAGTGAGTTGAAATTAATGAATTTTCATGTCATTGTTGATAACTATAGGTAACATTTAATGAATATTTTTATTTTCCAGCACTTTACCAAACTTTTATATGTGATATCTTACTTATCTTCGCAACAGTCTCTTTTACAGATAAATGTAAGGCTTGAATACTTTGCCCAGAGCCACAAGAAAATGGGTAAAGCTACTATTTAAAAATTATTTAGTGGTAGACGTATTTTCTCATTAAAAAGCACATTATCAATAATCTGAAATTTCGGGGGGTTTCACAAGTCATTAGGTAGAAGGCAACACCACAGATGTGGTGAAAGAGACATAAGCCGGTGACAAAATTTAAGAAGTTTCCTATATAAGAGGAAAGAAAGATACATGCACTAAGAAAATGAACCTTAAATAAATGTATGACTACTCTTTTTTTCTTAGATACCTCTAAAAAATTGCTCATTTTTTACTTTCATTTTTTTTAAAACACATCATTCATAGTAGGTGCCTGATTATCTGTTCTCAAAACTGTAGGTTATCCTAAGTTTTGAGTCCACATATCAAATTTCTCTATTTTTCTTTCTTCTTTTTTTTTTTTTTTGTTTTTTTAAGACTTTATTTTTATTTCAGATAGAGAGCACGCACGCTAGCATTTGCAGGCATCAACAGGGCAGGAGCAGAGCAGGAAGCAGAATCCCCATTGAGCAGGAGAGCCCGAAGCAGGGCTCCATCCCAGGACCCTGGGATCACGACCTAAGCTGAGTGAGGCAGGTGCTTAACTGACTGAGCTACCCGGGTGACCCACCTGACTTTTTTTTTTTTCTAATAACCCATCTTTTAACATTTTTTACATTAGCTTTAGAGATATCAGAGGGCAGGTTCTAAAACTCTAGCTATTAATTACAAATAAGAATTATTCAACTTGAGGGACACCTGGGTGGCTCAGTTGGTTAAGCGTCCAACTCTTGGACTCAGCTCAGGCTTGATCTCAGGGTCATGAGTTCAAGCCCTTGCGTTGGACTTCATGCTGAGTATGTAGCCTACTTGAAAAGGAAAAAAATTATTCAGCTAGAAAAAAAATGTGTACTTTATGAAATGTAGCATGTTGTAGTTTCAAATTTTTTTCCCAAACCTCTGAAAAATCTCTCTACGCTCACTTGTATTTGGTTGAACATTAGGTTGTTACACCTTTGTGGTCAGATGTATCATACATTCTTGCTCCTGCTGAGTTGGTAGTGTACCTTGTCCTTTTGTTCCTTTGACTTGTCTGTATTGCCCTGGATATGTATCAGTGCTTCCTTGATAAGGGAGTTATATGGGCAGTAATCTTTGTCTTCAGTTGTCAACAGGGCACCAGTTCATCTTATTGGGAGCTATAAGGTTCAGTAATACGATCATTTTTTCAGTTTGACCGTGGAGAATTGAATAGTATTGAAGAAACATTGAAAATTTTCATATCTGGGTATCTTTATTCCCTTATTTTAAAAAACTACAAGGTTTTACAAATACGGGTAGAAGTAAATTTTACTTATTAATAATCTATTTCACTTACAAATTCAGAGGATTAAAAAAAGTCCTGGAATGAAAAATTAATCACATTCTTAACACTAGTATTTTATCTGTTTTGTCTACTTTGTTCCTCTTCTTTGGCAAATGAGAAGGTGGGAACACTGTTGACTTGAATGAGCAGGTGGTGTGGGTTTTAGAACTTTTGATATCATAGAGATATATAAAAACTGTCGAAACTGATGATGTTTTTACACTCATCAGAACTTACTGTCCTATAGAAAACTGGTAAAATCAAGGCAGCGAGATCTAATAGATATAAAGGACAGATATCATGTCATTCTTAGTTTAGTTTGATGAGTACTGTTAAACCTCTTGAATACCAGTGTTTTATAAAGTATATACTTTAAATCATTTCCTGATTTTTTTTAATTTTCATTTATTTATGATAGTCACACAGAGAGAGAGAGAGAGAGAGGCAGAGACATAGGCAGAGGGAGAAGCAGGCTCCATGCACCTGGGAGCCCAATGTGGGATTCGATCCTGGGTCTCCAGGATTGCGCCCTGGGCCAAAGGCAGGCGCTAAACCGCTGCGCCACCCAGGGATCCCCATTTCCTGATTTTTAGAAAAGTTTTCTGCTTTATTTTTTTTTAATTTTTTAAAAGATTTTATTTATTCATGAGAGACACGGGGGGGTGGGGTGGGCAGAGACACAGGCAGAGGGAGAAACAGGCTCATGCAGGGAGCCCGACTTGGGACTCGATCCCAGGTCCCCAGGATCAGGCCCTGGGCTGAAGGCGGCGCTAAACCACTGAGCCACCCGGGCTGCCCTCATTTCCTGATTTTTAAGCCCAGGGAGTGTTCTTTACTTTCTTTCTTTTTGAGTGAGAGAGGGGGGTGCCCTTTTTTTTTTTTTTTTTTTAAGACAGGGAGCACTCCTGAGCAGAGGCAGAGAGAGGGACAGAGGAAGAGGGAGAGAGAGAACCTTAAGCAGGCTTCATGTTCAGTGCAGACTCCCACACAGGCCTCTATCCCACGACCCTGAGATTATGACCTGAGCCAAAATCAAGAAGAGTCCATCACTCAACTGGGGCATCTAGGAGCCCCTAGGGACTATTCTTAATACAGTCTTTGAACCATCATTAAGAGTAAACTACCTTTAATTATAACTAGGTAAACATGGAACAAGGTACAAATTTATAATCCCATTTTAACAGGTTGTGCCTCAATTAAAATGAAGCAAAATGAAATAAAACTTGGAGAATTTAGAATAACCACAATAGTTTTTAGTTTTAGAAAGCTGTCAAGCTTTCTAGTTGATGTTGATGTTAATTGAATGGATACATTAACAGGCCATGGATAACATTTTATTTATGTTAATTTCTATTGGAATATTTGATATGGCCTTGTTGAACCTCTGTGACCAGTTAATAAAAAATTAATCAATAAACAGGACATTATATCTACCCTTTAAGTGATTTGATGCTGCTTTAATAATTGGCAAATAAGCATATAAAAGAGACTTGTAAATGTGTAAAGCATGCATATAAATGAAAAAGTCATAAACCTGGGCAGGTAACATATTCCTGGTATTTTGTTGGTGATTTTAATTAAAATATAAATTTGAAAGTTACTCATATTTGGTAAAAGGCTGTTTTGCCCTTTTTCTTAAGTTTTTAAGTGACTTGCGAAAAACTGTTTCTATAGGTTCTGCACCTCCCTTAGTGAATCCACCTCTGCCTACCACTTTCCAACCAGGAGCTCCTCTTGGGCCCCCTCCAACTGGAGGACCACTTCCAGTGAGGGCCCTCACTCCTCAAAAATCATCACAAAGAGCTGTAACCCAGCCCTCATTTAATTCAGCTGTCAACCAAGAAGGTAAGCAAGGCAAAACCAAGTTCTTAAGTTTTGACTTGTAGAAGGATGAATATTAATTATGTTCATTTACATAATACCTTTTCCAGAAAATATGGTTGTTTTGGTTAAGGATGGCCTTCAGAAATTTAGAGTTTTAAAAAAGCCCCTTAGGATTCTACTACCCTGTGCTAGGCCTAGTATTTGGGAACTACTGCTATTAACTTTTTTTGTTGCTGGGCAGATTTTAACAATTTTAGCTGTAAAGTTAGGTGCCTTTTGGCGGATGAAGATGAGAGGAGAATTTCTGCTTCTCTAGGCATGGTATTAGAACTATCCTTTTAATATATTGGCTCTTTTCCATAGAAGCAGTATTTTGACTTATGACATTTATTATTGTAAATGTCAACAAATATTTATGAGCATAAATAAAAAGTAAAATATGCAAGTATTTTGAAGTTACATATAAACAGTAACATGTTTTTTTTCTTTCAGTAACATCTTTTAAAGCATTATCTTCAGATATAACTTAAAAAATACAAGTTTATTAGTTTAAACAATATATTTTGTCAAGTAAAAAATTTGATTTTAGCCTAACCATTGCAGCAAAATGTGGAAATACGAAAGCAGGAGTGGAAAAACTACTGTGCATATCCTACTACTGAATATAATAAATATTATTTTTATTTTTTCTTCTAGCATTTCCTTTTTTTTTAAGTATTTTAAGTAGAGAAAAGACCAACTTGTAAATATTTTGAAAACAATGGTGTTAATGATGAGTAACAAAATGATAATGTCCCATTGTTTGCCACATTATAACTTTAAAAATTAAGCTACAATAAATATTTGCATTTTTAACCAACTAAAAATACACCCAATGGTTTTGTTTACTTTTATAAACTTTTTTTTTAAGATTTTATTTATTTATTCATGATAGACATAGAGAGAGAGAGAGAGGCAGAGACACAGGCAGAGGGAGAAGCAGGCTCTATGCCAGGAGCCTGACGCGGGACTCGATCCTGGGTCTTCAGGATTGGGCCCTGGGCCAAAGGCAGGCACTAAACTGCTGAGCCACCCAGGGATCCCTATAAACAGTTTTACTAAAGTTTTCTGTATCAACTCATGGTTAAAGTCATGGTGGTCTTGAGAACTGGAAAGAAGTTGGGTTTGGTTTTTTTTTAAGATTTTATTTTATTTATTCATGAGAAAGAGAGAGAGAGGCAGAGACACAGGCAGAGGGAGAAGCAGGCTTCATGCAGGGAGCCCCACATGGGACTCAATCCTTGGACTGAAGGTGGCGCTAAACCTCTGTGCCACCCAGGCTGCCCAAGAAGTTGGTTTTATTGAAACTATTAAACTTAATCTATTTGGTGTTAGAATGACTATTAAAAGTTGGCACCTTTGTACTTAGAAGCTAAAGGTTGATGCTGTTCACTAAGTTTAGTTTCTTCTATACCCGAGTTAGAGCTCATAAGTAATAGAGGTATCTAGAAATAGATAGATTCTTCATAATCAGATGTCCCTGGCATTTATCTTTAAGTCTTTAAAATGAGGGGAAAGAAAGTTAAGATTTTTATTTATTTTAGTGGCTGTTCCCCAGAAGAAAGCAATCATTGTGATTTATTTATATCACCTTCAAATTAATTCTAGATTCCACTGTGTTCCATATTTTGAAAAAAAAAAAGTATTTTTATCTTCATAATTTATTTTTTAAATAGTATTGATTTTGATAACTTTTTTTGTTGTGTACTGCTCTTTAAAGGTTTTTAAATTTTTTTTTAAATTTTTATTTATTTATGATAGTCACAGAGAGAGAGAGAGAGGCACAGAGACACAGGCAGAGGGAGAAGCAGGCTTCATGCATCGGGAGCCCGATGTGGGATTCGATCCCGGGTCTACCAGGATCGCGCCCTGGGCCAAAGGCAGGCGCCAAACCGCTACGCCACCCAGGGATCCCTTTTTAAATTTTTTTTTTTAAAGATTTTTATTTATTTATGATTCTTTAAAGGTTTTTTTTTTTTTCTTTAAAGGTTTTTAATGCTGCTCTCAACTGCTGAAATCTTTCAGATAGTGTATAATTTTATAAACTGCACAAAGACCATCTGTTTTAGAAGTTCATAAAATTATTTAAAATGTATGATTTCTTTTCTTTTTTTAAATGTATGTTTTCTATATTTAAAAACTTGAATTGTTTGAATTTTTTATTTCAACATTTGACACTTTTCCTGGGCTGTGGGTTAAAGTACTTAGAATGTTATGTTCAATTTTAGACATTAGTTCAGAATTTTCAGAAATTGTTATAATTGTTCTAGTTTAAATATTATTAATAAACTTCCTTTTTAGGTATTGCATCAAATACCAATAATGGATCTATGGTGGTTCACAATAGTTACGATGAAATTGAAGGCGGTGGCTTCTTGGGTGAGATGCTATGAAAGCTGTTTTTTTTTATTTTTTGGGGTTTTTTTTCTGTTTTCTTTGTTTTAGTATGTGTTCATTATAGGAAACAGTGAAGAAAAAATTCATAATCATGTCATACAACAATACCTTATGGTAGCATTTTTTATATCCATTTTTTTTTTTAGTTTTCTTTTTTTTCCTTTCAGAATTGGGATTATGGGCTTTATTATGATACGGCTCCAGAGTATTTTTATCAATTAAATCTATATAAATACATTTATTCTGTTTAACGAGTTGAACATTAATATGTTTTCACTGAAGTGTTTTGAATTAGAATTTTAGTCTGAATATAAAGTTTAGTAAATGATACAAAAGTAAATTAACTGTATCAAGCTTTTTTTTATATACCAAGTTCATTTTTGTATGTTTATGGCTATAGTCTACATTAACTGGATTATTAATCATTGCTATTACTTTGTTAGTATTGTTTATTTGTCTTATGTTGCAAATGTGATAAATGTAAGTATTAAATTACCTGAGGGATTTTAGAGTTAGGTGTTTATTTAAAGTATTCTGGAGTATAAAATAGAACTTAAAAGTTACCTTGTTTCTAGCAACACCACAGTATGCTAATAAGAATCCCACAATGAGCCGAAGTGTTGGATATTCATATCCCTCCTTACCACCTGGTTATCAGAACACTGCACCACCTAGTACAACTGGAATGCCACCCTCTTCCTTGAATTACTCAAGTGGGCCACAGGGCTTTACTCAGGTAAACTTTTTGGTTGTGATTTGTTTCTTTACCAATTTTCCATCTTTTGATTTAAACTATGTAGATGTAAGTTTTAGGAAGGTGTAATTAATACTTCTAACCAATTAGGATAGTGGTTATTTCATAAGACTTATGTTTTATTACATATCCCCAGAACCAAAAAGATTGACCAAGATATCTAGATTGGCTTTGTTATTTAGAGTGAAATCCAGTAACCAAGTCCTTATACTTCTCTTTTCAACTGAAAACATTATAAAGTCTAGTTACTTTGAAATTTTGTATTTTTAGACTCCCTTAGGTGCTAATCATTTAACTGCAAGCATGAGTGGATTAAGTCTACATCCAGAGGGGCTAAGAGTTATCAATCTTCTTCAAGAAAGAAACATGCTTCCATCAACACCTTTGCAGCCTCCTGTTCCAAATTTGCATGAAGATATCCAGAAACTCAATTGTAACCCAGAGTAAGGCTTCAAATAGCATTTCTTCTTAAGTATGATATTTTATCCTAGAAATTTTGGATTTTGGGGGCTTCATGTATTAGGAATAAACTGTACAAACTTTAATTTATGAAAATAACTTTTCATGTAGAAAAAAGAACTCTGTTAATTGCTTACTTGATATTTGAAATGTTCTAGCTCAAGAAATAAGGTTGTAATTTCTAAGCTGATAATTGCTATTATGAGCTTTAATGGGACTATGACATCTCATTATCATTGCGGTGAATACAATATTTTAAAGTCCAAAGTATGGGGATTTGGGATCCCTGGGTGGCGCAGCGGTTTGGCGCCTGCCTTTGGCCCAGGGCGCGATCCTGGAGACCCGGGATCGAATCCCACGTCGGGCTCCCGGTGCATGGAGCCTGCTTTTCCCTCTGCCTGTGTCTCTGCCTCTCTCTCTCTCTCTCTGTGTGACTATCATAAATAAATAAAAAATTAAAAAAACAAAAAAAAACAAAGTATGGGGATTTGATTCTATATAATCCTTTATTGCTCTCATTTTAAATTATTTTTCATAACAAACATAATACTTTTTTTGTCCCTTAAAGTGGATCATTAGTTTAAATGTATGTGGTGAGGGCAGCCCCGGTGGCACAGCAGTTTAGCGCCGCCTGCAGCCCAGGGCATGATCCTGGAGACCCTGGATCGAGTTCCTCGTTGGGCTCTCTGCGTGGAGCCTGCTTCTCCCTCTGCCTGTGTCTCTGCCTCTCTCTCTGTGTCTCTATGAATGAATAAATAAAAATCTTTAAAAAAAATTTTTTTAAATGTATGTGGTGATAACTCTCTGATATACTTAATTTTGTTATTCTTAAACGGTCTTTTTAGAACCTTCAACAAAACTGATCTTTTTGGTAATAAACTTAAATTTGCACTTGCACATTGTCATCACCTTGTAATTCCAGCGTAATTTAGATTTATATAAAGAAAAGTATGTCATATGTTAGTCCAGATTGTCTTTTATGAATAAGCCAAGCCAAGAAGATATTTTATTTTGGTTCTATTATACAACTGGGTTGCAACTAATTATACTGCCTCTCTTTCTGAGTAGGACATAAATATTTAATTGGATAAAATTTGAGAGGGATAATTGAAATGTTTCTTTGTAATTTGATCCACTGTTAAAATGTGTACCTTTCACCACTTTCTTTGGTCCAGAAATAATCATAGCAACAACTGACACATGATTTTTAAAAAGAAAAAAATTTATTTTGATACATGATTTTTCCTTTGGTATAGGTTATTTCGATGCACGCTGACTAGCATTCCTCAGACTCAGGCCTTACTGAATAAAGCCAAACTTCCTTTGGGACTGCTGCTTCATCCTTTCAAAGACCTAGTGGTATGTTTCACTAATGAAAGTAAATGTCTAATGCAAAATTATTTTGATGGTGAGGAATTTTCTATAGTAGTGCAAGAATCACATATAGAATTTCTGAGCAATCTTTAGGAATTTGACCATTGACAAGTTCCTTTATTTCTAATTTGGCCATCACCTTTATTACCAAACACTTCAAAATTAGGCAAAATAAGCCTATTTTTGAAAAACTCAAGAGGTACTGAATAGAATAAAGGCAATGAAAAAAAATAAACCATGCTATTTTAAAAAGTTATAAATTGGGGTGCCTGGGTGGCTTAGATGGTTACGCGTCTGCCTTCAGCTCAGGTCATAATCCCAGAGTCCCGGGATGGAGCCCAGTATTGGGCTCCTTGCTTGGCAGGAAGCCTGCTTCTTTTCATCCCCACTTGTGCTTTTTTCGCTATCTCTGTCTCTGTCTCTCTCTCAAATATAAATAAAATATCTCATGAATAAATAAAATATTTTAAAAAATAAAATAAAAATAAAATCTTTAAAAACATAAAATAAAATCTTTTAAAAAATAAAATAAAATACTTTACCCAGGGTGCCTAGGAAGCTCAGTGGTGGAGTGTCTGCCTTTGGCTCAGGTCGTGATCCCAGCAGCCTGGGATCAAGGCTGTTATGGGGCTCCCCGCAGGGCACCTGCTTCTCCCACTGGCTGTGTCTCTGCCTCTCTCTCTCTCTCTCATGAATAATGAATAAAATCTTAAAAAATAAATGTATAAATAACTAAAAATAAAATAAAATACTTTACCCAGGGGGTGCTTGGTGGCTCAGTTGGTTTAGCATTTGCCTTCAGCTCAGGTCATGATCGCAGAGTCCAAGGATCGAGCCCTGCCTTGGGCTCCCTGTCCCCACAGGGGTAGAGAGTATGGTTTGCTTCCCTATCTCTCTACACCTCCCCCTGCTCATGTGTGCTTTCTCTCATTTTCTCTCTCTTGTTCACTCTGTCTCTGAAATTAAATAAAATATTAAAAAAAAAATACTGTACCCAGTCTCCCACTTCTGCCATTCTTGGATTAAGTATGTTTCTTTGGGAAGCCGTTCCCTCTGCTCACATGGGAAGAACAAAGAAGCCCTTCTACTTTTGTCATAGGCTCTGGGACCTTGACTTACTTTTGAGAGGATCATTACATAAGTGAAGTGGCTATCCCAAAACAAATTTATATTAAGATTTAAGAACTTTTGGGATCCCTGGGTGGTGCGGCGGTTTAGCGCCTGCCTTTGGCCCAGGGTGCGATCCTGGAGACCCGGGATCGAATCCCACGTCGGGCTCCCGGTGCATGGAGCCTGCTTCTCCCTCTGCCTATGTCTCTGCCTCTCTCTCTCTCTCTCTGTGTGTGACTATCATAAATAAATAAAAATTAAAAAAAAAAAGATTTGAGAACTTTTAATGTGAAGGATAAACTTTAATTAATTAATTAATTAATTATTTTATTAGAGAGAGAGTGAACAAGAGAGAGAACACAAGCAGGGGCAGGGGCAGAGGAAGAAGCAGATTCCCCTACTGAGCAGGGAGCTTGTGAGGCCCCATCCTAGGATCCTGAGATCATGACCTGAGCCAGAGGCAGACACTTAACTAACTGAGCCACCCAGGTGCCCCAGGATAAACTTTAAATAGAAGTATAACAGCAGAGTTTAATTCAATATTTAAATATAATTTATCCTTACCTTACTTTGTGACAGTTCTTTTATTCAAACTTAGTAAGCCTCTTAATGTAACTTGAAGAAAATTTCTAATAATTTACTTGGTCATTTCATTGGTCTTAGAATATAAATATTTAAGGAGAAAATAAATGCTTTTTAAAAGGCAAGATTAAATGAGAATGTTCCTGGAGAAAAAGAGTAGTTTTAAAAATCAGTACATTTTAGCTACATAATTTTTTGTATGGGACAATTTGAACACATCCTTTTACCCTTTGGTTTTTTTCTCCAAAATTACAGTATTTCAGAAGTTACTTGGGAGGTATGGTTTAATGTTTGGCCTTTAGACATGATGATCACTGCCTTTAAAAAATTAGTTTTGTTTTTTTAGCAATTGCCTGTGGTGACCTCCAGTACAATTGTGAGATGCCGCTCCTGTAGGACATATATCAACCCTTTTGTCAACTTTCTTGATCAAAGGAGATGGAAGTGTAACTTATGTTACCGAGTCAATGATGGTATGTTTTTTTTAAATATTTACAAATTTCACTTTGCGTTTTAGGGAAAAGCAGATACCACAAATGTGAAGTTAAAATCCAAACAAACAATACTCTGTCTTACTTACCTGTAGTCCTTCCATTCAGATATAACTTCTGTTAACTTTTCTGTGTGTGTGTGTGTGTGTGTGTGTGTGTATACACACACACATTTATACTTTTTGAGCAAAGAATGTAGTAATATTTGATACCACTTTTTCACATTATTATATTGGGTATATAATAAATGGCATATTTCATGGTATTATTTAAGCCTATAATTTAAGAAATATTTTTATTTAGAAATTGTCCCATGCCTTTCCTCTAGAGTAAAAGAAAATAAGTCCACAGAATAGCTGCTTCATTCACTGCTGTATGAAGGGAGGTGGGCATTAGCTAGCTTCATTCACTGCTGTATGAAGGGAGGTGGGCAGTGCTAGAAGGTTAGTTGAATGTAGTTTTTTCAGTAATTGAAGGAGAAGACATCTCTTTCAGAGCTGTTTATAGTCTATGTTTAAGGAGTATCAACTAAACAATAACATTTTATCAGGATTAGAGAGGAAAAAGGGTATACTGATATTAATATTGAAAATTAGGTTTCTGGGGTACCTGGCTGGCTTAGTCAGTGGAGCATGTGACTCTTGTTCTTGCGGTAGTAAGTTCAAGCCCCATGTTGTACATAGAACTTTTTAAAAAAAAAATTAAAAAAAGAAAACTGGGTCTCTGTTTGGAAGGAAATTTCATTAAGCATTGGGAAATGGGAAATTTAAGAGATTTTTAAAAAACATTCTTAAGTTTTTTAGGAGTAAAGTAAGCGAAGAGTAAGAACATTATTTTTACTCTCTAATAATTTAGAAAATGTATGTATGATGTTTGGTATGCCTTTAAAATCTTATGTATATGTGCTTCAGTATGTGAAATAAAATTATAATGTTATAAAATTATAATAAAGATAGAAGTTACTTTAGTATGCAGCCCAGAACATTTCATGAACTATGGATTACCCTTCAACATATACAGGAATTTGAATTTCTAAACAGTTAGTGGGAAGACAAATGTAATGATAATTTAGAAAATATTCTTTGAGCACTAGTGTATTGTATTATAAGTGGTAGGCAACTGATGTTCCATAAAGACCTCATTAATTAATGGAATTCACAGAACTGTTAGGCTTTAGCTTTAGCTTATAAAGTATTTTCACCATCGCTTTGTGTAGGGGCAGCCAGAGTCTATACATTTCATGTCAAGTGTACCATTACGAAATTTAAGACAAAATTTAGTCTCATGTTTAAGATAATAATTGGTATTTAATGAGTTTTTATCCTTTCAAGCTGTTTCAGGAAAGCAGTATTAGCAAGAATTAAGATAGCATATTAGAAGATAGAAAAAGAAAAATCACTGTGATTGTGGCTATAAAAGCAGAACTCAAAAACAAAGTATATTTATCCCTTAATATTTAGTCCGTATTGACTTATCTATAAATGCTCAAATTAAGAAAACAGCTAAGTGCAAGATAATATAATACTTAATCCTTTCAGTTTTATCATTGTATATTGTTAACTTACAGTTCCTGAGGAATTCATGTACAACCCTTTGACCAGAGTTTATGGAGAACCTCATAGAAGGCCTGAAGTTCAGAATGCTACAATTGAGTTTATGGCTCCTTCAGAATACATGGTAAGCTTTTATTTTTTTATATAACATATTTATTTAACACTGAGATTTATTTATTTATTTATTTATTTATTTATTTATTTATTTATTTATTTTAACACTGAGCCTTAAATAAAACATTGTAGCATTCTTTAACAAAATTTTATGTTGAGGGATCCCTGGGTGGCTCAGTGGTTTAGCGCCTGCCTTTGGCCCAGGGCGTGATCTTGGAGACCCAGGATCGAGTCCCACGTCGGGCTCCCGGTGCATGGAGCCTGCTTCTCCCTCTGCCTATGTCTCTGCCTCTCTCTCTCTCTCTCTCTATCTCTCTCTCTGTGTGACTATCATAAATAAATTAAAAAAAAATAAAAAAAAATTTTATGTTGAGTATCTGAGGTCTTGCATTTAAAAAAAAATAATTATGCCTAATGTTTAACTGGCACTTTACATTTTACAAAGCAAGTTGGGAGATCTTGGGTAAAAATCTATGCCTTTTGGTTTGGTTACTCTTTCACCATACCATAGTTGCCTCTTAATAGAGGGAATGTGAAGATAAGACATAACCTCAACTTTATATATTTTATTTTATCTTATGTTTTTATGGAGTAATATCTGTCTGGGCAATGGGAAATAGAAATTATGAAGGTTCATTTTCTTTTCACCACAGAAAGTTCAATGTAGAAGACACTGTAGTCACAGTTTTGTGATATTTCAACGGTTGGTAATAGTTTTTCCTAGTGCAGCTGTCTCTTTGTTGAATTAAAGCCAGAAAATCAGAAGCATCTGTTCTTTTGTATTGGCCTCCTGAGGTGTCTTGTCTCCCAAGTTTTGCAGAACTGACTTCCTTTAAATTTGTAAACTTGCCTATTTCAAGATATTTTGCTCCTTCTTCATTTATCTCTTAGGTGACAGATGCTCTGAATTTGGCAAGTGGTCTGTGCAAAAAAAAATTAGAAAGTACACTCCATGCCCAGTTCTCATTGTGGTTATTTGATGCTTTTTATTGAATTGGAGAACAATTCTTTGAGTTTAGAATTTTAAAATATAGTTGTAGCTGAGTGAAGTAAGTCAGTCGGAGAAGGACAAACATTATATGTTCTCATTCATTTGGGGAATATAAATAATAGTGAAAGGGAATATAAGGGAAGGGAGAAGAAATGTGTGGGAAATATCAGAAAGGGAGACAGAATGTAAAGACTGCTAACTCTGGGAAACGAACTAGGGGTGGTAGAAGGGGAGGAGGGCGGGGGGTGGGAGTGAATGGGTGACGGGCACTGGGGGTTATTCTGTATGTTGGTAAATTGAACACCAATAAAAATAAATTAAAAAAATATATAGTTGTACATTTTTATGGATCTTGTATAAAATGTGTTAGTTAAGGAACCAGCTCAGGCTAACTTGATTTGTCACTTTTACAGTTGCAATTTCCTTAAATTGTGAAATATAGTGTACATATGGAAAAGTCTATAAATCATAAATGTGTAGGTTACTAAATGATTATAAACACCTGTGTTAGCACCATGCAGGACAGAAATTGATCATTGCTAATATTCCCAGAAGCTCTCTGATTACATTTTCTCTCCTTGTCCTAGAGAAAAACTCTTCTGACTTAAGGCAGTCACATCTTCACTTTTCTTTTTCTAACTTTGCATCTGAGAACAATGTAAGATAGTTTTGCCTGTAAAAAACTCCTGTTATTTTCTGTTTTATTTTCTGAATCCATTATTGTTTATTATTGTCTCCATTTAATCTATAAATAATGTTTATTGTTTTGCTGTAGGTGGATTGGAGAAATGGTAAATTTAGATTTAATCCTGATAATGTATTTAACGAGATCTTTTTTTTCTTCAGTTAAGACCACCTCAACCTCCAGTGTACCTCTTTGTATTTGATGTATCTCATAATGCAGTTGAAACAGGATACTTGAATTCAGTTTGCCAGAGTTTGTTAGACAATCTGGATTTGTAAGTATCTTAATTCAGTTTAAATTTGAAACTAACAGTGTTTGCAAAATGAATAAATAGTTTCAAAATACAAAAACAGCTGTATATTGTGTTATAAAAGTCCATTTAAATTGGTTTGTTTCAGGGGATCCCTGGGTGGTGCAGCGGTTTGGCGCCTGCCTTTGGCCCAGGGTGCGATCCTGGAGACCTGGGATCGAGTCCCACGTCGGGCTCCCGGTGCATGGAGCCTGCTTCTCCCTCTGCCTGTGTCTCTGCCTCTCTCTCTCTCTCTGTGTGACTATCATAAATAAATAAAAATTAAATAAATAAATAAATTGGTTTGTTTCAGGGCTCATTCTCTGAGAAACAAATTTATTTTTTTATTTATCACTTTTTATTAGGGAAAAACTTCAAACATGTAATAAACATGTAATAACATGTAATAAACATGTAATAAACAAATTTATTTTTTTATTTATAACTTTTTATTAGGGAAAAACTTCAAACATGTAATAAATAGAACATAGTAGACTTCCAGGTACCCATCCCTCAACTTCAACATTTTTAGTGTTCATCTGTTTTTGTTTCATCTAATCCCTCCCATACACACTTTTTTCCCCTTGAGTATTTTAACTCAATTCTCAGTCAGCATATACCTCTTACTTGTGATTATTTTTAAGCCTAAAAATACAAGTATCACACCAAACAAAATTGGCAATAATTCCATAATATGACTTAATACCTGGTTCAATTTTTGGTTTTATTTGTGTCAGAAATGTCTTTATTACAGATTTGTTAAAATAAGAATCCAAACAGTGTGTACACATTGCATTTAATTGTCATATCCATTAAGTTTTAAAAATATCTATACTTTTTTTTTCTAAGATTTTATTTATTCATTAGAGACACACAGAGAGAAGCAGAGATATAAGGCAGAGGGAGAAGCAGGCTCTTTGTGGGGAACTCGATGCAGGACTCCATCCCGGGACTCTGGGATCATGCCCTCAGCCAAAGACAGACGCCCAACCACTGAGCCACCCAGGCGTCCCAAAATATTTATACTTTAAATGGTTCTTAGATACTTAGTGTAACCTGTAAAAGCTAGTATGACTTTTCTGTAATGAAATATGTGCTCTTGTGTGGTATGGAAGAATGTGAAGAGCCAGAACTTACCAGAAATGGACTAAGTCCCTTACCTGGGCGAAAGGAGCCTTCTTGTTCTTGCCAGCATTTGTATTTTTAATGTACAACAAGAATGAAAACTAGTTTATCTCTCTCCTTAAGAAACTGTAGGTCCACATATTTAAGTTATTTAAGACACTTTTGCTGCTCTTCTTAAGATGAACAACATAAGAACAGATGTGCAGTACCTTAATTTATATTTTATTTTAGGGGTGCCTGGGTGGCTCAGTTGGTTAAGTGTCCAATCCCTGATCTCAACTAAGGTGTTGATCTCAGGGTAGTGAATGGAGCCCACTTAAAAATAGACAGAGAGATAGATAATATTTTAGAGTTGCTAAATGGTAATTTTTGGAAATATTTTTGATAAAATCATCTACAAAGTTTTCACTACAAGAACACGAAAAGGGGGCAGCCCCAGTGGCCCAGCAGTTTAGCGCCTGCCTTCGGCCCAGGGTGTGATCCTGGAGTTCCTGGATCGAGTCCCACGTCGGAGCCTGCTCCTCCCTCTGCCTGTGTCTCTGCCCCTTTCTCTCTCTGTGTGTGTCTCTCATGAATAAATAAATAAAATCTTAAAAAAAAAAAAAGAACATGAAAAGGTTTGTATATATTTCAAAGTATCTTTTTATATACCATTTCCTATGTGACTGATATAACTTTCTGTAGGTGTAATGAGTTTGGGATTGCTGTATTATTGCAGGGTTTTGTTGATTGTTTGGCTTATGCATAGTGTTTTCACTTTGGGTAGGGTATGTTTCATGCACATAAGGTGGATTAAACATTTACTTGGGACAATTTCTATAATACAAAAGTAGTTCTTTGTATGTTAACTTTTCACAGATATTTTTATATATGTATGTATATGGGAAACTTGATGCAGGGATGCCTGGGTGGCTCAGTGATTGTCTGCCTTTGGCTCAGGTCATGATCCTGGGGTCCTGGGATTGAGTCCCGCATCAGGCTCCCCATAGGGAGCCTGCTTCCCCCTCTGCCTGTGTCTCTGGCTCTCTCTTTGTGTCTCTCATGAATAAATAAATAAAATCTTAAAAAACAAAACAAAACAACTCGATACAATACTTCTCTGAATTTGTTTGTAGGCTTCCTGGCAACACTAGGACAAAAATTGGCTTCATTACATTTGATAGTACAATCCACTTCTACAGTCTTCAAGAAGGTCTCTCTCAACCTCAGATGCTAATCGTTTCAGATATCGAAGGTATGTAGTATATACTTAAATTATTGAAATGCCTTAGGAATTTTCAGTTTTAGAAATGTAGCATGAGTATTTGACATTATGTATATATGTATGTATGGTGTGTATGATATGACTCTAATATATTGAGGGAAAAGATCTTGAGTATAAAATCATAAGCTTATTGAAATTGTAAAAGTCCTCTACTCCAATCCCTCATTTTACAGAAAAGAAAATAGTAATGGAGATAAAGTTAATTCTGAGGCAAACAAAAACAAGTTAATGTTCAAACTCAGATTAAATGTAGGTTACTTTTTCCCTTCTCGTTCATTCGTTCAAAAAATATCTGAGGATAGACATGTTAAGAATAATGGAATACGGGGTGCATGGGTGGCTTATTCGATTAAACATTTGCCTTGGCTCAAGTCATGATCCCAGGGTCCTGGGATCAAGCCTGCTTCGCCCTCTTCTCCCCAACTTGTGCTCTCTCTCAATGTCTGTGACTATTTTTGTCTTTCTCTCAAATAAATAAAGATAGTCTTAAAAAAAAAAAACTCACATATATGCTGAACTGATTTTGTTTTTTTGAGAGAGAAAGTGAGCACACACACATGAGTGGGGGCGGGGGTGCCATAAGGAGAAAAGAATCTCAAGGAGGCTTGGTGCCCAGTGCAAGGCCTGATGCAGGGCTTGATCCCATGACCCTGAAATCATGACCTGAACTAAAATCAACAGTCCAACACTTAACCAACTGAGCCATCCAGACGTCCCTGTGCTGACTTGATTTTTGACAAGGATATCAAGACCATTCAATGGGGAGAAGCCAGTCTTTTCAACAAATGGTTCTGGGAAAAGTAAACTTGCAAAAGAATGAAGTTGGGCCCTTAGCATATTAAAAAGGCAAGGAGGCCTTTGAGGCTGGGGCCTCACATTGGGTGTAGAGCTTATTTAAAAATCAATTTTTCAAAAAATGAAAGATAAAAATTAAGGCAGTAAATTTTCTATATTAAGTGTGTTTTACCACAGTTAAGAAAAATTAACTCAAAATGAATCATAGACTGGAATGTGAAATTAAAACTGTTAGAAGAAAGTAAAAGAAAATATTTGTGACCTTGGATTAGGTTGTGATTTCTTAGCTCTAACACCAAAAGCATAACAAAAGAAAAAATAGCTGCTCCCGGCTAGCTCTATCAGTAGAGCATCCAACTCTTGATCTTGCAGTCTTGAATTTGAGCCCGACGTTGGATGTAGAATTACCTTTAAAAAAAGGAAAATAGATAAACTTGGTTTCTTCAAAATTTAAAAAAATAATTTTTTAAAGGTTTATTTATTTTAGAGAGAGAGTGAGGGCACATAAGCAGAGGGAGGGGCAGAGGGACAGGGAGAAAATCTCAAGCTGACTTTGCACTGAGTGTAGAGCCCGCCTTGGGGCTTGATCTCATGACCCTCATGAAATCAAGACTTGGCCGTTTAACTGACTGAGCCACACAGGTGCCCCCAAATTAAAAACTTTTGTGTTTCACCATCAAAAAAGTAAAAACAATCCACAGGACGAGAGAAAATATTTGCAAATCCTATATCTGATCAGGAATTTATATCTAGATTATATAAAGAAATTCTCTAGCTAACCAAAAAGACAACTTAATTAAAAAGTGGGTAAATGATTTGAATAGACATGTCTTTACTCAATGCACAGTATTCAATATTTTCTATAAACAGTTGGCTGATAAGCACTTGAAAAGATACTCCATATCCTAAGTTACCAGGGAAATAAAAATGAAAACGACGAGACTAATTAGAAAATTCTCAAATTCAAAACTCAAATTGTTTTGCTGTCCTGAGCATGTTTCTGAACATCCATGGAAGTAGCCCGAGTGTTGGTTTGGGAGTTAAAAATAAGTTTTTGTGAGTAGGCAAACTGGCAAATATGGAATCCACAAATAGTGAGGATTCAATGTACATCTTTAAAGGGCAGTAGTTGAGGAGAGCCCCCTTTTGTCTTGATTATTTTACATCTCACAACAAATCACCAAGTTACTCATTCATTCTCTAACCTATTCACCGAAATACTTACTTTGCATAAAATGAAATCACTGAACAGGTGATTCTGATGATTGGCCAAATTGTGAATTCACTGATGCAGTCCATCCTCTCAGTTTTATACATAAGGTGATAGATGAAAAGTCCCTTGCTGGATGTCACATAGTGGGGGTTTAAAAAAAAAAAAAACAGTAGGGGCAGCCCAGGTGGCTCAGCAGTTTACGCCGCCTTCAGCCCAGGGTGTGATCCTGGAGACCCGGGGTGGAGTCCCATGTCGGGCTCCCTGCATGAGGCCTGCTTCTCCCTCTGTGTCTCTGTCTCTGTCTCTCTCTCTGTGTCTATTAAATATTTTAAAAATATTTTTAAAAAGACAGTAACAAGTGAAGTATTTGCAAGAAAGTGGAGAAATTGGAACCCCCATACACTGCTAGTTGGGATGGGAAATGTTGCGGCCACTATGGAAAACAGTCTGCCACTTCCTCCAGAAGTTAGGTTACCATATGACCTAGCAATTCTACTCAGCATGTACAACATACTCAAGAAAATATGCATACGAGGGCAGCCCGGGTGGCTCAGCGGTTTAGTGCCACCTTCAGCCCAGGGTGTGATCCTGGAGACCCCAGATCGAGTCCCACATCGGGCTCCCTGCATGGAGCCTGCTTCTCCCTCTGCCTGTGTCTCTCCCTCTCTCTGTGTGTCTCTCATGAATAAATAAATAAAATATTTTTTAAAATAATTATTTTAAAAAATCTAATGTATTATTAAAAAAAATATGCATACGCATGTTCATACCAACATAGCCAAAACCCTAATGCCCATTATTTGATGAATGGATGAACAAAAGGTGTATCCATACAATGAAATCTTATTTGTCAACATAAAAGAATAAAGTACTGATAGGTGCTACACAACATGGATGAATCATAAAAACATTATGCTGAGTGTCAGAAGCCAGTCACAAAGGGCCTCATACTGTGTGACTCTTTAGATTATACCTTTCGGAGAGGGAGAGTATGTGCACTCCTGTGGTGGGTGGGGAGAAGGGAAGAGGGAGAGAGAATCCTAAACAGACTCCTCACTGAGTGCAGAGCTCGATGTGGGGATTGATCTCACGACTCCAAAATCATGACCGTGTGACTACATTCTGTGCCAAAATCAAGAGTCTATTTATTAGCTATTGGACTGTTGGTTTCATCTCAGATAATGATCTTGGGGGTGCTTGGGATTCTCTACCTCTCACTTTGCTCCCCACCCCTCACCCCTATGGTGTATGCTCCCTTTCTCTCTAAAATAAATAAATAAAATATTTTAAAAATTATGAAATGTCCAGCATAGGCAAATCCAGAGATAGACTGGTGGCTGCCTAGTGCTGTGGGGGAGTTGGCAGGGATATGAAGAATGACTGCTAATTCACATGGGGTTTCTTTTTGGGATAATGAGATGGATCTGGAATTAGTGGTGATGGTTGTCCAATTCTGTGAATACATTTTTTAAAAAAATCACTGAATTGTTATCTTCTACAAGGGTGAATTCTATGGTATGTGAATTCTATCTCAATAAAACTTTTTTTTTTTTTTAAAGATTTTTATTTATTCATGAGAGACCCAGAGAGAGAGGCAGAGACATAGGCAGAGGGAGAAGCAGGCTCCTTGCAGGGAACCTGATGTGGGACTTGATCCTGGGTCTCCAGGATCATGCCCTGGGCCGAAGGCAGGTGCTAAACCACTGAGCCACCCAGGCATCCCTCAATAAAACTTTTATTAAAGATTTTTTATTTTAATTTTTTAAAGATTTATTTTTTTTACTTTTTAAAAGATTTTATTTATTTATTCATGAGAGACAGAGAGAGAGAGAGGCAGAGACACAGGCAGAGGGAGAAGCAGGCTGCATGCAAGGAGTCTGATGTGGGACTCGAATCCAGGAATCTGGGATCATGCCCTGAGCCAAAGGCAGGCACTCAACTGCTGAGCCACCCAGGCATCCCTAAAGATTTATTTTAGAGAGAGAGCTTTCGTGCATGGAGGAGAAGGGGCAGGGGAGAGCAAGTCTTAGGCAGACTCCATGCTAAGTGTGGAGCCCAACATGGGGCTTGATCTTACTACCCTGAGATCACGACCTGAGTAGAAACCAAGAGTCATACACCTAACCAGCTGTGCCACCCAAATTACCCCAAAATGTTTTTTTATTTTTATTATTTTTAAAAAAGATTTTATTTATTCATGAGAGACACACACAGAGAGAGTGGGAGACACACAGGCAGGGGGAGAAGCAGGCTCCATGCAGGAAGCCTAATGTGGGAGATCCCTGGTCTCCAGGATCATGCCTTGGACTGAAGGCGGCACTAAACTGCTGAGCCACCCAGGCTGCCCAAAATGATTTTTAATTTTAAAGAAACAGAAGAAAATCTAAATTTTAAAGAAAGAAACAGAAGAAAGCTAAACAGTCACTGTAGATATTAAATGTTTCAACTTATTTTGGGGGTATTTTTTTTTACAAACATTAAAATGAGCCAATTTAACAAAACAAAAAACAATACCATGATGTAGTAAGTGAGACTTCTTGTAATCCTTTACCACCACCCATAGTTTGGTTCCTTTTAAAGGAAGAGAATTTAATTCCTAAGTAAGAATAAATTTGAATCCAAAGGAGCTCATATGAAGTGGTCAGTTAGCATATCTTCTGATTTACTTGATTTTGTAGTTCCATAAGTATAGGGACTAATGGGGCCTTCTTTATGAGAGAGTATGTACTTTTTGAATGACAGAGCTATTGGTGGGCTAATGACTTTTTAAAAAATTATTTATGAGGGATCCCTGGGTGGCGCAGCGGTTTAGCGCCTGCCTTTGGCCCAGGGCGCGATCCTGGAGACCCGGGATCGAATCCCACATCGGGCTCCCAGTGCATGGAGCCTGCTTCTCCCTCTGCCTATGCCTCTGCCTCTCTCTCTCTCTCTCTCTGTAACTATATAAATAAATATAAAAAATATTAAAAAAAATTATTTATGAGAGAGAGAGCATGAGCACACAGAGGGAGATGGAGAGGGAGAGGCAGAAGCTGGCTCCCTGTTGAGAAGGGAGTCTGACGTGGGCTGCCCTTAGCTGAAGACAGATGCTTAACGGCTTAACCGACTAAGCCACCCAGGCGCCCCATGGGCTATATTACTTTTTCATAAAGACACAGCATTCTTTTCTTTTCTTTTTTTTTTTTTTAAAGATTTTATTTATTTATTCATGAGAGACACAGAGAGAGAAGCAGAGACATAGGCAGAGGGAGAAGCAGGCTCCCGGCAGGGAGCCTGATGTGTGGGACTTGATCCCAGGACTCCAGGATCACGACGTGAGCCAAATGCAGATGCTTAACCACTGAGCCACTCAGATGCCCCAAGACAGAGCATTCTTGTGTGTCATCTTAGTCAACATTTTTTTTTTTAATGCCAAGAGTGCTGGCTTTGAAGGCTAAGCAAGAATGGAAGGTAGGATTCTAAATTGTTGTCTTTAACCTAAGAAGCAGAGCACTTGTGTAAATCCATACTGTGTGCTTACAGATCAGTATTTTCTGATTAGGAGGCTATTTACCTTTTACATGCTAACACATAAGTTGCAACAAATACCTAAATCAGTGCTCCTTTGGTGGCATTTTGAACATAATTAAACAGTGCCAAATATAATAGAGGAGATTGCTTTTCTTTAAATTATGAGGGTGGTTAATTATTATCATCAGTGTTAAGTGTTTGGAGCATCTTTAACAATTAAGTTTTGTTTAAAAAATTTTTATTTATTTTTCAGATGTTTTTATACCTATGCCAGAGAATTTATTAGTAAATTTAAATGAAAGTAAAGAGGTAAGTTAATTTTCTTATTTGACATATTTAATTGAAATACTGAAGGAAAATATTCTCCAAATATACTTTAAGTAAAGTTTTGTTTCTTTCTGAGACATTTCTAAGATGTGTAACATTTTATATTTGCTGTTAGTTAAAATTCATCAGATGAATAGCTCTTGAATTTACCCTTGAACAGATGGCTTTTAAGTCTAACGTAGCAAGATACTTATAATAGGGTAGAAGATAAGCCTATTTCATAAAGGAAACCTGCCTTGCCAGCCATTTGGGAAATTGGGAGGGTTGCTCAGATTAGCTTCTGGTCACTACATAGAAGCACTTTAGCTAGGCTGCTTTCAGTGCCCTTTGCTTTTCTGATTCACAGAGTGTCATTGGGGTCAGTTCAGAAGAAACTTATTACCTGCCTGGAAATTGCCATGACATAATACAGTGAGAGGTGAACAGAATGTGTCTGAAGGGGGGTTGTTGTCTACCCTGTACATGCATATATGCCGTAGGGGTAACATTTTAACTAGCAAGTCTATGGTCTCAGCTGTTGGCAACAGTGACTTCACAATAGTGTGAAGTACTTTTTTTCCCTTTAACTCTCTTTATTTATAAAACCTAACCTGAATAGGTAGTTGTTTTTCATTTGTAGTGGTATTACTAGTTGGCAAATTTACTGGCTATCTTAGACTTTTCAATAGGGGAAGAGTTAAACTCACTTTGGAACTGAAAAGAATAAAGTGTGTAGAGGTGATTGAGAAGGCCATGTTTGATGGCATTAAAAGAAAACAAATCTCTAAACTGTGATGGTTCTTTTGGATACATTTTGGACTTATAGTCTTGCTGGACTACTGCATGTGCAAGAACTGTAAGGCCCCAATTTTGATTTGTCTTGCTTGCCAATTTATGATGTTGACTTAAAATGGCTTTCTTGTCATTTGACCAACTTCATTGTTTACTGTACTGTCTGTAGATTTTCTGACCATCATCATGATTCAGTGTCTTGTCTGCTGTATTAGTTACTGACTTTTTGTGGAAAAAATTTTTAATTGTTAATACCTTTGAGTTTTCTTGCTTTATTTTACAAGCTTGTTCAAGATTTACTGAAAACTTTGCCACAAATGTTCACCAAGACCCTGGAAACCCAGAGTGCCTTGGGTCCTGCACTTCAGGCTGCCTTTAAGCTGATGTCCCCAACTGGTGGTCGAATGTCTGTCTTTCAAACACAACTTCCTACTCTTGGAGTAGGAGCCCTGAGACCACGAGAGGAGCCCAACCAAAGGTCATCTGCTAAGGTTAGAAAGTCATCAAGTGTATGTTACCATATATGCTGGTACTCTGCTCTGTCCCTTTGACCAAAAAGCTTGTTTTTCATTTATTTTTCAGTTGTGGAGAGGAGGGAGTATAAGGAAATAGATAAAGCATGTTTTGCTGATGTTAAAATTTTTATTTTATTACACTTTCCACCTGATTCAGTCTTACCTTATTTTTGGACCTTAGCAAGCCATTAGCATTGCAGCCTGCCTTTGATGAGAAAGCCTGGCATTCTAAAGAATATGCCTGTTAGGAACTAAGTAGAATGTGGATGACCATTAATGAGTAGTCTGCCATAAAGATAATGAGAGTTGCTGTATGCTCTAATGATGACAGTGTCAGTCCTGGGGTCAGTCTGCCTAAATTCTACTTCTTTTTAGATGTAGGAGCTTGAAGAATTAGTTAATTTCTTTGCCCTTCTGTTTCCTTATGTTTATTTATACTGTGAAAGTAATGATAGTAGTTCAAAGGACTTGCTTCTTATAGTAGTTCAAAGGACTAAATAGATATCACACATGGATTATTTATTTATTTATTATTTATTTATTTTTAAAAATTTTATTTATTCATGAGAGAGAGAGAGAGACACGCAGAGACACAGGCAGAGGGAGAAGCAGGCTCCATGCAGGGAGCCTGACGTGGGACTTGATTCTGGGTCTCCAGGATCCCACCCTGGCCTGAATGAAGGTGGCGCTAAACCTCTGAGCCACCGGGGCTGCCCTACACATGAATTATTTAGAACAGTTTCTGGCATTCTAAGTATTTAATAGATTATTGAAATTAGCATAATAGATGTATTTCTTTTTAAAACTAGAAAATAGAAATTCTTTAAATTTTTTTTTTTAAGATTTAATTTATTTATTTGTGAGAGGCAGAGACATAGGCAGAGGGAGAATCAGACTCCTCGCAAGGAGCCCAATGCAGAACTTGATCCCGGACCCCGGGGTCATGCCCTGACGTGAAGGCGGACTCTAAACCACTGAGCCACCCAGGTGTCCCGAAAATAGAAAATTCTTAAGTAGTATGTTTTTTACTAAGAAAACCAAAAGAACATAAAATAAAGGATTTTTAGAATGCCCAAGAATAATTGTTAACATTTTGGTGTATATATAGATAGGTTTTAAAATTTTATGACAAGGGGATCCCTGGGTGGCTCAGCGGTTTCACACCTGCCTTTGGCCCAGGGCGTGATCCTGGAGTCCCAGGATCGAGTTCCGCGTCGGGCTCCCGCATGGAGCCTGCTTCTCCCTCTGCCTGTGTCTCTGCCTCTCTCTCTATGTCTATCATAAATAAATAAAAACAAATCTTAAAAAAAATAAAAAAATAAAATTTTATGACAATTTAACAATTAAAATTTTTTTTCTTTATGTAATTTATCATTAATAGGAAATTCACTTGACACCATCCACTGACTTTTATAAGAAATTAGCCTTGGATTGTTCTGGTCAGCAGGTTGCTGTGGACTTATTCCTTCTCAGTGGACAGTATTCTGATTTGGCTTCTCTGGGTGAGTTCTTCCTCATGATTATTTTTCTCAAATGAATGTGAAGCTATTTATATGATGATATTCTAAATAAAGGACAAAGTGAAGGAATTTTTATTCCTTTTTTTTTTTTTTTTTGGAATTTTTATTCCTTTGGGAAAGTTAGTCTATTAAAAACCTTTATTAAAAAAAAAAAAAAAAAAAAAAAAAAAACCTTTATTTATGGGGATCCCTAGGTGGCCCAGCAGTTTAGCGCCTGCCTTCAGTGCTGTGATCCTGGAGTCCCGGGATTGAGTCCCACATCAGCTCCCTGTGTGGAGCCTGCTTCTCCCTCTGCCTATGTCTCTGCCCCCCTCCCCCCCCCTCTCTCTCTGTCTCTCATGAATAAATAATAATAATAATAATAAAATCTTTAAAAAAAACCCCTTTTTTTCTTCTAAATGTTTATATATTTCTAAACATTTGTAATGGATACATTTTTGTACTATTATTTAAAGGAATAAAAATTCTTTTTTGATTATACTTTGAGAGGCTAAGGAAAGATGGATTCAAAAACCAGTAGTTTTTTTCATGCAGTAATAGTTAATTGCAGAATTTAAGAAGTATGTGTTTCTTCCAGGTTGTATTTCTCGGTATTCAGCAGGTAGCGTCTATTACTATCCTTCTTACCACCATCAGCAGAACCCAGTACAAGTGCAGAAATTACAGAAGGAACTACAGAGATACCTCACTCGAAAGATTGGCTTTGAGGCAGTCATGAGGATTCGGTGCACAAAAGGTGGGGGCACTATTTTTTTTTTTTTTTTACATTTACCTAGATGTTACTTTTGATACCAGTAAATATGCATTTTTATCTAGTCTTATTTCATAAGTTTTGGTCTTCTAACATATTTTACTTAAACTGATGGAATATGCAATTAAGAGTAGAGGGGGAAAAAAAAAAAAAGAGTAGAGGGGGAAAAAAAAGGCATAGAGGGGCAGCCCAGGTGGCTCAGCAGTTTAGCACTGCCTTCGGCCTAGGGCATGATCCTGGAAACCTGGGATCGAGTCCCCACTTCAGGCTCCCTACATGGAGCCATTGTCTCTTCTCTCTCTCTCTCTCTCTCTGTCTGTCTCTCATGAATAAATAAAATAAAATATTAAAAAAAAAATAGAGAAGAATAGAGCCAGGGTACCTGGCTGGCTCAGTTGCTAACGCATGCAACTCTTGATTTCACGGTTGTGAGTTCAAGTCTCACGTTGGGTGTGGAGCCTACTTAAAAAAAAAAAAGAATAGAGAAGAAACAAAAGAAAATAGGGACTATTTTGAATGTACTGAAAGCCACTGCACTGTACACTGTATGTGTGATTTTTTTATGATATGTGAATTATATCTCATTTAAAAATCCTATCTCCCTCCACCCCCACCACTAAATAAGCATGATTTTTATTCCATTTATTCCCAATAATAGTGAAATGTCTTTTTTATTCAAAGTTATTTTTTTGTTGTGGTAAAATACACCTAATATAAAATTTACCATGTTAGCCATTTTTAAGTATGCAACTGAATGACATTAAGTATATTCTCATTGTTGTACAACCATTCCCACCATTCATCTTTAGAAGTAGCAGGTCTTTTAATCTGTGCATCTCTCATTCTGTCCTACTACTGACACTTTGCCTCAATGTTGCTTTGAAAATAGTCTGACAGTTTCAGAATGCTTTAATCCAGTTTGTTTTTCAGGATAGATGCCTATGGCTGCTAAAATGAGAACTATTTTCTTAGGAAAATGGGAAATAATTCTTGATATTTTATTCCTTTACATTATCAATCTGGTTCTACTCTTTTATTCAGATTTTATTTTATTTTATTTTTTAAAGATTTTATTTATTTATTCATAGAGACAGAGAGAGAGAGAGAGAGAGGCAGAGATACAGGCAGAGGGAGAAGCAGGCTCCACGCAGAGAGCCCGACGTGGGACTCGATCCAGGGTCTCCAGGATCACGCCCTGGGCTGCAGGTGGCTCTAAACCGCTGCGCCACCGGGGCTGCCCTTTATTCAGATTTAAAATAAGGTTGTTCTTTAAAAGATGCAAAACAATCATTTTTTTTGAAGTGGAAAGATTTTATGAAATAGCTAGCCAATAGAAAGATATCCAACGATAAGGATCCACAGATCTGGCTACTAGATAGATGTTGAAATCTGTTGGTCAGGGATCCCTGGGTGGCGCAGCGGTTTGGCGCCTGCCTTTGGCCCAGGTCGCGATCCTGGAGACCCCGGATCGAATCCCACATCGGGCTCCCGGTGCATGGAGCCTGCTTCTCCCTCTGCCTGTGTCTCTGCCTCTCTCTCTCTCTCTCTGACTATCATAAATAAATAAAAATTAAAAAAAAAAAAAAAAAAGAAATCTGTTGGTCAAACCGTGTGCCAAATGAAGTTCTCTGTTATCCATCACTGTAATAAAAAGAAAAAATGTTTGAGTGAAACAACTAACAATAAAGCATTTGTAATATCTTATGTAAGGTATCAAACACTTCTCTAAGGTTGTCACATCTCCAAACAACTTGTTGGTTGTCACTCCAACAACTTGTAGTGTCACTCATAACCAATTAGTTACCGCAGTAGCTTTCTGTTTCTGCTTCTTTTTGTGATCTGATTGGCTGGCTATAGATTGGAGGCTCCCACGACCTCCTTCTTGGGTTCAATTAATTTGCTAGAGAAGCTTACAGAACTCAGAGATACATTTTATTTTCTAGGTTACTGGTTTATTATAAAAGGATAAAATTCAGACAGGCACTAAGGAGGGCACTTGATGGGATGAACACTGGGTGTTTTATTTTTATTTTTTTATTTTTTATTTATTTATGATAGTCACAGAGAGAGAGAGAGGCAGAGACACAGGCAGAGTGAGAAGCAGTCTCCATGCACCGGGAGCCCGACGTGGGATTCGATCCCGGGTCTCCAGGATCGCGCCCTGGGCCAAAGGCAGGCGCCAAACCACTGCGCCACCCAGGGATCCCAACACTGGGTATTATACTATATGTTGGCAAATTGAATTTAAATTAAAAAATTAATTTAAAAAATAAAAGGATAAAATTCAGGAACATCCAGATTGAAGAGGAGATGTAAAAGGCAAGGTACAGAGAAGGGGAAAGAAAGCCATAGAGCTTGTGTAGTTTCCATGTTCTCTCTGAATGCATTACTCTTCATATATCTCCATGTGTTCACCAATCTGGAAGCTTTCCAAAGGTCCCCAACCTACTGGGTTTTTATGAAGGCTTCTTTACATAGTCATGGGTGATTAAATTATTGGTCATTAATGACTGATTGAACCTCCAGTTTATCTCTCCTCCCTGAAGGATATTGTTGGGGAAGAGGTTGGACTGGAATTTCCAACCTTCTACTCATATGGTTGTGTCCTCTGGTAACCAACCAGCCCCTATCCTTTAGTTATGTAGGTGCTTTCCAAAGTCACTCCATTAACATAGCAAAAGACACTGTGGTGATTTTTGTTACATAGGAAATTTTAAGAGTTTAGGAGCTCTGTGCCAGAAATGAGTGAAAATAAAGTACATATTTCTTATTATAAGTCACAATATCACACCTAAACTTTTTTTTAAGTAGGCTCCACACCTAGTGTGGAGCCCTGTGAGGGTCTTGAACTCACAAGTCTCACATTAAGAGCTGAGCTGAAATTGAGTCGGATGCTTAACTGACTAAGCCACCAAGGTGTCCCTCACATCTAAAATTTTAAATTTACTCTCAGCCAATCGGATAAGTATATAATATACATATCTGTATATAGGTTTATATAAGTCATTCTGATAAAGTTTTCTCTTCTAGGTCTTTCCATTCATACTTTCCATGGGAACTTCTTTGTTCGGTCAACAGACTTACTGTCTTTGCCTAATGTAAACCCAGATGCTGGGTATGCAGTACAGATGTCTGTAGAAGAGAGTCTTACTGACACCCAGTTGGTTTCCTTTCAGTCTGCACTCTTGTATACATCCAGCAAAGGTGAGTGTGTTTTTTGTATCATTTCGTTTTTATCGTGGCAAAGACAGATAACATGAGGTCTACACTTTTAACAGATTTCTAAGTTTACAATCCAGTATTGTTAACTATAAATACAGTGTGTGGCAACAAAGGTAAGTTTTTTGATTCGGTCATGTATTCTTTGGCTTATAATAAATACCCCCTCTTTTGGAGATACTCATGTCTATTAAACCAAAAGAGTATTTCTAATCTTAAAATCTTTGTTGCTATCCCTGGTAAAGCTAAAACGTGTCATATTTATTTTCCTTAACCATTTTATTTAACAGATATTTACTGAGAGTCTTCTTAGTGTCAGACTGATTGTTTAGAAAAACCTTGGTATTGCCAGATTGTTTTTCAGAAAGGTACCACTTTGTGGTCCTATCAAGGGCCCTTTTTATTTCAGTCTCTGATTTTGTGTGTCTTTGTGTCTGTCTCTATGTTTAGTTGCTGTTATGATAAGCTAAACTTTTATTTTTTAAGATTGTATTTATTTGTCAGAGAGTACACACAAGCAGGAGGAATAGCACTCAGAGAGAGAAGCAGGCACCCCGCTGAGCAAGGAGCTCAATGTGGGACTCATCTCAGGATGCTGGGATTATGACCTGAGCTGAAGGCTGACTTTTAACCAACTAAGCCACCCAGGCGTCCCTTAGGCTAAACATTGTATCTGTTTTCTTTCAGGTCTCACTGTTCTTGTCTCAAATAGAAACTCTAAACAATGTTACTCTTTTTTGCAGATACTGTTTAGTCTTTTTAAAAGTAATTTGGGGGTGCCTGGGTAGCTCACTTGGTTAAGCCTCTGCCTTCCACTCAGGTCATAATTCTGGGGTCCTGGGGTTGAACCTTATGTCTGGCTTCCTGCTCAGGGTGAAGTCTGCTTCTATCTTTGTCCCTCCTACTGCTCATGCTTGAGTACACACTCTCTCTCTTCTTTCTCAATAAATAAATAAAAAATTTTTAAAAAGTACGTATGAGGGATCCCTGGGTGGCGCAGCGGTTTGGCGCCTGCCTTTGGCCCAGGGCGCGATCCTGGAGACCCGGGATTGAATCCCACGTCGGGCTCCCAGTGCATGGAGCCTGCTTCTCCCTCTGCCTGTGTCTCTGCCTCTCTCTCTCTCTCTCTCTCTCTGTGACTATCATAAAGAAATAAAAATTTAAAAAAAATAAAAAATAAAAAAAAATAAAAAGTATGTATGAGCTCCTTATATGTACATTTTCATCAGTCTTCATGTCTCAAGACAGGTAGGTTGTGAGTATATTGCGTATCATTTCTAGGTTTTTTTACTTGTTCTTTTTTAGTAGTTTTCAAGGTCTTGCTGCTTAGAAATTTTTAAAAGATTGACATAATATTTGATATTTGATGATTGCCAAAAAGTTTTCATTTTTGTTTCTATATTGGTTTTTGTTATTGTTGGTAATTACCAAAAAGAAAATACTATATTAAGTGATCTCTTTTAAAAATTGTTTTCTGGGGGATCCCTGGGTGGCTCAGCGGTTTGGCGCCTGCCTTTGGCCCAGGGCGCGATCCTGGAGACCCGGGATCTAATCCCACGTCGGGCTCCCAGTGCATGGAGCCTGCTTCTCCCTCTGCCTATGTCTCTGCCTCTCTCTCTCTCTCTCTGTGTGTGACTATCATAAATTAAAAAAAAAAAAAATTGTTTTCTGTGTTTAAGGAAGAAAGTGTAAGATTTCTCTGGGCTTTAAATATCAAATCAGACTCGAAAACACATGTGGAAGTAGTGTTGTTGTAGCATGTATATTCAAAGTTTTTATTAGGAAAAAAGATAAAAAAAATAAAAAATAAAAAATAAATTAAAAAAAAAAGGAAAAAAGGTAAAGTAACCAAAAGGTTCAGAAAAGAGATTATTAAGAAGGTAGTATGTTACCATCATTTAATTATCCCTTTTCAGTAATAACTTGAACAACAAGAATTTTTGAGAGAAAGAGCGGGCATGTGTGCTCAAGTCGGGGGTGGGGTGGGGTGGGGTGGGGTGGGGGGTGGGTAAGAGCAGAGTTGGAGAGGAAGAGGCAGATTCCCTGCTGAGCAAGAAGGTGTGGATGCCTATGCGGGGCTTGATCTGAGGTGCACCAAACAGAAATAATTTTGTAGCCAAATAATAAAAGGGATGAAACTTAAAAGTTTTATTCATTAAATATTTGATATTATTTCTGCATACTGAATAACCCTTTTTGGTTCTAAATTGAAAAGAAGTGATTTTTCCAAGGGACTTTAATATAAGTTTTTTAATGGAACGCCTGGGTAGCTCAGCAGTTTAGTGCCTGCCTTCGGCCCAGGGCATGATCCTGGAGTCTAGGGATCTGGGGATCAAGTCCCATGTCGGGCTCCCTGCATGGAGCCTGCTTCTCCCTCTGCCTGTGTCTCTGCTTCTCTCTCTCTCTCTCTCATGAATAAATAAAATTTTTTAAAAAAGAGTTTTTTTAATGGAGTTGTGCCTTACTATCATTTATGTGTTTTCCCCAAAGGTGAAAGAAGAATTCGAGTTCATACTTTGTGTTTGCCTGTAGTTTCAACTCTGAATGAAGTCTTTCTGGGAGCTGATGTTCAAGCAATTTCAGGGTTATTGGCCAATATGGGTAAGAATTGTTATCAGCTATTATAAATATTTCACAAGTAATAACATTAGAAAAACTCATATAGTGTTATTTTCCTTAGAATACGTAGCTTTACGGGGGCCTGGATGGCTCCCTGGTTGGGTGCCTGCCTTTGGCTCAGGTCATGATCCCTGGATCCGAGATCAAGTCCCGCATCGGGCTCCTTGCAAGGAGCCTGCTTCTCCCTCTGCCTATGTCTCTGTCTCTCCTCTCAATCTGTGTCTCTCATGAATAAATAAATAAATCTTAAAAATAAGTAAATAAATATGTAGCTTTAAAGATTTCAATGTTTTGGATCTTCTGTATACCTCTTAAGTAACTAACTACTTGAATGAAAGGATCTGTTGTAGGTAACCTTATTTATTTATATATTTATTTTAATATTTTATTTATTTGTTCACGAGAGACACACAAGACAGAGGGAGAAGCAGGCTCCATGCAGGGAGCCTGACGTGGGACTGGATCCCAGGTCTCCAAGATCAGGCCCTGGGCTGAAGGCGGCGTGCTAAACCGCTGAGCCACCCGGGCTGCCCGGTAACCTCATTTTAAAAAAATTTTTAACAACTATTGAAAAATAGTTTACCATATCATATAACCCATTTTAAGTATATGACCCTACTATTTATAGTATATTTATAGAATTGTGTGGCTATCACCTCAATCTGATTTTAGAACATTTTTATTATCCCAAAAGAACCTCATGCACATCAGCAGTTACTGGCCTCCTTCCTCCTCCATCCCTCACTGACCTCAGGGAGCTACTAAACTACTTTCTGTCTCATAATCTGCCTATGATGGACTTAAATAACCATATTTTACTTAATGTTCAATGCTAGTAGTGAATAGCTATTTTATGAGATCTGTAACTTGGATTTACAAGAGAGTTTGAACTGTAAAAGATCTTTAGACTTGCAATTCAGGATAGAAGATCAGTTTACTCTCACACATAAATGTGCAGCCTTGGTCAGATCACATGAGCTAGGAGAAAATTTACTGATAACTTCAAACTTCACCTCTTTATTTCCGTATCAGATAGAGTTGCCTTCTTAAATTTTCCTTTTTTTCGTTTTAACCCTAAAGGGAAAGTTTCTTTTTTTAAATATTTTATTTTATTTATTCGTGAGAGACACAGAGTGAGAGAGGCGGAGATGTAGGAAGAGGAAGAAGCAGGCTCTATGCAGGAAGCCCTATGTGGGACCTGATCCTGGGATTCCAGGATCATGCCCTGAGCCAAAGGCAGATGCTTAACCACTGGGCCATTCAGGCATCCCTCTTTTTCTTTTTTGGCCCCTTTTTACATACATAGAACTTACCATCATTTTGTTTTTTTTGTTTTGTTTTTAAAGATTTTATTCATTCATTCATTCATTCATTCATAGACAGAGAAAGAAAGAGGCAGAGACATGGCAGAGGGAGAAGCAGGCTCCATGCAGGAAGCCTGATGTGGGACTTGATCCCAGGACTCCGGGATCATGCCCTAAGCCAAAGGCAGATGCTCAACTAATGAGCCATCCAGGTGTCCAACATCATTTTGGTTCTTATTTTTTTTTCTCCTTCAGGAAAGATGCCATTGGGGTCCATTTGCTTCAAACTCAAATCTGCCTGCCTGTAGTAGGAATAACCACCCATTTTCTTGAATTTCCTATTGGGAAATTCTTTCTTTATTGAAGCCTGATAAAGAATCCAACCCCAGGGGATCCCTGGGTGGCTCAGCGGTTTAGCACCTGCCTTCGGCCCAAGGCATGATCCTGCAGTCCTGGGATCAAGTCCCGCATCAGGCTCCCTGCGTGGAGCCTGCTTCTCCCTCTGCCTGTGTCTCTGCCTCTCTCTCTCTGTGTGTGTCTCTCATGAATAAATAAATAAAATCTTGAAATAAAAAAAAAGGAATCCAACTCCATATAAGTCTTATACACTGTTTAAAGATGTGACCTAAGAATTTGAGAGTCACTGCCTTTATATTTTGTTGAGCTAATGCTTTTTAGTAATTGTATGATCATTATTATCATCAATAAGAACTGTTTCAGGGGATCCCTGGGTGGCGCAGCGGTTTAGCGCCTGCCTTTGGCCCAGGGCGCGATCCTGGAGACCCGGGATCGAATCCCACGTCGGGCTCCCGGTGCATGGAGCCTGCTTCTCCCTCTGCCTGTGTCTCTGCCTCTCTCTCTCTCTCTCTGTATGTGACTATCATAAATAAATAAAAATTTAAAAAAAAAAAAAAAAGAACTGTTTCAGGTAATATTTGTAGATTAAAAATTTTTTCACAACAATTGGCTTAACAGGTGTTAGTTATGTCACTAAATTTGGCTTATCCCAACATGCACATTTTTTCACATTTTATCAAAATCTTGAAAATCAGGAAGTCTTCAATTAAAGTCTTAAGAGTTACTATTGGGGCACCTGGGTGGGGTCAGTCTGTTAAGCATCCATCTCTTGTTCTCAGCACAGGTCTTGATCTCAGAGTCATGATGAGTTCAAGCCCTGTGATGGGCTCCACATACAGTGTGGAGCCTACTTAAAAAAAAAAAGTGCTACTGTTGACCAGGTAACAGTGGTCTTTTTTCTTTACTATGTACAAATTTGGTTATAGGAGTTAATAACCTCACTTTATTGATTGTATTTTTGAGAGCACATGAATTGAGTTTAGTTGTAGTTGGAGAAGTCTTCAAAACAATAATAGTGCTCTTAGTATTTAAAAAAGGGGTTTTTTTAGAAAAATTTTTTTCAAGTTTGCAGAAATGCATAGAAACAGAAGCATAACAGGTGATAAGAATCATCTAAGTAGCTCTCTAAGAGGTCTTTCAATAAACAAAATTCTCTGTGAAAGCATGTGTTTTTAGTTGCAATTTTTTCTTTCTCTGTGGTGTATAAAAGATCTATAATTATAAACGTTATAATGGATTATAATTAATAACATCTTAAATCCAACAAGATACAGTTTTCCCATTTTACAGATAGGAAAACAGACTCATAAAGGTTAGATCCCTTGCCATATTGTCATACAGGTAGGAAATAGAGATGCATTTTGATTCTTCAAATTATGGGCTTTTAACTGCTGCTATACTTGTGTCCTTATATATGTAATAAATTGGTGAGAGATTTTGTATAATTAAAAAAAATTATATATCTTCTATCCTTAACAGTGGATAGCTAAACTCTCTTTTCTCTTGTTTGTCCCTACCTCCAACTCTGTTAGCTGTTGACAGATCTGTGACTGCCAGTCTGAGTGATGCTCGGGATGCCCTAGTGAATGCCGTCATAGACTCTCTTTCAGCTTATCATTCTTCAGTCTTAAGTAGCCAGCAGCCTGGACTCATGGTTCCCTTTTCTTTGCGGCTTTTCCCACTCTTTGTGTTGGCTCTCCTTAAACAGGTAAGAGAATCAAAATCAGAAACTAAGACAGTAAAAATGTAAATAGCTCAAATTTTTATCCTGTGAATGACTAAACACTGTATGTTTAACTGTAAGCCAGTTAAATTTTCTGAAGTCAGTGACTTTGACTTTATTCAAATCTTGAAAGAAATCAAAGATGCCAATGATGATCAGTTTCCCAGTTTTCCAAACAAAAGAGCTGTATATTTTATTGCTTATGCAAAAAGTCACAGATAAAACTCTTCTTTTAGCTTTTTCCTGCTTTCTACAGTATTTCAGCCACATACTACTTCTTAATCGTAGATATGCCTTCTCATATCTGTGTACTTATTTCCATACTTGCATTGTACTTTCCTATTCCTATGTTTGAGCTCAAATGTTCCTCTCTGGCAGTTGCCTTTCCTTCTATGATCTTATAGAGTTTTTCATTTGATATTTATTACTTATCTCCGTTGCCTGCTGTTTGCCCCTTCTGCTGGCTCTCCCTTCTCCCCACCGCCCAAAAAAGAAAGGCAACTAGGCAAGTAGAGGAGGCTTATTTTTCCAAGCTTGTATACTTAGGATAACCTTCCCTTATAAATTTTATTAAAAAGTTCATGTTAATAAATCACCTGGGAGAGGATCCTGGATTCCAAAATTGATGAAAACTACTCTGATCTTGTCAATTTGTATAATCTTCTGAACTCCAGGATTGACCTGTCTGGTGTATGTCATCTCTTCTAGGTGAGAAGGGCAACCCTACTCATCCTATTAGGATCAACTTGTAGTTTCTTTAACCCAAATTATATATTTCTACTTCTTTTTTTATATATATATATTTCTACTTCTGAATATGATGTTAATGTACAGAAATTACATATATACTTAAATGTTAACATTTAAAAATCTCTGCTTTTCCCTCCTTAGGTCTTTTCTTAAATGCTGTCCTGTCACTGAGGCTTATTTTTCCTGATCTCCCCATTTACTGAGCAATGTTCTTTAGCCAACCTAACCTACATTCTTACTTCTCTTCCTGCCCTTATTTTTCTCCATAGCATTTAACACTGACCTATGAGTATTTTCCTTATTTATAACTTAGTAGGCTTCTCACAGGGAGCCCGATGCAGGACCCAATCCCCAGACCGCGATCACACCCTGAGCCGAAGGCAGGCACTAAACTGCTGAGCCACCCAGGCGTCCCTATTATTTAGATTTTTATATCACTATACCTCTATGGTAGATAGAGTATTTAGATATATTTCACTGATTAGAAAACACTAGAGAGATCTAATGACTTTGCCATAGTCAGGTGGTTAATTTCTTTCAGGTGGGGATATAGTCACATTTTAATAGATGGGCAACTTCTTAAAAGATACCTAACAGAACGAATTAAAAGAATAACAGTAAATTTGCTAATTCTGCCTGAAAATTTTGTTTTAACATCTGATATTTGCAAAGCTTTGTATTTGTTATTAAATACCCTTTTTTTTTTTTGATGAGCAGTGGTTTTCTGTTACAGAAATCGTTTCAGACTGGGACAAATGCACGTCTGGATGAACGCATTTTTGCCATGTGTCAAGTGAAAAATCAGCCTTTGGTTTACCTTATGCTCACAACTCATCCCACTTTGTATAGAGTTGACAATCTCTCAGATGAGGTAAGATTACTTTTTTAGTGACTTTTTCTTAGAGGTTCACAAGCTTAATTATACTAAGTCCCTTGTAGAAATGAGGAAAGTTTTGTTTTGCTTTTAAAGATTTATCTAGGGACACCTGGGTGGCTCAGCGGTTGAGTGTCTGCCTTTGGTTCAGGGCCTGATCCCAGGATCTAGGATTGAGTCCCACACCGGGCTGCCTGCGGGGACCCTGCTTCTCCCTCTGCCTGTATCTCCGCCTCTCTCTGTGTGTCTCTCATGAATAAATAAATCTTAAAAAAAAAAATAAATAAATAAAGATTTATTTATTCATTTTACAGAGAGAGAGCACAGCACGTGTGCATGTGAGTGTGGGTGGGATGGTGGCCAGAGTGAGAGAGAGTCTCAAACGGAGTCCATACTGAGCGTGGAGCCCATATCAGGGCAGATCACAACCTAAACTGAAACCAAGAGGTGGACAGTCAACCGACTGCACCACTCAAGCGTCCCAGTAAAGTTTTGTTTCTTAAAGCTATTAATTCTATTCCTTTGGTAGATCTGTGTAAGGAAATCTTGGTTTGAGGAAGCTCTGAGAATAGAGCCTCCTTTCTTACTAAAATATTATTTAAGATATAAAAGTAATAAACTTTGTTAAGACAGATCTCTATAGCAGATCTAAGTAAATGAATAATCAAATTGACATCTGATTTATTTATTCAAACAAATTGATCTGGAGTGTCCTGAGAGTGGAATTACATCTGAAAGCCCTAAGTCAATATTGAGTTTAATAGTATTATTGAATTAAAGAAAAAAATATTTAAGTTGTAACATTATTTGCCCCCTTTTTTCCTTTCTTTTCTTTTCTTTTTTTTGGAAGGTCCCACCGAGATATTATTTGCCCTTATTAGGAAATTTAACCTGAGTTAAAGTCACATGCATAAAATGTTAAATCATAATCTTTTTTCTAAAATTGTGATCAAGTTAGGATATACATATTAGAAGTAATATTTTGGTTAAAAACCTTACAAAATTTAAAGAATTTAAGATGTCTTACATATATCAAGGACAAATTACCTATGAAATATGAGGTTTCGGGCACCCTGGGTGGCTCAGTGGTTTAGTGCCGCCTTCAGCCCAGGCGTGATCTTGGAGACCGGGGATCGAGTCCCATCAGGCTCCCTGGATGGAGCCTGCTTCTCCCTCTGCTTGTGTCTCTGCCTCTCTCTCTCTGTGTCTCTCATGAATAAATAAATAAAATCTTTAAAAAAAAATATGACTGCATTTGGGACGCCTGGGTGGCTCAGAGGTTGGGCGCCTGCCTTCGCCCAGGGTGTGATCCTGGAGTCCCGAGATCGAGTCCTGCATTGGGCTCCCTGCATGGAGCCTGCTTCTCCCTGTACCTGTGTCTCTGCTTCTCTCTCTCTCTGTCTCTCATGAATAAATAAATAAATAAATAAATAAATAAATAAATAAATAAATAAAATCTTAAAAAACAATTATGACTGCTTTTAACTATGTCAACAAAAATTTCTTGGAATGCAAAGGTCAGAGGCCGGGAAAGCTCTAGTACTGTAGAGTTTGCAAACTGGAAGTCCGCTCTGAAGGAGAAAGTCACCACAGGGTTAAATAGGCAAAAACTGCAAGTTCTGTGTCCTTTGGGACCTCTGACTGAGGTCCCAAACTATAGCTTCAGGAGCAGAATGATAAGCTGTATATAATTCAGTATTTCTGGTAGCAGCTTCAAGATATGGTAGCAGCTCCAGCTGATAAGATGTGTGGCAGCAAATTGTGCTGAATTTTGTGTGGGCTTGTTACCTCAGGCTATGTTGTTGACTGGTTTTGTTCTCCATGGTCATTTGGCCTGATTAAAAGTTTATTTTTTCTCCCTTGACATGGAGGAATGCATCTTGTCAGCTCTTGTTGTCTAATTATTGGGGTATTTTGTTCTTCAGTTGTATCTAAAAGCTTTAACTTTTTGGGGGGCACCTGGGTGGCTCTGTCAGTTAAGCATCTAACTTGATTTCACCTCAGGTCATGATCTCACAATTGTGAGATCAAGTCCTGCATTGGGCTCCACACTCAGTGGGGAGTCTGCTTGAGATTTTTTTTTTTTTTGCTCCCTTTCCCTCTTTTCCTCCCCCCTTTCTCTCTCTCTCTCTCTCTCTCTCAAATTAATAAAGTCCAAAAGCTTTAATTTTTTTGCTTAAATCCTCAGGGGGCACTCAACATCAATGATCGCACCATACCTCAGCCACCTATTCTTCAGCTTTCCGTGGAGAAGCTGAGCAGAGATGGAGCTTTCCTCATGGATGCAGGCTCTGTGAGTAGTCTGATTGATCGGGATCCTTCCCTCTACATACTATTATACCTTCATTCACTTTAGTATCTCTTTTCCTGAACAGATTATTTGCTACTTAATCTATTTTTGTATGAGCTACCTTCTCCCTCTATAACCTCTTTTCATGCCAAGCATAAAAGTCTCATCATGGTAAAAAGTAATTATTAGTTCAGCTGAAATCTGTATAATCTTACTAAACATACTCTTCGTTTTGATCTTTTAAAACATACTCAGTGGTAAAGGTGAATCAGCAGCTCACTGTTGTGTGTGTCTCAAAATAATTTTCTTCCTGTTCCCAGGTGCTGATGCTTTGGGTTGGAAAAAATTGTGGACAAAATTTTCTCAGCCAAGTTCTAGGAGTTCAAAACTATGCATTAATTCCACAGACTATGGTAAGACTTTTTTATTATAGTGATTGTGGTAGACTCTTTTTTTTTTTTTAAAGATTTTATTTACTTATTCATGAGAGACACAGAGACAGAGGCAGAAACATAGGCAGAGGGAGAAGCAGGCTCCCTGCGGGGAGCCCGATTCGGGACTTGATCCCAGAACCCCAGGATCATGACCTGAGCCAAAGGCAGATGCTCAACCACTGAACCACCAAGATACCCCTAATTTTCACTTTTAAAGTTAGAATTAGGGGTGCCTAGGTAGCTCATTTGGTTAAGCATCTGACTCTTGGTTTCAACTCAGGTCATGATTTCAGGGTCAGTCTGTGTGCTCAGTGGATAATCTGCTTCTCTCTTCCCTCTCTCATTTATCTATCTATCTATCTATCTATCTATCTATCTATCTATCTATCTTTTTTTAAAAGGTATAATATGGGCAGCTCAGGTGGCTCAGTGGTTTAGCGCCGCCTTCAGCCCAGGGCCTGATCCTGGGGACCGGGGATCAAGTCCCACGTCAGGCTCCTTGCATGGAGCCTGCTTCTCCTTCTGCCTTTGTCTCTGCCTCTCTCTCTCTCTGTCCCTCATAAATAAATAAATAAAATCTTTTAAAAAATAAATAAAAAGGTATAATATTAAAATTAGAATTGATTATAACATGGTATTATTTAGTATCATATATTTTAGACCCTACTATCAATTTGTCCCCAACATTGGAATATGTATTTTATGTTAGTGCTTTTTCATATTTATGAGTTTAACTCCATTCACAGAAGTCATTAGGAAATCATGTATTTAAAAGACGTTTGTGTCAGGAGTATAGCTGGAATAAGCACTATCTTTAAAGCTGTAAATAAAACTATTGGCTTGGTTGACAAGGCATTTTAGGTAATGAGGTAAATAATTGTCATATTTGTAATAACTGCCTGAATCAGTTAATTTTAGATGTCATAATAAAATGAAGAGGTTGGATTTCTTCTGGATCAGGGCTCAGTAAAATGTGCCAAAGTTTTTGTCAATAAAGTTTTATTGGAACATAGCTGTGTCCATTCACTTATGTATTGTCTATGGCTCTGTAGTGGAACATTGGCAGAGTTGTGTATTGCAGCAGAGACCAAATGACGTGCAAGCCTAAAGTATTTCTATTGTTTGGCCTTTTCAGAAGTTTGCCTACCCCTTACTAGAAAACTGTGATATACATACTCCCAGGCCCCTTTCCCTAAGACCTCCTAAGTCAATCTTGCAGTTCAGCAAGATCTCCAGGTGAATAATATACATGATAAAGTTTGAGAAGCACTGTAAATGATGCATTAACTGTGTGATTCAAGTAAGTTGGATATTGCTGATTTTTGTTTAATAGACAGATCTTCCAGAACTTGATACACCAGAATCTGCCAGAATAATAGCATTCATCTCTTGGCTTAGAGAGCAGAGACCATTTTTCCCCATACTTTATGTAATAAGGTAAGTTGCATTTTTTGTTTGCTAATTGGGAAATAATTTATTTAGCTTTACAAGGACCTATTTTGAGTTATAGTTACCCATGACATATTGCTTAAGGAAACCCTTTAGAAAAGAAAAAAAGAAAGAATGTTCAATAAATATTACTCAATTATGCTTTCTATTCAGTTACTAGCAAAGAGTATGTTAAAAGCATCATGACAATGGACAAATCCACTGTTTATTTTACTATTGCATTTTATGTAATGTATATATTTTTGTCTTATTCCACAGGGATGAGAGTCCAATGAAAGCAAACTTCCTTCAAAACATGGTAGAAGACAGAACAGAATCTGCATTATCATATTATGAATTCCTTTTGCATATACAACAACAAGTGAACAAATGAATAAATGAAGATATTTGACTTAAAGTCATGATAATGCAGAACACCTGAGAATGTGTAATACCTTCCTTTTCTATTAGGTTTGTGGACTAATGTGATGATTATATGTTCTCACTGTGATTTCAACAAACTATAGCAAATAAAGGACCACAACAGAGAATCAAACATGCAACTCTGAAATACTGTATTTTTCAAATCAAAATAGATCTACATACATTTGATTGGATACTTTTTTTTCCTTTGCTGCCAATAATGTTTGAGTTGTTATGGATTGAAATAGGATGAGACAATATTGCAGAGGCAAAGTAAATTTTGTAAAATAAAGACTTCTGTGTTTCAAATGTATATTTCTCATTTTTTCCTGAAATTTTGGCTGCTACATTTAAAACCTCACAAGACTTAGTGTTGCAGGGATGTTACCAATTCATTGATAATGATCTTTTTAAAATCAAAAAGTTTCAGAAGTAAATATTATGTAGAAAACTAGAACCCATCCCCCATACCTGTGTTGTTTTTTTTATATAAGGAAGAAAAAGGATCATGTTAACTAAAGCTAGAGTAAACTCACTCTAGTTTGAGAAGAAAAATATGAAATAATACAGTCAAGCTTTAAAATCTATCAGTATTCTCTATACTTGAAGAACAAAGTCACTTTGATTTGAAGTGAAAACTAAGTGGTTTTCTGATGTGATGTGACTGCAGAAGACTTGTTTGGACACACTATCATGTTCTGCAGTGAAAAGAATCAGCTGTCTTCATAAATATATTGGGACTGGCAATGATAATAGGGAGATGAGAAACTGATTATCTTGATTCTTGAAATGGGCTTTGGTTCATTTCTGCTCTGTGATGTACAATAAAAGTGTTATATTATTGGTGAATTGATGAATTAAAGGTTTTTAAAATTCTGTCTCATGCATCAGTAACATTTTTCTAAGGAATTTAATAATTGGAAGCCACTCATAAGCTATTTATTCTTGGATATTAAAACTTATTAAAGCATGAATGCTGCTTTTGATTTGGTGGATATTAAGATTACACAAATCCAAAATATTGAAGTTATGGTAGAAACTTGATTTCTGAACATGCTCAAGAGACTGCTTTTTTGATTGAGCCAGAGAAATATTATAGTCAAAACCATTGAATGGATTTTGTTTACAAATAGATAAATTAAACATTTGTATATTTAAAGTGCTGTGGTAGGATATCTTTAAAAGAGTTTGGCTCATTTTTCACAGATTCACCTTGTCTTGTATAAACTTCTTAAAGTAAAAGTTGTTCAGTGTGTAATACTTGATGAAAAGATTTTTGTTTCTTTGTTTCAATGAGTTAGAAAAATGTGTTTACAATCTTGGTCTCATAGGATCACCAATGAAATAGTAACTTTCAAGTTTACATCAGTATGAGCTGACTTTAACTGAGTTGTTGGGGGATATGGAAGAAGCAGGTCCCATTGGAGTATACACTACTACCTGCCTGCTGGATCAGACTAACTGGGTTTTTTAGGAATATCATCTCCCTTAAGCAGTGTTAAGATTTCTCTTCAGTATGTGAGTGGTGCATTGAACTGGAAATTTTCTTGAAAGCTGCTTCATTGATTAGGAAGCAATTTTCACATCGTAGCAAATTAAAATAAATTTCTATTTTCCCCTCTTTTACAGAAACAGTCATCCTTGTGCACTGATTGATGTTTCTTAAAATAACTAAAATTCTCTTCTTAATGTGAATTGTAAATGTTATTATTTGTAGGTCCTTTCTTAATAGTAGTGAAGAATCTTCCAGAGGGAAAAGTTTGTGCTTCTAGGGACAATAACCTTCCTTGTGCCTCACTTCATCCCCGAGTGGGTAGGACTCTTGTTATTGCCACAGCATGCTTTTTTAGTATAGTTCACAAATTTACTTTTAAAATTTCACTTTAAAAATGATTTTCAATAGTGTATAACATGTGCAACCTAGAATAATTTTATAATAGGTCATAAACACAATTTTAGTTAAGATTCGTAATATTTGTTCTCCGGATAATGAGGGAATGAATGAACCTTTTGGAGATATTGATAGTAAGTAATTATTTTTTGTAATATTGAATGTTTTTTTAGTTTTTTTTTTTTTTTTTTGCAGTAGGGCACTACCTGCTATCTCATCTTGTATTACTTTTTAATGTAAAGCAACTAATATTTACACTATGCCATATTTTTTTTTATTGTAGTTGTAAATTATGAAAGATCCTTGAATTTTCTACAGATCTACAACTACTAAAGTACAGACAAGGGCAATCTTGGTATTTAAATCTGAGCATGGCAATTCTACCATAAAAAGTACTCTATTTTTCTAATTTCTAGGATTTTTAAAATAACATTTCTGTGTGTCTGACATAGTAATATTCGCTCAAGCTGTGTACCTTTTAGTTTGCATATATTTCATTGTTTTATTTAATGTATTGAGTCTAACAGACTGTTTCACAATAATTAGAACAAAAGATTTATTTCTTCTAATCAAAGATGCGTAACAGCTATTATCTAGGGGACCATCAAATGTGATTTCAAGATTTTGTTAACTATTTCAAATATAATCCTTATATAGAAATTTTAATTTTGTAAAGTAGTGTATAATATTGTAACATTAAATTCTTGTTCTCAGATTCAAATATGTATTGATCTTCAATGTGCTGTGTTAAATCTTGCTTCTCTTAACTATTAGAGACAAGATTTGTCTTCCTTTTTACAGTTTGTAATTTTCACTGTTTTATTCCTGTAAAAAGAAACAGTCATTTGTAACCCATGCAAATAATCGTTTGAACTGTGCTAACTTATCAATTTGGCTATTCAATAAAGTTATTGAAAGAGCTTACATATAGTGACTAATTTTTTTTAAATTTTTATTTATTAATGATAGTCACAGAGAGAGAGAGAGAGAGAGGAGGCAGAGACACAGGCAGAGGGAGAAGCAGGCTCCATGCACCGGGAGCCCGACGTAGGATTCGATCCCAGGTCTCCAGGATCGTGCCCTGGGCCAAAGGCAGGCGCCAAACCGCTGCGCCACCCAGGGATCCCCAAGTGACTAATTTTTTAAAGGGATATGAATACCTGCTAGTCACTGAATTGTGCCATGTTTTACATTCAAGTCAACGGAGGCTATTGCGGAAAGCACTTTGAATCTAAGCTGGTGTCTGGGATGTCATAAACCAAATTCTTGGATGCTCACTCCTCAAGGATTGCTGGGTTTAAAATTCTAGATTGAAAGGGGTTGTTTTTGTTTTTTAAAATTCTTGACATGTTTAAGATACTACTCCGTTGTCTTCTGGACCCTTTGGTTATTGATAAGATGCCTACTGTCAACCTGATTGTTATTTTGAAGATAATCTGTTAGCTTTCAAGATTTTTCTTTTTTCCTTAATATTCTATAGTTTGGCTACTTTGAGTTTATAGTTTATAGTGCTTGTTTTTCAGAGCACATTTTAATCTGAAAATCCTCATGTATCTTGATATCTGGAAAATTCTCAGCTGTTTATTTTTTTAAGTGAGAGATGATTGACATAAAGCTATTTTCTTTTAAAAATGTGTCGTTTAAAAAAGTTGTAATTTTCTTTTTTACTCTCAGAGTTCCTATTAGATGAATATTTCCACTAATTCATCTTGTAACTGTGTCCAGGTTGCAGTTTTAATTTCATCTAATGAGTTTTATATTTATATAACTATTTTTCATTTTCAAGATTGATTTTTTAAAAAATATCCGTGTAGTTTTGATTGATTAATCCCCGATTTTGTAAAGGGATTAATAAAAAGAGAGAGAGGCTTATAATTAAAAAATTATAAAGGCCTTTTCATAAAATTATTTCTTTCTGGAGCAAATTGTAATTTTTTAAGTTTTTATTTTAATTCTACTTAGTTAACAGTGTTATATTAGCTTCAGGTGTACAATACTATAATTCAGCACTTACATACATCACCTGGTGCTCATCATAAGTACACTTCTTCCTCTTTTTTTTTTTTTTTTTTAATTTCAACTCTACCCCACCCTGTGGGGTTTGAACTCAGGACTCTAAGATCAAGAATTGCATGCTCTTTCAACTGACCCAGCCAGGCACCCCTCAACAACTGCATTCTTTAATCCCCATTCCCCATTCTTTAATCCCCTATTTGATCTATACCCTCACCCCCCACGAATTCCAATTTTTAATTCGGCTGGCAATTTAAATATCCATGTTTTTCAAAATTTGAGTTTGTAGACTCATTGGAGTGAGAGAATCAGAATTTTTTTTAAGAATTTTTTCTTAAAAGATGTATTTTATTAATGGAGACACCGAGAGAGAGAGACAGAGAGAGAGAGAGAGAGAGAGAGAGGGAGGGAGAGGCAGAGACACAGGCAGAGGGAGAAGCAGGCTCCATGCAGGGAGCCCAACATGGGACTCAATCCCTGGTCTCCAGGATCATGCCCTGGACGGAAGGTGGCGCTAAAGCGCTGAGCCACCCGGGCTGCCCTGAGTGGGAGAATTTTTGTTTTTGTTTTAGCTTGTCTCTATCCAAGCCCCTTCACCTATCTATGGGTGTTTTTAGTCATATTTTCTAGCCCTTTCCCCAAAACGAGGGCTCATAGTGGTGTTTTAGGGCTTCTGTGCTGCAGTGATTTGACTGAAATCACCATTTCAGTCACCAGCAGTGGGAAGACTAGTTGTTGCCTTCTTCTGCCTCCCAGATTAAAAGTTGAAGTCCAAAACTTTGTGGGTCAATAGTGAATGATACTTTGAATATTTTTGGAGGGAGGGAAGGCCTCAAGAAGTGAGTTCAACCTGTTTGTCTCTGTGTGTTGTGTGGAGGACTTTCAGTGGCTTTTAGCCCCTAGAACGTGCTACTGTTGCCTGCCTCTGGACCTGCAGCCCCATAGGCACCTGACTTGTTTAGCTCTGCGATGCTGTTTCTGATACTTTTTATCTGCTAAGATGTTTCTCTTGTTTTTGAGGTTTTTAAAAAATTATTTATTCATGAGAGACACAGAGAGAGACAGAGACATAGGCAGAGGGAGAAGCAGGCTCCCTGTGGGGAGCTCAATGCAGAACTCCATCCCAGGACTCTGGGATCATGACCTGAGCTGAAAGCAGATGCTAAACCACTGAGCCATCCAGGTACCCCCTGTTTTTGAGTCTTGCTATTTCTTTTTCTCCCTTCATATTTCTAGCTGTTATTTCTGTGTAAAGAGGGATCTGAGCATGAACTTCCTACCTAAATTTCACCCCAGAAATTGAATTCTAGTTTCATCACTTTCTGACTCAATCTCTTCAACTTCGTATTACATGTTATCAATAAAGTATTATTGCTAACCTGCCTAAACAATGCTACATAAAAATTTAAAAAATGATACATGAAACTAATTGAAAATGCCTTATTTTGACACTTCCTCTAAAAGAAAGATTTCTTTGGGGTGCCTGAGTGGCTTAGTGAGTTAAGTATCTGACTCTTTCAGCTCAGGTCTTGATCTCAGGGTCATGCCAGCTTGGAGCCTGCTTAATAAAACAAAAAAAAGGGATCCCTGGGTGGCTCAGCGGTTTGGCACCTGCCTTCGGCCCAGGGCCTGATCCTGGAGACCCAGGATCGAGTCCCACATCAGGCTCCCTACATGGAGCCTGCTTCTTCCTCTGCCTGTGTCTCTGCATCTCTCTCTCTCTCACTGTGTCTCTCATGAATAAATAAATAAAATCTTTAAAAAATAAAAAAAAAATAAAAAAAATAAAACAAAAAAATTTTTTTTAATTTTTATTTATTTATGATAGTCACACAGAGAGAGAGAGAGGCAGAGACACAGGCAGAGGGAGAAGCAGGCTCCATGCACTGGGAGCCCGATGTGGGATTCGATCCTGGGTCTCCAGGATCATGCCCTGGGCCAAAGGCAGGCGCCAAACCGCTGCACCACCCAGGGATCCCTAAAACAAAAATTGAAACTAAAAGAGGGATGCCTGGGTGGCTCAATTGGTTAAGTGTCCAACTCTTAATTTCAGCTCAGGTAATGATCTCAGGTCATGGGATAAGCCTGGCATTTGGCTCTGCACTTAGCATGGGGTCTGCTTGTCTCTCTCCCTCCGTTCCTCCCCCCACTCATTCATTCTCTCTCTCTCTCTTTCTCTAATAAATGAAATCTCTAAAAAAATAATAAATAGTAAAATTTTAAAGATTTTTGCAACTATTCATAAAGGTTTGACCTAGTGCTATCAGTGCTTTGCTATAGGTTTGGGGCAAAGTGGTAAATTTTTTAAAAAAACATTTTATTTATTTGAGAGAGAACAGGAGCATGGAAGAGGGCAGAGGGAGAAGCAGACTCTTGCTGATCAGTAAGCCCCATACCAGACTCAATCCCAGAGATCATGAACTGAGCCACTTAAGACAGCCGCTTAATCAACTGAGCCATCCAGGCACTCAGGAAAGTGGTAAATTAAAAAAAAAATGAGTGGGTATGCCCTTGTAAAGTCCATAATGAGGGTAATAGAAATTAATATAAGAATCTTAAGTATTCACACCATTTATCAAAGAATCCTTTATACCATGGAGAAGTACTAGGCAGTTTAATCAAACTACAGAAACCCCACAGGGAAGTGGTTCCCAAGAGATAAGTGAGCATGTAACATAAAATCCTCACATTTTGAATCCTTAGCAAACTAAGGGCACTATCATGCATCGACACAGACAAAATTTAAATTTTGCTTCTATAGGGTCTATTAAATGAAAAAAATAGTTTATCCTGGAATTATATTTAGTTTTGGTTCATCAATTTTTTATGTCATTATGTTCTGTACATTTGTTTTTTTGTTCTGTACGTATATTATGCTTAACAATTACTTCAGTTTTAGAAGTTTAAAAAAAACTGGCTTAGAGATATAGTTCTGTACATACAGGCAGGGCAACCTTTTCTAGTGCTTCATAATTATTAAATAGGGTGTGTCCTTGCGATTTAGCTTTTATCCAATCAAGGGAGAAAGTCCGTGTTTATACCTTGGCTCCTCTTTTCTTTCTTTCTTTTTTTTTTTTTTTTTTTTTTTAGATTTATTTATGCAAGAGAGACACAGAGAGAGGCAGAGACACAGGCAGAGGGAGAAGCAGGCTCCATGCACCGGGAGCCCGACGTGGGATTCGATCCTGGGTCTCCAGGATCGCGCCCTGGGCTGAAGGCGGCGCTAAACCGCTGCGCCACCCAGGGATCCCCCCTAGATTTATTATTATATATTAATTGTCATTACACCTTTCTTCTGACTTTAATAAAACACACTTTCTCGGGTCCCTCCCGCTATGTGGTCCTCAACGCTGCCTTGAATAACGTGGCCCTGCTGAGTGCTCATGCTATTCCAGGAGTTGCAGTTCCCAACAAAATGCAATGCTTGTGCCTTTCGGCCGGAACTTCCAACTTCCAGTAATTTGCCAAAATGACCAACACAAAGGGAAAGAGGAGAGGTACCCGCTATATGTTCTCTAGGCCTTTTAGAAAACATAGAGTTGTTCCTTTGGCCACATAACATGCGAATCTATAAGAAAGGGGATATTGTGGACATCAAGGGAATGGGCACTGTTCAAAAAGGAATGCCCCACAAATGTTACCATGGCAAAACTGGAAGAGTCTACAGTGTTACTCAGCATGCTGTTGGCATTGTTGTAAACAAACAAGTTAAGGGCAAGATTCTTGCCAAGAGAATTAATGTCCGCATTGAGCATATTAAACACTCAAAGAGCCGAGGTAGCTTCCTGAAGCGTGTGAAGGAAAATGATCAGAAAAAGAAGGAAGCCAAAGAGAAAGGTACTTGGGTCCTACTGAAGCGCCAGCCTGCCCCACCCAGAGAAGCACACTTTGTGAGAACCAATGGAAAGGAGCCTGAACTGCTGGAACCCATTCCCTATGAATTCATGGCATGATAACTGTAAAGAAAATAAAAGACCTCAGGATTGTAAAAAATAAAAATAAAAAAAAATGCTTGTCTTCATGGAGCCTACATTCTATCTAATGAGAAACATTCAAAATAAGTACATTTAGCATGCAAGTCAGTTGTAACTGTTAAGAAAAATAAGGCAGGTAAGGGGAATATGGAGTCTTGAGAAGGGTGGCAATTTAAACAGAATGGACAGGGAAATCTCCACTGGGACAACCCTGAACAAAGACGTGAAGAAGGCCAGAAACACGTAAGATAAATATTTGGGAGAAGAGCGACTGAGGAGAAAGAATAAACCTGCGCCAAGAACACATCCTAAACGCAACTCTCTCTAAAGCGTCGCTCCCTACTGACGTATTTCCGTCGTTTAGAAGCGAGGTCGCAGACGGTCACTAGAAACAAGTGCCTGGCGCAATAGCCTCCATTTTGCTTTTGGGCACCAGCCGTTGGTGGGTTGGGGCCTTGCCCTCCTTCCTTTCCTTCTTTTCAGCCTGGGGGCTAATTTTCTTCACTTTCGAGGTAACAGTAGAGAAGCCCGGTGGCCTGGGAGAGTGGCCACGAGGGCTAGCCCAGGGAGGAGGACCTCCCCCCACGCTTCGTACCTCCCCCACGCTTCGCCCCCCGCCCGACTGCCCTCATTCAAGATGGCGGCGCAAGCCTCGCGCTTTGTCCGGTCGGATGGCACGCATGCCTAGCACGCCTGTCTGGCTTGGCGCTCGGGGGCGGGTCTACGGCGGGGTGGGGGGGCGGTGGTGGGCTCGTACCCTGCGGCCTGGCCTGAAGTCATCTGCGGCTCGGCTGCCGCTGCCAGCAACACCTTCAGCGTTCCCTGGTGTTGGTGGGGAAGATGGAGCCGTTGACTGTCGCGTCTGACAGCGGCGACCGGCCGGGAGCTCCAGCGACCTCTGGCCTGTCGGCTTCCCAGCGTCGTGCGGAGCTGCGGCGGAGGAAGCTGCTCATGAACTCGGAGCAGCGCATCAACCGCATCATGGGCTTTCACAGGCCCGGGAGTGGCGCGGGTGAGAGCCTCCCGTCTCCCCTTACTCTCCCGCCCGCCGCTTTGAGTCTCCAGGGCCATTCCTGCTCTCTTTCCCTCCAGCGCCCCGCTGGCCTTTTTGACAGAGCCTTGCTCTCTGACCTTCCCTCTGTCCCGGACTTTTTTTTTTTTTTTTAAGATTTTATTTATTCATGAGAATCCCAGAGAGAAAGGCAGAGACCGATGCAGAGGGAGAAGCAGGCTCCTTGGGATCACGCCCTGAGCCACCCAGGTGCCCGTCTGTCCCCTCTTTTTAGGTGATGTCCCAAGTTCTCACTTGTCACCCCCCCCCCCCCCCCCCACACACACACACGTTTCCCCCGTTTTCTGCGAGCTTCGCTCTGCTTGTCCCCATCTCCGCCCCAGGCTGCGAAGCCTTGGCGCCTCCGCCTTGGCGCCTTCTGGCCCGTTATGCCAGACCCCCCCGTCTTCATTCCCCACGCTCTCCCTTCTGTCCCCGGTTGCACCGCTCTGCCTGTTGTGTCCCTCGGTAAAATTGCTCTTCGGTTCTTTCCCTTCGAAATGCTTTTCCTTCCAGTGCCTTTGCCATAGCGTCTGTCTACCTTCTTTTGCCTTTCGCTGTTGCTCTGTCCGCCCCCCGGAGCCTGTGTTTATTTACCTGCTCCCCCAGTCCTTCCTACGTGGTCATCTATCCTGGTGCCTGTGTCCAGTGCTCTCAACACTGTCCTCTTCAGGCTTTCTACAACAGATAAAACTGAGTGACCATTCTTTACCCCAACAAGTGGGACGTGCCCCACCCCCACCCCCACCCCCAGGTCTTTTCTCCCAATTTGCTGAGATTGATGTGATTGAAGTCAGGAACCGCGTTTAACCCGAAAGAGAGTTCCTCATTTCTCCCCCAGTGCGTGTACAATTCAATGAATATTCATGTGAATATTTATTGAACATGTAGTATGTGCTAGTGTTCTCTTAAGTTTCCATGGAGCTTCTTTAGTAATTGACCTTTACTCAGTATTTGCAAGCTACTGAACGCTTTGTGATTTCTGTGGGCTTCTGATAGTCAGTCCTGAACACTTAGATAGTTTGCAGGTTCACAGCCAAAACTACCAGGGAAGGTAAGGAGCACTATTTCAGATTATCCTAGAACAATAGTTAGACGCATTTCTCCCTTTAATAACAGACAGCAGGTATTTATTATTTCCCAAGACATTTATTGTCCTTCTCAAGTTATATTCTATATTTTGTTCTTTAATTATGATAATTCTATCACTAAAGCTTTTGTTTTGCTTTGGAAGCAGAACAGCATCCTCAAATTGCTTAATTACCTACTAATGGCTCCCTCACTACAGTAGAAGGATTACGTAAACAGTAGCTGTAGGGTATGCCACACCCTATGCTGACCAGATTCTGGGTTCAGAAATGTGATATTAAAGTACAGATTTGTAAAAGCTTTAATGATTTTAATCAAATAAGCTACAGCAGGCAATGCAGTCATTCTTCTGGGATATATTATCCATGAAAACCTGGTCTGTATAGCTTGCTCCATCTCCATGACCATCTTGCCCAATTTGTCTGCTAGTCTTATCTTCTACTCCCAGAATTTGGGTTGTATCCTCTGCCAGAATACTCTTCTGGGGGTGTAGAGGAAGAAACTAGTTTATGTTTTACGCAGAATCAGTGTTTAGATTCAGAGACTGCAGAGTTCTAGCAGCGGCATATTTTTTAATATTAATATAAGAGCTGTTTGCCAGTATACACTCCATAAGGCTTCTAAATTTCTTTTCTCAGAAGAAGAAAGTCAGACAAAATCAAAGCAGCAGGACAGTGACAAACTGAACTCCCTCAGCATTCCTTCAGTTTCAAAGAGAGTAGTGCTGGGCGATTCGGTCAGTATAGGAACAACTGACCAGCAAAGTGGTGTGGCCGAGGTAAAGGGGACTCAGCTGGGAGACAAGTTGGACTCTTTCATTAAACCACCTGAGTGCAGTAATGATGTAAATCTTGAGCTCCGGCAGCGGAACAGAGGGGACCTGACAGCAGACACTGTTCAGCGGGGTTCACGCCATGGCCTTGAACAGTACCTGTCCAGATTTGAAGAAGCAATGAAGTTACGGAAACAGCTGATTAGTGAAAAACCCAATCAAGAAGATGGAAATACAACAGAAGAATTTGACTCTTTTCGAATCTTTAGATTGGTGGGATGTGCTCTTCTTGCCTTTGGAGTCCGAGCTTTTGTTTGCAAATACTTGGTAAGAAACATGGAAAATGCAGATTGGCTATATAATGAGTGCTTTTGATCCATGGAGTTGATTGCCGGTATTAATATTTACCAGATTAATATGGCTGTTTTGAGATATATTATTACACTGCTCTTCCCCCTAGATATAGATGAAATGTTCTGGTTGAATACAGAGCCCAATAATAATTACTTAACTCTGTATTCTAGGCAGCATTCTGAGTGCTTTCCATATATAAACTCCTTGAACCTCATCCTTCTGACTGTGTTTTATAGATGAGGAAATGAAGACTCAGAGGTTAAGTCATTTGCCCAAGGTCACATAGCTACTAAATGACAGCTGGGCTTTAATGCAGGCAATTTCTTTCCAAAACCAAAGGGTAAAGTATCTACATGTATCATATATTAATTACTACTATTTAAATAATTTGAAACCTTAAAATGCAGTCCCTGTGGTCCTGAACATGATGTAAATTTCCTGTGATTCACCAAGCACTTCAGCATTTTATAATGTTGTAGTATCATCGTGATGGCAGTCCATCTTCACCACGCCTTCACTTCACTCGCCAGGAGAAATGAAGAAAATCATAGCTCATATTTCTGTGTCTTGCTTTTTTTAATTTTTTTAATTTTTTTTTATTTATGATAGTCACACAGAGAGAGAGAGAGGCAGAGACACAGGCAGAGGGAGAAGCAGGCTCCATGCACCAGGAGCCCGACGTGGGATTTGATCCCGGGTCTCCAGGATCACGCCCTGGGCCAAAGGCAGGCGCCAAACAGCTGCGCCACCCAGGGATCCCTGTGTCTTGCTTTTGGAAGAACTTTCATTCACTAGATTTTTTAAGAATATCTACCCAGTACCCAATTTGCACATAGCAAATTTTTCAGATAATTAAAGTTTATAGTAAACAGCAAGAAAGGTTTTAAAAATATACTTAATGGACATTTTTTAAAAAGTGAATCTGTCATACAGACTTTTTTTCTGAGGTTAAATTGTCATTATAGCTTTCAGTATTTAAAAATGAGATGTATGGCTGCTTCCTTTTTCCTTTTTCTTATCTAAAGGGCCATGTGTTTTTAGGATTTTAAAGTTATGTCCTATTTTTGTGCCTCATTTTTGTGTGAGTTTTTTTTGGTTTTCTGGGGTTTTTTGCTATCAGATTTTCAGCTGTTACTTCTCACTGCTTATATTATACATTCATCTGTTAATGTTTACTCCTTCACTCCCTTCATAATATTTTTAGTTTTAGGAATAAATGTAAATTAATTATTGTTTTGACCTTTCCGATTTTATTGTGTGAGAAGCAAGACAACCACTCCATTTTATCTATAGTAAGAATAGCTTGCCATTTGGATGCTTAACAATGTAGCTAGTGAGATCATTACTTGCCACAGTGTCTGGGAATGTATGGCATCTATTGAATACTGGGTCTTTTATGTGTGCTTTGAAATTGTCAGTTAATTACCTCTAGACAAGAGAGATGTTGCTGCATGATGTATTATACATCTATATCACCTCTGAATACTTTAAATCATTGAAAGAATAAATTTTTGCGAGAGTAGACTTTGGGGGGACATCAAAAGAATGTAACTTGACTTGAGAAACATATTTTATGATAAGGAAATCCATTCCCTTTATTTTTTTCACCCTTGAGCAGAAACAAGACTATTTTCAGCTTCTAAAATATATATATTACAATTATTTTGCCTGGAATTTTATTGTTGCTGTTAGTTTAATTTGTTGTGGTTTAAATGATGATGTTGGAAATACATAATTTTATCTTCTATCTTCACAGTCCATATTTGCTCCGTTTCTTACTTTACAACTTGCGTACATGGGACTATACAAATATTTTCCCAAGGTAAATTAAGCTTTTTCTAAATTATGGTGATGTATTTAGACTGATTAATGATTTGACAATTTTAAGAACTTAAAAAAAAAAATTAGTCATACTCATGGTCTGAATCAGTGCTACTAGAAGTATCCTTGGCCCACCAGTGCTGATCTTAAAGCTATTTATTTGTTTGTAACAAGTTCAGAAAGCAAGTGATTAGAAACTTCTTAGCAATTCCACGTTGCCTTAACATTTAACAAAATTTTGGTCCACCGTGGATTGGAGGGAAAACTTAACCATGGAGTTTGAATAATACTTGTCTGAGAAAGTGTTCAGTTTAATTACTTAGTGAATTTAGTAATACATTTTATCTGTAATAAAGGAAATTAATTTTTAAAAAATATTTTATTTAGGGATCCCTGGGTGGCACAGCAGTTTGGCACCTGCCTTTGGCCCAGGGCGCGATCCTGGAGACCCGGGATCGAATCCCACGTTGGTCTCCCGGTGCATGGAGCCTGCTTCTCCTTCTGCCTGTGTCTCTGCCTCTCTCTCTCTCTCTCTCTCTGTGTGACTATCATAAATAAATAAATAATTAAAAAAATAAAAATAAAAATATTTTATTTATTTATTCATGAGAAACAGAGAGGCAGAGGGAGAAGCAGGCTCACTGTGGGGAGCCGGATGCGAGATGTGATCCCGGAGTCCTGGGATCACTCCAGAGGCAGATGCTTAACCTCTGAGCCACCCAGGCATCCCAGAAATTAATTTTAAAACGGGTTAAATTACCTTACTGTGCTCCTTATTGGACACCTAGTAACAACACACTTTATCTTTAATGTCAGGGGCCTGGTATTTGCAAGAAATACTTGTCCAAAATTGCAGAACAGAATCCTGGAGAGTGTCATGTTTACCTAGTCTGCTTAACTACAAATGTATACACAGTTTTATGGGACTTGGCTGGCATAGAGGGTAACCTCACTTATGTCATTGAGTGTTGTGTGAATTTTTAACTGAAAAACAGGTTCATGGTCATTTGCTTAGTCATTTGTAATGAACTGATAGACCTCATATGTGTTTTTAATGGGTTTGAAACATTTATATTTATGAAGAGTCAAATAGGTTTTATATATAAAGTAAAAGAATAAAGTAATGTGATTTTATTTTATATGTAAATTAATTTTGAGGGGTAATATGTATTTATTGAAAGATTGGTTATAGTTTTTCTTTCTTTCTTCTTTAAGATTTAATTTATTTATTCATGAGAGATCCAGAGAGAGAGGCGGAGACATGGGCAGAGGGAGAAGCTCCCTGCAGGGAGCCTGATGTGGGACTTGATCCTGCGACTCCAGGATCATACCCTGAGCCAAAGGCAGACGCTCAACTACTGAGCCACCCAGGCGTCCCAAGTTACAGTTTTTCAATAGCAAAGTTTGGAAACAACAAAGATGTCTATTAATAAATGACTCATTAAATTCTGGCCTGTTTAGAATGATGAAGCTCTGATATATAGATAATGGTAAGCCTGCCAAGAAATATTAAGAGAAGAAAAAATGCAGGATAGGATCTATAGTATGCTACTTTTTTCATCGAAAGGTGGAAAATAATTGCTTGTGTATATGTAAAACTGGAAGAATCTTTTTTTTTTTTTTAAGATTTTATTTTTAAGTAATCTCTACAGCCAATGTGGGGCCCAAACATACAACCCTGAGGGACGCCTTGGGGCTCAGTTAGTTAGGTGTCTGACTCTTTATCTCAGCTTAGGTCCCCCTTTTTTTTTTTAAGATTTTATTTATTTATTTGAGAGAGAAGGAGAGCAAGAGCATGAGCAGGGGGGAGAGGGGCAGACAGAGAGGGAGAAGCAGGCTCCCACTGAGCAGGGAGTCCAGCATGGGACTGTATCCCAGGACCCTGGGATCATGACCTGAGCTGAAAGCAGGTGCTTAACTGACTGAGCCACCCAGGTGCCTCTCACCTCAGGTCTTGATCTCAGGGTCCTGAGTTTGATCCGTGCATTGGGCTCCACACTGGGCAAGGAGCCTACTTAAAAAACAAAAAACAAAAACAAAACCCTACAACCCTGAGATCAAGATTCACACACTCCACTGACTAAGCCAGCCAGGTGCCCCAAACACTCTGGAGGAATGTTACATGAAACTATTAACAGTGGTTATTTGTGCTAGGAGTGTATGTGTTGTTAGGTAAATGGGAGAGAGAAAAGGAAGGGAGACTATAGTATATATACTTTTCTCTAAACAAAACATTTTCTTGTAACTCTTTTTTAAGATTTATTTATTTTAAAATATTTTATTTGAGAGAGAGAGAGAGAGTATAAGCAGAGGGAGGGACAGAGAGAGGGAGAAGCAGGCTCCCCGCTGCACAGGGAATCCTACTTCCAGGGCTCAGTCTGGGACTCTGGGATCATGATCTGAGCCAAAGGCAGGCACTTAACTGAGCCACCCAGGCACCTATTTTATTTTATTTTATTTTATTTTATTTTATTTTATTTATTTTATTTTATTTTATTTTTATTTTATTTTATTTTATTTATTTTATTATTATTTGAGAGAGAGTGAGAGAGAGAGAGAGCGCACGCACATGCGCAAGCATAGGGTGGGGCGGGGGAGGACTGAGGGAGGCAGAGAGAGAGAGAAAGAGAGAGAGAAAGAATCCCAAGTAGATTTCCCAGTGAGCACCAAGTTGGATGCAGAACTTGATCCCAAGACTATGAGATCACACCCTAGGCTAAAATCAAGAGTCAGGTACTCAACTGACTGAGCCACTCAGGTACCCAAGATTTTTTTTTTTTTTTTAAAGAATTTATTTATTTATTCATGAGAGACAGAGAGAGAGAGAGACACAGACACAGGCAGAGGGAGAAGCAGGCTCCATGCAGGAAGCCTGATGTGGGACTCGATCCTGAAACTCCAGGATGACACCCTGAGCCAAAGGCAGGCGCCCAACCGCTGAGCCATGCAGGCATCCCAAGATTTTTTTTTAAAGTAATCTTCACAAGCAACATGGAGCTAGAACTTAGAGCCCTGAGATCAAGAGTTGCACACTCCACCAATGGAGCCAGCCAGGAACCCCTTGTGACAGTTTTTATTTTATTATTTTTTTAAAGATTTGGGATCCCTGGGTGGCGCAGTGGTTTGGCACCTGCCTTTGGCCCAGGGCGCGATCCTGGAGACCCGGGATCGAATCCCACATCAGGCTCCCGGTGCATGGAGCCTGCTTCTCCCTCTGCCTATGTCTCTGACTCTCTCTCTCTCTGTGTGTGACTATCATAAACAAATAAAAAATTAAAAAAAAAAGATTTATTTACTTATCTATTTATGATAGACATAGAGAGAGACAGAGAGAGAGGGAGGGAGAGGCAGAGACACAGGCAGAGGGAGAAGCAGGCTCCATTCTGGGAGCCCGACACGGGACTGGATCCCGGGACTCCAGGATCATGCCCTGGGCCAAAGGCAGGTGCCAAACCGCTGAGCCACCCAGGGATTCCCTTGACAGTTTTTAAATACAGAGAAATTGGGACTCCTGGGTGGCTCAGCGGTTGAGCATCTGCCTTTGGCTCAGAGTGTGACCCTGGGGTCCTGGTATTGAGTCCTGCATCAGGCTTCCTGCTCGGTGGAGAGCCTGCTTCTCCCTCTGCCTATGTCTCTGCCTATCTCTCTGTGCCTCTCATGAATAAATAAATAAAATCTTAAAAAAAGAAAATCAAATGTTTGAAGAACTGTGCAGTGAACACCCATTTATTTATACTTATTACATAAATTCTTTAACATTTTGTTATGTTATCCTGTATCTATCCAATTTATCCATTTTCAACGCATCTTTTTTTTTTTCTCTTGATGCATTTCAAAGTATGTTGTAGGTATAGATATCCGTGTACTTTACCCCTACACGTATCAGCCTAATATCATTAACTACAATTCAGTGGTGGTTTGTGGTGCTTCTTAACTTTAAGGTAAAATTTTCTTACAGTGAAACGTTCAAGTGTTTAGTATATGATTTAGTGAATTTTGACAGCTTGTGAAACTCAAATCCTTTCAACATTTAAAACGTGATTGTCAGGGCATTCCACCATGCCCCTTTCGTCATCTTTAGCCCGTACAACCTCAGCGTCTGACTGAGTTTTTCCCACTGTAGATTAGTTTTTGCCTGTTTTAGTACTACTACTGCTGCTGCTGCTGCTGCTGCTACTTCCTCTCCTCCTCCTCCTCCTCCTCCTCCTCCTCTTCTTCTTCTTCTTCTTTTTCTTCTTCTTCTTCTTTCTTCTTCTTCTTCCTCCTCCTCCTCCTTCTTCTTCCTCCTCCCCGTCCTCCCTCCTCCTCTCCTCCTCCTCCTTCTTCTCTTCTTCTTTTCCTTCTTCTTCTTCCTCCTCCTCCTCCTCCTCTTCCTCCTTCCCCTCCTCCTCTTCCTTCTTCTTCACCACCTCTATACCCATTATGGAGCTTGAACTCAACCGTGAGATCAAGAGTTACATGCTTCACTGACGGAGCCCCCCAGGGGCCCCTGTTTTAGTACTTCAGATATAAGGGATAATTTCTGTCTGTACTTTTTTGAACAAAGCTTCTTTTATTCTGCATAATTTTGAGATTCATTCAGGATGCCTGGGTGGTTCAGTGGTTGAGCATCTGCCTTTGGCTCAGGGTGGGATCCTGGGATCGAGTCCTGCATCAGGCTCCCCAGGGGGAGCCTGCTTCTCCCTCAGCCTAAGTCTCTGCCTCTCTTTATGTGTCTCTCATGAATAAATAAATAAAATCTTAAAAAAATAATTTTGAAAGTCATTCATGTTGTTGAGTTTATTGGGCCATCCCCTCCCCTTTTGTTTTTTCTGAGTAGTATTCCATTTTGTGACTATCCATTGTTTATCTGATCTCCTGTCCGTGGATATCTTGGTATTTCGAATTTTTGGTTATTATGTTTAAAAGCAGCTAAAGGGGCATCTGGGTGGCTCAGTTGGTTAAATGTCTGCCTTCGGCTCAGGTCATGATCCCAGGGTCCTGGGAGGATCTGCTTCTCCCTCTCCTCTCTGCTTGTTCTTTATCTCTGTTGCTATTTCTGTCTCTCTCAAATAAATAATTATCTCTCAGATAAATAAAGTCTTAAAAAAGAACTAAAGCAGCTGAGAATTTGTATGACTATTTTTGTGGACTAGGCTTTGATTTCTCCTGGGTAACAAGAGCCTTCTGTATTTAAAAAGTTTTTTAATCAAGTGACTGAATTTGGTGATGCCAAATTGATTAAGTAAATGAAAATTCAGCCTTGAATGTCTTTAAAAATTAGACAAGAAAATTTCATCAGGAAATAGATATTCAGTAATATCCTACTGCATGTGTAACAAGTGTGAATTCCTTTGCATGACCCTTAGGGCTCTACAGAAAGTTTCTATCATTCTGTCACAAATAACTCCTTTAGTATGGCTTTCACTCTTCTGACTTCTTCTGACTTTTGCTGTCATAAGACTTAGCTCCGATGAGATTTCTCCTCTCATTTTTCTCCATCTAAATCTTGCTCATTCTTGAAGGCCTGTTTTTAATTTTACTTCCTCCTGAAATCCTTCCCTGGGCTTTCTTTATACATATAACCCTGAAGTAATTTCTCTCTTCTTTGAGCCAGTATGCCATACATTATTCATGTGTTTCATTTAGCAGTTATATATGTCTCGTGTAGTAATGTTTTTCCTGTTTTTCTCTTGTGCTGTTGTATATATCTTAAATTGTTATTTATGTCTTGCCTTCCAAGATAAGACTTTTTTTTTTCACTTTTGATGGCATGAATGATGTCTTTTTCCTACTGCCTAGCAGTTCTCTGCTTTACATATTAATGTTGAATAAATAGTTGTTGATATATTACTGATTGATGTTTTGAAACTTTGTTAACAGCTCTGAATCAGGCAAAAATTGCAGCACTGATAATGTTTGTATAGAGCTTAAGTAGTCTTCTGAAAGCTGTAAGATTTATTGAACTCTTTCTGTATACAGGGTGAAAAGAAGATAAAGACAACCGTACTAACAGCTGCTCTTCTATTGTCTGGAATCCCTGCTGAAGTGATAAATCGGTCAATGGATACCTATAGCAAAATGGGCGAAGTTTTCACAGATCTCTGTGTCTACTTTTTCACTTTTATCTTTTGTCATGAACTCTTTAATTACTGGGGCTCTGAAGTACCATGAAGCTTGCATCACTCAGAGAAGCTTTCCAAAAAGCACCTTCTCTTCTATAGTGCAGTGTCTCTAAAGGAGGCAAATGGGTTTACACCTTTATGTAATTCTTTTACTTTATAGGAGTTTTAAAATAATTTGATTAGGAATGGAATGGCAGGTTCCCTGATTTAAAAGCATTGAGTTTGTATTAACACTAATGGGAAGAATAGACTACCATTGTCATTAATTGACTTTTCTTGTTTAATTAGAATCCCTAGTCTCTACCTTTCACTAACTTCTAAGATTTGTAATTCCTCTTTTGGGAGCTGAGCTGTTCTTTTAGGGAGAGCAGATGAACACGGTCACAGCCAGCACCAAGGGCTGCAACTTCTATTTGTGTTGTTCTGTCTTGAGAAATGGAGCCATGTTAAAAATAAAATGAATGAAACTGAATTGTCTAATGTGAAGTCTGCACATGTTAACTTATAAGGGCTAAATAAGGTAGCTAATTTTGTCTTCTTTTGTTGAATATCTTAATTTTTACTCTGGTGCAAATATGGAGTAATGGAAGAAATGATTAACATTCGTACATGTGAAATTAGAAGGTATTTATGAAGGTATGTATTTTAATTTTTACTTATGAAAAAAACTTTTTTTAAAGGTTTTATTTATTTATTCATGAGAGACACAGAGAGAGGCAGAGACATAGCGAGAGGGGGAAGCAGGCTCCTTGCAGGGAGCCCTATGTGGGACTCGATCCAGGACCCCGGATCACACCCTGAGCTGAAGGCAGACACTCAACCACTGAGCCACCCAGATGCCCCTTATTTTTATTTTTTACTTTTTAAAGATTTAAATTTTTTTTAAGTAATCTCTACACCCAATGCAGGGCTCAAACTCACAATCCCGAGATTGAGAGTTGCATGCTCCTCCTACTGAGCCAGCCAGGTGCTCCTAGAAGTAAGATTTTTAAGTAAACTAGAACATCATGTTTAGTACATATAAAAATGGGATTTGAAAATTAACTGAGGTATGTAACCTAGTATCATAAATACCCGTTTAAATAACTTGGTAATGCTACCATAATTTGGAAAGTTATAAGATTAAGTTAATTAAGTTATATTGCTTGGTATTACATTTCCTTAAAGATTTTTGTATGGCATATTGATTAATCCTTGTGAAATTATAAACATATATGCCTTTTTTTATCACTCCTGATGTCATTGGCATTTTACTTTGAACCACAATAATAGAGAATAACTATAGTTTAAGTGTATTCCTCTGACATAGTATAAGATTTTGAGTATAAGGGATCCCTGGGTGGCTCAGTGGTTTAGCGCCTGCCTTTGGCCTGGGGCGCGATCCTGGAGTCTCGGGATCGAGTCCCACGTTGGGCTCCAGGCATGGAGCCTGCTTCTCCCTCCTCCTGTGTCTCTGCCTCTCTGTCTATCATAAATAAATAAATAAATCTTAAAAAAATTTTTTTTTGAGTATACATCCTTCCTGACTCCCTAATGCATCTAGTATCTAGAGGATTAGAAAGCACCCTGGGGTTTGTCATTGCCCCCCCCCAACCCCTGGGAAAATACTAGTGATCTTCAATTGTACATGTTTACTTCTTTTGCATATTCTTTTGTTTCTTAAAAACAAAACAAAACAAAACCCTGCAGTTGACACTTGCAAAGCTTTACTACTTGTAGATCATTATTGATTTTTTTTTCGGAGAAGAGCTTAGCTGTAAGGTATCTGTCTTTTGTTGCCACTTAAAAAAATATTTAGCCAATTGGCATCTTCCTAATTAAGTATGTTTAATAATATCACACAGAAATGGTAGTTTCTTAGTGTCGGAAGTAATTAAGTTTTTACTTAAAAATATCAAGGGCTTGAAATGTATATGGGTTAAAACTAGTGTATAAACAGATGTGTGTGCACCACCATTTGTACTAAAAACAGCAAGAAGGTTCTGAGACAGCTAGAACTGGGTTAATGAGAATCAAAATCTGATTTAGAAGTTGGGGCATTAAAAAAAAAGAAGTTGGGGGATTTTGTTAAAAGTGATGTATTGGAGACATACTCGAATATAATTACTTCTTTTACCTGCCCTAATAGTTAAAACAGCTTTTTCTGGGACATAGAATTGCTGTGAATCTAACATAAACATCTCATGAACATAAAAAGCCTCTCAAAATTGTCACATGAATGTGTTCTCTTAAAGGAGATTTATAGGGATGCCGGGGTTGCTCAGTTGGCAACATGTCCATCTCTTGATTTTGACTCAGATCATGATCACAGGGTTGTGAGATCCAGCCCTATGTAGGATTCCATGCTGAGCGGGGAGTTGGCTTGAGATTCTCTCCTTTTTCCTCTGTCCCTCCCCTGGCTCACACTGTCTCCCTCTCTCCCAAATAAAAAAAAAATTTTTTTTTTTTAAGTGGAGTTAGAAATGAAGTATCTTGAAAACAGCTCTGGCCTGGGTATCAGATACTTGGGTTCTGGTTCCAGTTTAGTTTCCAAAAAGATTAGTGACCTAGGATTAAGTTTGTTTCCGGAGTCTCAGTTTTCTCAATTAAAATCAAGAAATTTAAGTGTGTGACTTAAAAGATCTGTTCCGGGGTGCCTGGGTGACTCAGTCAGTTAGGCATCTGCCTGCAGCTTGGGTCATGATCCCAGGGTTCTGGCATCGAGCCCCATATTGGTCTGTCTGCTCAGCAGGGAGCCTGCTTCTCTTTCTCCCTCTTCATCCCCCTGCTTGTGTTCTCTCATGCTCTGTCAAATAAATAAATAAATAAAATCTTAAAAAAAAAATCTGTTCCAGTTGTAACATTGAGTTTTATATGGCTTCATCTAGTTTCATGGCTTCAAATACCGCATTCTTATACATCCTATAAAATACAAATAGGGGATCCCTGGGTGGCGCAGCGGTTTAGCGCCTGCCTTTGGCCCAGGGCGCGATCCTGGAGACCCAGGATCGAGTCCCACGTCAGGCTCCCGGTGCATGGAGCCTGCTTCTCCCTCTGCCTGTGTCTCTGCCTCTCTCTCTCTCTCTCTGTGTGACTATCATAAAAAAAAAAAATACAAATAGACTACTTCTATTTCTCCCTTGAACTCCAGACTCACGTATCCCCAGTGTGGCATTACCTCCTGGATATATAGTAGGCATTTTTTTTTAAAGATTTATTCATTCATTCATTCAGAGAGAGCGAAGAGAGAGGCAGAGACACAGGCGGAGGGAGAAGCGGGCTCCATGCAGGGAGCCCGACGCGGGACCTGATCCCGGGTCTCCAGGATCACACCCCAGGCTGCAGGCGGCGCTAAACTGCTGTGCCACCGGGGTTGCCCTCTAGTAGGCATTTCAAACATCACATCATTATATCAAATCCATTGATTTTCTCTCCATCCCCTGCCAAATTTGCTGCTTCGACCCCTTTCTCTACAAGATAACCACAATCCACAGCTCTCTTGAAAGCTTGAGAGTCCTCTTTATGCTTCTCTTTCCCTCACAGTTCACAGCCAATTTATCAGTATTTGGAGAGCTGCCTCTGGAATGCATCCAGAATCTGACCACTTTTCAGTGTCTCCATGTTTGTTTGATTTTTAAAGATTTTTATTTATTTATTCATGAGAGAGAGAGAGAGAGGCAGAGATGCCAGCAGAGGGAGGAGCAGGCTCCATGCAGGGAGCCTGATGTGGGACTCGATCCTCAGACCCAGGATCACACCCTGAGCCAAAGGCAGACGCTCAACCGCTGAGCCACCCAGGTGTCCCTAGTATCTCCATGTTTAAGTCATTAGTGGTTTCCTATTTCTCTGAGACTGAAACCCACACTTGTTACCTTTAGCCTACTGACAAGCAAGGTAGAATGGTTCTGATATGTGCTCTCCATTATGTCAGGCATCAGCCCCGTGCCTCTTTTGCCCTGGGCATGGATTGTACTGCTGCTACAGATGGGCAGGAAGGCACAGAAGAAGAACAGAAGCTCTTCAGTTTCTTTTTTTAAAATCAAATTTATTGAGATGAAATTTACATACAGTAAAATGTGCCAATTTTAAGTTTACAATTCAATGAGTTTTGACAAATGTGTACATTCATGCATCAGCTGCCACAATTACAACCTAGAACTTTTCAGGGATGCCTCAGGGCTCAGTGGTTGAGTTTCTGTCTTTAGCTTAGGTTGTGATTCCAGGGTCCTGAATGAAGTCCTGAATCAGGCTCCCTTCATGGAGCCTGCTTCTCCCTCTGCCTATGTCGCTGCCTCTCTCTCTCTATCTCTCATAAGTAAATAAGTAAATAAATATTTTAAAAAAGCAGTCTACAACTCCTCTTCCTTAAGTATAAAAAAGTAAAATCGTAGAGGCATGTAAACTATGACAGCCTCTCTCTTAACTGCATTACAGCTTTGCATCAAAGCAGCACTTAACATTTCTGTATGTTCTGCTAGGTGAGTCATTCTCAATCTTAAGTGTACTTCAGAATCACCTAAGAAGCTTAAACATCCCAGTGCATAGGAGGCACTCCAAACTGAGTATATCAGAATATTGGTATGGAACACATGCATACGTGTGTGTATATATATATATATATATATATATATATATATATAAAATTTTTTAAGATGTTATTTTTAGGTAATCTCCATACCTGGCCTGAGGCTTGAACTCGTCTCTCTGAGATCAAGAGTCACATGCTCTATAGACAGCCACCCAGATGCCCCATCATGTATTTTTTTTTAAAGCTTCCAAGCTCAGGGAATGTTGAGAATCACTATAATTTTAGGAATATATTCTTAGCTCTTCTTCCTCTTCTCCACCAACTTAACTCCTACTCAATCTTCACATCTCACCTTAAAGGTCACATCCTCAGGGAACTCTTTCTAAACCTCTCCCTTATGCTGTAATCTCTCTCTCTCTCTCTCTCTTTTTGTATTACATTTGCTTGTGTTTTTATGTCTATATCCCCCACTAACTTGTACTCCCTGGATGTAGGACGGACGTAACCCACACACACAACAATACATACCAATGGGACGCCTGGGTGGCTCAGCTGTTTGGCGCCTGCCTTAGGCCCAGGGTATGTTCCTGGGGTCTTGGGATCGAGTCCCACGTTGAGCTCCCCGCATGGAGCCTGCTTCTCCTTCTGCTTGTGTCTCTGCCCGCCCCCCCCCCCGTTTCTCTCATAAATAAATAAATAAATAAAACGTTTAAAACAAAAACAATACATATCAATGAATGTAATATAAATGAATGAAAGTGAATGGAGATGTTGGTAGCATCACTCAGCGCAGATTAAGGGGGACAGTATTATAGGTCGGGAATGCATACGGCGCCTCGGTAGCCCTTGGAGGAAAGATCTTCCCAGGGCCTGCAAAGCCAAGGCATCTTCCTCCACAGCACCAAAGCGCACAGACAGACCTTCTAGGCACTGCAGGGAAAACCCAGCCAAGGTCGCGCGCCTCTCGGCGCGGCCGGCGCAGTGCGGCCTCCAGCCCAGAGGGGGCGCTGTGGAGAGCCAGCAGCTTCCGGCCCGCTTGTCCCGTCTCTCTGCCGCGGCGCCCGCACGTCCTGTTTTCGTTGGCCGCTCTCGGATGGCCGCTGCAGCTGTATTTGCTGCTCCCTCTTAGTGCCGCTACTCGCCGGGCTGGCCGAGGGCGGCGGGGCCTCCTTCTTTGTTCGGTTCTTCCGTGCGTCGTCCCGAGGGGAGCCGCTGTCGGCGCGGGCGGCACCATGGGCCGGGAGTCACGGTGAGACGGCGCGCCTAGCGGCCGAGCGGCGGGCGGCGTCCCCGGGGTGGGGGAAGAGGCGGGAGTTGAGGTGGCGGCGGGACCAGGCCTGAGCCGGTGCAGCCCCACGTGCGGCCAGCGCGGCCCGCGGCCCGCGGAGCGGCAGGGGGGCCTCGGCCGAGAGAGTGGCTGTCCTTGGGCCGGTGACGGTCACTGGGTTCCCAGCACTGCCATGGCCCGTTGCAGCGCCTGGAGCGGAGCCGCCCCTCCCGGGGGTCAGTGATGGGCACCACGTCCCGCCATTTCCGCGGGGCCCACCGTAATCCCGCAGTCACTAGTGATCCCCGTTGAAGTTCTTAGCAGTTCGCGTTTGCCACGTTTTCTGGGCGCCTGTTGCTATTTTAGTTCTTTGTGCGTGTCTCGTATTTTCTCAAGTCAGTCGAAAGGAGCCGAAGACTACGTATTTTTACATCACCTACAACATTGAACATGACTAGCCTTTTAGCAGGTTACAATACATGCTTGTGGCATGGAGATTATGTCGCAGATATATATCATATTTCTTTATTAGGTGTTTTCTATCCTATTAAAATTGTGGATTGGGGGGGAGGTCTTACTAGAATTATGGTATCTCTTCAAAACTTTAGATTGTTACGTGGTTTGGGACCTTGAGGCTTTTATCTTAGAGATGAATGTTTGCTGTGTATTTAGCAGTGAGTGAAAGGTCCTTTTTATCTGAGATATAAGTAATGAGTAAAGTAATAGTAGTTTATTGAAGTACAGTGAACGTTCAGGGAAATGGACAAAGCTTAAGGATAGAGAGCTGGATGAAAATTTAACAAATCCATAATCTGTGTAACCATCACCTGGATAAAGAGAATTTCTTTGTTTACAGAGAATCCCTGTGAAGATCTTCTAAAATTTCCTTGAAGGCTATTTATCTGGCTATGCAGACCAGGAACCTGGAAGTGATTATTTATTTGATTCATTTTTCTCTCTTAACTGTCTAAACCCAGTAAGATTCTACACTCTGTTTTCATTCTTGCTCTCCCTAACCTAATTCCAGCCCTGATCATTTAGTACTCAGAATGCTACACTTGCCTCAAATTATCTTCCTGTGATCTTGCTCTTCTAAAAATTCCTCACACTGCCGCCAGAGTGATACTTCTGGAATAAAGATTATGCCATTCCTCTCTTTTCATCTGCATTGATTCTCATTGCCTCCAGGATGAAGTCAGACTCTTCAGCACAGCCTTCAGGGCCCATCTCAAGGAAGCCTCTTATAGCCCCCCCCCCCCCCCTTGTGCTCTAGGTTAATTCAAGAAGTTATGAAAGGCTCAGAGGTGGGATGGAGCAAGGTGTTTGAGAAATAAGAGCCTAGTTTGCCTACATATATAGGTGTCATGAAGAAAAGTGGTAGGAGATAGGTTCTGGAAGGGAATTGGGTCCAGAATGTGAGTGGATTGTAGATTTAGTTTTGAAGGTTAGAATTTGAGAGTCTTTGAAGGTTTTGAGTAAGAAATGTGTACCTATGTTAATATAATGTGGTCAGAACTCTGTTTTACAAAGATTACTGTAGCAGCAACGAGTAAAACATTTCAGGGAAAAGGGCTTAGAAGTAAGAAGACAGAGATCTTCTAAAATGTCCTAACTAGAAAGCTCTGATGTGGAATAGTGAGTGAGAACTCTGAGGAGGTGATAATAGTGTGCAGAGAATTTACAGAAGTGAAATTAGTGATACTTCATGTTCTATTAGTTGTGTAGAATGAGAAAAATACTGAAAGTAACTGGTATTTTGAGCTTACTGACTGCAAGTTGGGATGATAAATGGCTTGGGGAGGCAAAGGTAGTAAGTTTGGGTTTTAAACATTGAATTTCAGGTGCTTGAGGGATGATGTGGTGCGCTTATTCCCTAGCCATCTTATCCATGTTTATTGCTTTAAGTAACCTTTGTATACTGATGATTCCCTTCAACTCTAGACTCGTGTTGCAACTACCTACTTACATATCCATGGGAATGCCTAATATCCTGATTCCCACCCACCCCCCAACATGTGTTCCTTCAGGCTTCCCATCTTAATAAATAGCAATTTTATCTTTCTGCCCAGTCCAGCCACGTAGCTCAGAAACACCCATGAATTCTCCCTTGCTGTCACGCTTGGCATTGAATTAATCCTTAAATCAGGCAGTTCTAGTTTGAAAATCTCTAGATTTTGACACGTCCTAGAAACTCTCCACCTAACATTCTCATCCAATGCACCACTTTCTTACTTGGATGATTGTGTTAGCATTCTGCCTGTTTTCCCTGCTTCTGCCCTTGGCTTCAATTTGTTCTCCCCTCAGCAGCCAGACCAGTGCTTTAAAAATATTAGTGAGGTAACATTACTTCTGCACTTAGAATCTTCCAGTAACTTCTCAACTTACAGAGAGTGAAAGAAAAAATCCTTAGAATCGCCTCTAAGGCTCTACAGGGCCTTCCATGTTTGGCTGCCCTACTGTATCTCTCACCTCATCACATGGCACTCTCTCTTGGTTGTTGAGCCTTAGCCACATCTGCCTTCCTTGCTGTTTCTTGAGCACACCAGTCAAGCTTCCTCCTCAGGGACTTTGCATTTGCAGTACCTTTTGCCTGAAAAGTTTCTCCCCCCTGTATCTTCAAGGTTCCTTTTATTTTCTTCAAACCTCTGAAATATCTGTTGATTGGCAAGTTTTTCTCTTACCACCTGGTATAAAATAGCAAACCTGTGCCCCGTCGTCTCTCTCTTCATTTACTCTGATGTGTTTTTCTCCATAGCACCACATGATGTATTGTGTATTTATTGCTTTAGTTGTCTCTCATCTCTTCATTTACCAGAATGCAAGTTGCTTAGGGCCCCAAGGCAGGAGTTTGGTCTATTCTAAAATTTTTGCTGTCCTTGCTTCCTTTTCAGTATAGTTTTTTCCTGTCTACACAGACTGTAGATAGCTACAGGCATCATTCCTTTCCCCAGATTTTAAGAGTTGATGAATAAAAAGTCATTTCAGTGTTTGTCTGTTAAGATCTTTCGGGGAAAATCTGAGTAATTAAATATAGAAGCTACCTGTGTTTGCTAAACCTAATCTTGAACTTAACATTCTAGCCACTATCGAAAGCGATCAGCATCAAGGGGGCGCTCTGGAAGTCGTTCTAGAAGTCGCTCACCCTCAGACAAAAGAAGTAAACGTGGAGATGACAGACGGTCTAGAAGCAGAGATAGAGATAGAAGGAGAGAGAGGTCTCGTAGCAGAGATAAAAGAAGATCTCGGTCAAGAGACCGGAAGCGCCTGAGGTAAGACTAGTTTCCTAAAAATGATAAAGTGGGCCTTCTCAGGTAAATCAGGCTTCTTCAAAAGTGGAATTTAGTGGCCCCTTTGTGGGCATTCTCCTTAAACCCAGTTCATTTGATGAGGTCCAGAGGTGATTTGCCTGAAGCAAAGACTATTAAACGGTGTTTTAAGTTTGGAAACGTTAGGCTATATTTCTTGTAATCCAGAGAGAATCCCCAGAGTCCCCTGAGAAAGGTGGTTTTATTTTATTTTATTATTTTATTATTATTATTATTTTTTAAAGATTTATTTATTCATGAGAAACACACACACACACACACACACACACAGAGGCAGAGACACAGGCAGAGGGAGAAGCAGGCTCCATGCAAGGAGCCTGATGTGGGACTCGATCCCTGGTCTCCAGGATCACACCATGGGCTGCAGGCGGCGCTAAACCGCTGCGCCACTGGGGCTGCCCTGAGAAAGGTTTTAAAAACAAGTGAAAGGTAAGGTAATATGTCATCAGGGCTGTTCTGTTCTAATTCTGTCCCAAGAGAGCTGACCACTGTGTTCAGAACAGCCACTAAAGGCAACAGGAGAAGGAAAAGGGCAGAGCCATCTGCAATCCCTGTTTGCTGTTTAACACTTTAAAGAAAAATGGGGGATCCCTGGGTGGCTCACCAGTTTAGTGCCTGCCTTCAGCCCAGGTCCTGATCCTGGAGTCCCGGGGTTAAGTCCCGCATCGGGCTCCCTGCATGGGGCCTGCTTCTCCCTCTGCCTGTGTCTCTGCCTGTCTCTCTGTTTCTCATGAATGAAAAAATCTTAAAAAAAAAAAAAAAAAGAAAAGAAAAAAAAAAAAAGAAAAATGGCTTTTTAAAAGCTTTTTATTTTTAAGTAATTTCTTTACCCAACATGGGCTCAAACTTATAACTCTGAGATCAAGAATTGCATTCTCTACAGACTGAGCCAGCTAAGCACACCTGGCCCACCCGGCCCACCCACCTCCCACTTTTTAATTTCTAAAAAAAATTCTATTTATTTATTTAAAATATTTTATTTTTAAGTAATGTCTGCACACAATGTGGTGCTTGAGCTTGCAACCTCAAAATGAAGAGTTGCATACTCTACCAACTGAGCCAATCAGGCAACCCTGTTTGACACTGTTTTATTTATTTTTTAAGATTTTTTAAAAAAGTTTATTTATTAGAGAGAGAGAGAGAGAGAGAGAAAGAAAAAAGAAAGAAAGAAAGAAAGAAAGAAAGAAAGAAAGAAAGAAAGAGAAAAGAAAAGGAAAGGAAAGGAAAGGAAAGAAAAGAAAAAAGAAAAGAAAAGAAAAGAAAAGAAAAGAAGAAAAGAAAGAAAAGAAAAGAAGCAGGCTCCATGCTGGGAGCCTGACGTGGGACTCGATCCCGGGTCTCCAGGATCACACCCTGGGCTGAAGGTGGCGCTAAACCACTAAGCCACCGGGGCTGCCCTTGGTAGTTTAAAAAACTTTTTTTTTTTTTTTAATTTTTATTTATTTATGATAGTCACAGAGAGAGAGAGAGAGAGAGGCAGAGACACAGGCAGAGGGAGAAGCAGGCTCCATGCACCGGGAGCCCGATGTGGAATTTGATCCCGGGTCTCCAGGATCGCGCCCTGGGCCAAAGGCAGGCGCCAAACCGCTGCGCCACCCAGGGATCCCAAAAAACTATTTTAGATTTAAACAAAAGAACCTCCTAATTTTTATTTTACTTTCACTTGCTTACATATTCCTCCGCATCAGTCAAGCAGCTGTAACCTTTCTAGCTGTTGAAAACATTGTAAATAAAAATAATCTTCCTTACACCAAAAAATCGTTTGATAAGTTTCTTATTATTATAATAGGAAATTAGACAAAGTTATACATGTGCTATGAACTGATCACAAAAAAACTGTCTTTTTCAAACAGCGGAAGAAGAAATTGAAAAGGTATTACAGGGTACTCAGGGAAAATACTCATTTATGAAAATGTGCATAGTGCTAACTTACTCAGTTTTGTATCATGTGGTGCCAGGAACAGTTTCATAAAATTCATTCATGTACTTGTTAAGTGAAATTGATTTTTTGGGATTTGGTCTTTGACTTTCAGGAGTGAAAGTAGAATCACAAGAAGAGCAAGAAGGATTTTGAGATTATCTAAGTGAATTCTCCATATTATATAGATGAGGAAGCTGTGACCCAGAGAGTTGATCTGCCCTGTGTCATCTCACAGTCAGCTCTAGAATAGAAATTGTTTCCTAGTCTTTTTTTTTTTTTTTTTTAAGATTTTATTTATTTATTCATGAGAGACACAGAGAGAGGCAGAGATACAGGCAGAGAGAGAAGCAGGCTCCATGCAGGGAGCCTGATGTGGGACTCGAACCCACATGATAATCCTAGTGTAAACTCTAGGATTACACCTGAGCTGAAGGAGGCAACGAACTGCTGAGGCACTCAGGCATCCCTGTCTCCTAGTCTTAATTTCTGTGATCTTTCCTTTTTTTTTTTTTTTTTTTTTTTTAAGATTTTATTTATTCATGAGAGACACATAGAGGCAGAGACATAGAGGGAGAAGCAGGATTCATGCAGGAAGCTTGATGTGGGACTCCATCCCAGGACCTCACACCGTGAGCCAAAGGCAGACATTCACCCAGGCGCCCCTTCTGTGATCTTTCCATAGCCCCATTGTGCCCATCCTTATACTTAGGTTTTGGCTGACTGAAATTTGGATTTTCTACTCTAGACCATAGATTTTTTTTTTTTTTTTTTTTTTTAGACCATAGATTTTAAAAAGATTTATTATCACAGATTTGCTGTTTTTCAACAAATACCATTTTGGCATTAGTATTGTCATTTTTTTCTTTAACCACTTGTAAGAATTGGCTTTACTTGTTCCTTGTTTATCTGACTTGATGGTTAATTGAAATCTCAGCCTTTAATAATGGTAATAGTTAAAAGGGTTCTTTCAATACGGGACAGAACCATTATCTGAAAGAAATTTTACTTGGTTCATAGAATGAATGAAAAGTGTCCTCCTTTTAGGCGTTCCAGAAGTAGAGAGAGAGACAGAAGTCGAGAGCGAAGAAGATCTCGAAGTCGAGACAGGAGACGCTCAAGGAGTAGAAGCCGAGGCCGGCGATCCAGATCCTCCAGTCCTGGCAATAAAAGCAAGAAAGCTGAGAATAGGTAATGTTATTGTTGGACCATATCTCTCCTACAGTTTGGGAACTGACTCTTCCTTATTCTTTCCTTTTTTTATTTTTTATTTTTTTTCAATTAGCAATAATCGCGCCTCGGATAAACCTCATTGGCTACGATACTGCCACTGCGCAAAGCTCTTTCCTTTTTTTTAAAATTTTATTATTTATGAGAGACAGAGGCAGGCAGAGACATAGGCAGAGGGAGAAGCAGGCTCCATGCGGGGAGCCCGAGGTGGGACTCGATCCTGGGTCTCCAGAATCACGCCCTGGGTCGAAGGCAGACGCTCAACTGCTGAGCCACCCAGGCGTCCCTCCTTTTTTTTTTTTTTTTTTTTGTCTTTATAAATAATTACTTATTTTGTCTCTTATGAACTGTTGGTTGAATTTTAATTATAAAGCTTATAATTCTATTGAAAAGTACTAGGTTCAATTAGTTTTAACATTCATAATATATTCTCTTATTTAATACCTACTGTTAATGGTCAGGAATGTCTTGTATAAATATCTTTGTAGGAACTCTTTTTTCCTTTTTTTAAAAATTTTTATTTTTTAAATATTTTATTTGTTTATTCATGAGAGACACAGAGAGAGAGAGAGGCAGAGACACAAGCAGAGGGAGAAGCAGGCTCCACGCAGGGAGTCCGATGTGGGACTTGATCCCAGGACTCGATCACGCCCTGGGCCGAAGGCAGATGCTTAATCGCTGAGCCACCCAATTGTCCCTCTTTTTGCTTTAAAATGATGATCTTAGCATTTCTGACATTGGTTGACAACTTTTTAACTCATGATGTGCATTGCTGAATTGCTCTTCAGGATAGGTGTGAACTTTGCTTGTGTTAAGTTAAATGTACATGTTTCCTTAGGATGCTAGTACCATTCAATTTTGAGAGATATATATCTGTTAGACATAGTATGTTTATCCTTTATGTTTCTCTTTTTAGTGGTTTGTTCTTTGCCTATTTCTAAAGTGGCGACATACGATAGTTGATATAGGAGTTTGTTTCTGTTTTCTCTATATTCCTCTTATTAATCATGAGTTTTTCTCATGTCATTAATTTTATTTTATGAATTTTTTTTATTTGACCAAGATTGGTATAATAATACTCACTGAGATTATTTTGAATTAAAAATAAAATATAATTCAGAAAAGTGAATGAAATAAATGTGCAATCTATTAAATAATTATAAACCAATATCCACATAACCATTACCAAGGTTAAGAAATAGAACATGTATCTCCAGAAGCCCTCCATGTCCCTTCTCTAACTCAGCTCTCTACTACCCCAGATAAAACCACTCCTGACTTTTATACTCATAATTTCTTTGTATTTTTTTTAATAGTTTTACACCTGTGTTCACATCTGGAAAAAGAATTGCTTAGATTTATATCTTTTTTAATATTACCTGAATAAGTCACATATTCTTTTGTGTCTCTGTTGATTATTGTTTGAGACTCATCTGTGTTGCTTACAACAGTTTATTTTCATTGCTGAATGCTATTCTGTGGCATAAATATACCACTGTTTATCCATTCTACTGAGGTAGGTGTTTGGGTTAACTTTTTGGCTATTGTGAACATTTTTATATATGTGTCATAGTATACATGTGCATGAGTTTCCCTAAGGTGTATATCTAGGAGTGAAATTATATGGTCGTAGAATAAACATAGCTTCATTTTTTTTTTTTTAAGATTTTATTTGTTTGTATGAGAGAGAGAATGAGTGGGAAGGGTAAAGGGAGAGGGAGAAGCAGATTCCTGCTGAGCAGGGAGCCGGGTGGAGAGCTTGATCTCCTGGGATCATGACCCAAACCGAAGGGAGACACTTAACTGATTGAGCCACCCAGGTGCGCCCCCCCCCTTTTTAAATTTATTTATTTGAGGGAGAGAGTGAGTGTGACCACATGAGCAAGGGGAGGGGCAGAGGGAGAAGAATAGAGACTCTAGTAGGCTCCCTGTTGAGTGCAGAGCTCAAAATGGGGCTCTTTTTGAGCCCTGAGATCTTGGCCTGAGCTGAAATCAGGAGTCATTCACTCAACCAACTGAGCCACCCAAGCACCCCAACATACCTTCATTTTTACTGTGTAATCCCAAATGCTTTCCAAAGAGGGAATACTAATTGTACTCCAGTGAATAGTGTGAGACTTGTGTTGCTCCATACCCTTCCCAATATTTGGTATTGCCAGTCCTTTTAATTTTGTTAATTGGTTATACATGTTATACCAGTTAATTGGTTATACATGTTATACCAGTATTGTTGTGCTTTTAATCTGTATTTCTCTGATGACTAGTGAGGTTGAACATCTCTTCATATGTTTATTGGTCATTCGGATTTCTTCTTTTCTGAAATATGTTAAAAATCTTTTGCTTCTTTTCCTGTTGTAGGAGGTTTTTGTTGTTTTAAAATACTCTGGTTGTCATTTGTATGAATGGCACGTATATTCTCTTACTCTGTGGCTTGTCTTGTCACTCTGTAATAATACTTCTGGTGAACAAAGACTTATGAAAGAAGAAATATTTCTCAATTCATGTTATGTATTTAGAAGAAATTAGGTATTAAAGCCTGACAAGGGCAGTATGATAGAAGAAAATTAAAGTCTATAATTAATCTAAACATAAAAGTTATTATACCAAATCCAAAAATATATAAAGAAAATAACTATGAACTAGTTATATTTATTCCAGGAATGGATGGTTGATTTAACATTAGAAAATAAATCTGTTTAGGGGTGCCTCTGTGGCTCAAGTTGGTTAAGCGCCTGCCTTCGGCTCTGATCGTGATCCTAGGGTCCTGGGATCGAATTCCGCATCTGGGTTCCTGCTTTGCAGGGTGGTGTGTGTCTGTCTGCTTCTCTGTCCTGCCCCTCCTCTTGCTTGTGCTCTCTTTCAAATGAAGAAATAAAACCTTTAAAAAAAAATCAGTGTAATTCTTTATTAATAGGATTCAAAGTGTGCTTGCCTCAGGAGCACATATACTAAAATTGGAATAAGATTCAAGGAGAAAAGTCATGGTTATCTAAGTAGATTTAGAAAGAGCTTTTTTTATTAACTTCAAAATATATTCATGTTTAAAGTTCTTAGTGTACATGAATATAAAAGTGTTTCACAAACTGATTATAAAATTAGAAATGCAAGGGCATAAAGAATCTTAAAGAACAAGAGAGGAGGGCTACTAGATATTAAAACTTGTCATACAATTGTAGGAATTAAGTGTGGTTTTAGTAAGGATAGACAAATAGATCAGTGGAACCATATAAAGAGCCCAGAAACAGATCCCCACATACATGGTCATTTAATAAAAGACAGCAAAGACAGCGTAATTAGTGGGAAAAAGTTCTTTCAATAAGAAGTACTTGGTGGGGGGGGCACCTGGGTGGCTCAGTCGATTAAAAGTCATACTTGATATCAGTTCAGGTCTTGATCTCAGGGTTCTGAGTTCAACCTCAGTGTGGAGCCTACTTTAAAAAAAAAGTGGTACTGGGGACATTTGCTACCATATAATGAAGTAGGATCACCTACCTCATTCTGTACAAAAAAGCAGATTAAAGACCAAATTCAGGGATGCGTGGGTGGCTCAGTGGTTTAGTGTCTGCCTTCTGCTCAGGGTGTGATCCCGGAGTCCCAGGATGGAGTCCCACATTGGGCTTCCTGCATGGAGTCTGCTTCTCCCTCTGTCTCTGCCCTGCTCTCTTTCTGTCTCTCATGAATAAATAAATAAAATCTTTAAAAAAATAAAGACCAAACTCGATGGCATAATTGTAAACTATTTAGAAGTCTGTACTAGAAAATTGTCTTCTTTTCTTCTGGATGGCTTCATCAAATCTGGAAAGTGTAAAATGTACCAAATTTAAAGGGAGAGGAAAAAAAGACTGAATTGATTGCTTTCAAATTTTTTTTTTTTAAGATTTTTATTTATTTATTCATAGAGACACAGAGCGAGAGGCAGAGACATAGGCAGAGGGAGAAGCAGGCTCCATGCAGGCAGCCCGATGTGGGACTCGATCCTGGGCCTCCAGGATCACACCCCAGGCCGCAGGTGGCACTAAACCGCTGTGCCACAGGGGCTGCCCAGAATTTTTTTTTCTTTAAAGATTTATTTATTTATTTATGATAGATATATATATATATAGAGAGAGGCAGAGAAGCTCCATGCCGGGAGCCCGACATGGGACTCGATCCTGGGACTCCAGGATCTCGCCCTGGGCCAAAGGCAGGCGCTAAACCGCTGAGCTGCCCACGGATCCCCAATGTTTTTTTTTCTTACAAGATACCACACATAGGGGTGAAATGCAAGCCTTTGGGGGTTTTATTTTTAATTTTTTTATTTTTAAAGATTTATCTATTTATTCGTGAGAGACACAGACTGAGATAAAGAGACAGAGACACAGGCAGAGGTAGAAGTAGGCTCCCCATAGGGAGCCGATGCAGGACTCGATCTTGGATCCCAGGATCACGACCTGAGCTGAAGGCAGGCACCCAACCACTGAGCCACCCAGGCGTCCCCCATGCTGGGGTTTTAAGCATTATATATTAAATTATCGTACAGAATGTTAATGTTTTTTTTTTTTTAAGATTTTATTTATTTATTCATGACAGACAGAGAGAGAGGCAGAGGCAGAAGCAGGCTCCATGCAAGGAGCCCAATGTGGGACTCAATCCCGGCACTCCAGGATTATGCCTTGAGCCAGAGGCAGGCATTAAACCGCTGAGCCACCCAGGGATCCCCAGAATGATACTGTTTTCATAAATTTCTTCTTGTGTTAAATTTTACCTCTCAAATTTTGTCATTTTTATGATATGTCTAATTTTTCTTGGCCAAATTGCCAAATACTTAATAATATTTGCAATTAATGTTATAGGATTAAATTTTCAACTTATTTCCAAGGTGATTATTAATATAAAAGTTAAGTTGACTCTTGGAAGTTTCTTACCTCAAAAGTAAAATGCAAGTCTTTAAATGTATTTTATTATTATTTTTTTTTTTTGAGAGAGCGTGTGTGTATGTGAGCAGGGTATGGGAAGGGGCAGAGGGAAAGAGACTCTTAAGCAGGCTCCATGCTCAACATAGAGCCCGTCGTGGAGCTTGATCCCACTATTCTGAGATCATAACCTGAGCTGAAATCAAGAATTGGACACTTAACTGACTGAGCCACCCAGGCGCCCTCTTTAAATGTATTTTAAATGTGAATTTAAAGCACAAATAGATAATGTTTCTTTCTCTCTTTTTTGGTAGGTCTAGATCCAAAGAGAAAACAGATAGTGGGGAAAGCTCTAAAGAGAAGAAAAAGGACAAAGATGACAAAGAGGATGAAAAAGAAAAAGATGCTGGCGTATGTTTACTAACATGAATAATTGTATAGTATCAAATTTGTTTCTGTGATCACAAACTGTTGGGGTTTTATTATTGCTATTGATTTTATTTTATTTTATTTTATTTTATTTTATTTATTTTATTTTATTTTATTTATTTTTTTAATAAATTTTTATTTATTTATGATAGTCACAGAGAGAGAGAGAGGCAGAGACACAGGCAGAGGGAGAAGCAGGCTCCATGCACCGGGAGCCTGATGTGGGATTCGATCCCGGGTCTCCAGGATTGCGCCCTGGGCCAAAGGCAGGCGCCAAACCGCTGCGCCACCCAGGGATCCCTTGTTTCTTTTTTTTAAGTAGGCCCTGCATCCAACATAGGGCTTGAGCTCACAACCCTGAGATCAAGAGCTCACAACCCTGAGATCAAGAGCCACCTGAGCCAGTTAGGTGCCCCTATATATTTTTATTTTTATTTAATTTATTTTTTCTTAAAAGATTTTATTCTTTTATTTGAGAGAGAATGAGAGAACACAGCAAGGGGAGCAGCAGAGGAGGAGGGAGAGGCAGACTCCCTGCTGAACAGGGAGCACAACGGGGGCTCCATCCCAGGACCTCAAGATAATGACCTGAGCCAAAGACAGATGTTTAACTGACTGAGCCATCTAGGTGCCCCTATTTTTATTTTTAAATAAACGATAACTTATAAAGAAAGAAACAGGTTAAGGAAAGAACAGTGAAAGCTGTTCCCATTAGAAAATTTTTTTCTCAAAAATCTTTCATGTCTATGTACATTATCTGTTTTTACTTAAGAAAATGTGACCGTAACATATATACTATGCTATACCTTGCTTTTGTTCTGTTTTTTTTTTTTTTTTTTAATTAAAAAATCTCTACTCCTGATGTAGGGCTCAAACTCAACCCCCAGATTAAGAGTTGAGGCTCCACTAACCCAGCCAGGTGCCCTCCTTTTGTTTATTTTTAAGTTATGCATTATTTTATCAACACATAAGGTCTGAAGAAGAATAAACAGCAGTAGACCCACTATCCAACTTAAATAGATTGCCACACTGTTTTATTTATTATATATTGGAGGTCTGTCCTCTGTAACTGCATAAATGATATAGCTCAATGTTTTTAATGTCTGCATAGTGTTCTGTTGAAACAATGTAGAGAAATCACCTTTGATGGGATGGATATTTAGGTTGTTTCCAGGCTTCGTTATGAATAGTGGTATGTGAATCCTTTTACGCATGTCTTTTGTGAATATAGTATAGATAAATTGGTATCAGTGAAATGGCTTTATCAGTGTGTTGCATTTAATGTTTTAAAAAATAGCATCAATTACCCTCTAAAAGATTTGTATACTTTTTAAGAGTTTATTTATTTATTTATTTATTTTAAATCTTATTTATTTATTTATTTATTTATTTATTTATTTATTATTTATTTTATTAAATTTTATTTATTAATGAGAGACACAGAGAGAGAGAGGCAGAGACACAGGCAGAGGGAACAGCAGGCCCCATATAGGGAGGCTGATGTGGAACTCTATCCCGGGACTCCAGGATCATGCCCTGAGCTAAAGGCAGGTGCTCAACTGCTGAGCCACCCAGGTGTCCCTTAAAGTTTGTTTATTTAAGTAATCTCTACACGCAACGTGGGAACATTCAATGTGGGGCTAGGCTACTCTTGCCACCTCAAGATCAAGAGTCATGTGTTCTGACTGAGCCAGCCAGGTGCCTTAAGTTTTTTTTTTTTAATTAAGTTGGAAATTTTAATTCCAGGGTACTTAACATCCAATGTTATATTAGTTCCAAATCACCATTAAAATTGTGTGGTATTGGGGATCCCTGGGTGGCTCAGCGGTTTGGTGCCTGCCTTTGGCCCAGGATGAGTCCCGGGATCTTGTCCCACGTTGGGCTCCGACATGGAGCCTGCTTCTCCCTCTGCCTGTGTCTCTGCCTCTTCCTTCCTTCCTTCCTTCCTTCCTTTCTTTCTTTCTTTCTTTCTTTCTTTCTTTCTTTCTTTCTTTCTTTCTTTCTTTCTTTCTTTCTCTTTATGTCGATCATGAATAAATAAATAAAATCTTTAAAAAGAAAGAAAACTCAGGGGAAAAGCTTTAAAAAAAAAATTGTGTGGTAGTGGATGCCTGGGTGGATCGGTGGTTTAGTGCCTGCCTTTGGCCCGGGCTGTGATCCTGGAGGCCTGGGATTGAGTCCCACATAGGGCTTCCAACATGGAGGCTTCTTTTCCCTCTACCTCTGTCTCTGCTTCTCTCTCTCTTTCTCTCTCTGTGTCTCTCGTGAATAAATAAATAAAATCTTTAAAAAATAAAATTGTGTGGTAAATTTTCCTGTTTTTTGATATATATATTTCCATATCTGTCTATAATTATGGCATATGTAAATTATTTTTTAAAAATTTTATTTACTTGAGAGAGAGAGATCAGAAGCTGGGGGAGGGGCAGAGGGAGAGGGACAAGTAGACTCCCCGTTGAGCACTGAGCCTGAAGCAGGGCTTGACCCCAGTACCCCCAAGATCATGACCTGAATTGAAATTAGACACTTAACTGATCTAGCCACCCAGGTGCGCCAGCATATGTCAACTTTTTTTATTTCTGTGGTGCTTAATCATTAAGTTTCTGCTTATGGCTGTGAAAATGGTTTGTTGTCACCTTTCCAGAGTATTATTAATCATCTTGATAATGTCTTTAGAATGGCTGTTTTTAGGAAACCTAGACCTAAAGACTAAAAGACCAAAACTTTTTAATCATGTTAATAAATCGCTTTCACTGACTCACTTATTTGTAATAGAAGATTTCTTTTTCATGGAGGAAAATTTGGAGTTTAGTGGATTTAAAGTTGAGAATAACTAATAACTGGAATTTTGCTTGTTAATTTATCTAGTGTCTAGTTTGAGAAAGTGAATTCATGTGTGTATCTAGCTTTTAATTAAAATGTGATTAGTTTATTGTCTTTGAAGTCTGCTTTCTTAGTTGTAGATGCCTTTTTAAAAAGATTTTATCTATCTATCTATCTATCTATCTATCTATCTATCTATCTATCTATCTATCTATGAGAGACACAGAGAGAAAGAGGCAGAGACACAGGCAGAGAGAGAAGCAGGCTCCATGCAGGGAGCCTGATGTGGGACTCGATGTGGGACTCGATCCCGGAACTCCAGGATCACTCCCTGAGCTGAAGGCAGGCATCCCTGTTGTAGATGCTTTTTATTGTGATTTCATTTTGCTGGTATATTTTAAAAGATGTGTGATCTAAATCTGTTCTAATTTGAGGAATTTGTAAAAACGTCTGTTTTCCCTTTTCCTTTTTTATAATTTGGACAGTTTATTTGGAATGTCCCTGGAATAAAGTTAATCTTTTTTTCTCTGTATCTCTCATTTTCCCCCAAGAATTTTGATCAGAATAAGTTGGAGGAAGAAATGAGAAAGCGAAAAGAAAGAGTTGAAAAGTGGCGAGAAGAGCAACGTAAAAAGGCCATGGAAAACATAGGAGAACTGAAAAAGGAAATTGAAGAGATGAAACAAGGGAAAAAATGGAGTTTAGAAGATGATGATGGTATATTCATTTGTTAGACTAGTAGCCTATATAACAATTCATGTAGAATATTCTAGAAATATGAGTCATATTTCATGCTGGGAATTTTTAGGCCATTTTTTACTGTGGAAAAATATAACATTTTAACCATTTTTAAACTTTATTTATTTATTTTTAAAGATTTTGTTTATTTATTCATGAGAGACACAGAGAGAGAGGCAGAGACAGAGGGAGAAGCAGGCTTCCGGCAAGGAGCCTGATGCAGGACTCAATCCTGGGATCACGCCCCGAGCTGAAGGCAGACGCCCGACCACTGAGCCACGCAGGTTTCCCTAACGATTTTTTTAAAAAGATTTTATTTATTTGAGATAAGAGCATGAGCAAGGGGGTGGGGCAGAGGGAGAGGGACAACAGAACTCCCTATTAAGCAAGGATCCCGATGTAGGGCTCGATTCTAGGGCCCTGAGATCATGACTTGAGCTGAAACCAAGAGTCAGAAACTCAACCAATTTAGCCACCCAGGTGCCCAGATTTTAACCGCTGTTAAGTGTATAATATTGTGGCATTAAGTACATTCATGTTTTTTTTCATCATCCATCACCACTGTCCATTTCCAGAACTTTTTCGTTATTCCAAACAGAAACTCTGTACCCAATAAAGATTTTTCTTTACCTTTTTTAAAGATTTTACTTAAAAAAGAAAAAAAAAAGATTTTATTTATTTATTCATGAGACAGAGAGAGAGAGAGAGAGAGAGAGAGGCAGAGACACAGGCAGAGGGAGAAGCAGGCTCCATGCAGGGAGCCTAATGCGGGACCCGATCCCGGGACTCCAGGATCACACCCTGAGCCAGTGGTAGGCACCAAACCACCAAGCCATCCAGGGATCCCTCAAGATTTAAAAAAATTTTTTAAGTAATCTCTATACCTGATGTGGGACTTGAACCTACAACCCTGATATCAAGAATCACATGCTCCACTGACTGAGCCAGCCAGGTGTCCCTGTACCCAATAAAAATCAATTCGCCATCTTGCCCTTCTCTCTACTTCCTATCTCTGGTAATATCTATTCTATGAATTTGCCTATTCCAGGTACCTCACATAAGTGTAGTCATACATTATTTCTGCTTTTGCAAGTGGGCTTATTTTATTCACTGTTATGTCCTCAAAGTTCTTCCATGTTGTAGCATGTATCAGCCTCTCATTCCTTCTTTATGGCTGAATCATAGTCTATTGTGTGTATAATACTACATTATGTATACCTTTTTTTCTGTTGGATATGTGGGTGGTTTCACCTTTTGACTATTGTGAATAATGCTGCTATGAATATAGTGCAAATATCTCTTTGAATACCTGCTTTTGGTTCTTTTGGATATATACCTAGAAGTAGAATTACTGGATTCATATTGAGCTATTAAATCTCTTGTAATATTTATTAATATGTAAATTGTAGGTCAATGTTCTATTTTTTTTTTAAGATTTTATTTATTTATTCATGAGAGACACAGAGATTGAGAGAGAGAAAGAGAGAGGCAGAGACACAGGCAGAGGGAGAAACAAGCTCCATGCAGGGAGCCTGACATGGGACTCGATCCTGGGATTCCAGAATCATGCCCTAGGCTGAAGGCAGGTGCTAAACCGCTGAGCTACCCAGGCTGCCCCTAGGGCAATGTTCAATAAGGAATTACTGATTTTACTTTAGACTGGAGAGTTGGGTTCTTATGGGCATAGTCAATAAATAGCTTTTTAATTTTTTACTACAAGTAAGAATGTTAGTAATGAAGGTAAATTAAGGGTATGTTTTTAGGTCCTTCCTGATTTTTCATAACTTGGAAGTATTTCCCTATCATATCTGATTTTGATTTTTAGGTTTTAGTGAAGTAGGCAAGTATGAAATTTTATAGGAAAATGGAAATTTGCTTCATTTTTCTGTGCAAAATACAGTGAATTTTTCAATTTTTGTGAAAATTTCAGAGTGGTTTAAATAGATGAAGGAATTGTATTCTTAAGGGACAATGATGTCTTAGTTGAAATTAAAATGTGCTATTTTTTCCTGTGATTTTAAAAATAGGTAATTGAAAGAAAAGAAACCTATAATTTAGGAGTTTTTAGTCTTTTTCAGTTTACCTTATAGTTTATTATTATTACTACTTAAAACTGATATATGTTTTATTTAGAAACTCATAAATGTATTTGCACTGCTGTGTACCTGGGTTGATTGGAAGGGAGGTTGTTTGTGCAGTGAGAGAATCGGTAGTGGTGGGATGCAACCTGAGTATGAAGTATTTCCTTTGAAAACGTGTACAGAAAAGTGATTCTGCCATTTTAGATGATGAAGATGATCCTGCGGAAGCTGAAAAGGAAGGAAATGAAATGGAAGGTGAGGAGTTAGATCCATTAGATGCTTACATGGAAGAAGTAAAAGAAGAAGTAAAGAAGTTTAATATGAGAAGTGTGAAAGGTGGTGGGGGAAACGAAAAGGTAGGTCATTTTCTCTTATTTTTATTTTATTTTTTATTTTTTATTTTTTTTTAAAGATTTTATTTATTTATTCATGAGAGACACACACACAGAGAGAGGCAGAGACACAGGCAGAGGGAGAAGCAGGCTCCATGCAGGGAGCCCGACGTGGGACCCGATCCCAGGTCTCCAGGATCATACCCTGGGCTGCAAGCGGTGCTAAACCGCTGTGCCACCAGGGCTGCCTTTCTCTTATTTTTAAAGATTTATTCCTAATTGGGTAACTTGAATTATTGTAGTGACCTACTAGGGCTGGCTTGCCTAACTTTAGGAAATTATTTCCTCTTCCATCTCAAGAATGCCGGTACTTTTTCTCAGTACTGCAGATACTTGAGAGTTTTAGCTATAAGCATTCTTTGAGAATTAATTTTTTTGTTTTAAGGATTTTATTTATGAGAGAGAGAGAGAAAGCATGTATTGGTGGGGAGGGCCGGAAGGAGAGAGATAGGCAGATTCCCTACTGAGTAGAGTCAGATGTAAGGCTTAATGCAAGGACCCCAAGATCATGACCTGAGCTGAAGGCCAAGGCTTAACTTACTGAGCCACCCAGGCACCCATGAAAAGTCAGTCTTAACACCATCATCTTTATTTGGTATCTATGTTTGCTGTTGACTTCTCAGTAGGTCCTCTCCACATTTTTTCTTTTTCTTTTTTTTTTTAAGATTTTATTTATTCATTCATGAGAGACACACAGAGAGAGAGGGAGGCAAAGACACAGGCAGAGGGAGAAGCAAGCTCCATGCAGGGAGCCCGATGTGGGGCTTGATCCTGGGACTCCAGGACCAGTGGCTTAACCGCTGAACCACCCAGGCGTCCCTAGTAGTAGTTTTTTTTTTTTTTTTTTTTTTTTTTCAATTTATTCATTAGAGACACACAGAGAGAGGCAGAGACGTAGACAGAGGGAGAAGCAGGCTCCATGCAGGGATCCCGATTTAGGACTGAATCCTAGGACTTTGGGATCACACCCTGGGCCAAAGGCAGGTGCCAAACTGCTGAGCCACCCAGGCGTCCCCCTAGTAGTATTTTTTAAATGAACTATGTTACATAATTAGATTTTATATAAAATGATATAAAATGATAAAAAATTATAATCCACAGTATTAAGTAAAAACTATATGCTATATAATGCAGTTACATTGCATTTTAAAATTTAAACAAGTTCATAAAGAAAGACTCCTTTTGTCTTTTTTTTTTTTTTTTTTAAGATTTTGTTTGTTTATGAGAGACAGAGAGGTAGAGACACAGGCAGAGGGAGAAGCAGGCTCCATGCAGGGAGCCTTACGTGGGACTCAGTCCGGAGTCTCCAGAATCATGCCCTGGGCTGAAGGCAGTGCTAAACTGCTGAGCCACCCGGGTTCCCCTCCTTTTGTCTTTTTTGTCACTTAAGTTTTCAGTAGTAATTAAGTTAATTCAAATTATAAATTGTGACAGTTGTTACTGTATTTCATTTGCACACAATTTGTTTTTCATTTTTACAAATACTTTATATATTCTTGTTTCATTTTAGAAGTCTGGGCCTACAGTCACCAAAGTTGTCACTGTTGTAACAACCAAAAAAGCAGTGGTAGATTCTGATAAGAAGAAAGGTGAACTGATGGAGAATGACCAGGATGCCATGGAGGTAATTCTTCATTAATTTTGACTTTGTTCATACTATACTAGAAGTTATTTATTAGAAAGCATTGATGGAGATGTACTTTCTAGTTACAGAAACTTCTGTTAAGAGGAATTCTTGCTATTCTCAACTGTTTTGTTGCTAAATATCCAGTGGATAGAACATTCTAGTATCTGACCTTTTTCTGTATGCCCACTTTTTGCTTCCTCTCTGCCCCTCATCAGCTCACCTCAGGCATATAGGGTGGGAGAAGAAATAAAGTGACAGAATGAATTGAATTTCTTCCTATTGACCTGCATTGTAAAGATTTGTGTGGAGAGAACTATATCAAAACTTCCTTAAAGCCATATTAGAAATATTTTGTCATTTTAGCTTTATGCTGTCATTAGTAGGAGTTTTTGTGAGGGCCAAGAAAAAAGAATAAGTTGAAGAATTCAGAATGTAAATAAGTAAAAGCCAAAGAATATTTTCTAGGACAGGAGAATTTCCTTTATTTATTTATTTAAATTGTTTTTAAGAGATGAAGATTTTAAAATCTAGGAATATTGCCTCCCATAAGGTGAAATTAGTAATGGATTTAGCTTTTTACTTTTTTTTTAAATAGTATTCTTCAGAGGAGGAAGAAGTTGATCTTCAGACGGCTCTTACAGGCTATCAGACAAAACAGAGAAAGCTTCTAGAACCAGTGGACCATGGAAAAATTGAATATGAACCATTCAGAAAAAACTTTTATGTTGAAGTTCCAGAATTAGCAAAAATGTCTCAAGAAGGTAAAATTCTTTTATTAATGTATTGGCTGTTGTGGAATAGAGAGGGATATGCTTTGCTTTGCTCAGGAGGACTATGGATAGGTGTGTGTTGATGCACTAGCAGAGTCATTTGCATAGCTTACCTGAAGAAGTGAGAGAGGAAACTAGATCTCAAGAAGTCATTCTAATGAGTATGAGCATCATCTCCAAAGATTCAGACCAGTTAGGAATCAGTGTAGCTTTGAAGTTATTTTAAAAAATGAGAGTAATTAGTTTGGGTCATGTAGTTGAGATTTTTAGGGTTCAGAGTACTCTTCATTTGAAGTTACCAAATGAATTACTGTTAGTGTTTAACCTTCTAGGGTATGAACATTAGGAACCAATGTGAATCTGTATAATACTGGTAGATAAGGATAATCTGGGCAATTCTTGCTTGGAGAAATACTGTATTACCTGCCAATCATTGTTTGTTATTGATGTTGCAATATAAGACATAATAAAAGCCATATTATAGAAATTGGAGTATTTCTTTTTGTTCCCAGTTAGTGTAGCACTGATTGTATTAACCCTCCCTGAGCTGATCAATACTTGGTCCTGTAGCTTTCTGCAGAGTTAATCTTCAGTAGCACTAAAAAAAAGAATTGAAGATTCTTAATCTTACCATGCCTGATTGAAAAGTAGAAGGCATTAATGGAACAATATTTAACAGTTTATAATCTGGATTTTGTTTTGTAGAGGTAAATGTATTTCGGTTGGAAATGGAGGGCATCACTGTCAAGGGAAAAGGTTGTCCCAAACCAATTAAATCTTGGGTCCAGTGTGGAATTTCCATGAAGATCTTAAATTCTCTCAAAAAGTAAGTGGTTAGCAATTATATACACATTTGTCTTTCTTTCCTTTCTTCCTTCCTTCTTTCCTTCCAGATTTTATTATTTATTTGAGAGATCACAAGAGGGAGCTCAAGAGTGGGGGAAGGGGCTAAGGGAAAGGGTGAAGTAGACTTCCAGCTGAGCAGGGAGCCCAACATGAGGCTCAGTCCCAGGACTCTTGATCCAAGCTGAAGGTAGGCACTTAACCAACTAAGCAACTCAGGCACCCCATCTACATTTTTCTTTTTTTTTTTTAAGGATTTATTTATTTATTTATATTTATGATAGTCACAGAGAGAGAGAGAGAGAGAGGCAGAGACACAGGCAGAGGGAGAAGCAGGCTCCATGCACCGGGAGCCCAATGTGGGATTCGATCCTGGGTCTCCAGGATCGCGCCCTGGGCCAAAGGCAGGCGCTAAACCGCTGCGCCACCCAGGGATCCCTCATCTACATTTTTCAATGTCTTAGTATTCATAGTGGCTCTTTTATACAGTTAACTACATTACATTTTTATTTATATTTATAGGAAAAACTTACTATTTTTTTTTTTTTTAAGATTTTATTTACTTATTCATGAGAGACACAGAAAGAGAGGCAGGCTCCCAGTGGGGAGCCCAATGCAGGACTCGATCCCAGGACCTCGGGATCATGACTCGAGCCAAAAGCAGATGTTCAACCACTGAGCCACCCAGGCATCCCTTACTATTTTTTTTCTTAAATACCTTTATTGAGATAGCATTTACCATGTTATGAAGTATACTCTCTCAATGTATAGTCCAATGATTTTCAGTATACCTACAGAGTTACACAGTCATCACCATAATCTAATATTAGAAAATTTCCTTATCCCAAAAAGAGGCCTATATCCATTCACTTCTCCCTTCTCTTTCCTAGGCAGCCACTAATCTACTGTCTCTAGATTTGTCTATTCTGGACGTTTCCTATAAATGGGATTCTACTAATGTAGTCTTTTGTCACCAGCTTCTTTATTTTATTTTTTTTTAAGATTTTATTTACTTATGCATGAAAGATACAGACAGAGAGAGAGAGAGGCAGAGACAGGCAGAGGGAGAAGTAGGCTCCATGTAGGGAGCCCGATGTGGGACTTGATTCCGGGTCTCCAGGATCACACCGTGGGTTGAAGGAGGTGCTAAACTGCTGAGCCACCTTGGCTGCCTAGTCACCAGCGTCTTTAACTTAGCATAACATTTTCAGTGTTTATCTGTGATGTAGAATGCCTTAATACTTTATTCCTTTTTGGCAAACAAAAAAAATACTTTATTTCCTTTTTTTTCATTGTTATGAATATACCACATTTTGGACAACTTTATTTTGGGACTTTGGGAGATCCAGAGATCTCACTTTTTATCTTGTCTTCCTTTGGTTTGCTTTATAAGGCATGGCTATGAAAAGCCCACACCAATTCAGACCCAGGCGATTCCTGCTATAATGTCCGGACGAGATTTGATTGGTATTGCCAAGACAGGAAGTGGAAAGACCATTGCTTTTCTGTTACCCATGTTTAGACACATCATGGATCAGAGGTCATTAGAAGAAGGAGAGGGGCCAATAGGTAAAATTCTTTTCATTAAACTATTTTTTCAGGTAACAACTTTGTTGTCAGTTAATCAGAAAGACCTAATACTTTATAATGTTCTATTATATCAATAAAGATGTCTTTATGTACATTTCCTTTATAAATTTGGCACTTTGGGGCTGATTTCCCCTTACCAGCAGGTGGAGTGAGAATCTTCAGAGCTCTGGAGTGACATCTCAGAAGTACAAAAACAGCCTCTCCTGGCACAGCTCAATTTTTAAACTCTGACTCGGCAGGTAGACTCCTCGTGCATCTATCTGTTTATTTATATTGAGGTTTGTGCTTAGCGAGTATCATGGATCAATGAACTCAACGTAGAAGACTGTAGCGAAATATATTTTCTTTTTATTTTTGGTCTTAAAAGGCTATATAGTGCCAGCATTTCATTCCGGGAGTAGGTCTTCAGATTCATTTCTTCATTCATTTGGTACAGATCTGTTTTGCAAATTCAAGTAGGGTTTTGTAAATTTGTTCAGGTCCTCTCTTGGAAAAAGAGGGCACAATATATTCCTACTCTGTCTGTGCCCCTCAGACCAAGGTTGTTTCCAGAAGCCACAGTATGGCTCTGCAGCACAGTGAGTCACTTGATTATCTTTGCTCTGTGATTTGCAGTTGAGAATGATTTGCATTCTTTTCAACCAAATGTTTTCCTGATGACTGAGTGAGGCATTTAACTCTCATTTATCTTTTCTATAGCATGTTTTTAAAATCTTAAAATTATCATACACCACAATTTCTACTATTGTAAAGCTTTTGAAATAGTTTTCAGAGGTCCATAAAACAAGTGAAAACAAAAACAAACATTAGACTAAGAAATCTGAATGTTATTACAGAGGTTAAATTTAACACTTTAAAGCATAGTTTGTAGAATTTTGGTGGTTAGGCTTTTGACATATTTATCTTTTCAGCTGTCATCATGACTCCAACTCGAGAACTGGCTTTACAAATTACTAAAGAATGTAAGAAGTTTTCGAAGACCCTGGGACTTAGAGTGGTTTGTGTTTATGGAGGAACAGGAATCAGTGAGCAGGTAGTTATAAAAGGAATATTTGGTTTTTTCATTATTTAATAATGTAAATGTGATTTGTTTTAGTGTTTTGTCTAGTCCTTGCTTTTATTTATTCATTCATTCATTTTATATTTAGTAGAGAGAATTGGGGAGGGGCAGAGGGAAGGGGAGAGAGAGAATCTTAAGCAGGCTCCATGCTCAGGATGGAGCGTTCTGTGGGCCTCCATCTCATGACCCTGAGATCAAGACCTCAGCCAAAGTCATGAGTTGGTTGCTTAATTGAGTAAGCCATGCAGGCACCCCCTCTGTATAGTGATTGCTTTTATTTGTTTATTTTTGTTTATTAATTTTTTAAAGGATTTTATATATTCATGAGAGAAGCAGAGATACAGGGAGAAGGGAAAGCAGGCTCCATGCAGGGAGCCTGATGTGGGACTCGGTCCTGGTACTCTGGGATGATGCCCTGAGTCAAAGGCTCAGCCACTAAGCCACCCAGGTGTTCCATATACTGATTGCTTTTAAAATCTTAAAAAATATGAGGTAGGAAAATAATAGGATGAATTATGCTAATGTTATATTTTAGGATCTTGAGTCTTTCTTTAAAAATATTCATTTATTTATTCCCCCCCCTATTTATTTATTTTTTAAAAATATTTAGTTTAGAGAGAGAAAGTTCAGGTGGGGAGGGGCAGAAAGAGAGGGAGAATCTTTTTTTTTTTTTTTTTTAAGATTTATTTATTTATTTATGATAGACAGAGAGGCAGAGACACAGGAGGAGGGAGAAGCAGGCTCCACGCCGGGAGCCCGATGCGGGACTTGATCCCCAGACTCCAGGATCGCGCCCTGGGTCAAAGGCAGGCGCCAAACCTCCAAGCCACCCAGGGATCCCTGAGAGGGAGAATCTTAAACAGACTCTGCACTGAGCTCAGAGCCCACTGTGGGGCTCCATCTCATTTTCCTGAGATCATGACCTGGGCCGAAACCAAGTGTTGGACACTTAACTGACTGTGCCACCCAGGCGCCCAGGATTTTGAGTCTTTTTTTTTTTTTTAAGATTTTCTTTCTTTATTCATGAGAGACACACAGAGAGAAGTAGAGACATAGAGGGAGAAGCAGGCTCCCTGTGGGGAGTCTGATGTTGGTACTCGATCCCAGGACCCCGGGATCATGCCCTGGGCTGAAGGCAGATGCTCAACTACTGAGCCACCCAGGTGTCCCTTGTGTCATGTTTTTTTTTCCTTGAGTCATTTTTATACCTTGTTTTTTCTGTTCCTCTTTGTCTTTCTTTGCTCAAGGAAGGCTGATCTTTTTTTCATTTTACAGATAAAGAAAAGGCCAGAAAAGTTAGCTACATTGATCAAAGGTTTTAGGTTAACAAATTAGTTTGTTCTAGACCCTAGGCCTTCTGCATTCTAGACCAGCATTTATTTTCTCTAATTCATGTGACATCTTCAAAACGTAGTGATGAGGGCAGCAGTTTAGCGCCGCCTGCAGCCTGGGGTGTGATCCTGGAGACCCGGAATCGAGTCCTGTGTCGGGCTTCCTGCATGGGGCCTGCTTCTCCCTCTGCCTGTGTCTCTGCCTCTCTCTCTGTGTGTGTGTCTCTATGAATAAATAAACAAAATCTTAAAAAACAAAACAAAAACGTAGTGATGAGTGCTTTGTGTTATATTAGTTTTATCTGTATCCTTAAATAATTTCAGCCAGAATTATTTAATCAGACATTCGTTTACTCTCTTACTTTGACATTTCTGTTTTTTTTAAATTTATTTTTAATTTTTTATTTATTCATTTAAGAGAGAGATTGATAGTATGAGTGGGAGTGGAGGAGGGGCAAAAAGAGAGGGAGATGCAGACTCCCTGCTTGGTGGAGAGCTCAGTCCCAGGACCCTGAGATCATGACCATAGCCCAAGGCAGGCACTTAACTGAATGAGCCACTCAGGTTCCCCTCTCCAAGTGTTTTCTTTTCTTTTTTTTTTTTTTTAAGATTTTATTTATTTATTTATTCATGAGAGAGAGAGAGGCAGAGACACAGGCAGAGGGAGAAGCAGGCTCCATGCAGGGAGCCTGATGTGGGACTCAATCCCGAGTCTCCAGGATCATGCCCTGGGCTGAAGGCAGCGCTAAACCGCTGAACCACCCAGGCTGCCCCTCCAAGTGTTTTCTAAAGAATGATAGTCATTAGATACTTTGCTATAACTAGAAGGAGGAAAAAAACCAGGTTCTATGATCAAGTAAATTTTGGAAATGTCACATTATGCAGTGTTAAAGTAGACTTTTTATTCTGCAGGACTTCTTAGTCTTTAATAATGAGTATGTTCTGTGATACTAGAAGAATGGGATAAATTAAGTGATATATATATATTTTTAAGATTTTATTTATTTATTCATGAGAGAGACAGAAAGAGGTAGAGACATAGGCATAGGGAGAAGCAGGCTCCTTGCAAGGAACCTGATGAATAATTCGATCCCAGGACCCCGGGATCACGCCCTGAGCCAGAGGCAGACACTCAACCACTGCGCCACTTGGGGTCCCTAAGTGATATTTTGCTGAACTTATTTAAACACAAAATCCTTTCTGAGGAATATTTGGTGTTGTTAAGCACTTTATGTTTTCTAAGCTCGTCTTCCTTGGTTGTTTTGATGACATTTTATTGTAAGAAATAATATTTACAAAAATAACTTGATACATGCATGAATATTATATTTATATAGAAGCCAAACAAAGTTTTATGATCTCTAACACATTCTCTTTTTTCCATTCTATTTCATTTTTAAAACCCTGGTTGCGACTTACATAATAATTCACTAGTGGAACCAGCTCTCTACTTGAAAATCATTGGTCTATATAATTGCTTTAAATACAGCTCTCTCATGTTCCTTTCTTGATTTTGAGGAATCATGTTAAATTAAAATTGGTAAAATTATCTGGTTTACATGGAGTTGAAAGGTACAGCCCTGTGTGCTCATGTTGCCGCTTCCTCTTCCTTCAGTAGTGCTCCAGCATTCCAAAGAACTGAGCAGGAAGCTTTGGGGTCTTTTAATCAGTCCTCACTGTCTTTACCTTATGGAGCTATACAAGGATCTTGGGCAGTATTTTCAGATCTGTTTAAATAAGAATTAGTGATAAATAGACTGTAATATTTAATCTTTTTCATTAGATTGCTGAGCTGAAAAGAGGTGCTGAAATTATTGTTTGCACACCTGGTCGAATGATTGACATGTTAGCAGCTAACAGTGGTAAGTCACGAGTGTTTTTTTTGTTCTCATTTCTCCTTTTTGAATTCTGTACATTTTTTGTTAAATCAAAGCAGATACAAGAAATCACTAAAGTGGTTTTATATTTCTTCTTAAAGCTGTAATATCTTAAAATTTGTATTGCAACACATTTGTTGTGAGCGTTCATATTGGAATTTAATTTACAACTTCTTTTGGGAACTAACTCCATCTGATCTTTTTAGCTCTTTAACATGGATTCTCAATCAAATTTTGGCCTAGCTTTGCTTTTAACAGGGGAGGGGTTTGGACTTTTTTTTTTTTTTTTTTTAATTCTGAACTTTAGACTTTTTCCCCCACAGGAGCTAGTATTTTCTTATAATACTGGATAAATTAAGGTATTGCAGCTTCAAGAAATTTTATCTTTTATAAATATTGCATGTTTTTTTAGCTCGTATGTTGTGCTTTGTTAAATTATTCCCTATCAAAACTGTTACTAAACTGTTGACATTATTTAACTTCTGTGGAGAAAGGCCCTTCAAGATTTATAGAACTGGGCTTCCGAGACGTAAGCCATCCAAGGTAGGTCATTTAATGCTGTTCCCAACCTTGCAGAACTAATGGGGGCTGCAGATGTTAGTGTGGAATACTTAAGTATTAGCATTTATTTTCGCTTCATTTCTTATTTTTTTTGAAGAAAATGCTTTCAAAGGTTTCCATTGCAGTATTCAGTATGTACATAATAGAGTATTAAAAACTGTGAGTAATGCATGTTTTTCATAGCATTCTGCTTGAATTTCTGTATACATTTACTTCTAATTCTCCGTGAAGTTGGCGAAGTGACATTGAAGTTGTTTGATAAAATCAGTGTGCCTGTACAGTCTACAAAAAGTTTTGGGTTGAATGCTGATAAAATAATCCCTCGTTTTTTTCTCAATGCTGCATTGATTAAGTCTCCTGAAATTCATCTTGATTAATTTTACCTTTTTCCTTTATCTGTCTTTTGGTTTATATTGAAATAACTATTTTATACGTGTTTTTGCCAGGTGATTGATTCATCATTTGATAGAAATGCTTGTGTTAATCCTTTAGAAAGGCTTTCCTGTGTATGTATTTAGTAGTTTTCACTGGCTAAGAAACACTTTGCATCTTTTTAAACCAGTGGAAGCATTTAATAAAATTGAATTTGTTATCTTTATATAGAAAAATGTATGTATGCAATACATTTGATATTTAAAGTTTTTGTGTAGTATTTTAGTTACCTAATGATGTTGAATAGCTTCTCATTAATATCTTGACATGCCCGTTAGAAGCTTCTAACTGTATGGAAGTAGTTTATAAATTAATATAAAAAGGAGGTTTTCTGCATCTAAAATAGTTAGCACTGGAACTTGCTTTCCACACATACGCTGTAATCTCTAATATGTTTTTTCCTAGGTGATGCTGTCAGATAATGGCTGATGTGGCTCGATGCTTCATCTCAGTCTTAGTTTTATGATGTGTTTTGGAGAGGGCTGTTTTCTGAATTTTACAGGTCCTTCAGGCCCTATGATGGTATGCAAGAGACGAGTTTGACAAAATAAAGGGCCTCATATACCCATTGTCAGAAAGTACTTGCCATTAGATTAAGATCTTGTAGACCAAAGTTTCGTTTCACTGTTTAAACATACCTAACTTACCCCTCTGGTTAAGTCAGGCATTTTAGTTCCCTTTACAGTTTTTTAAAGTTGTTGGTAGTCATAAAATGAATTGTGACTGATTTTTAGTTTTCCTTTTGTCTTTATTTTTTTCCCTCATTTTAGGTCGTGTCACGAATCTTCGAAGAGTGACATATGTTGTTTTAGATGAAGCAGACAGAATGTTTGACATGGGTTTTGAACCACAGGTAATCATTAAATGTCTTAGTGTTTTGAACTGTAAAATAAACCTTGTAACTGCCATGAGAATGAAATGTTCATATGGTGTTTGAGAACATATTGAATTGAAATACATTTTTATGTTTTGAATTCATCTTAAAACTGGTTCAGAAAGTATTTGTGCTTTGCTTATTAGTCTTTTAAAGGTATCCGTGGTAAAATTAAAATTGGAGTGCCAATAGTAGAAGCTTAAGCTTTCATATTTTATAGTTTTTGTTAATGCTTTTAAATAAATTCCTTCAATTCATTCTTTTAATTTTCAGTATAGTACATGCTGTTTACATTCTCCAAATGTAAAAACAAAGACCCAAGAGCATTTGTCTCTTTAGGTTTTCATGTTCCTCATGCATTCTTTGCTCAGATACAAAATTCCAGTGATATAAACTTAGAGGGACACGTTAAGAGGTGGTATTTTTATTAATGAGATAAGGAATGCGAGTTATCAGTGTGCTATGGATGCCCCTCAAAATTTACTTTCAGGGATCCCTCGGTGGCGCAGCCGTTTGGCGCCTGCCTTTGGCCCAGGGCGCGATCCTGGAGACCCGGGATCGAATCCCACATCGGGCTCCCGGTGCATGGAGCCTGCTTCTCCCTCTGCCTGTGTCTTTGCCTCTCTCTCTCTCTCTTTGACTATCATAATAAATAAATAAATAATAAAAAAAATAAAAACATTTGTCTTAAAAAAATTACTTTCAATCACAAACTGCATTATATGAGATATTAGAAAGGGACACAATTAAAATGATCTTTAGTCTTTTCAGTTTGTTTGGTCTCCAGAAATGCATTGCCTGTCACATAGTGACTGTATAGTGTTTAGATTTAGGAATAATCTAAATGAGAGATCTCGAGAGCACATAAGAGTAAAGAGGAGTGTAATGACCCCTGAACCATGTGAGAAATAGTTAAGGACATGAGGAATAATTAAGCTTGGAGTATAGGACTTAATAGCATCCTTTAAAAAGTCTGTCACATGAAAGAATCATTGAGGAGTGGACCTAGGACCTGTTTGGGAAATTGTATGAAGCTGGGTCTGAGTATAATGTGGACTGGATAAACATTTGGACATGAAGCAGGGTACATTGTAGAAGGAGGGCAGATACTGAGTATGCTTTTCATCCATGAATTCAGATAGAGAGGCAGGGTGATCCATTTGTGGAAAGAAAGTAGAGGGACTTGATGAATCTGATGGTAGATGGGATCAGATCCCTTTAGTGTCTTTCCCAATCCCAGGAAATCTTAGACTTTATGGTAATATTTACAGTAGGTGTAAAAAAAAAAGTAGGTGTAGTAGTGATCGGGCCTTTATGGTCGATCAATTAAGTTTTGCCAGAGAGAGGTCAAAACAACATTTCCCATTGATATGCAGAGTGAATCATCCTTTGCCATTAGTGCTTACATCTCTTTAAGTACTCAAGGGAGAAATGCTGATTAGTAGTTTATTTGTTGATCACTAAAAACCATGAGAAGAAATTTTAGAGTAAGTTAATGATTATTTTGTGAGCTTGTAGTGTAGATTAAAAAAATGCTGGGTTTGGGTTCATTTCCACTATTTGAGTGTAAAGCAAGCAAGTAAAGGCACTCCAGTTTGAATCAAAGCTAGTTCTAATGAATGCACATGTGCATAATGGTCTCTATCTAAAGAAGAGTGGGCAGGCAGTATGTCTTCAGACATGATTTTGTACTGAAGAAAATAATGAAATTTGGGAACTAAATTAAATACATTCGCTGAATGTATATCTCTCTGAGGTCAATGTACAGTAAGTGTACATGTTGTGCAATGATATAGGCAGAAGGTACAAGACTCTACTTTTCTGTATTGACGTATGTAGGCTGGCAGGTCAAAAGACTTGAAGAAATCTTTGTGTATTGTTTTATTTTATTATTATTTATTTTTTATTTTTTTTGTGTATTGTTTTAAATTTAACACTTTCAAGCACCAAAACAAGAGTTTTTAGCATAAAGGTTAAAAGGATAAGATGATAGGATTTCTCAAGAACACCACAAGTGGTACACAAGTTTACATCTGTTTTAAACCTTATTATTTTTTTTAACTTACTAAAGAAAAACTTGTACTATCTAGTGGACATCTTCCAAAGGGCAGCAACAGAATGTGAAGAACTCCTTTCGGGTAAAAAAACCAAACAAACAAAAAGCCTTCTTTTGGAACCAAAGACAGTGGAAGAGTAGATTGGGAATCCATTTGGTCTTGTATCTGAAATTGAAATCTATTAAAACTTAGCATCTGATAGGATATTAAAAAGTGGTTTTTTTTTTTTAAGATTTTATATTTGTATTCATGAGAGACACAGAGAGGGCAGAGAGAGACATAGACAGAAGGAGAGGAAGGCTCCCTGTGGGGAGTCTGATGTGAGGCTTGATCCTAGGGCCCTGGGATCACAACCTGAGCCAAAGGCAGACTCTCAACCATTGAGCCACCCAGGCATTCTTAAAAAGTGGTTTTCCATAAGAAATTGCCCACAGTTTCTGGGTTTGTTCATTTAATTTAGTAGAAATAAAGAGTAAGAGAAGAAATTGATTAGATACAGAAGCTAATTGTTAGCTCAAGTTAGCCATAATGGGAGCTAGAAATACATGATTTGGTGAAAGTATGTAAATAATATTCCTTTTAGTTATAAAATGTTATTATTGACATGTTCTATTTTTATTGAGAAAGACAAGCATGTTTTAATTGGCCTAAATTTATTCATGCCTATGCCTAATACAAAGTGAAGGGAGCTAAAGATCCTGACGATATTTACTCTAGGTTTTTACTTTCTTTTTTCTTTTTTAAAATGTATTTATTTGAGAGAGAGAGCTCGTGTATGCAGGAACAGGGCGGGAAGGGCAGAGGGAAAGAATCCCAAGCAAACTCCCTGCTGAGCACAGAGCCTGACTCAGGGCTCTATCCCACGACCCTAAGATCATGACCTGACCTGAAACCAAGAGTCAGAGGCCCAACCAACCAAGCCACCCAAGCGCCCCACCGAGTTTTCACTTTCTTAAAAATACCAATCACATAGTAAAGTGAGACTGTAAATGTGCTTGTCAGTTGTACACTGCAAAGCACCATGTTTGCATAAGTCATTTTAAGGAGCTCACGGTCTCATGAGAGATTATTGTAACTTTGAAGCTTTCTTCAAATTAACATCAAAAATAACTCACTAGATAGATGATAAGACACTTCAGTGTCTGAGTCCTCTTTCTTCAGGCCACTGATGAAGGATTCGGTGCATAAGCAGTTACTGATGAATAAAATGGCTGCTCCTTAAGGAAATTGAGGCACTAAAAAAAGACAGAGTTTTGAAAGCTTATTGTTGAGTCTAATGTAATACTTAACATTAGAGGAAACATTCAGGGACATAATGACAGTTGACTACTCTCCCCCCAACACACACCAAGTTTTATTCCTATTTCATACTATACTCTAGTCCAGGGTAATTTTTACCAAACTACATATCAACATCTCAGGGACCCTATTCGTGATTTTAAAACTGGGATTGAGGGGCACCTGGGTGGCTCAGTGGTTGAGCGTCTGCGTTCGGCTAAGTTCGTGATCCCGAAGTCGTGGAATAGAGTCCTGCATGAGGTTTTCTGCAGGGAACCTGCTTTTCCCTCTTGCCTATGTCTCTGCCTCTCTCTCTCCGTGTCTCTCATGAATAAATACATAACACCTTAAAAAAAATAAAAATAAAAACTGAGATTGGGATATTTACATTGATGAGTAAATAAATCATTCACTTGGTAGCAAATTATTTTCTTGATGGTAAAGAAAAGCATTGCAGATCATCAGGAGAAATAGAAGACATAATGTGTTAAGCTTTTAGAACATCTCTAAAAGGAGCATATGCCAACAATCGAATTGAATTAGCAAAAAGTAGAAAACTGCTACTTGGTAAACATAGTGACTTATTGGACTAATGAATTTAATTTTAGTTTATAAGTGTGAAAGGGGAAGTTTATGGACTTGGCAAATCACAGCTGACTTGAAGTATCTGTAGTATGAGAGAAGGAACATATTGAAAAGTTTCAGGAACAGCTTTTAATCAGTAGCTCCCAATCTGATAGCCAAGGCAATCAAAATGTATACCAGTCATCACTGAAAAAGTGCATAATCATTAGAGTCATTCTACAGACATCTTCATGACCCTAAGCAGTACTAGATACTCAAAAGGTAAATCTAAGCTCCCATGTGCAGTACATTGTTATAGGAAGCACAGGATTTGTAGCTTATTCAGGAAGGTTTCTCTGCACTATGACAAGAGGAGAGTTAGGTTTGCTTCTCCAGAAAACTTTAATCCTTTGATAGTGTCTTTCTGCATATAGTGAAAATTAAAGGTTATTTGTGAATATTCTAGGAAGGCAGGATGTGTATTACTCTTTGAAGAGATTTTCAAGGCCACAGTGGGGCTTTAATATGAATTGTCTGTCTGGTCCTTGTTTCTACATCTATAAAATGAGAAGCTGAGGGACACCTAGGTGGCTAAGTCAGGCTGGGCATCTGCCTTTAGCTCAAGTCATGATCTCAGGGTTCTGGGAATGAGCACTACATCATGCTTTCGAGTCTGCTTCTCTCCCTGCTCCTTCCCCCACTTGTGCTTGTGCTCTTTCTGTCTCTCAAATAAATAAAATCTTCTTTTAAAAAATGAGAGGCTGAGACTAAATGAGCAGTCCTTTGACTTGTTTAGATAAGATACCTGAAAGTCACGATGCTTTGTAATGTCTTAAAAGATGGACACATTCAATACTATTATGTGAATTTGCAATGATACTACTGCCAAATTCATATTATCAGACCAGTCATGGTTAATGATTCCTATTTTTTTCAGTAATATACTTTAGTCATTCTGAAAGGAATGTCATTTTATGTAGGAAATTAAAGAAAGGCATTGCTGATAAGATGACATAAGAACTAAGTCCTCAGTAAAGTGAGAGGTTGAGCCAGGTGGGTATTTGGGAGAAAAGTGTTATAGGCAAAGAACCAGTACAAATGCCCTGACTTGGGAATTTGCTTGGCCAGTGTCCCTGCAGTAGAGTAAAGGAGGGGGATTTTGGTAGGAAGAGAGTAGAAAATAAGTACAGAGAGATGTGCTGATGGTGTGGTGAACATGTAAGACCCTATATGGCTGGGCTAGGAATTTGGATTATTTTTTATTTTTTATTTTTTATTTTTTATGATAGTCACAGAGAGAGAGAGAGAGAGAGAGGCAGAGACATAGGCAGAGGGAGAAGCAGGCTCCATGCACCGGGAACCTGATGTGGGATTCGATCCCGGGTCTCCAGGATCACGCCCTGGGCCAAAGGCAGGCGCCAAACCGCTGCGCCACCCAGGGATCCCTGGATTTTAATTTGATGTGATGAGTTGCTATATTGGAAGGTTTTTTTGTTTTTTGGTTTGAACACACCACCCTGAGATCAAGACCTGAGCTGAGATCAAGAGTTGAATGCTCAACTGACTAAGCTATTCAGGCTTTTCTATATTGGAGGGTTTTGAGCAGAGGAATCTGTCATGTAATTTTTTTTTTAATTTTTATTTATTTATGAAAGTCACATACAGAGAGAGAGAGAGAGAGGCAGAGACACAGGCAGAGGGAGAAGCAGGCTCCATGCACCAGGAGCCTGACGTGGGATTCGATCCCGGGTCTCCAGGATCGCGCCCTGGACCAAAGGCAGGCGCCAAACCGCTGCGCCACCCAGGGATCCCTGTCATGTAATTTTTTTACATTTTTAGTTTTCACAATGACATGTGCACATAGGTTAAATGGTGTCCCTCTGCTCCCTTCTCTTTAATCTCTTAGCTGATTTTTTTGGTATTCTACTTCTCTAAATGGTGTGCTTCTGTTTCTCCTTTTTATTTTTCTGTTTTTGATATCACTTACTGATTTCCCACAGGGGAACATAATTTCTGTTTTCCTTCTTCCTGTCACATTCTTGCATCATTTCTTCCCTTATTTTTCCAGTAGATTTTTGTTGCTGTCTTAATTGGATCAGTATATGACAATCTAAATGTTATTCAGAGCTGGGCAGTGTAGTAAACAAATTATTTTTAATTTCCTCTATAACTTTCTGTTTTCTCTAGAGATAATCATCTTTTTATGTTTGTTGCCTAGATTTCTTATATACTTAAAATTAATTAAATGCCAAACTCTGTTTGTTATATAAATCTATCAAGTAGTTGAAACACCCCAAGTTTTCTGTTTATTTCATCTTCCTTAAGGAATATCTTTCTTTTTTTTTTAAGATTTTATTAATTTATTCATGACAGACACAGAGAGAGAGAGGCAGAGACACAGGCTGAGGGAGAAGCAGGCTCCATGCAGGGAGCCTGACGTGGGACTCGATTCCGGGTCTCCAGGATCAGGCCATGGGCTTAAGGTGGTGCTAAACCGTTAAGACACCGGGACTGCCCAAGGAATTTCTTCAGAGCCTCTTGACTTGCTCCAGTCATTCATGGTTTATTGTTCTTTATGCTTGACATACATCTGCCATCCTGGAATCCATCATTCTGAGGGTCCCCTTTGTTTCTCACTTGGTTAGGATCCCCAAAGTTCTGTAATCCAAGAGTAAATCTTTTATTAATTAATTTTTTTTAAATGGAACGCTTCATGAATTTCTGTGTCATCCTGTATCATTCCAATTTCTTTTTAGTATATGTATTAACTGAAGCAAGCACTTAAGTGATTCATTTTTATTTTTTAAATTTATTTTTATTCAAGTATAATTAGCATACAGGGTTATATTAGTTTCAGTACTCACTGTTCAGTACAATATTCAGCAATTCTATACATCACTCAGTACTCATCATGGTAAGTGTATTCTTAATCCTCTTCACGTATTTCACCCATCCCCACACCCACATACCCTCTAGTAACCACCAGTTTGTTTTCTGTATTTAAGAGTCTGCTTTTTTTTTTTAACTTTTTTTCTTTGTTCGTTTGTTTTGTTTCTTAAATTCCACATGTAAATGAAATCCTAGGTTATTTGTCTTTCTCTGACTGACTTTCACTTAGCATTATACCCTGTAGGTTCATCCATGGTGTTTTTTTTGTTTGTTTGTTTTGTTTTTTAAGATTTTATTTATCTATTCATGAGAGACAACAGAGAAAGAGGCACAGACACAGGCAGAAAGAGAAGCAGGCTCCATGCAGGGAGCCCGATGTGGACCTCAATCCTGGGACTCCAGGATCACACCCTGGGCCAAAAGCACAAGCTAAAGCACTGAGCTACCCAGGTGTCCCAGTTTATCCATGTTGTTGCATATGGCAAGATTTCATTTAAATGGCTCATTTTTTCTTTTTTTTTTTTAAGATTTAATTTATTTATTCATGAGAGATACAGAGAGAGAGAGAGCCAGAGAGCCAGGCAGAGGGAGAAGCAGGCTCCACGCAGGGAGCCCAACATGGGACTCGATCCCGGGACTCCAGGATCATGCCCCCGGCCGGGCCAAAGGCAGACAGACGCTCAACTGCTGAGCCACCCAGGCATCCCCTAAATGGCTCATTTCTAAAGATTGCCTTCTACCGACATAGGATTTGTGTCCTCCAAATTGATTTTCTATTTGCTTTGGTTTCTGTATTCAGATCAGAGGCATTCTGTAGATGTCTGGGAATCTGTAGTTATCTACTTATCTTTAAGAGGTGGAGAAAAGGCAGCTTAAAATTCAAAGCTCTCTCTGCCAGAGCAGAACCTACTGACTACCTAAGTTTCACTATTGTGATCTGACTGAGTCTTTCTTTTGGTTGGGGACTGTCTTCTTCCTGTCTTCTTGGGCTGAGCAGACTGTCCCTGGAGAAATATTGGCTAGTCTCCGGCCAGAAATGTGAAGGCCTGTCTCTCGTTATGGGTTGAGAAAGAGGACTTGAGGGAGAGACGGGAGCCTCAGCATCAAACATTATGTATTTACTAAATGCTTTTCTTCTTGGGATGTTATCCTTGCCTCATCCAGTCATGCTTTTTTGTTTTATTCTCTCCAGAAGCTAAACCTTTAGGTTTTTGGCTAGGATGAGAGAAGGGCCCATTGCCTGGCTGAGTAGCAGTTACATAGAGGTTGGGTGATTTGATTGCTTCTTAAGCAGGCTTTGTAGCAATTCTCCTTATTTTGAGACCCCACCTTTCATCTCCATGTAGGGAAAACAGCTTTGTTCTCAACTTTTCTTCACTGCTAACGTGGGGCTCTGCTTCCTTGAGCTTGATTTATCTTTTACTGTCTTCAGGATTTTGTTGCTTTTTGCTTGTTTTGTTTTTGTTTTTGTTTTTTTTAAGATTTTGTGTATTAGAAAGCATGCCTATGAACTAGGAGAGAGGCAGAGGTGGAAGAAGACAATCTTAAGCAGACTCCCTGCTGAGTGCAGAGCCCGATGCAGCGCTCCACCTTACAATCTTGAGCTCATGACTTGAGCTGAAATCAATAGTTGGACGCTTAACCACCTGAGCCACCCAAGCACCCCTCCCATCTTGCTTTTATCTTTCTTTGTATGCCAGTACATTTGAAAGCTTTAAATTAAACAGACTAAAAAATAAGAAATAAATTTTTAATTTTCCCACAAGGAAACCACCAGTTCTGTTTCTTTTTTTTAAAGATTTATTTATTTATTTATGATAGAGAAAGAGAGAGAGAGGCAGAGACACAGGAGGAAGAACAGTTCCTGTTTCTCATTAGCAAGTTCTACCAGATATTCCAGGAATGAATAATTTTGTTCCTAATTATATTTTATTTCAAAGTATGAAGAAGGGTTAATATTCAACAATTAAAAAATATTCAACAATTTATAAGATCATTGTAATCTTTTTAAAAACATTTTCTTTTAAAAAATTTTTTAAAGACTTTATTTGAGGGGATCCCTGGGTGGCTCAGCAGTCTAGCACCTGCCTTTGGCCCAAGGTGGGATCCTAGAGTCCCGGGATTGAGCCCCACATCAGGCTCCCTGCATGGAGCCTGCTTCTCCCTCTGCCTGTGTGTCTGCCTGTCTCTCTGTCTCTCTCATGAATAAATAAGTAAAATCGTTAAAAAAAAAAAAAAAGACTTTATTTGAGAGGTAGAAAGAATGTGAGGGGGGAGGGAGGCACAGGGGGAGAGAGAAAGAGAGAGAGAGAGAGAGAGAGAGAGAAAATCAGACTCCCTGATGAGCAGAGAACATGATGTGAGGCTCAATCCTAGTACCCTGGGATCATGACCTGAGCTGAAGGCAGATGCTTAACTGACTGAGCCACCCAGGTCCCGCCTAAGGGCTAGGATTTCTGAGTTGTGTGGCAATTTGTTTGACTTTGTAAGGAACTGTCAGACTTTTCCATAGTGGCTATTTGATTTTATAGGCTAGTATAATATTGGTATCAAAATTCATCTACAATGATACAAAAGCCTAAAAATTATATTGCCCAATAGAGTAATGCTTAAAATAAATAAACAATAAACCATGCTGAAGTTGGTGTTTTTTTTTTTTTTTTTTTTTTAATGATAGTCACACAGAGAGAGAGAGAGGCAGAGACACAGGCAGAGGGAGAAGCAGGCTCCATGCACCGGGAGCCCGACGTGGGATTCGATCCCGGGTCTCCAGGATTGCGCCCTGGGCCAAAGGCAGGCGCCAAACCACTGCGCCACCCAGGGATCCCTGAAGTTGGTGTTCTTTAGATGTAAGGCTAGTTTAAGATTAGAAAAATCAAGTAAGGGACGCCTGGGTGGCTCCGTCATTTAAGCGTCCGACTCTTGGTTTTGGCTCAGGGCATGATCTTATGGGCCCTGAGATTGAGTGTTTCATTGAGAGTCTGCTTGAAGATTCTCTCCCTCTGACCCTACCCTCAGTTGTATGCACTCTCTATGTCTAAGATACATAAGTACATCTTTTCTTTAAACAAAGAAAAATTAAGTAATATAATCCTTCCTCTCAGAAGAGAGGAAAAAGCCATACATTATCTAAAATGTGGAAAAGGCATTGATAACATTTTATGATTTAAAAATTCAACATAGACTAGTGAGGAACCTCCTTCCCTAATAAAAGGTATCTACAAAAAACTCTGTAGTAAATGTTATACTTAGCGGTAGAACTTTTAACTGTTAACATAAAAAAAGAAAGTAAGGGAGTACTTGGGTGGCTCAGTTGATTAAGCATCTGCTTTTCGTTCAGGTCACGATTCCAGGGTCCTGGGACTGAGTCCAGCATCAGCCTCCATGCTCAGCAGGGAGCCCGCTTCTCCCTTTCCCTCTGTCTACCACTCCGCCAGCTCTTGCTCTCTTGCTCTCTCTGTCAAATAAATAAAATCTTAAAAAAAAAAAAAAGTAAAGTAGTTAACACCCCATTCAACATTTTACTAGAACAGAAAGAGTATAATGTTTAGAAAGGAAGTAGCAAGTGTGATTTACAGATGCTGGGACTATTTTTGTAGAAGATTTAAAACAATCTACAGATAAGAAGACTGTAAAGTTTCTGGGTACCAACTCAGTAAACAAAAGTCATTTACATTTCTTTTTTCAGCAAGTTAGAAAATGTACTTTAAAAATAATTTACAGAAGCATGAAAAAATAAACCTGACAAAAGATATCTAAGATCTTTTGTAGAAAATTATGAAGATTTACTGGAAAACATTACAGAGGATTTCCAAAGTTATGTAAAGACCAAGCAGTGAAGAGTAACCCTCCTGTGGAAGAGAAACAGGATAGTGTGCTTCTTAAAAATCTAGTTAATTCTTATTTTAGAATTATGTTTTCTTGGGTCTGGGTACCATTTAGTCAGAATGTTGTTATCATCTCCTATCTTATTTTCTTACTGTCTTCGCTGGTTTGTGCAATTTTTAAAAACAATCCCCGTACTGTTACCTTTTACAGCGTTTCTCAGGGGAATTGAAATAAATGTACGTGGTCAGCCAATAGTCTTTAACTGAGAGTACTGACACAAAAGCCATCATTTTGGTTGCTGGATAGAGAATAGCTTGGGTAGGAGTAAAAGCTGGGAGATAGTTGGAATTAGCCAGCTCAGAGATGGTTGATGTTTAGGCCAAGAACCCAGATTTCCAAGTGCATTCGGTAGGACTGTCTGTTTCATAGATTTCACATCATTGATTGGAGTGAAGATCTGGTCTTAGAATTCTGTATATTCCTGGCAAGACCTTCACCCTTCCCATTTTCCAGCCACTCACCACTATCTACCTTGAAATCATTATTGGGGCAGCCTGGGTGGCTTGGCGGTTTAGCACTGCCTTCAGCCCAGAGCCTGATTCTGGAGACCCGGGATTGAATCCCACATCGGGCTTCCTGTGTGGAGCCTGCTTCTCCCTCTGCCTGTGTCTCTGCCTCTCTCTCTCTCTCTCCCTCTCTGTGTTCTTATGAATAAATAAAATCTTAAAAAAAAGAAAGAAATCATTATTAATGATTATTCGTTATTTCTATTTTTCTTGTTTATTCCAGTCATAGTAAGACTCCTAGGATTTCTCCAGGGATCTATAGAGGTACCTATATCCTACTCCCTCAGCAATGTGTCCGCTTGAATTGTTCTCTTTGTTTCTGTTGCTCATATCAACCTCTGACACATAATATGTGTCTCTCTTCCTTAGAATAGAAACTCCCCAAAGACAAATTTTTATTTCTTTTTATTGAATATTCCAAGCACTTCGAGTGATGCTTGACACATAATAGTTGCTCAACAAAAATATGTTGAATAAGTGAAGGAACAGTGATACTAAGAGAAAATAGTTGTATTCCAGATAAAATTTTAAGATTAAGAATATTGAATTTGTGAATTAGGGGTGAGATGAGTGAAAGAGACTAGTGACAGGTGACTCTTCCATCTTTGCTCTAAATTTGTGGGTAACTCTAGATGCCATTCTTAGGAGGGGGAGACTGAGTGGAACAATGAAAGGTAACAAGTTTCAAAGTCACTGAATAGATGTTCTCAAATTTTCCTTTTACTTGGTTTTGACATTGTATGGTTTTTGGAGACTATACTCACCATATTTATTTGCAAATATGTTCTCAGGTGATGCGCATTGTGGATAATGTCCGTCCTGATCGACAGACAGTTATGTTTTCAGCTACTTTTCCCAGAGCTATGGAGGCTTTGGCTCGCAGAATCCTGAGTAAACCCATTGAAGTGCAGGTTGGAGGCAGGAGTGTGGTTTGCTCAGATGTAGAGCAACAAGTGGTAGGTACAATCTTTAGGAAATCCTCAGTTCCCTGTGTGTTGTTTAGGCAATATATAATCCTTTGGGGATCATTGTGATGAAGGCACATAATTTCTAATGTTAAATAGGATACAGTTGCAGCCATTAATATTTTATCCGATAAACTTGAATATGCTGTTCCTTGGAACTGCGTGTTTAAAATGCTCTTTTTAGTTCCTCTCACCAGAAGAGGTGGGGCTAGTGGATGGAAATGTTATATACCAATCTTACTCTTTAGTTAATAGGATATAAGGTCAAGAGGCAAGAGAGAACTAGATGATCATTTGCCCACATTTGCAAGCCCCTTCTCTCAAAGTTAGAAATTTCTTTTGGTCTAACTGGTCTATCAGCTAAAATCAGTATTTTCCTACCCATCCCTAAGGATATAGCAAGGTGTTCTCAGCCATTTGCCACAAATAAAATGAATATTTTTGTTTTAGAGATGTATTTGCATTTTACTCCCTTAACATGGTGCAATTTGATATTTTCAGATTGTGATTGAAGAAGAAAAGAAATTCTTGAAGTTGCTTGAGCTTCTTGGCCATTATCAAGAATCAGGATCTGTTATTATATTTGTGGATAAGCAAGAACATGCTGATGGTCTTCTGAAAGATTTAATGAGAGCATCTTATCCTTGCATGTCTCTTCATGGAGGTAACGTTTAGTAAAATACCTGTTGAGTACTTAATTTGGCCAAGCACTATTGTGTTCTGAATGATAATATTTACTGTGTGCTGTAATGGAGAACCAGATTTTGTATCATCTTTCTTAGTTTTTATTCACAACAACTCTTTGGGAAGGGTAAGCATTATTGTTCCATCTTAGAGATAAAGAAAATAAGACAAAGGTACGTTGGTTTGATTAAATCATACAGCCATTAATCAGTTGGGGAGAAAATGAACTTAAAATTTTCTGTTTTATGTTAAATTGTTTCCATTGTGTCATGCTACTTAGATGTTTTCATGATTGGCATTAGATCTTTAATTGAAAGTAACGTTTCATTTTGGTGTAACATCCCCATTGTTACATGTATGTGGGACTTATAATAGAACACTACACATATGAAATAGAGACGATTTGAATCACCTTCATTAACTAAGTGTTCTGGCGGTCTGTGACTTTGTAATGAACCATCCCAAAATTTAGTGGCAACTGTCACTTATTTATAAATCTGTATTTTGGATGGAGCTCAGCACGTACTGTCTAGTTGCTGTTTCATGCTCTTATCTACTGGGATGACTTAATTGAGACTGGGGATCTGTTTCTAACTTGTCTTATTAACTTATATGGCTGGCAAGTTGGTACTGGCTTTTGACTGAGCTCTGTCAGGCTGTCGGCCAGGGGTCATGGCTCTTTCCTTTGCGAACCTCTCTGTGGACTGCTTGGCTAGAAGGTAAGAATGAAAAGCTGACAGACCAGTTAAGGATGATACTGGGAATTGGCAGAACTTTCATTTTCACCATACTCTGTAGGTCAGAATAGTCCCAAGAGTGGCCCAGATTCAAGGGAATGGAGGGATAGACTCCAGTTCTTTTTTTTTTTTTTTAATTTTTATTTTTTATGATAGTCACAGAGAGAGAGAGAGAGAGAGAGGAGAGAGAGGCAGAGACACAGGCAGAGGGAGAAGCAGGCTCCATGCACCGGGAGCCTGATGTGGGATCCGATCCCGGGTCTCCAGGATCGCGCCCTGGGCCAAAGGCAGGCGCCAAACCGCTGCGCCACCCAGGGATCCTGGGAGGGTCAGACCCTTTATAGAAGAGAATGTAGAATAGGCCATGCTTTTGCTGTCATCTTTGGGAAATAGTCTACCTTACCATGTGTCATTGTGGATGTAATTAAAAGGGCTTTGAGCATATGTATTTGGTTAGCTTTTAATGTTTGAAAATGCCTCATATTTTCCCCCCTTTTTTTGTTATTGGGATAAAATATACATTACATAAAATTTACCATTTTAGCTGTTTTAAAGTGTATAATTTGGTGGCATTAAGCATTCACCATGCTGTGTAATACTACCATTCTCTACTTCCGGAAGTTTTTATCATCCCAAACACATACTCTACCTATTAAGTGATAACTTCATCTCCAACCCCACCCCCTAACCTAGGCAGGGAAGCTGTATTCTACTTTTTCCATTTATGAATTTCCCTGTTGTAGGTACTTCACACAAATGGAATCATCCAGTATTTGTCTTTATATGCCTGTTTCTTTCACTTAGCATAATTGTCTTTGAGGCTTATCATTGTTTTATCATGTATCAGAATTTTCCATTTTTTTAAATAAGTATTTTAATTCTAGCATAGTTAACATACATTGCTATATTACTTTCAGTTGTACAATATAGTGACATAGCAATTCTGTACATCACTCAGTGCTGGTCCTAAGTGTACTCTTAATCCCCATTACCTATTTCACCCATCCCTCTACCCACCTTTCCTCTGGTAACCCTCTGTTTGTTCTTTGTAGTTAAGAGCCTATTTCTTGGTTTGTTTATCTCCTTTTTTTTTCCTTTGTCCATTTGATTTGTTTCTCAAATTCCATGGGAGTAAAATCATATGGTATTTCTTTTTCTGAGTTATTTCATTTAGCATTTTGCTTTCTGTGTTCATCCATGTTGTTGCAAACGGCAAGATATTCTTTTTTTGTGGCTGAATAATATTCCATTCTAATCACACCACATCTTTATCCGTTCATGTATTGATGGATACTTGTGCTCTCTTCTAGGATTTTTCTGGTTTCAAGTCTCACATGTAGGTCTTTAATCCATTTTGAGTTTATTTTTAAGTATGGTGTAAGAAGATACTCCTTTTTTTTTTTTAACATTAAAAAATACTCCATTGCATGCATATACCACATTTCTTTTATTCATTCATCTCTTGATGGACTCTTGGGTTGTTCCTGCCTATTCGCTACTGTGAATAATGCTATTTTGAACACGGGTATATAAGTATATGTTGAATTTCTTTGGGTATATACTTGCAAGTATTGCTGGGTCATATGGTAAGTCTATTTTTAACTTTTTTTTTTTTTTTTTAAGATTTTATCTATTTATTCATGAGAGACAGAAAGAGAGAGAGAGAGGCAGAGACACAGGCAGAGGGAGAAGCAGGCTCCATGTAGGGAGTCCAACATGAAACTCGATCCCGGGACTCCAGGGTCACGCCCTGGCCTGGGCCAAAGGCAGGCACTAAACCACTGAGCCACCCAGGGATCCTCTATTTTTAACTTTTTAAGGAACCACCATACTGTTCTTTACAGTAGTTGTACCATTTTGCATTTTCACTAGCAGTGCAGTAAGATTCCGGTTTATTCACGACCTGGCTAGCACTCATTGTTTTCTCTTATTTTGCTAGTAGATGTGAAGTAGTCTGTCATTGTGGTTTTGATATGCATTTCCCTAATGACTGAGATTGAACATCTTTTTATGTGCTTATTTGGCTTTTGTATATATTCTTTGGAGAAATGTCTGTCCTAAGCTTTTGCCCATTTTTAATCAGTTTTTTTTTTTTTTCATTGCTGAGTTGTAGGATTTCTTTATTCTGGATAGCAGTCCCTTATCAGATGTACAATTTGCTTGTATTTTCTTATATTCAGTGGGTTGTCCTTTCAACCTTTGGATAGTGTCCTTTGATGCACAAAAGTTTAAATTTTGAAGTTCAATTTATATATTTTTTTTTGGGGATGCCTGGGTGGCTCATCAGTTATGCGTCTGCCTTTGGCTTAGAGCGTGATCCTGGAGTCCTGGGATTGAGTTCCGCATCGGGCTTTCTGCGTGGAGCCTGCTTCTCCCTCTGCCTATGTCTTCTCTCTTCTCTGTGTTTCTCGTGAGTAAAAAAATAAAATCTTTAATATATATATATTATGTATATTTTCTTTTATGCCTCTCTTTTTTTTATTTTTAAGATTTTATTTGAGAGAGAAAAAGAGATAGCAGGGGATAGGCAAAAGGAGAGGGAATCTCAGGCAAACTGCATGCTGAATGATGAGCCCATTGCAAGGCTCAGTCTCATGACCCTGAGATCATGGCCTGAGCCAAAATCAAGAATCAGATACTTAACCAACTTAGCCACCCAGGCGCCCCTGTTGCATGTTCTTTTGGTGTTATATCCAAGAAACCATTGCCAATTCCAAGGTTATGAAAGTTTTCCCCATTGTTTTCTTCTGTGAGTTCTAACATTTTAGCTGTTAATTCATTTTGAGGTAATTTTTATGATGCATATAGGTCCAGCTGCATTCTTTTTCATGTTTGTATTCAGTATGCCAGCCCCTTTTGGTAAAAAGACTGTCTTTTTACCCATTGTAGAATCTTGGCACCTTCATCAAAATCATCTGACCATTTATCTGAGGGTTTATTTCTAAGCTCTCTATTTAATTTTGTTGGTCTGTATGTTTTTTTTTTTTTTTTTTTTTAAGATTTTATTTATTCATGAGAGACCCAGAGAGAGAGAGAGATAGAGAGAGAGGCAGAGACACAGGCAGAGGGTGAAGCAGGCTCCACACAGGGAGCCTGATGCAGGACTCAATCCCGCGATTCCAGGATCATGCCCTGGGCAGAAGGCAGGTGCTAAACTGCTGAGCCACCTAGGGATCCCATGTATATTTGTCTTACACCAATATCATTTCATTTTAGTTTTGATCTTTTTACATTTATTTTATTCATTTTTTATTTTTTAATAAACTTTATTCCCAATGTGGGGCTTGAACTCATGACCCAGAGATCAAGAGTTGACTCGGTGGGGAGCCTGCTTCTCCCTTCCCTGCTCCCCTTCTTGTGCTTTCTCTCTCTCTGTGAAATAAATAAAATCTTTTTTAAAAAAGTTGACTGTTCTACTGAAGGAGCTAGCCAGGCACCTGTTTACATTTCTTTTTTTTTTTTTTTTTTTAAGATTTTTATTTATTTATTCATGAGAGACACAGAGAGAGGCAGAGGCATAGGTAGAGGGAGAAGCAGGCTCCCCACAGGAAGCTCAATGTGGGACTCAATCCCAGTACCCTGGGATCACAACCTGAGCCAAAGGCAGTTGCCCCAGGTGCCCCTACATTTCTTTTTTTAATAAACTTTTTTTAGAGCAGTTTTAGGTTCACAGCAAAATTGAGCAGAAGTTAGAGTTTCTATATATCCCTTGCCCTACACATGCAAAACTTCTCTTCTATTGCTATCCCACACCACAGAGGTACATTTCTTAAAATCGTTCAGACATAATTGTCACCCAAAGTCCATAGTTTACATTAGGATTCACTTTTTTTTTTTTCTTTTGTAAGATTTTATTTTTGAGGGATGCCTTGGGTGGCTCAGTGATTGAGCGTCTGTCTGCCTTTGGCTCAGAGAGTGATCCCGGAATCCTGGGATTAAGTCTCACATTGGGCTCCCCTTTAGAGAGCCTGCTTCTCCCTCTGCCTATGTCTCTGCCTCTGTCTGTCTCTAATAAATAAATAAATAAATAAATAAATAAATAAATAAATAAATAAATAAAAAATCTTTAGGAAAAACAAGATTTTATTTTTGAGTAATCTCTACACCTGATGGGGGGCTCAAACTCAGATGGATAACCCCAAGATCAAGAGTTGGATAGTCTACTGACTGAGCTAGCCATGGGCCCCATTAGGATTCATTCTTGGTGTTATGAATTTTGTGGATTTGGGCAAATTTATAATGACCTATATCTAGGAATATAGTACCATAATGTATTATTACTCACATAGAAAATACTACCATAAAAATCCTCTGTGCTCTGCCTGTTTATCCCTCTGTCCCTATCCCTTGGCTGCCACTAATCTTTTTACTTTCTCTACATTTTTGCCTTTTCTAGAATGTCCACATTTACATTTAGTCATTAGGATAAATAGACAGTACTGACATACATTGATGTTTTATTTTAGCCCTGTTAATGTCATCATCCTGGAAATGTTTGGTTGCCATTAGCTGCAAAGCTTTTAGTCTAGAACTTTGTCGTCCTCATTTGGAACATTGGGCTCCGCTTTCTTTCCCTGGATGATTTCTCCTCTGCCCTATGTTTAGTGTTTGCTTTTGTTTTTTGTTTTTTTTTGTACTTTTAAATTTAAATGTTTTTATTAACACAGGTATGTCTATGTAGATCTTGTGGCTCAAAGCAAATACTTCTGTTTATTGTGCATGTAAGATTTATGTGTTAGCTTAGACTTTTTTTTTCCAGTTAGTTTGTAGTGGAACAGTGCCTGACAACCACTGATATGTTCTCATAAGAATATTTGTAAATGCAGGTCATACATTATGCACCTTTTTTTTTTTTTTTTTTTTTTTACTCAATATGATGACTTTGATGTCCACTGAAGTTATTGGACTATTTATTTATTTTTATTGCCCAGCACTGTTTATTGTGGATATACCAGTGTTTGTGTCCCTTCGTTTGCTGAAGGCTTATTTGGGTTTTTCCCAGTTTAAAATTTTTTTTAAATTTTATTTATTTTTAAAGATCTTATTTATTTATTTGAGCGAGAGCACGAGCGGGGAGAGAGACAGAGGGAGGGGTGAGAGAGAATCTTGGAGCAGATTCCCTGCCAAGTACAGAGCTGGACACGGGGTCAAGTTGAGGACCCCAACATCATGACCTTAGCCAAAAACAAGAATTGGCCACTCAACTAACAGCCACCTAGGCACATCCTGGGTTATTCCTCATTTTTGCTAATAGGAATAGAGCTGCTACTGAATGTGCAACTACAGGTTTTTGTGTGAACATAGTTTTCATCGCTGTAGGGTAGATAACCAGGAATGGGATTGCTGGGTAAGTATGGTAAGTGTTTATCTAGGAGGGATCCCTGGGTGGCTCGGCGGTTTCGCGCCTGCCTTTGGCCCAGGGTGCAAGTCCCGCGTCGGGCTCCTGGCATGGAGCCTGCTTCTCCCTCTGCCTGTGTCTCTGCCTCTCTCTCTCTCTCTCTCTCTCTGTGTCTAATATAAATAAATAAAAAAATAAATCTTTAAAAAAAAAGTGTTTTTTTTTTTTTTTTTAATTTTTATTTATTTATGATAGTCACAGAGAGAGAAAGAGAGAGGCAGAGACATAGGCAGAGGGAGAAGCAGGCTCCATGCACCGGAAGCCCGACGTGGGATTCGATCCCGGGTCTCCAGGATCGCGCCCTGGGCCAAAGGCAGGCGCCAAACCGCTGCGCCACCCAGGGATCCCAAAAAAAAAAAAAGTGTTTATCTAGGTATGGTTTTCTTTGTTTTTATTCTACTCATGGTTCACTGAGCTTGTAGATTCTGTAAAATTTATGTTTTTAGGACATATTTGGGAAAATCTTGACTATAATTTCTTAAGGTTTCTTTTTTTTCCTGTGCTATTTTTCTTTCCTTTTGAGACTCCATTATGTGTATGTTCAGCCCTTGAATACTATGACATTTTTTTTTTTTAATTTTTATTTATTTATGATAGTCACAGAGAGAGAGAGAGAGAGAGAGAGGGAGGCAGAGAGAGAAGCAGGCTCCATGCACCGGGAGCCTGACGTGGGATTCGATCCCGGGTCTCCAGGATCGTGCTCTGGGCCAAAGGCAGGCGCCAAACCGCTGCGCCACCCAGGGATCCCAATACTGTCACATCTTTGATCCTTTATTCACTTTTGGTTTTTCTTTTTTTTTTTTTTTTTTTTTTAAAGATTTTATTCATTAATTCATGAGAAACACAGAGAGAGAGGAAGAGACACAGGCAGAAAGAGAAGCAGGCTCCCTGCAGGGAGCCCTATATGGGACTTGATCTCAGGCCTCCAGGATCATGCCCTGAGCCAAAGGCAGGCGCTAAACTGCTGAGCCACCCATGCATCCCTTCACGTTGGTTTTTCAGCCCTTTTTTCTCCCCTCCTTAATTAAGGTTGGGTTGTTTCTTTGACTCCAATCTTCAAGTTCACTGTTTTCTTTTTGCCATCTGCTGTTAAGTCTATCCAACTCTCTCTTGTATTTTCCTGTTTCTCTAATTAGATTTCCTGGCCATCTATTTAAGTTTGACTTCCTTCCTTAGCTTTCTAGGGCCTTTCCTCAAGCAAAATCTTTAAAATAAATAAATCAGGGATCCCTGGGTGGCGCAGCGGTTTGGCGCCTGCCTTTGGCGCAGGGCGCGATCCTGGAGACCCGGGATCGAATCCCACGTCGGGCTCCCGGTGCATGGAGCCTGCTTCTCCCTCTGCCTGTGTCTCTGCCTCTCTCTCTCTCTGTGACTATCATAAATAAATAAAAATTAAAAAAAAAAATAATAAAATAAAATAAATAAATCAAATCCTTTAAACTCAGCGAGTGCCATTATTATTCTATATTATCAAAAATTCCAATTTCTGCTTATTTTTAGTCACTCTCTTGTGCCTTCAGTTAATGGTTTTTTTGTTTTTGTTTTAATACTTTCGTTAGAATTTATAGTTTTTATCTGTAGGTGGGTTGGTCCAATAAATAGCTTTTCCTACATTGAGGGAAATGTATGTTTTTTCTTTTTTTTTCCTTTTTTTAAGATTTTATTCATTGATTTGGGAGAGAGAACGGGCATGAATGGGGGGAGGAGCAGAGGGAGAAGCGGGCTCCCCCGCTGAGTGAGAAGCCCAACCCAGGGCTTGATTCCAGGACCCTGAGATCATGACTTGAGCCGAAGGTGGATGCTTAACCGATTGAGCCACCCAGGCACCCCAAAAATGTGTTGTGCTGTTTTTATAAGTAAGGACTTCCCCCCCGCAAATAATCCCTTGTCTGTACTTCTCTTTGGTCAGAATTACATCACATGCTTCAGGAGTTCATGAGATCACAAGTATTTGTGTAATAACCTCACTATGTGGTTTGCCTTTTCTACTTTAGTTTTGTTAGGAATGTATAGTGTTTTAAAAGCTTCATGGCATATTATATTTACACTAGACTGGATGCAGAGATATGACATGCCAGCTATCCTCTACTAAGCCAGACATTAAAGAGATTTACAAAAATGTGAAACATCTTAATAAATTACTATTTTGGAAGGGTTATTTTGCACGAAATTTTTAAAATTTATAATATGTGCTTTATTTTTATTTTTAAATAGGTTAAAAAATACCTTAAATTATTTTCATTCTAGTTTCTTTTTTAAAGGATTTATTTATTTATTCATTCATTCATTTGACAGAGAGCACAAGCAGGGGGACAGGGACAGGGAAAAACAAACTTCCCCACTGAGAGTGGAGCCTGACACAGGGCTTGATCCCAGGACCCTGAGATCATGAACTGAGCCAAAGCCAGATGCTTAACTGACTGAGCTACCCAGGTGCCCCAGTTCTAGTTTCTAATAAATTAAATATTGATAGAGATACTTATGTAGAGGGTTTAATCCTTATTAATTTTAAGACTTGAAAGGCATCCTTTGCACAGAAAGTTTGGGAGGGGTTCATTCACCTCCTAAAATGGAGACGCTCTTCTCTGGTTTGATATACATTGACCATGTGTTGGGTGAATTTTTGAACAAACTTGAGGTTATGTTTATTTTTTTTTAATTTTTTTAATAAAGATTTTATTTATTTCTTCATGAAATACACGATAGAGAGAGAGGCAGAGACACAGGCAGAGGGAGAAGTAGGCTCCATGCAGGGAGCCCAATGTGGGACTCGATCCGGGTCTCCAGGATCACACCCTGGGCCGAAAGCAGGCACTAAACCGCTGAGCCACCCAGGGATTCCCGAGGTTATGTTTAAAAGGAAGAGGGTTAATTGCTGCTAGGCAAGTATCCCATATATTTAGCATATCATATTCATTTCACATAATAAAGCATATGCAGTTGACTTAGGTAGTCAAGATACATTAGTCTAAAGTAAAAGTTTTTGTACTTCATACATTTAATTTATATTAATACTGATTCCATTTTTCTTACAAGACTTTTAGGTTCAGTGTTGGATTCCACTTGTTTTGATATTAGATCCAAATACTTTCTTTAATTCGGTCTCTGAAGAGTACTTAAATTTTAGGTAATAATATTAATTAACATTGATGCATATTTAGATGCTAAGTTATTCTCTGTGTTTTAAACTCAGATCTTATGTGAACCCTTAGAGTATCTCCTGCTACAGAAAAGAATTTCAAGGTTTGAGAATTTACCCCATTCTGTTTTTTTTTTTTTTTTTTAAAGATTTTACTTATTTATTCATGAGAGACATAGAGCGAGAGGCAGAGATACAGGCAGAGGGAGAGAAGCAGGTTACCTGCAGGGAACCTGATGTGGGACTTAATCCCAGGACCCTGGGATCATGATGTGAGCCAATGGCAGTAGCTCAACCAGAGTCACCCAGGCGCCCCTCCCCGTTCCATTTTGTAATTACTAGAAATTTGCCATCATAAAATCAATTTGTGATCTGTGATCATAGAACATTTTAGCATTTTATACCTTCCTTTATCACTTATCCGGAGGCTCTATGGGTACCATATTTAAAAGAGATCCAATTGGGTGTTTTTTAACCAGTGGATTTCAAACTGTATTTAAAAGGAATGTATAATCACCTAAGTATCTTAAAGTGCAGAACCGGATTCAGTAGTTTGGTTAGGATCAGGTTCTACATTTTAACAACAGGCCATGTGATGCTGCTTCTGGTCCTCGGACAGAAATAGCAAGGCTCTAATAACCCATAGGAGGAGAAGGATGTGAATCCTGTTAGTGTAGGCTAAGTATACCTGCCTTTTCTTCTTTTACCTCTTAAACAGGTATAGGTTAATGAATCGGAGATGGGGCTTCTGCAGTTACAACCCGTATACACAAGAAAGGGGGCAAAACAAGGGCAGATTTAGAAGATTCATAAATGAGTTAAAAGCAGTAGCCTTTGATCTTGCCATTAAATTCCCATAATATTTTATTTTCTCTATTGAGTTGGTGGACTTGTGGGCAGTGTAAGTTGGATTTATTCTCTACTGTACATTTTTACTTATTTCTGTGTCAGAGGAAATGAAAAATTTAATTTCATTGTGTGGTTTTATAACTTTTTTAAAATTTTCTTGCAGGCATTGATCAATATGACAGAGATAGCATCATAAATGACTTTAAGAATGGGACGTGCAAACTTCTCGTAGCTACTTCTGTTGCTGCCCGAGGTCTAGATGTGAAACATCTGATTCTTGTAGTAAATTACAGCTGCCCCAACCATTATGAGGATTATGTGCACAGAGCAGGACGGACTGGAAGAGCAGGCAATAAAGTAAAAAGAATTTTTTAAAGTTGATTTCCATTACATTAAAATATATATATATATTTTTTAAGATTTTTAAGGAGTAAATAATAGGAGTTACAGGAACATTTTGAAAATGCTCAGTCATCAGAATATGGGGACTAACTGATGTTCATCATTTCTATGTATAGTAGTATTAAAATTATCATAACTAGCCATTCTGTTTTGGCAGATAGTGTTATGTCTTCTTTTAGGATTTTTTATTTTACACTACCTAAAAATTTCTGCCTACACACGTACATGTATATGGTTTGGGATCTTTCATTACTATTTTTAAAATGTGGGATCATAAAATATACTCCTCCCTGAAACTGTCACCCTTTTTTTCATTACTTCCCTGTCCCACTCTGTACACTATATATATTACTTGCTGTTTTAACTCACTTATGGTCTGGTGAGTATATATAGTCTAACTCATTCTTTTTGAAGATAGCAGAATATTCTGTTGTTGGAATCACTGATGATGATATATTTGATATTCCAACCCTGAACATTCAAACTGAAGCAATAATATTAATAATAATAGGATATTCTTATGGTTTATTGAATGCTAGATGCTGTTCCCTGTGATATACATATATTGTCTCACTTTATCCTCATAATTTCCATTTGAGGTAAATGATATTACCCCATTTAATAGATGAGAAAAGCTAAGGCACATGGAAATTAAATTAGTTGCCCAAGCTTGCATAGCTAATAAGTAGTGATGGCTTTTATTCTTTTAACCTGAGTTATTTTGTAGATTTAAGGAAGTGTATAAAGGGGCATGCAGTAAAAATTACAGCCTTTTTGGTCCACATACAGTCTTTGTCATATGGGTATGGTTGGGTGTATGGGGGTGTGTGTGGGTGGTGTGCAAACCTCAAAAAAGAAGTGATACCAGTCTTAGCTCATGGACAGTACAGAAGCAGGCCATGGGTCAAATGTGATAATTAGATATTCCTGAAATACTCTATTAAGCCATGTTTTAAAATTTGTAGCACTTCTCTGGTAGAGGCAGAGTATATTGTAGAGATGACTGTCTTGATTGTGGTGTGCTATTCCCCTACTCCCAACTCTAGCTTTTGTCTTGCCTGAACCAAAAAGCTCCTGGAGACATGTGAAACCTTTAACTTTGGAGAACCCCAGGGAGATGATGTAACTGACTTCATTTCTGTATATAAAAATTTTTGTAAAAAAAAAAAAAAAATTTTTTTTGTATGTGTGTATATATGTATATGTGTATATATATGTGTGTGTGAGTGTATGTATACATACATATATACACACACACAAATGTTTTTATATCTTTTATTGGTCTTAAAAACTGTGTGGAGGAAAAATTATGTGGAAAGATACATCCCAGAAAATAAGTAGAAGTTAGTTGGGGTAGAGTGGTGTTGTAGGTAGTGTAGAAAAGGAGTGCAAACAAAAGGGGAAAAATAATGTATTATATTAAAATTTATTTCTATGACAATGCAGTTTTGCATTTATGTAAAATCATATATTTCTACTTAGACATAAAGAAATTAGAAATTTTCTGGTTTCACATATATTTACATATTAAACTTGGACATTTCACTTTGAGGGGTTAAAGAATTTAGTAGGACTCTTCTGTTGTTTAAAATTATTTAATAACGAAGTCAGTCTTAAGAGGATTTATTAGGTGGGTCAGATTCTGTCTTGTGATCTAAGTTAGGGTCATGTTGTTAGTGTCTAATCTACTTTTCATCCTTCGTTAGGGTTATGCATATACTTTTATCACAGAAGATCAAGCTCGCTATGCTGGTGACATCATTAAAGCACTTGAATTATCAGGAACTGCAGTGCCTCCGGATCTGGAGAAACTTTGGAGTGATTTCAAAGATCAACAGAAAGCTGTAAGTTTTTTTAACTCCCATTATTTTTATGCAGCTCATTATTGTGTTCTAAACTTCGAATATTTAATACTTGTAAACTTTGATAGAATTATTTTATCTCTTTAGAGAGGTGGGAAAAGGAATGAAAACAAAATTCTCTCTTTTTCTTCAACTCAGTGTTTGTATAATCTACATAGAGTTCTTTTTTTGTTGTTCACACAGTAGATGAAGTGTTTTTTGTTATATTGGTGTGCACTACCTTGAAAAATATTTAATGACTCCTAAATTCCTGAACACTGAGGTTTTGTAGTATGAAATTAACTTTTTTGTTTTTCCTTGAAAGGAAGGGAAAATAATTAAAAAGAGTAGTGGGTTCTCTGGTAAGGGATTCAAGTTTGATGAAACAGAACAAGCTTTGGCTAACGAGAGGAAGAAGTTGCAAAAAGCGGCTCTTGGTCTGCAAGACTCAGATGATGAGGATGCTGCAGTTGATGTAAGTGTCGTTTATCTAAGCCTCATTCTTCCCAGTTGAAGCATTTGTTGCTTTCGTTCTGGAGGTCTTAACATTTGCTTGTTGAGAAAGCCAGTTCTTGCAAGCCTTTCTGGTGTGTGCCCTTCCCAACCTTTTCTTTCTCTCTCTCACTCTCTCCCTTTTCTGTCTCTCTGTATATTCACGTATGCTCTACCCTATTTATGTATTTTCATAAAAATGAAGCCATACTTGCCTTATAACCTTTACAACAGTCTTAAGTTGAAATCTACTCATTTTAGTAAATTCATTCTTGCTTTTTTTTTTAATACATTTTTTTTAAAGATGTATGTATTTGAGAGAGCAAGCAAATAGGAATGGCAGGAGAGGCAGGAGAGAATCTCCAGCATACCCCCTGTTGAGCACAGAGTCCAGTGCAGGGCTTAATCTCACGACCCTGAGATCGTCCATGATCTGAACTGACTGAGCCACCTAGGTACTCCTAATTCTTACATTGTTCTTTGATGGTTATATAATATTTTGTTATATGAATGTCCCACAGTTTAATGAATCTGACCCCTAATTTTCAATATGTGGGTCATTTCTACATATTCATATTTAGAATATAAATATACTTTATTATCATAAACTGTACTTCAGTGCTTATCCTACATTTAATTTTGCACATTCATTCAGATTAAGTTTTGAGGTTAAGTGTGTAAATGGAATTGCTAGTCTAAAAGGTGTATCTGATTTGGTTCTCAAACATTGTTAGATTGTCCTCCAGCAAAGTGAATACCAGTCTGCATCCCCTCTAGTAGTATGAAGAGTACCTGGCTCCCCATGTCTTTTTTTTCCCCCGTGTCTTTAATAACATTAGTACTAATATATATTTTTTAAATTTTATTTATGTATTCATGAGAGACACAGAGAGAGAGGCAGGGACATATGCAGAGAGAGAAACAGGCTCCCCATATGGAGCCCAATACTCTGAGATCATGCCCTGAACCGAAGGCAGATGCTTAACCACTGAGCCATAATATTTTTATTTTTTAAAACTAGGGGCAGCCCCAGTGGCGCAGCGGTTTAGCGCCGCCTGCAGCCCAGGGCGTGATCCTGGAGACCTGGGATTGAGTCCCACGTCAGGCTCTCTGCATGGAGCCTGCTTCTCCCTCTGCCTGTGTCTCTGCCTCTCTCTCTCTCTGCATCTCTATGAATAAATAAATAAAATCTTTAAAAAAAAAAGAAAAAGAAAAAAAACTTAATCATTATAGAATATCCTCACTTACAGTAATACTCAGTGGGGCTCCTGGGTGGCTCAGTAGGTAGAGCATATGACTCTTGATCTTGGAATTGTGATTGCAAGCCCCACCCACATTGGGTGTAATAGAGCTTACTTAAAAAATAAAGAGCAATAATTGTTAGCACTTTTTGAGTGTTACTAAGTGCCATGCATTGTGTCAAATGCTTTACAGGGATTATTTCATTTACTTCTGCACATTATCCATAGAAGGTAAATACTCAAGAGTATTCATGTTATAATTGAGGAGACTAAGACTTAGGAGTATTAGTCTTTTCAGGTGTACAAAGCAATTAATGGGATGAGCTGGGCCCTATACCTAATCCATTCTTATTTTAGAGCCCTTGTTCTTAGCTAATGGCATTATTTGTGACCCAGTGAAGAGGGACCCTGAGGACTCAGCAAATTCAGTGTTTCACAGAGTATTCTTTGGAACCCAAAGAAGCTTGAGCTTTAGCAAAGGATGTTTTCATTATAAAATAATTTTGGAAAATCTTCCTAGTGTATACCACTAGTAGTGATATAAGCATATCAAAGTATATGTAAAGTCCTCAATTCAAGAAACTTGTTTAACTTTGTTTAACTCGGAAGTCCTGGGGATCCCTGGGTGGTTCAGCGGTTTGGTGCCTGCCTTTGGCCCAGGGCGCGATCCTGTAGTCCCGGGATCGAGTCCCACGTCGGGCTCCCAGCATGGAGCCTGCTTCTCCCTCCTCTTGTGTCTCTGCGCCTCTCTCTCTCTCTCTCTCTCTGTCTATCATAAATAAATTAATTAATTAAAAAAAAAACTCAGAAGTCCTCCACATTTGATCATTGATCATAGTTGTTTTGTGTTGTTTTTTGTTTGTTTTTTTAAGACTTTATTTATTCATGAGAGACAGAGAGAGAGAGAGAGAGAGAGAGAGAGAGAGGCAGAGACACAAGCAGAGGGAGAAGCAGGCCCCATGCAGGGAGCCTGACGTGGGACTCAATTCCGGGTCTCCAGGATCACACCTGGGCCGAAGGTGGCACTAAGCCGCTGAGCCACCGAGGCTTCCCTGTTTTTTTGTTTCTGTTTTTGTTTTTTACATATTCTATTAAACCTTAGCTCAGGACACAATTTTAGAATCAGGAATTCAATCTGATCTAGTCATTTGAGAATTTGAGGCCCAGAAAAGGTATTTGGTCTACAACCACATTGGCTGTTAGGTACAAACAGCAGCAGACCCCAGATCTCTCACTAACCCTATGCCACTTCTTTCTAGTATACCATATTGTCTTAAAATTTTTTTTTTTTATTTTTTTTATTTTTTATTTTTATTTATTTATGATAGTCACAGAGAGAGAGAGAGGCAGAGACACAGGCAGAGGGAGAAGCAGGCTCCATGCACCGGGAGCCTGATGTGGGATTCGATCCTGGGTCTCCAGGATCGCGCCCTGGGCCAAAGGCAGGCGCCAAACCGCTGCGCCACCCAGGGATCCCCATATTGTCTTAAAATTTAATTAGGTCAATGTTTTAGTTATTGGTTATGGTGTAACAAATCAATCCAAAACCTAGTAGTTTAAGACAAAAAACATTTATTTTCTTACATTTCCTTTAGGGTAGAAAATCAGGAGCAGTTTAGCCTGGTAGTTCTGGCTTAGGGTCTCATTGAGGTTGCAGTAAAGCTATTGTCCCAGGCCGTGGTCATCTGAGGGCTTGACTGATAGAGGATCATCTTCTTTTGAGATGGCTCACTCACTGTGCTGTTGGCAGAATACCTCTGTTCTTTCCTCTGCCTGTGTGTCCTCACAATATGGCAACTGGCTTCTCCCAAGGTGAGTCAGCTAAGAGAAGGGGCAAAGAGGAAGCCTTTAAGGCCTTTTATGACTAATGTCTGGAGTCACACTGGAGTTACTACTTTATTCTGTCTCTTAGAAATATATCACTAAGTCCAGCCTACATTCAAGGAGAGGCTCCACGTTTTGAAGGGGAAGAGTATTAAAGAATTTATGAACTTGCTTTGAAACACCTCAGGTTTTTGAGGGGAGGAGGAGCAGAGGGAGGAAAGAGAGAATCTTAAGCATGATGCACACCCAGTACACAACCTGACTCAGAGCTCGATCTCAAAATCCTGAGGTGCATGATCCAAACAGAAATTAAGAGATGCTTTAACCGACTGAGCCCCCAAGCACCCCCAAAAATCCACCTCAGTTTTTTAATGTTACTTTGAACATTATTTCAAATCTCATTGTATGAAATATATCAATTCTTTCTCTGGTTATTTTTTTTAATATATATTTATTTATTTTAGAGCATATGCATGAGTGGGGAGAAGGGCAGAGGGAGAGGGAGAGAAAGAATCTCAAATAGAATCAGCACTGGGCATGGAGCCCTATGTGGGGCTCAATCTCATGACCCTGAGATCATGACCTGAGCTGAAATCAAGAATCAGATGCTTGGACTAAGCCACCCAGGCACCCCATCTAATTAATTTTTAAAACCCTAAACAAGCTCTTCTCTGCATTTGAGATTTAGTAGATAAGTCCTTATTAGCCTAATTTAAGTGTATAAAGGGATTTGCATCTCTTTAGTTGGCATTGTCAATAGTCATTGTTGGGCAAAAGGCATCCTTAAAAGATGCTTATAGATAGATATGTCCAGCCTCAAGATGACCTGGTGGCACTTGGACTCAAGTGGCTCCTGGAAGAGCTGAGGTATTCACGCTTTGTTCTTGCTTTGATGGGTAAACCAAACCTTACTTGTTTTCCTTTTTTGGCTCAAAGGAATAGTGCAATAAAGCCTTCTTTTCTGGGGGATCCCTGGGTGGCTCAGTGGTTTGGTGCCTGCCTTTGGCCCAGGCGTGATTCTGGAGTCCCGGGATTGGGTCCCGCATTGGGTTCCCTACGTGGAGCCTGCTTCTCCCTCTGCCTATGTCTCTGTGTGTATCTCTTATGAATAAATAAATAAAATCTTAAAAAAAAAAAAAAGGCTTCTTTCCTGATTCTGTTACCCAATTTTTTATTTGAGAGAGAGCATGAGTGAGGATGCACAGAGGGAGAGGGAGAAGACGACTCCCCATTGATCAGAGAACTGGATGTGGGGCTGGATCCCAGGATTGTGGGATCATGACCTTAGCTGAAGGCAGACACTTAACGTACTAAGCCACCCGGGTGCCCTGTTACCTATTTTTAAGGCAAATCCATTTACACTTTAGAAGTTGGAAAGGATTTTGGGAGCCCCACCTTAGGATCATATACCATTCACCCTCAGAGCTTGTTGACTATATTTTTAGTTGCCCATTGGCCTTGAGTTACTGCCCTTCTTCCAGCCTCTTTCACTGCAGTTTAATTTTGCCTCAAGGCTTGAGCCCTGAAGCATCTCAGCTGCATTATGTTGGGTACTCTGTCTTGACAGCACATGGTTCTCAATTGCTGAACTGGCATGTATATTCTGGACCACTTAGGACTGTGTTCAGTAGGTTCATGTGGCATTGCATCTCTGTTTTTTCTTTCTCTTTCTTTATCCTGCCATAGATACCTGACTTTTAAAGTGTGCCATCCTCAATAATTACCTGGTCTATTTTCCTATTGATATGTGTGTTTGAATTAACATAAATACAACTGTCTAAATCCAGTCATTTGGTAGAAATATTCTTTATTAGTTTCTGTGGATATATCTAAATTGGTATTTTTAATCCAATTTTTATTAATCCTTTTTTTTTTCTTGTTTAGATTGATGAACAAATTGAAAGCATGTTTAATTCAAAGAAGAGAGTTAAAGATATGGCTGCTCCTGGAACATCTAGTGTCCCTGCTCCAACTGCAGGAAATGCTGAGAAATTAGAAATTGCTAAGAGATTGGCTCTTAGAATCAATGCTCAGAAGAATTTGGGCATTGAGTCTCAGGTATTAAGTAATTTGTTCCGAGTTTTAGTCAGTATTTTTGTCAGCACAAGTGAACAAGTTGTTCTAGATGTTGAGTTAGCAGGAATTTAACATTAATCTAAATACAGAATTATTTAATTATTTCATGTGGATGATTCTTCTAGTATGGTTAACGGAGATCTTTTTTGTTGTTGTTGTTGTTGTTTTTGTTTAACTGAAATCTTAATGCTTATTTTAGAATGCCTAACTGAAGCATGTTAGCTGTAGATACTTTTATAAAATAATATTCTGATTGAACTTACCAAAATCTTAAGGAAATAACTCCCTTTTCCTCTTTTTTTTAAGACTTTATTACTTAATTAATTCATTTATTAAAGCATGAACAGTGGGGAAGGACAGAAGGAGAGGGAGAAACAGACTCCCAGCTGAGCAGGGAGCCTGATTCAGGGTCAATACCAGGACCCTTGGATCATGACCTGAGTTAGAGGCAGAAGTTTAACTGACTTACCAACCCAGGCACCCCTGCCTTTTTCTTTCTTGATTTTTTAAAAAATATTTTATTTATTCATGAGAGAGAGAGAGAGGCAGAGACACGGGCAGAGGGAGAAACAGGCTCTATGCAGGGAGCCCCATGTGGAACTCGATCCTGGGTCTCCAGGATCAGACCCTGGGCTGAAGGCGGCGCTAAACCACTGAGCCACCAAAGCTGCTCCCCCACCCCCCTTTTTAAAGATTTTATTTATTCATGAGAGACACAGACATAGGCAGAGGGAGGAGCAAGCTCCCTGATGGGACTTGATCCCAGGACCCTGAGATCACTTCTTGAGCCAAAGGCAGACGCTCAGCCACTGAGCCACCAGGCATCCCGCCATCTTTCTCTTGAGAGCTTTTTTATTAAGTTAATTTTTAACAAATTATTATCAGTTAATTTTTAACTAAGAGTAAACTTTCTAGCATTCCCAAATAATAGTTTGTTAATTTTAACAGTGTTTTGGAGATTTTGAGTGTTTGTGGATTTATAGGGCCCTCTCTCCAGTAGGCTGGATAGCTTCGGGAATAGCTGGAAGATCCAAGCTAGATACTAGTACACTTGACTTAGTGAGGCAGCCACAATCAAGGCTTAGAGTCTCGGGTTTCTGTGTTGTTTAGCCAGTGAGAATCATGTGTCTGCTATACTCAGGCCTGTACTTTCTCTGGAAACAGGGATTAATGCGCCTAATATAATATTCCCTGGGATTATTACTGCTAGTAACTCCTTATTTGTGACATCAAATAGCCCTACCTTCTCATTGTTAAAAAAGCTTGAGGTTTGAGTCATGTATTACCTACAAAATTCTGTCCACATTAGGCATAAAGTCAAATTAAGTCCAAATTAGAAAGGTTTGAGTGTAAAATAAAATTAGAAAGTCAGTCATTTACCATAATTTAATGAATATTGGCTTGGGCTATGGGGGGAAGGAAGAGCTCAATGGTGGTAGTGGACAAAGATTCTAATTTAGAGGAAACTCTTAGGAGCCACAAAGTTATATAAATGATTTTAGATATATTTTTTAAAGATTTTATTTATTCATGAGAGACACAGAGAGACAGAGGCAGAGACACAGGCAGAGGGAGAAGCAGGCTGCACGCAGGGAACTCGATGTGGGGCTCCATCCCAGGTTTCCAGGATCACGCCCTGGGCTGAAGGTGGCACTAAACCGCTGAGTCACCCGGGCTGCCCGATTTTAGATATATTTTACTATATTTGCTATCAACAGTTACCTAATTTTCTATGATCCAGTAGAATTTTTAATGATAGAGTTGAGTGTTCTTTAAGTGTTCTTTATTTTCCCATCAAAGTAAGGAAGATAGATTTATTATTAAACTATTAATATGTACTGCTAAATTGCACATGAGTAGGACTCTGTATTAGAAAGGTGGTTCTAGTTAGTGGCTTTCCAGAGAATAATTTGTGGTAGGATCGTTGATCTTGTCTCTGTCCTCATTTGAGATTTGACTGTAGGTCTTCTTTAACTGCAGGATGTGATGCAACAGGCTACCAATGCAATTCTCAGAGGTGGCACCATCCTGGCTCCCACTGTGTCTGCCAAAACCATTGCAGAGCAACTTGCTGAAAAGATCAATGCCAAGCTCAATTATGTGCCTTTGGAGAAACAAGAAGAGGAGAGACAGGATGGTGGACAAAATGAGTCTTTTAAGAGATATGAGGAAGAATTAGAGATCAATGACTTCCCACAGGCAAGTAACAGTTTTAAACCTTTTTAAAATCATGGAGTAAAAACTCTTGCTTCTTTAGGAACAAAAATTTCTTCTTAAAAACCCATGAACATATATTTTTTTAAGATTTTATTTATTCATGAGACACACAGAAAGAGGCAGAGGGAGAAGCAGGCTCCATGCAGGGAGCCTCATGTGGGACTCGACTCAATCGTGATGTGGGACTAAATCACAGTACTCCAGGATCATGCCCTGAGCCAAAGACATACACACTTAACCCCTGAGCCACCCAGGGGTCCCTCCATGAACATTTTAATAGCTACTCTTTATCTAGATGAGGAAGACAACAATAGAAGTTGTATTTTTATGAATATATTCTAGGTGCATTAGGATCTAAATGATTTTATGTGAAGGTGTCAATTATATTCTTAATATTGACCGGAATATTATTTAGCCAACCTATTCTTTGTCAGTACACCAGGGATTTGTTCTATTGTAAAGTGATTTTTCCCCCGACCCTTTCTTTCATAGACTGCTAGATGGAAAGTTACTTCTAAGGAAGCTCTGCAAAGAATCAGTGAATATTCTGAAGCTGCAATTACAATCAGAGGAACGTATTTCCCACCTGGCAAAGAACCAAAGGAAGGAGAGCGGAAAATTTACTTGGCAATTGAAAGTATGTATTATTGGTTCTGTTGCCGCCTTGAATTAGGTCAGAGTTGATACAGATGTAATAGAAATGGAGAGAATGTAAAGTCATTTCTAGAGAGGATAAAAATAACATGTATAAGAAAATAGTTCCATATATCATTTAAGGTCTTTATTTAGAAATTCAGGATATATAGAAAGGTGAATGATCTTTATATAGAACTCTTTCAGTCTTGACAGTTCAGTCACATTAGAAAATCACTCTAAAAGAAAACATGTATTTTAAGGACTAATATGTTTATTATTCTAAAAGGTTTTTTTTTTAATTTTTTTTTATTTATTTATGATAGTCACACACACACAGAGAGAGAGAGAGAGAGAGAGGCAGAGACATAGGCAGAGGGAGAAGCAGGCTCCATGCACTGGGAGCCTGACGTGGGATTCGATCCCGGGTCTCCAGGATCGCGCCCTGGGCCAAAGGCAGGCGCCAAACCGCTGTGCCACCCAGGGATCCCTGTTTATTATTCTAATAAGAATATTCTGGCCAGAGTTTAGGTTAGAACGTAAATCAGTAAAAAAAAAAAAAAAAAAAAAAAAAAAAGGAAATCAGTATATTAGTTCACTTAATGAATATTTATCCAAGCAAGTATTCCCTGTGAAATTATGCCCATAAAAGTTCTTGCATATCTTTAAAAAAATGAGAGGACAAATAATACCATAAGACAAAGTGTATGAGATATGTATTATCTAAGACTGATCAGATTTGCACTTTTTTTCCCCCCAGATTTATCTTAGAGACTGTGTGTGAGAAAGTGTATACAAGTAGGGAAAGTGGCAGAGGGAGCAGAAAAGGGAGAGAGACTCAAGCAGACTCCTTGCTGAGTGTGGAGCCTGACATGGGGCTTGATTTTATGACCCTGACTGAGATTATGACCTGAACCTAAACCAAGAGTCAGACACATAACTGAGCCACCCAGGCACCCCAATCAGATGTGCTTTATAACTTTATTTCACACATTCATGAATGAGTTTAACAGTTTCCTTTTTGATTTTCCCCCTAATGTAATATTCTCCTGCATAGTAGGACAATTTGAGATCAATGACTTTCCTTCATTTATATTTAATCTGAATATCTTTGTAATAGACTTAAAAGTGTAGACCAGCCACATCCTCTTCATCTATTTAATGAACTAAATATTTTTTGGATACTGTTTTTGGAGCTGTGGAGAGGTTGATTCTGTGTGTTCTGTACATTCAAAGTCTGCATACATGGTGCTTTAAATGGCTTTGATGGCTGCTGAGAAGCCGCTCTCATATCATGTATTACCTCAGGCACTGGCCTAGTTACTTTAAGGTGCATACATCACTTCTGACAAAGAAGCCTTACCTCATCCCTCTTCACCACTCTGTAGTTCTTTACCTATTTGTTTTTCTTCACAGTACTCATCACATAGAAATTGTAGTATATTTTTATTTGTCTATGTCCCCCCTACTAGAGTTATAGGAATGTAGTGACTTTGTCATCTGTTCTCTTCCCAAAGCAAATGGTTAAACACTTGATAAATTTTCTGAGTAATACATCTAATTAAGCCCTATAATCACTTGTCTTCAGAATACAAAGTATTATTTGACAGGCATATCCTCTATTTGATCTATTTAGAGCTGTACTGTCCAGGAGAATGCTCTATGATGGCTATGGAGCACTCAAAATATGGCCAGTGTGACTAAAATTTGTAAATTTAATTTTTTATTAATTAAAATTTTTGTAAAGGAATTCATTTTTTATTTTTTTAAAGTAATTTCTACATCCATCGTGGGGCTCAAACTCCTGATGGCAAGATCAAGAGTTGCATGCTCCACTGACTCAGCCAGCCAGGACCCCCAATTTTTATTAATTTAAGTAGCCACATGCTTGGCTAGTGGCTACTGTAATGAATAGTTTTCCTCTAAAGTTTGTGGTTGGAAAGATCATTGGAAGGTATTTAGATCCATTGAAAGTGTATTGTAAATAAGATTTGTCTCTTGGTGACACAGTTTGTTCTTGTTATATTTTGGCATTTATTTAATTTTGTGAAGACTTTATAATTTTAGGGAAGTTCTTTACTGAATATAATCTACAGATGATTTACTTACGTGTTAGGATTTGATTCTTTCCAGGCCAAAACAAGGAATCCCACAGACATGACTAAAAATTGATTAGTGCTGTGCCTGTTTAGTCACTTTCCTTTGAATTGGTGACCTCAGTTGTTTTTGTGTGGCATCTTAGCATAAAGACACAAGAAGAGACACACATGTGCAATGTATCCCATCTACCCCTAGGTAGAAATTGTTTGCTGCCCCAAAGTGCGAGATGGGGTCAGAGTATGTTAAAGCACTGAAAAGTGCTGTTGCCAAGATTCTGCTGGTTGGGATGGTTTTTGTTTTTCCTTTAATCTTTTTTCTTTTCCTTTTCTTTTCTTTTCCTTTCTTTTCTTTTTTCTTTTCTTTCTTCTTTCCTTCTTTATTTTTTCTTTAGTTTTTGCCTGATTGCTATAAACTTTTGATTAGCTTTTATAGTTCTCATACAGTTGATTTCAGGTTTTTGCAAGTTTATTCACTTTTTGTCAAAGATCAGGCTTTTGGAGTTCTAGGCTGCCATTTTCACTGATGCCCTCTCACTATTGAACTTCTTAGGTTAATGATGAATTGTAGTAATGGGGAAATTCAGATGTACCCTTTGTATGTTCCATTTTATTCCCATTCTGCCATTATTTTATGGATATTTAAAAATTCATGCATATTTAAGATTTATGTATATTTTTAAATGGTATACAAAAGATGTAGAGCTGGAACTGAGCAAATTGTCTATTTTTGTTTGTGATTGTGACTTTAAGTCAGTTTTTTTTTTTTTTTTTAAGTCAGGTTTTTAAATGCATCTTTTTATGTGTCCTGAAAGACTTTTATTCTGCCAATGACTGTGTGTTTCTAAATCATATGATACTCTTCTTTATTGTGTAGTACAATGGGATTGCTGGCACCTAGTTCTTTAAGGAGAAAAAATTATGCTGACATCTTTCTGTGCTTGGAACTGGACAGGTCTTTCCTATTCCAGTGTTCTTTAGGAGGACGTACAGGATGGAGACACAGTGTCATCCAATGGAATCTGATGATAAAACCCTTGGTATACATGCAATCATACTTTTATTTTCGGCTTGAATATCATGGGTGTCATTTAAGCAAAGCCAATACTTTTTTAAATGCCTGCCTTACAAAGAGCTGAATCAGAGAGAGATATGATTGTTTGCTTTGAAAAAGGATCCTTTATGTAGTTTTTGAATTTAAAGGTAATTATGTTTAGTATAGTATAAATATATCAGAGTTCATCTTACATATAATTTTATCAGAACTTATCTCCTCTACTGCCAAGTGAAGTGAGAAGCCCATAGCTTCTGCTTAACTTTTGCAGTCACTTCGAATGCTGGTCATTTCTTTCCATTGTCAATTTGTACTTAGGAAATAACCTCAAATTTTTATGATCTAAGCCAGCTTTTTTCTCCCCCTCTGTAACAAGACAATCTTGTCAAAAATGAATCTTTAGAATTCTAGAGCCATAGTGATGCTAAAAAGTGGAGATTAGTAATTAAAATGATCCAAATCTTGGAGATTTTCATAGATGATTAGTTTTTTAAAGGATTTTTTTTCTTAGTTTTTGAAACGCCAGCCAAATCAACTGAACTCTAATAGGATGAAAACAGGTGTTGGAAGGAGCCTAGTGTCATCTGTTTCTAGTTCTGTAATTGGAGGGACCCTACTGCCTGGCTCCTTGGAGGCTCTGTGTGGCTCAGCGGTTTCAGGCCTCCCACCAGGCAGCGGGAAGGAGAACAGGAAGGACTTATGTGCCTAGCCATCCTGTATAATTTATGGCCTGTTTTGTGACCCTCTCTTTTTACTAGTGGAGAATCCCTTAAAAGCAGCCAGAGTTGTTTTAGGACCAATGAAAGGAAATGCCTCTTTTCCATGGCAGCTTATAAACATATGTAACCTATTACCTAAAGAAGCTTTATAAGTCAAAACTTTAAACTGGTCCAAATGGTCAGGCACTAACTTAAGTAGGAAAATTACTTTTCTACTTGAATTTAGGTGAGAGTGTCATTTTCTTTCTTTTTAAAACAGCACAGAATATCAGCAAGCTTCACACCAGTTCATGCCAAGTGTAGCATATTTTCCTCCTGAATTTCATTTTCTTTGTAATTTTTAGTCTGGCTTTGCTCTTGATTCTACTCTTTTGTTTACTTTCATCCACCTCTCTTCTCTTCCAGCACCCACAGCTTTAGAATGTGTGGTTGCTGGCTGGTGGAGGTGTAGGATTTAGATTAGATATGTTGCTATGTCTTCACCCATATTCCCAGCTCTTTCCTTCCTATTGTTAAACTGTTTCTTCTTTCTCCTCCCCTTTCTCTCCTTCTCCCTTTCCTCTCTCTAGGGTCAGAAAAGGTCGTTCACCTCTAATAAGGGGAATTCTTGTAGCTTGTAGCTTGTTTTCCTCTTTTGGTTTTCTTACATAGAATGATAAATATATAGTTCTCTACATTGCATCCCTCGTTCTCCTTATATTCTTTAACATTTCACTCCTCATCCTTTAATTTCTAATCTATTGGTCCAGCTCTTTCATTTTTATGTGTGCACAGTGCTACCTATTGTTTTTATTTTTATTTTGTTTATTCACTTTTTTGGGAGAGAGAATTTTAAGCAGACTCCACGCCAACGCAGAACCCGACATGGGGCTCAGTCTTATAACCCTGAGATCATGATCCATGCCGAAATCAAGTTGGAAAATTAACCGACTGAGCCACCCAACTGCCCTCCCTTTTTAAAAAACTTTCATTTCTTTGTTTTTATTATTATTTTGTGTGTGTGCTACCTACCTAGACCTGCTCCCTGGCCTTGTCCCTTGGCTTCAGATCCCTTCACACGACCACCCTTCATAGCTCTCTCTTGTGTCCATGTCTCCTTTACTTCTGGTTCATATTTCCATTGGCCTTACTGATATTTCCAACTAGATGTCACATGAGCACCTCAATTATAGCAATATCAGAAGTGAATTTCATCCAGCATTACTGCTGATAATACCTGTTTTTGGATTTGGTATCTTCCTTATTACTTTATTTATCTCTCAACTCTTAGTCACTTAACTCTGCCTAGAGAAGTGAGGGAGAGGTTTTTATAAGAGTGATATTTAAAAGTCATTCTAACAGACTATTTCCTATCTTCTCATTATGTTGTAATATCTTTACAAGTTTGTTTTTCTCATAGTCTGCAAGATCATAAAGAGCATGAATCAGTTCTTTGTATAATGAATCTCTAACACTGTATCATATATGATAGGTGCTTAATGTTTCTTGAATTTAATAACTATGGATGAATGTGTCCAGAATGCTTCATCCTCTTGGCTATCTTACTAATGTTCTTTTACACTCTTTTCCAACCGCACTATACTTCTCTTCAGGAATTAAGCATGCCTTTTTTTTTTTCTTTTAAAGGTTTATTTATTTATTTGAGAGTGAGAGAGCATGAGAGGGAGAAGGGAAAGTAGGGAAGGGGAGGGAGAAGCAGACTTCCCGCTGAGTGGGAGACCTGATGCAGGCTCAATCCCAGGACCCTGATAATCATGACTTGAGCCAAAGGCAAACACTTAACTGACTGAGCCACTCAGGCACACATAAGCATGCCTTTCATTAATTTGTACTGCTGCACGTGGGATTCCCTTTGCAAAATATTCCGTGGCATAACTTCTTCAATGTGGCTAGTTCTCCATCTTAAGGAATATAATAAATGCCCAATAAATATTTGTTAAATAAATGAACCAAGGAATTTATATATGTATTTTTATGATTATATTTATTCATGAGAGACAAGGAGAGAGGCAGAGACATAGGTAGAGGGAGAAGCAGGCTCCCTCTGGGGAGCCTGATGTGGGACTCAATCCCAGGACCTGGGATCATGCCCTGAGCCAAAAACAAACACTCAGTCACTCAGGCACCCAAGCATCCCAAGGAGTTTATATTTCTCTTCAACTTTTTCTTAGTCTCTTTTAGACAAAGTGCTAATCATCTTTTCTTTGGTCTTTTTTTTTTTTTTTTAAAGATTTTATTTATTTATTCATGATAGACATAGAGAGAGAGAGGGGGAGAGGCAGAGACACAGGCAGAGGGAGAAGCAGGCTCCGTGCAGGTAGCCCGACGTGGGACTTGATCCCGGGTCTCCAGGATCAGGCCCTGGGCCAAAGGCAGGCACTCAACCACTGCGCCACCCAGGGATCCCTTCTTTGGTCTTTTTAATCATACCAAGAACTCTTTTTTTTTTTTTTTTTTTAAGATTTATTTATTTATTTGAGAGAGAGAGAATCTCAAGTGGACTCCACCCTGAGCTTAGAGCAGGATGCAGGGCTCAATCTCAAGACCCTGATACCATGACCTGAATCGAAACAAGAGTTGATCACTTAAGTGACTATGCCACCCAGGTGCCCTATACCAAGAATTCTTAACACTACATGTAATGTGATCTCACTGGTTACATTTGAAACTCTACAAGTAATTGGAATAATAATGTGGATGACATTCTACCAAGTTCTGAAAGGCTATCTTGCCAGGTAGTACAGTGTTTCTAAAAGTCATCTACAGTATTTCCTACTGGATCTCCATGACATGGATAAACATCCAGTGTAATTCTAGTAATACGAATAATGTTTTCTTCTTACTCACCAGGTGCCAATGAACTGGCTGTGCAGAAAGCAAAGGCAGAAATCACCAGGCTTATAAAAGAAGAACTGATTCGGCTGGTGAGTGAAAACCTCAAGGACTTATTTATTTGTTTTAGTAAATATTTTATTGAACTATAATATAAATTCAAAAAAGTACACAATTCTAAAACATACAGGTTGATGAATTTTCACAAAGGATGCACCATGATGTGATAACTACCCAGATCAAGAAACATGGTACAATACCAGAATTCCAAAAACCTGTCTCATGCTCTTCCTGTCACTGTTCATTTCCCCCAAATGTAATGGTATTCTGACTTTTAACCTGGTAGATTAGTTGCACCTATTTTTGAACTCCATATAAGTGAGCTACATTACTGTATACTCTTTTGTATCTAGTTTCTTTTTCTTTTTTTATAATAAATTTATTTTTTATTGGTGTTCAATTTGCCAACTTACAGAATAATACCCAGTGCGCATCCCGTCAAGTGCCCCCTCAGTGGTATCTAGTTTCTTTGACTCAGCATTACTTGGAGGAACTCCATATTGTTGCTTGTAGCAGTAGTTAATTGTCTTTCACAGCTGTGTAGTATTTAATTTGTGAATATACCCACAATTTTTGTATTGACTTTGGGGCTATTTTGCTTTTTTGTTTTTAAGAGTAACACTTCTATAAGCGTTCTTTAAAAAAAAAAAAAAAAAAAAAAAAAGATTTATTTATTTATTTAAGAGCGAGAGAGGGTGCCGGTGACAGGGGCAGAGGGAAAGGGAAAGATAGTCTTAAGCTGACTCCATGCTGTGCATGGAACGAAATGGGGCATGATCTCACAACCCTGAGAGCACGGCATGAGCCAAAATCAAGAGTCAGATGCTTAACCAATTGAGCCACCCAGGGGTCTCTTTTCTGAGAATTCTTTCATGTCTCCTTTGTACATACAAGTATGCTTTTTTCTTGGTTATATGCTTGGAATAGAATTGCTAATTATAGGTGGATATAGTTAGCTTTACATAAATTTTGCTAACTAATTTTCCAAAGTTGTTATGACTTGGAAAAGACATTGTTTTATAGACCACCATGCCAAAGAAAGTGAACATATTCCAGTGTCTTTTTTTTTTTTTAAAGGCTTATTTATTTACCTTAGAGAGAGAGAGTACACTCTAGCAAGGGAAGGGGCAGAGGGAGATAAGCAGACTCCCAGCTGAGTGTGAAGCCTGCCGAGGGGCTTGATCCCACAATCCTGAGATCATGACCTGAGCCAAAATCAAGAATCCAGATGATTAACCAACTGAGCTGAGCCTCCCAGTTGCCCCCAACCCTGTGTCTTTAGTGCCAGTCGAAGCTTGTAAACTTCCTATAATATGTGTTTTGGGTGAGGACCCTTTGAAAGGAGGCTTTGTCCTTTCTCTACAAATGTTTTTTGGTTTTTTTGTTTTTTCTTCAGAAATTCCCCTTACGGAACTTCCCTTGAGGGGATAAAAAGTTTAAAGAATAAAAGATACACAAAACAGAAAGGAAGAAGAAAAACCTTTTTTTTCCCCTTTTCTTTTGAAAAACAGTCTTTTAATCAAGTTCTTTTTAGACTGTCTCACCAAGGAGTGATAGAAAAAGAACCTTGATGCCACCACCATTAATTGATTCAAAGCTATTGTACAAGAGTAGTCACATGAACACAAAGATGATTGATTATTAAAGAGTTTTTTCTTCCTTGGTATAATAATACTAACATTTTCTGTTCTAAATATCTGATAATGCTAGGCATTTGGAAAAGAAGTTTATTTGACATGTATTCCTTTTTTTTCCTTTGCTTTTTCTGACCATGTATCTTTTTTTTCTGTTGCAGCAAAATTCATACCAACCAACAAATAAAGGAAGATACAAAGTCTTATAAAACATCTGGAAAAAACTTTTTACCTGTGCTGGCCTGTGACACATGTGGCATTTGTTGTCTCCAGTTTACAATGTATTGTATATTAACATTTTTAAAATTCTGTCTTGCTGATTTTTTTAAATACATGAAACCAGTATTTGCTAAAGAAATCTTCTTTCAGTAAGTACCACCAGAATTATCAAACTGTATTTAAAACAGGCCTGTTTTCAGAGTATGATATCCTTTAATGTAAGCTTTAAATATCAATATTTTAAATATCTGGATAATATTCCAGAAGTTTAAAAAAAATGGAAATATTTGGACTTTCTATTGACAGTAATAAAGTACACAAGTCACTAAGGAGCTCTTCACCTTATCCTCTTGAAATGAAATTCTGATCATCTTCTCAAAAAAAAGGTAAAATTCTCTAATTTGTGTCTCCCCTTGAGCTTAAATTGTACTTGACTCAGTGGAACAATATGAACTGGATATAAGAATGTTATAATAGAATTTTTACAAAATATTTCAGTTTTTGTTTCAATTTTAATCATCATAAATGGGCAATAGTTGGACTGCTTTTTGGTTTTGTAAAATTAAAGATTTGTAGTATAAGAGTTTTTGCATTTCTTTACACTGCAAAGAGCTTTAGTATTTACTCCTTTTAGGTTCCCCTCACAACCTCTAGCTCTGTGTCTAGCTACTGACTCTTTTTTAATCTTCCCTAAAAGAAAGTGATTTGTAGCCTATAAATATTAATGTTTCCTCTCTCCTCTGAAGCGTTTGTTTATACATCTGTACATAAAAATACATTGCTAATTTTAATCCACATTTTCTCCAGGATTATTGAGTAGGTCATGAACTTTCTTTCTTAAAAATTTTCAAGCATAATGGTACCTATGTTGTAGACTTAGATTTAAAGCATATCTCAAAAAAAAAAAAAAAAAAAAACAAAAAAAAAAAAAAAAAAAAATAAAGCATATCTCGGTGAAATCTAGTTCACAAGGAGTCATAAATTATATCTTTGACCCCCCCAGATATATTTCCTGAATATTCTAATTTAAATTGTTATAATTGGATCACCCAGTATTCTTTTCAAGACTGCTGGTGTATTAGAACTTTGTATTGTTGTCATTTCTTGAAAAAATAAAATTTCTAGGAATTAAATAGATATTTCTTAAATTAAGAGATAAAGTTTCTGAATATTCTTAGAATTTAAAAAAAAATAAAGCTTACCAAAATATTAATTGTACAATAAGTGGTTAAAATGACAAGGGGTATCAATCATTATTTCTTCAATATAGTTATTCTTATTGAAAAACTAAGATGAATATAACTGGGAAATACTTTTGGATCCCTTCCATATCTACTTTCTTTCTTAGGAGAAGAAAACAGACAAAACACAAGTAACAAGAGAACCAAATAAACCATTTACTCTAAAGTGCAGGCATCTTGGGTTCCTTTCTCCCCCTTCCCCCAGTTTATTTATTTGCTTATTTTTATTACGTCTGGATAGTTTGGTTCTTTTGATAGAATATGTGGCAGTCTCACATTGGTGACAATTGGTGCTCCCTTCAGCCTCTGGATCACTTTGAGATTCAGAGTTTTACATCATTTTAGCATTACTATCTTTATGTTTGTATATCTAGTTGTAATAAACCACTGATAGTATTTTGTCCTGAAGTGAAACACATTTCTCTGTTACTACATTTTTTAGTTTCACACTGACTCTTTGATTTTTAAAATTTAAATGATGTACAGACTAATTTCTTTTTTTAATGCAGTATCAATATTTGCTCATGTTTTCTAAATTCCTTATAAAATAAAGTTAATTCAACCTACACTTTCTTAAAATCATCTCTGCTGAAATGTTTTATGCTGTTTTCTCTAATTTGGTTTACATTGGTAGGCATGTGAGAGAAGTACTGTACTCTCCGTATCTTTATTTAAAAATTTGAACAACCTTACCACTGAGAATTTACAGTTCTATCCAAAAATATCTTTCTGAAGAAGGCTTGTAGTCTTAGATTATGTTCGTGTTTGGCATAATACAGGCTATAGGTAAAATAATAGTTCATGTGACAGTTGGCACTTCACCACAGTGCACTCATTTTACAAAATGGAAGTATAGAATTTACCAAAGATGGCTAAGTTCCTTCCAAGTCCTTGTAGATGCTTTATTATTTGATATGTTTCATTTCTTCTTAGCTTTGTCAGTGTACAAATGGTGGTCAGCTAGTAGCACTGTACACCAGAGACTGCAGTCCTTCCTCTGAGGCAGGCAGCCCCTACATGTGAAGTGTTTGGTTTGTTTGAGCAGAACCAGCCCTTTAGTACCTGGTATTTATAAATCCTATAAAGCCAGTTGTGAGATCTGCTTCTAAATAGCATATCAGCACTTTAAGGATCACAAGCTAGAAAGCAAAGACTCCAAAATTGTAATTTAGCTTAACCTATGATGCCTTCCTTTTCTTCATTAAACCAGCTAAGATTCTTTAATGACAGATAACATAGTGCTTAAGATAGGAACTAGGGGGAAAATGGCATTTGAATTCTAGGGCAAAAAGCTACATTTGGTTTAGTAAAAGGTTCTCTTTTGGTGTTTTATTGATGATGGATGCTAAGCTCTTATAGCAGGCAAGAGTTCTAAGTAACTAGCCCAGTGTGATCCTTGAGATCAGATGCTTCCTCTTAAGATTTGAGTCTGGAGCTACTAGTTCTTTACAGTTTGGTACATAGTTTTATTTAAGAATTGGAATTGGTTGGCATTTTTTTATGCCTTCTGCTTCTGGCATGAAAAGCTTAAGATGGCTGTGTAAATATAAAGACAAAGAGTAAATGAATATGTGTAGAGGGGATGTCTTAGCTTTTTATTCAGTTTAGGTGATGTAATCTTCAGAAAACCTTAATAAAATCTCAACTTGAGTGGGCTGTTTGGCTTAGGAATATAATCAACAGCTTACTGTTTAATGTTAGGCAAGCTCTCTAGAGCTAAAGATGGCTACATTTCCCTCCCTAGTTAAAGATTCCCTAGTGTTCTCAATTGCAAGTATTTGAAGGTCTTTTTTTTTTTTTTCCCCCTCCCTCCTATATCAACGTATACTTTTCCTGAGGCAGGAATCCAAGTAGAAATGTGAAGAAAAACTGTAAACAATTTCTTTGCAAAATCCCTGCAGAATCAGTGATCTCACCTTTATGGTACGTTCTGGCTTAGCTGGTATTTATGTATTTGTAAGTGCATACTATCAAATCTTACATGACTGGAGAGGATTTTTTTTTTCTCTTTTTAAGATTTTATTTTTAAATAATCTCTTCACTCAGTGTGGGGCTTGAATTCACAACCCAAAGATCAAGAGTTGTATGCTCCACTGACTGAGCCAGCCAGACGCCCCAAGGAATTTACTTTTGATTATTTTTCTTGACCTTATTCTTTTCCTAATACGGCTTCGGCTTATAGTTGTTCATGATTTTGAAGCTCTAGCCTTTAAAAAGAAATTCTAGCTTTGCATTACCTTGGGAGGGAAAAAAAGTGGAATAAAAAAATAAAGTTTTAACAACCCTTTGGAAATCTGGAGCTCAGTGTTATCCTTTCAGATATTATTACAATCACTGTAGAAGCTAGAGTTTCAGAATGAAAAAAATTCCTAACCATTTTTGATATATGGAAATACCTGATAGTCCATGTTTTGAATATTAGACTCTTTTCACAGTTCTAGCTATTATGGAATAAAGAATATGTGAAGATTCAGTATGAAAAATGGGCTTTGTCCATAGAAAAAGCATATCATTTTAACTTGGCACTTGGTAGTAGATAGATTAATAGTCTGTCAACTCTTCTTAGTACTCAGCAGCCTTGGATTTAAAGTGTCCATAGCCTTTATTTCTGAATTCCTAGTAATCTATTAGGTCCCTGGGTCCAGCAGTTCAAGGATCTTTGAAGGCAGTATTTTCTCTCTGTGCTTTTGCCTGTGGAAGTCTTCTGGAAGCTGAGACCCCCAGAACTATACTGTTGACTTTTGCAAAAAGAGTCCTTTCTATTTCCCAAGTCGGCCCAGGGCCCAAGTTACCAATTTGGAAAGCTTGATGGAAAGAGCAGAGGAGTGAATGCCTAGGAGCTTCAAAGAGAACACAGGTTCCTTTATTTAAGGGTGTCCTGGGGTCTTTATGATTCTGTGATGCACGTTCAAGTTTGAAAACTAATTACTTTCTTTCGTTCCTGGGTTTTGACTGCCTGCGATCTACCTCAGTGGTCTCCAAAGTGGGGCACATGTGTAGTAAGCCATTTGGAAAGCAGGAAAAATATACTAGAGCTATTTATGTTACTTTTTTAAAAAGATTTTATTTATTTATTCATGAGAGACAGAGAGAGAGAGAGAGAAGCAGAGACATAGGCAGAGGGAGAAGCAGGCCCCATGCAGGGAGCCTGATGTGGGACTCGATCCCAGGTCTCCAGGATCACGCCCTGGGCTGAAGGCGGCACTAAACCACTAAGCCACCTGGGCTGCCCTATTTATGTTACTTTTTAAATCTCATCCTTTAAGATACTTATTTGAGAAGGCGAGAGAGCTCCTGTGAGGTAGGTGTGGGAGGGGCAGAGGGAAAGGGAGGAGAATCCTCAAGCCAACTCCCCAATGAGTGCAGAGCTGATCCCGGGATCCTGAGATCAAGAGCCAGTCCCCGTGACTGAGCTACCCAGGCACCCCATCCTTTAAATTTTTTTCAGTAGCTTTTATAATATGTTGTTTTATGACATACTGTGTTTAAATATATTGGTTACAATAGTGGTAAAATAGTTTATGCACATAATTTTAAATAAATTTTTCTATATTGGGGATACTTGAACAACCTTAGGCAGGTTGCTTAAATGCTTTATTTAAAATGTTTGCTTTTAAAGCATGTAAAGATAGGGCCTGGCATATGGTAAGCATCCAGAAAGTGTCAGTACTATTATCATTACAGTGGGTTTGGGTTTCTTTATGCTGTCTTTCAGCATTGCTGTTACTTTCAGTATTGCTATAAGCTGTATACCTAGCAAGGACAGTCCATGGCTACTGATAAACTAAATCTAGAAAGTGAGATTCATTTTTTCTATGTCTTTCAGTTCAAGTGAAAGTGTTTAGGAATACTTGTTGCCTCAGTTCAAAGGTCTTTAGAGGCAGCCAGCTCCCAGCTCTAGACAAATACTCCTTTTATAGCCTTTCTTTTGCATGTGTACAATCACCATTTATCATTCAAAAACTTAGTAGCTGGTGGTCTGTCCATCTGATCTGGCCTGCCCTGAGCCAGGCTGAAGCTGTTGGAGAAGAAATGAAGAATGTTGGATCAAGTCCAAATTATATTTCTTGGGTATACATTTCTGAGGAAGAAATGTTGGTTGATAAATCAAAGAGTGTGACATTTAAAAGTGTGCTCTTGGGGATCCCTGGGTGGCGCAGCGGTTTGGCGCCTGCCTTTGGCCCAGGGCGCGATCCTGGAGACCCGGGATCGAATCCCACATCGGGCTCCCGGTGCATGGAGCCTGCTTCTCCCTCTGCCTGTGTCTCTGCCTCTCTCTCTCTCTCTCTGTGTGTGACTATCATAAATAAATAAAAATTTTAAAAAAATATTAAAAGTGTGCTCTTGTTGCCCATAAAGTGATAATAAACGGCTCTGCTCTTGAAAAAAAACTCGACATTCAGGACTAGCTTTATGTTTTGCGTGTACTATAGTATCTCATTAAAGCCAACCTGAGATGATTCTCAGAAAACAACAGATTACTGTATTTAACACTATATTCTAACTATCAACTTGATTTTTTTGTCTGCCTCACCAGAATGTAAACTCCCCGAGGTCAGGGACCATGTTAGTCCTGTATCCTCAGGACTTTGCATTCAGTAAATACATGTTGAATTGATTAGTTGCTTGTCCAGTCATATAGTTAGTTAAGTGGTAAAACTGGATTTAATTCCACCTCTGTCTTTACCCATTAGCTCATTTAATTTCTTATCCCTGCAAGGAGGACTTTGTCTTCATTTCACACATACAGAAACTTCTGGAAAGAGCAATGACTTGCCCAAGGAACCACAGGAGACAAATGGCAGAGAGGCATTCAAACCCAGGATGTCTGACTTCATCTGTTATTCTGGCTACCTCTCCACTGGGCCAGCAAATCATTTGACCTTATTAGGACAAAAGTTTTTTTTTTTTTTTTTTTTTTATGATTTTATTTATCTATGAAAGACAGAGAGGCAGAGACACAGGCAGAGGAAGAAGCAGGCTCCCTGCAGGAAGCCTGATGTGGGACTCTATCCCAGGATCTCAGGATCACAATCTGAGCCAAAGGCAGACACTCAACCACAAAGCTACCCAGGTGCCCCAAAAGTTTCTGTTTCTAAAATGGTTTTATGTACAAATCCCATTTCAGAGAAAAATACAGAGTTACGGATCTGGAATAGTCATAGTATGGAAGTGTTACAGTGCATTCTCAAATTCCACTTCAAGAATAAAAAAGAGGACTTGAGTAGAGAAAACCAATTTTAATGTTTTTTTGGAAGGCTCTTTAACATGTCCTCACATCCGTGTATATATTTTAGCTGTCTTCTACATTTTCCTTCTGTATATCACAGTATGGTATAATCAGTCCCATTTTGTAGTATTTTATGGAGGTAATGAATCAGATTATTTAAAATCTTGTTAGGAAACTGCCTGCCAGAAAATGAACAGGCTAGGGTTTTTTTGTTTTGTTTTGAAAGGTTTTATTTATTTATTCATGAGAGACAGAGGCAGAGAGACAAACAGGTCCCCTGCCAAAACCTGATGCGGGACTCCATCCCAGAACCTAGCGATCATGACCTGAGCCAAAGGCAGACGCTCCACCACTGAGCCAACCAGGTGCCCCGGGACTGGCCTGTACTGTATTTGGTTTTGTTTTCCTGTTGCTCCTCATGTCTTTCCTACTGGCAGCAGTGCCTGGACAAATGCTGTGCTCAAGGCAGAAATCAGTGCTAAGAATTACCCTCCCCAGTCTTCATTGCATAGGCAAAAAGGAGAAACACTGTCCCTAGCCTCTTCGCACTAATACAATGTTTTTCCCTGGACTGCCTTCCCAATTCTGGCTCCTACCCTTTCTAGCATATTCGAATTCACAGGGGGAAGACCTGGGGAAACCGATCCCCTTCTGCTAAATGGCTTGTATGGGGTGACTGATATGCTAGAAATTTCACAATAAACTACATAAAGGTGGGGGGGTTGTAAGTAAACTACTTCTAGTCCCATCCCTTCTTGTGATGGTGTCATGAAGAATATGGCAATTCTGTTTATAGGTATAGGTATAAAAACTTTAAAAGTTATACCATGTTCTACAAAATGCGGCCTTTCATTAACACTGATCCTAGGCCCGAGGGTCCAAATGCCTTATATTTGAATATCTCCCATCTTGTTAGCAGGTGGAGGTCTCCTCCTACCTAACCATAACCAGTAAAAGGCAGAACCTGAGTCCTTCTAACATGCTTTGGACACTACATGACACAATTAGGCATTAATTTACCAACAGCGATCAAAGGCACACTTTCTGGAACAAGACAGCTGGATTCAAATCCTGACTCCATCATTTATTAGTCTTGTAATCTGAGAAGTGGGGTCAAGTAGGAGTTCCAACATCACAGAATCGCGCTAAAAATCAATCCTGTAAAGAAGTTACTCCCGCTTCCGGTGGGTCTCCGGCCCTTCCGCGGCGCCGGGTCGGCCCCGCCGCGCGAGCGGCCCCGGCCCCGCCCCCTGCCCGGCCCCGCCCCCTGCCCGGCCCCGCCACGCGCAAGCGCAGTCGCGCTCCGCCAGCCACCCTCCCAAGGCTTGCGTGCTGGTCGTCGGCGGGAGATTGGGTCTCGCGATGTGCGTCTGCGTGTGCGTGCGCGGTCCTCGCGAGCTCGCGCACGCCTCCCCTCGCAGTCCTGGGCCGGGGCGGCCTCTTCCTCCTGCGTCTGGGGCAGGACCCTGAGAGGTGGCCGCGGCGAGAGCTGAGAGTCAGCGTCCGGTTCGCCGCCAGCGGCCTCGCTGCCTGCCCGTCTGACGTGGGCTCTTCGCGCAGCGCCGAGGCGGCGGGCTGTGGGAAGGGAGCTGGGCCGGCGGGAGCTTCCCAGCTGATGGGCAACCCCTGGGCGCGCTGAGGGGCCGAGCTACCAGCGGCTGAGGTAGGTGGGCGCGCGGGGTTTTGTCAGTCTGGCTCCGAGCGGAGTCGGGGCGGCGGGAGCTCGTGGAGAAAGGCGAGGAGGCGGCCAGGACGGGAGTGGCCCAGCCCGCCGGTGCGGAGAGGTCTCCGACCCACGTCTGAGGAGGGGCTCTGGCCCAGCCCGCAGCGGGAGGAGGGGCCCCGGACGTAGCCTGCTCGTCCCTCGGCGTGGAGCCATTATTGGGGGGAAATGCCTCCTGCGGCGGGGGGGAGGGGTCACCCTTTCTTTTCTTCGAGAGGTCTCAATTAGCCGTCCTCCGTGCTCCCCGTGTTAAATTAAAGCCTGCCGGCCTCGAGGTAGACGTCTAGATTGAGTGGCCTGTGGACTTCTGCAGCTTGCACAACTCCCAAGTGCACGGATAGCGGGCTCTGAATTTTGCTTCTTGGAGATTACACGACTCTTTCTCTAGTGTGGGCGTGTATCTTCTGCAAAGTTTTTATTGCTAATACATTAATAATCTCTTTTGGTTACAACAGGTAATGCATTTCCAAACGGCTCTTGTCAAATAAGGATTCTGGCCCCGGGGAAACTGCGCGTGGGGCACAGTTAAGGGGTAGAAAGAAGACAAAGAAGGCCGTTATTTATGATCTGTCCTGGTATCAAAACTTTCCGTGGTGGGACAGGATGCATAGCTTCTGGCATTCGTCTTGGCCTTTGCTGAATAGACTTTGAGTGATGTGGGTCACAAATGGACTTTGGTTTAGAATTATTTAAAAAAATTAAAAAAAAAAAAAAAAAAGATTCTATGTAATCGTTACAACCCAAACCAACCTGAAAAAAATCTTTGAGAATTACGTGATGTTTGGATCTTTGGAAGAGAGCAAAACTTGGATTTCTTGAAAGGAAGATTTTTCTGCATGTTTAGAAAGCTTCAGGAATGCTTTGTGAAGTTACTAAAAATAGTTTTAGTTCTTTATGTTGGCAGTAATGCGTGCCACATTCAAGAGAAGAGAGGAATTGCTTCATAAAGAATGGCGCACCCAAGCTTGGACTTTTGGGTTTAAACGCAGTAAAAGAGCTTTGTGCATTGCAAGTTTTAGTGTGTGTGTGTGTGTGTGTGTGTGTGTGTGTTTTAAGATTTATTTATTTTAGCGGATGGGGGAGGCTATGGGAGCAGCCGAGGGCAGGAGAAGAGAGAATCCCAAACGGACTCCCCGCTGAGCTTGGAGCCGGACGCGGGGGCTCAATCCCACGACCCAAGCGGAAATCAAGAGTCAGTCTCAACCCACTGAGCCACGCAGGCGCCCCAGTGTGTGGTTTAAAAATCCTGATTTAGTCTTAGTTAAAATATGTCGAAGCTCTTAGTTGACTCCCTTATATTCAGTGAACCATCTTTAAGGTAATTAATCTTTGAGAGTCTACGCTTTGTTTCGTAACTCTTGGCTTTCTTTCAGTCCAAACTTTATAGAAATGTATTCATTCTGACTCTCTTAAGAAATGTGGCCTGCATACTTTGAACTCTGTACTGTATTGTGGGAAGAGTCTTACAAGAAGGAACAGTAGGCTGACCAGCCCTGAAGTAGGAGTAGGAGACATTATTAAGAGTAGGATTAATTAATGCCTGTGTATGTAAATAGTACTTACAAACATTCATATCCTGTGTGTGTGTGTTGTGTGTGTTGTGTGTGTGCAGATGATGATGCACACAAGGATCTAATGGTGTTGATTCCCATCTTAAAAGGTTGGAATTTGAATATAGAAGGGATTGGTTTTAGCTCTGTTTCCTTATTAACTACAGAAGTGACTGTCATGGTGAATTTCTTTTCCAACTCTTTTTTGTTTGTTTAAGAGAGAGCTGGCTCAGGCCTATGGGTGAGCAGAGTAGGGAGGGACAGAGGGAAAGAGAATCTTAAGTTCCACACTAGCGTGGAGCCCCACTTGGGGCTCAATCTCGCCCCTGTGGTCATGACCCTAGTGAAATCAAGAGTTGGACGCTTTAACCAGCTGAGCCACCCAGGTGCCCCTCTTTTCTAGCTTTTTTTTATTTTTTTAAGATTTTATTTATTCACGAGAGCCACAGAGAGAGAGGCAGAGATATAGGCAGAGGGAGAAGCAGGCTTCATGCAGGGAGCCCAATGTGGGACTCCATGCAGGACTCGATCCCCGGACTCCAGGATCACGCCCTGAGCCAAAGGCAGGGAGCCACGCAGATGTCCCTCTTTTCTGGCTTCTTAATCAGTTATTGAGTAAACAAAATGCTGATTTTTTTGACAGCAGGGAAGGAAAACACAAAATATAGATAGAAGACTAGCCCTTAGAAATGATCTTTAAGTCAGTGTATCATTGTATTTCCATTGGAATAAACAACTTTACTCCTGTTTTGTGTCCTAGAGCTTAGAATAGTGTTTTGCATGGAGTTGGCTCTCGATAAATGTGAGCTGTGTCAGAAGTAAATTAACATAATACAAACCAAATGCCTAAATTCCTAGAGAAGATTAAAGGAATTGGTGAGAGGTGCTTTTTTTTTTTTTTTCCAAGTTACAGGTCTACTTTTTATTTATTTATTTCTTAAAGCTTTATTTATTTATTCATAGAGAGGCAGAGACACAGGCAGAGGGAGAAGCAGGGTCCATTTGGGGGAAGCCTGATGCGGGACTCTATCCTGGCTCTGTGGGATCACACCCTGGACTGAAGGCGACGCTAAACCGCTGAGCCACCCGGGCTGCCCTACAAGTCTACTTTTTAAGTAGTGTATTTTTTTTTCAGTGTTTGTTCGTATCTGAGTAGAAGATACATGGCAGCATCTTGCCTTTAAAAGCCTAATGTAATATAAACTGAGACTCGGTATCTCTGTATTAGCTGAGTGCTAATGTATCGTGAATGTTCTGCTACACTAAAAGAAGGTAAAGTTAAGGGAAGTAAGGTCCAGAAGAAAGGTTTAGTAAATTAATGATAGGAACTGAAAAAGCATGAAATGTAAAGCACTGAAATAGACTGTGGGAAGAAATGTTTTCTTCCTTTACTGTCAGTGCTACTTGTGGAAGGGAACTTGTACCTTTCTACCTCTTTTTTACTAGAGCTTTCTTTGCAGCAGAGGAATTTGTGAATAATAAAATTGAAAAAGGCATCACTTTTTCTCTTAAAATCTTCTCAGAGGTCTGTTTCTCTTTTTTTTTTTGTATGTTGTCTCTAGTTCAGCCTTATTGGCAATAAACTAATATTTTGATTCCTGCCTAATTCCTGTTTATATTTCTGAATTAGTTTATAACTTGAGGGGGGAAAGGAATGTGGTTAGTTCCTTCACAAATTCCAACATTAGCTTTTCTTGAATATGAAAAACAAAGCTGTTTGACTTTGTAGATATTATCAACAGAAAGGTTTTGTGGATTTTTGGGGAGAGGAGCTAAAGACATGAATAAAAACTTAAACAGGATTTTTTTTTTTAAGATTTTATTTATTTATTCATGAGAGACAAAGAATGAGAGGCAGAGACACAGGCAGAGGGAGAAGCAGGCTCCTCGCGGGGATACCGATGTGGGACTCATCCCGGGTCTCCAGGGTCACGCCCCGGGCTGAAGGTGGCACTAAACCTCTGAGCCATCTGGGCTGCCCAGAATTTTTTTTTTTTAAGATTTTATTTATTTATTCATGAGAGACACACAGAGAGAGGCAGGCTCCATGCAGGGAGCCCTATGTGGAACTCGATCCTGGGACTACAGGATCACGTCCTGGGCCAAAGGCAGACAACTCAACCACTGAGCCACCCAGCATCCCTAAACAGGAATATTTTAAAGTGGGTCTTATGTTTTCATTTTAGTAGAGCTGGGTGATTCTCATGGCAGGGGTTGAGTTTTGCCCTCCAGGAGATATTTAGCAACATATGGAGAAACTTTAGATTGTCAAATTGGGAGGGAGAAGAAGAGAATGTAGCTACTGACATCTAGTGGGTAGAAGCTAGGGATGTTCCTAAGCATCTTAAAATATACCAGACACCCACTCCCCCCAAGAATTGTTTGACTCAAATGATAATGCTATTATTGAGAAACCCTGATGTATTTGTAGATTATGTTGAAATTGTTGATCTGAAGTCAGGTTACCTGAATTCCTTTTTGGCTTTACCATTTCCTAATGAGTGCCATTGTCAGGTTGCTAAAAATCTCTCAGTTTCTGTAAAATAGGTCTAATAATAGTATGTTCCTTATAGAGTTATGTGGATTAAGTCAGATAATATGCAAAGTCCCAAGCTTATTACCTGGCACATAGTAAATGTTCAAAGACTTAACTTTCAGCTCATATTACTACATGTGGAACACATTTTGATGATCTCTCTTAATTTCTGAGCTGAAATTAGAATTTGAGCTGGTGAAGAGATGATTAATAACCTATTTCTTATTATATCCTTAGGGACTGAGTGAAGAATTGCTCCTTTTAATATTTGTGTTTAACTCAATCTTGTTTTACAAGACTTCAGCCATAAACAAGTAGCTTTTTATTATAGATATTCTTTCTTTATAGTTAAGACTTTTTTTTTTTTTTTAAGATTTTATCTATTTATTCATGAGAGACCACAGAGAGGCAGAGACACAGGCAGAGGGAGAAGCAGGCTCCCTGTGGGGAGCCTGATCCGGGACTTGATCCTGGACCCAGGATCATGCCCTGAGCCGAAGGCAGACACTCAGCCACCGAGCCACTCGGACATCCCTATAGTTAAGATCTTAAGATAGTTGGCAAATAGCTTTGTATGTGTTGATTTTCAGGAATTATTTAGTAATTTAACAATTCAATTCTATGACTTGATTCTCATTTCCTTTTACCTTTATAACAGGTTTTGGTGCAATTTTACATATATGGTATAGGCAAACATTAACAACTTGGGGGCTAGATCTTACTATATACATCTGTGACTTTTTCTAAAACTGAATTAGAACCTGTATCTTTATACCTTATTGAAATATAATACTGTAGTGTCACCAAACTCATTCTCTATGTGTCCAGATAATATGGCTGTTTAGGGCTGGCTTGTTTTGGTGGTGATTGTAATACATACTTTATAAAGAGAAAAAAATCACAGGGATGTCTTCACAGACAAAACAGAGACTGGTCTGTTCATTAGTCACAGGGCTCTTTTAAGGGAAGAACATCCACACATGTTTATAATCAAGGAGGAAGCAGTATTGTACATTCAACTTTCTGTCTTGATAACCATACCTTCAAAATAGGAAGTATTTTATTATGATTGTTACCCATATTTTTGTAGTATAATTCTCACTTGTGGAAGAACTCATTTTAGCTAATGGAAACCTCTGTTCACCCTTTATATTAGTACTTCCTCCTATTTAGATAGATTGGGGTTTTTTGTTTTTTGTTTTGACTGATTAGTTAATTTTTTAAAAAAGATTTTCTGTATTCATGACAGATGTAGAGGCAGAGACACAGGCAGAGGGAGAAGCAGGCTCCCTGTGGAGACCCTGATACAGAACTCAATCCCAGGACCATGGGATCACGACCTGAGCCAAAGGTAGATGCTCAACCACTGAGTCCCCCAGGTGCCCCTGATTGGTTAATTTAAAGGGAGTCAGTACCTTGAGAGATTGTGTTCTTTGCTTGGCACATTCAGTGCTTTATAAAGTGTAGTACACTGAGAATTCTTTTTTTTAAAAGATTTATTTAATTTAGAGGAAGCATGCATGTGTGCGAGTTTAGGAAGGGCAGAGGAAAAGAATCTTCAAGCAGACTCCCTGCTGAGTGCAGTGATAGAACCCATGGGATCATGACTTTAGCCACAACTAAGAGTACGATCCTTAACTGACTGAGTCACCTAGGTGTCCCTTTACTAAAGATTCCATATTAATAATAAATTATAAGGGCAGCCCAGGTGGTTCAGCGGTTTAGCGCTGCCTTCAGCCCAGGGAGTGATCCTGGAGACCGGGGATTGAGTCCCACGTCGGGCTCCCTGCATGGAGCCTGCTCCTCCCTCTGCCTGTGTCTCTACCTCTCTCTCTCCGTGTCTCTCATGAATGAATAAATAAAATCTTTAAAAAATAATAATAAGTTATAATAAGGAGGAAGTGTCCACCTTGTGGCAGCTGTGGCCAGATCAGAAGTGTATGTATGTAAGAAACAGAATAAAAGGCCAAAAGAAGACATTCTAAGAATGTTAAGCAAATGAAAAAAAAATATTGTTACTAAGAGTTCTTGTGTTTGTTGTTATCCTTTTAAGGTTTCATGATCTAGAAGAGCCTATAAAATGTAACAGATTTATTCTGTACTTTATCCACTTTTCCAATTCCTAAGCAGAAAACATGGCTACTAATGTAGTATTACAGTTGAGGTATCTCGTGTAAAGTAAGTCCATATCCTTGATTAAGTTGAGGAAAACAAGTATCTCTGAATCTGTTGATGTGTGTTTGTTTATAAGTGGTCTAGAGTCTTGCCTGTTAGCATAATTTTTTTTTTTCTGTCTGTAATTTTAGATAGCCTGTATAGTTTTCGGAAGGTGGGCTATTTTCCCACTGAATGCTGTCATACAGGTATATATTTGTATATGTGTGTTTATGGATATTCGTCTTTTATTTTTGGTAGAAAATGATGCATCCTGTTGCCAGCAGTAATCCGGCTTTCTGTGGCCCTGGCAAGCCTTCCTGCCTCAATGAAGATGCCATGAGAGCTGCTGATCAGTTTGACATATATTCCTCCCAGCAAAGCAAATATAGCCACACAGTCAGCCACAAACCAATGGCTTGTCAGAGGCAAGACCCGTTAAATGAAACACACTTGCAGACTACAAGTGGCAGAAGTCTAGAGATAAAAGATGAACTAAAGAAAAAGAAAAATCTCAACCGATCTGGAAAACGTGGCCGACCTTCAGGAACCACCAAATCCGCAGGGTACCGTACCAGCACAGGCCGACCCCTGGGAACCACCAAAGCAGCTGGATTTAAGACAAGTCCAGGCAGACCTTTGGGTACAACTAAAGCTGCGGGATACAAAGTAAGCCCAGGGAGACCTCCAGGTAGCATTAAAGCTCTGTCCCGTCTTGCTGATCTTGGTTATGGCTGTGGCACCGCTGCTTTTCCTTACCCTATGATGCACAGCAGAGCAGTTCATGGGGTAGAGGAAACCAGCAGCGAAGTCAAACCACCCAATGAGTGAATGAGGCAGGAAAGGAGGGCCAGGTTTAGAAGGAAGATTGTGAATAATCCCAAAGCTTCTTGGATTTATTTTGACATACATAATTTTATGGCCTGGGCTTTCCAAATTGTTTCCCCATTTGATTTGTTTTCTTCCTTTTGCTCAGAAACTGCCATATGCTGACAGATGCACTCAGGGCATGAGCAGTGGCATTGTATTTGTATATAGGTTCAAGTGTAATACCTAACTAAATCATTTTTGCTTTTCTTTTAGAGTTCTGGTTGTGTCTCATATTTCATTACTCCTTTGGGCCATTCTAAATAGATGCTTTATGTACTAAACAACTGAAACCATTATACCTGTTAGTTTGTGAAGTAAACCTACAGTATAATAAAGGTAATATCCAAGGTATTTTTAACTGATGGAACAAAGCAAACTAATGATTCAGGATTACTTGAGGTAATGGCTGTGAGTTTTTGTAACATTTATTTTCATGAGACTAGACTCAGATATTTGTATGCTTTGGCATTTACATAGAACTTCAGATGTTAAAAATCTTACTTTTATTGTTCTAGGTTTAAGCAGCAGAATCTTATTTATTTTATTTTATTGATTTACATGGTGTTAATTGATTTAACCCTTATTCCTAAAAACTCTTTAGTGTTTGCCTTTCAACAATGATATGTTGTGTATTTCTTAATTGCCTAAGAGCATATATACCAAACACTACAAACAATTCATATTTACAGAAAAATTCAGCTTTTTAATAAAAACTGCACATTACATTTTTGGTGAAATATGCATTCTGAGAATAGCATACTTAATAGAAAAAGAAACATTCTTAAGGTCTGCATGTAGCTGTAGTCACTACAATTTGCCTTTCATATATTTAGTTTTAAAGCATTATGCTTAAAACATTTATTAATGTTCATTTATTAAAAATGTTTTTTAGTTTTTTCCCTGAGAAATTGTCCCATTACATTAGCACTTACTGTGGTTTCAGGTTTATATCTGCCAAAGGACGCAAATCAAGTGGTAGAGTCTAAAACTGTTATAAATAAACTGCAATTGTCTGTCAGAACCCAAATATTAAGGAATACATAGGAATACCATCTATGCATGCATCATGTAAAAAAAATATGTTGATAAGTTTCATTGAAATTTAATTGTGGCTCCAGTGAGACCACTTCATCTAAAAAAATTTTTCCAACGTTTGCTTTAGAAGCAATACAGAAAAAAAAGGTATTGGGTAGATATGGATGGTAGGGACAGAGAAAAATCACTTTTCTCCCCTTTCTGAAAGTAATAGTCTTTGTTAATAGACATTTTATTTATTCTGAGTTTGTTCTAAATAAAATAAACTATTACAAACTTCGGATTTGAAAAACAATTCCACTCAAATCGTGGAATTTTAAATGCCTTTGAGATTATAGTATAGATTTGCAGGACCCAAAAACTTTTAAAATAATTAAAATTTTAAAAGGGCACACATTGTGTTGTTGGGCTTGCTCTCAGTTAATGCAAACTCTGATTGCAAATGGATGTCATGTTTCGTACCTTTTTTATTAGGAAAAAAGCAGCAAGCCTTCAGGTGTTCCAGTGATGCCTGACACAATGAGCTGGACTTATGCTGCTCTTTACAGTTAGAGGTGTTGCATTGTATGTGGGGACTGTGTGTGCACTGGCATCTAAGACAGTGACCTCAACAATTTTAGCTTTGCACAAACCATAGAGAACAATATTCGATGACTATATAATCAGTTGTAACATTCTGGCAGCTAAATTGCTACAAGAGTTTCTCCTTGCAGAAGCTCAAAATACAAAACTTTGAATAATTTACTCAGAACAGTATAACTTCTGACACACACAAATGCTTACATCTTTATTCATATATTCGTGTATCCACTTTTAATATTTATGTGTCATTTAGTTGTTTCTCAAGATGATGTTCAGCAGTTGGCTACTTAGAAATATACTTAGAAGTCCTCTTCTGAGTTCCTGAAAACAGTTGTTTAATTAAATGTTATACTGCAAGGTAATATAACTGTCAAGGATTTGGTTTCCTGTTGTTTTTATACTGTGTCCATTTGACATTTCCTTTCAGTTTATTTTCATTCTTGATTTTGATGTACATACCCTTCCCTTTCTCTCTTCCCTTTGCTTCATTTATTCCCCTCCTCTTTCCCCATCCTCCAGCACATCTACTCAGTGGTGCTGTGCTGTGTGTCAGAAGATAAAACAGGTGTATTATTGTATAATGAATTTTGTATACATGTTACTGAAATGGTGAAATCAGCTAAAGGAATTCTGTTCATAACCGTGTTTATTAATATCAGGAGCTATGTCCCAGGATAAAAAAAGGGGGACAAATGGCTACAGTTGTGAATGGTTAACAATGTTTAGAAAGCTGAATTTTCTGTTCATGTAAGTGTTTACCTGGAGTATTAGATCTGTATGGTGGTGAGCATCTCCTGATTCCACTTCCTTTTCTCCTTGTGAACAGTTTATTGGTGCCATGCTGAAGAGAAAGACATCTAAGTGATAACATGAAGTCTTAAAATATAAAATATTTTTACTTCTCTATAAAGACTACATTGTGCATCTTTTGTAACACTGTCTCGTCATGATAAACACTGAAATAGCATGTTAAAAAATTGCCTATACTTTAATATAATCAGTTGGGGAAAACTGGCCTTTTCCTCCAATTGTATGATTGTTTCTTAAAAGGTAAATTGCTAATTTTATATTGTAGAATTCTGTTCTTCACATAATAGGTCTCACTATTCTGTATTAAAACTGTTGGTCAGAAAATGATCTATTCAAGTAAGTTTGCTTTACTTTTTTTCTTTGAAAACTATTTTAACATGCCTTATTTATTATCATGTTAACAAATAAGCAGTAATACAAATGAAATTTTCATTTTTTGACAGATAAAACCTTGCATAACTAATCTTTGGTATGGGATGATTTTGATACTATCTTTGGAGTTTTGCACTGGATATTAAAAAAATACTGGCACAATGTATTGGAAGAAAACAAGTATCTGATTAATTTTTAATATTTGGGGACATTTTTAAAATCAGTGTTCAGTTAGACTGAAATATTCTTTATATTTTTTATTTACTTTTTAAAGGAAACATCTGTTGAAGTAATAAAAGTAATCTTCATTCCAGACTGATGTTTGTGTGAATTTACATGTATATTTTCATGAAGTAATAGAGTTTCTTTGAGTCAAGGAGGAAAAAACAATTATCTGGACCCATTTGTTAGGTTAAAGGTGATCCATCCAGTGTAAGAAAAACCAGTGTATGAGCTAAAACAAAACAAAACAAAACCCCTTCTCCTTTATATTCTAAGAAGCTTTAAAAGAATAATTCAGGGGATGTTGGCAATACCTGCTGCTCTGTCAGTCATTGTCTCTATATGCAGTAAAATTTTATCCCTCTATAACATAAACCTTCACAACAGTTCAAAATGTTTTTTTCCTTGGACATAAAATATTTAGATGCTATTATATTTTTGTTTTTATTATGGCTTAACTATATGCTATTAAACTCTAGGATGTATCTAAATCTTTCCTTTGCTTTTCCTTCCACCTCCTCCCAAGTAGGTAAATCTGTACTTTCACAATGTATTTAATTTTTGGGAAATTTAATGCTGTAGTAAATCAAGTGTGTGATTTATAGTAATCAGACCACTTTGATTCTTTAAGTTTCACAATTTCCTTTTTCCACAGATAATTACAGAGAAAATAATTACCAAGTAACTGATATAAGCACGCTGTCCTCTGCTGTAAAAAGTCCAAATAGATACTGTGTATGTTTTTATGTCCATGAACTTGAGCTACTCGTGTGCAATTATGTGTATGGGAATGGAGTAGTGTTCATGATTTGTATCTACATCATCATATGGATGTATATTTATTAATAAAGTCATTACTTTAAAACCAACAATGTTTACTGCTTTATTAGCACAATATTTGTGAAGTAGAGGAATGGCAAGTAGTAAACCTTTATCATGACTGGATCTTGTATTTTCTTGGCTTTCTGAAATCTCCCCTGTAGTTTGTTTTTCTTAAAATATTTACATAACTGCAATTTAAAATCCTAACTTATAAACAAATCTCACATTGTTTGCTTTTTCTTCCCATTATTAAAATGCAGCAGGCTACTAGTTCTGCCAAAGGCTTATATTTAAATTTGAGTATGGTTGATCTTTTTAGTTTAAAAATTTCAGGTATTGGGGCCCCTGGGTGGCTCACTCTTGGTTTCCACTCAGGTCATGATCTCAGGGTCATGGAATTGAGGCCCCTGTTGGGCTCTGCCCTCAGCTCAGAGTCTGCTTGTCCCTCTCTCTCTGCTTCCTTCTCCTGCCCCCACTCACTCGCTTGTGCACTCTCTCAAATAAGTAAATAAAATATTTCCCAACAAATTCAGGCATTAAACATGGCTAATTTGTTGTTTTAATGTGGGTTTGTTTTTGTGTTTTGGTAGAGAAGCTTGCACAGGGAGCAGAGGAATGGGGTGGGTAAGGGTGGAGGAAGAGGGAGAAAGAATCTCAGCAGGCTGCATGCCCAATGTTGGGCTCATCTTATGACCCTGAGATCATGCCCTGAGCCATAGTCACTTAACTGACTGAGCCACCATCCAGGTACCCCTGTTTTAATGTTAACCTCAGGAAGAACAGCATGTGCATAATTGTAGTTGTTAAATATTGGAGCTATAAAAGGAAAACACTTTCCCCTAATTTTTTGAACATCATTTTTTGAACCTTTTTTATTTTCTCCAAAGCCTGTGCAGGTCGCCTAGACAGAGGTTTGCAAACTAAGGCCCACTGTCTATTCTTGTAATTAAAGTTTTACGGAAATAGCCATTCTCATTTATTAAAGATTGTCTATGGCTGCTTTTTTGGCAGAGCTGAGAAGTTCTGACATAAGATCAGCAAGGCATAAAATACTTAATAATGATTCCCTTATGGGAAAGTTTGCTGAGCTCTCATTTAGAAGGATAAATTGGAGTAGGAAACAGAATCAAAACCTGAAAAAAGATGGGTTTTTTTATGCTTTTGAATAGTTGTAAATATTCTTCAGATTATACCTAAAAGCATTTTTATGTGTGCTTTTCCTCAAATTATTGAAGTACTTTGACTTCTATGTGAGAATGTGCTGTTGATTATAGGTTTCCTGTTACTAATCTAAGGATGAGATCTATACTGTCATAGTACCAGACCATTCTCTGTGGCTCAAAGGATTAGTTATTTACAATGTCTTTACCACATTTTCTGCAGGTTTTTACATAGAGTTTTATAATAAAAACGTATTCATTATAATTAAACTTGCCAGAATTCTCACTCTCTGGCAATTGTCAGAGAGCAAATCAGTATCCTGTTTGGTGAAAAGCCAGCCAATTGAAGATTTGTAGGTTGAAAAGAAGGCAATCTCCATTTACCACCTAGAATTCATGCATTGAATATTATTGACATACTTTTGGTTTTGATCCCATTAGTCACCAGTGGTGTGTGAGAATCACGAACAACTTTTGGGAATATAAATGAATTGACACTTGATAGTTTTATGACAACAGAAAAGCATGAATTTTAGAACAAATACATAGAATGTTATACCTTTCGGTGAGAATGTCCTACTAGAATGAAAGTAGGTCTGCTGCACAGGGCACCTGGATGGCTTAGTGTTTGAGTGTCTGTCTTTGGCTCAGGTGGTGATCCCTGGGTCCTGGGATCAAGTTCAGCACTGGACTCCCCGCAGGGAGCCTGCCTCTCCCTCTGCCTGTGTCTTTAATGAATGAATAAATAATAGGTTACCAAAAAAAAGGTCTGCTGCTACCATACATTTTCCTTTCTCAGCACCCAGATGTCTTTGTTCTGAGTTTATGAGAATTTTATTCTCAATATCAGTAGTTTCAAGATGTGCATCATGGGTATCTCATCAAGTACATGGGAATTTTAGTGCCTGATTTTTGCAAGAGCGTTAGAGTAGTAGAGGTGAAGTAACACACAAATGCTTGGGGTAAGCTGTTCGCAAACATAGAATACACTACAACGTGGCCTTTTTGGTGATAACCATTATAAAAAGTCACCCTTAAAGAAACTTGTTGCTTCAAAATTAATGCCAACCATAAATCCTTTCTGAAAATGAAAACGCAAAACCCCCATTGGAATGAAAGTATAATAGGGTACAGTGGTAATGGCTTCAATATAGTACTTGGCATAAATAAACACTTTACATGTTTTCATTAAGTCACTGCAGTTTTGGGATGCCTGGGTGGGTCAGCGGTTGAGCGCCTGCCTTCTGCTCAGGGTGTTATCCTGGAGTCCCGGGATCCAGTCCCACATCGGACTCTCTACAAGGAGCCTGCTCCTCCCTCTGCCTGTGTCTATCTCTGTGTGTCTCTCATGAAAAACTAAAACCTTAAAAAAAAAAAAAAATCACTGCAGTTTTATAGAATGGTATCAAAAAAATACCCCTTTTCCTGGTAGGAAAACTTGAATCCCATGGAAGAAAAGTTTACCCAGAATTACACACCCAGTAAGTGGTAGTCAGCTCTTAACTTCTAATCTTCTACTCCCCATTGGAAAAAAAAATTTTAATGGGGTTCTGCTTTTAGTAGGTATTTTTGTTACCAGCCCTGAGACAAATGTCACTTTGCAAAATTAATATATTCATTTTGTCTTCATGCCAGTGGCTCTTCTGAGAATCTAGGGACTCTGAACTAGCTTCTAAGCAAGGAGAGTGACTGAAAAAGTTAGACTTTCTTTTTCTCTAATTTGTCTTTTTCATTACTCTTAAAATCTTTAGTCTTTTCTGTTAGGTTTTTATTGCCATATGAGGTAGGCATGGTTTTGAAAGTATAGTCTGTCCATTTTGTTTTTGAGCTTCCTGGTACTGGTTAGTGACTGCTAAGAAGTTAGTATGTGATATATTGTCTATCTATCCCTTTACGGTTAGGCTAGCTCTTCCTGGGGTAAGAAGTTGTGTGTAGAGGCGCCTGACTGGCTCAGTTGGTTGAGCGTGTGACTTAGTCTCAGGATCGTGATTTCAAGCCCCATGTTGGGCATGGAGCCTACTTAAAAAAAAATTATAGAGTAGCAGTCATACCTTTTGCTGCCTTTCAGCTCCTTGTGATCTGTCACAACAGTTTCTTTTCCCTTGTCATTTTTGTGTTGATTTTATTTGCTGACTTTAATATGCCTCAAATAACATTTCAATCCTTTCTCATCAAAGAAAAAACATATATTTTAAAGATTTTATTTATTTGACAGAGTTCACAAGCAGGCCAAGAGGTAGAAGCAGGCTCCCTGCTGAGCAAGGAGGTCATGGGATCATGACCTGAGCCAAAGGCAGATGCTTAACTGACCGAGACATCCAGGTGCCCCTCAAGGAAAATATTTTTAATTAGTTTTGAAAAATCCTAGTTTCTATATTTGTATGACCCTTGGTTCATAATAATGCTGTTTTTGATACTGGAAATTTTAATCTTTATTAGGTTAATGTCTTTCTGAATATCTGAAGTTTCCCATTTCATCTGCCTATCTGCATGTATCCTATGTATCAGGGTTCACAGTGATAGGTTTTTTTTAAGACTGTTTACTTTTTTAAGGATTTATTTTATTATTTTTTTAAGATTTTATTTATTCATGAGAGACACAGAGAGAGAGAGAGAGAAAGAGGCAGAGACTCAGGCAGAGGGAGAAGCAGGCCCCACACAGGGAGCCTGACCTGGGACTCAATCCCTGGTCTCCAGGATCACGCCCCGGGCTGAAGGCGGTGCTAAACCACTGAGCCACCTGGGCTGCCAAGGATTTTTTTTAAAGCTCAACTCCATACCCATTATGGGGCTTGAATTCACAACCCCAAGATCAAGAGTCATGTGTTCTTTTGACTGAGCCAGCCAGGCACCCCTCCAGTAATGATAGTTGTAACAGGGAGCCCAAAATGCAGTGGTTCTGATAAAGGTAGCGTACTCCTCACCACATAAATGTCTTGTGCAGTCTTTCAAAGACCTGGTCTCCAGGTGACTTTTGCCATTTTCAGAAGATGGTTTCCAAGATTACTCTTTATTTTAGCTGGCCTGAAGGGAAGGGCCCTTTAGGTAAGTTGTGTCACTTCTCACGGTTCTTTGACTAAAGGTTGGTCACATGACTGCCTGTGGCTTGCAAGAGGCACTGAGAAGTCTAGTTCACCTTTGGGCAGCCACAATCAGTTACAGATGGAGAGAACGGTTTTAGTGGCAATCTTTACCATGTCCCTCTGGGTAAGGGTTGTGGGCTCCAGTTGGAGTAGAATGAAGAAGCAAAATCCTACAGATTACATGAAACCATACGAATGTTTCTGACGCTAATTTAAATCATTGCCTAGGTGTTATTTATTTATTTTTGAACAATTGTTATTCATTAAAGATTCTGAGTGTCATCTTTGGGCCAAACACTATTATGAGTGCACTAGATGACTGGTTTGCAGTCTAATGGAAGGTTCAGTCAAGTAAACAGACAATTACACAATATAATTAACGCTATTTCTGGAGTAAATGAGGGAGGAGGCTATAAGAATATCCCAAACAAAATGACATTTAAGCTAATAAGCACTGAAAGATGAGGCAGATTGATGTGTGGAAGAGGGGAGAGCATTGGAGATGGAAAGAAAACACAAAAGCCTGGAAAGCGTGATATTCTTCAACAACAAATAATTATATGGTGAGTGATGGTGGTGAACAAGGGTTGAGAAGGGGAAATGGAATGGACCTGATTATAGAAGGGTCTACAAAATCATTTTAAAGTGTTTCTATTTTGAGGACAGTGGTGAGCCATTGGAAGGTTTTTAAGTAAAGGAATGATTTATATTTGTGGTTTAGGTTGGCTTGGAGGAGAGATGAGAGGCAGGCACAGTGGTAAAGTCTCATTTGGGTGAGATGCTAAGATAAGGATTGGGCAGTGGGGAAGAGAGAGGGGACAGATTATGATCTGAGACACAGTTGATAAAACCTAGTATCAGTATTAAGGGAAAAAGAGGAATCAAAGATAATGGTGGGGAGGAGTACCTGGTTGGCTCAGTCAGTGGATTATGTGACTCTTAATCTCAGGCTAGCAAATTCAAACCCTATATTGGGCATAAAGATGTGATTTAAAACTAAAAATATTTTTAAAATAAAGATAGTATTAACTAGACTAGGAACATGGGAGTGTGCGCACATTGGGGAGAGGTTGTTAGATGGAAGCTACCCAAGCCAAGTATGACGATTAAGATGGCCTCTGCCTACATCAAAGGGTTGTTATTTCTAGAATAACCCCAAATCTACCCCTCTGTGGATGAAAGTAAATACTGGTTTCATAGCTGATGGAGGGTGTGAAGCAAAAAGGAACTTTTTTTTTTTTTAAATTGAGGCATATTGACATACATTATATTAGTCTCAGGTGAACAACATTTGTTGTTGTTTGTATATATTTGTATATATTGCAAAATGATCTCTATAAGTCTAGTTAACACCTGTCACCATACATAGTTATATGATTTTTCTTGGGATGAGAACTTTTAAAATCTCTCTTAGCAAGTTTCAAATATGCAACATAGGGATCCCTGGGTGGCTCAGAGGTTTAGCGCCTGCCTTGGGCCCAAGGCATAATCCTGGAGTCCCGGGATCGAGTCCCACATCAGGCTCCCTGCATGGGGCCTGCTTCTCCCTCTGCCTGTGTCTCTGTGTCTCCCGTGAATAAATAAATAAAATCTTAAAAAAATCCCAAATATGCAAAACAGTAGTAACTATAGTCCCCGTGTTGTACATTACATCCCTATGATTGTTTGATTGATTTTTGTAACATCCTTTTCACCCATTTTGCCCACTTCCCGCCTGCCTCTGGCAACCAATGATCTATTCTCTGTATCTATGAGTTTATTTTTTTCTTGTTTTAGATTCTGTATATAAGTTAAATCATACGGTATTTGTATTCCTGTCTGACTTGTTTCACATAGCATAATGCCCTCAGTTCCATCCATCTTGTCAAAAATAGCAAGATTTACTTTTTTATGATTTAAAAATATTCCTCTGCGTGCATGTGCGCGTGTACATGTACATGTGTGTGCAAACTATATTTTCTTTATCTGTTCATCCACTGATGGCCTCTTGGATTGCTTTCATATCCTTATTATTGTAATTAATGTTGCAATGAGCACGGGGGTGCATATGCCTTTCTGTATTAGTGTTAATCATTTCCTTTGATAATTACCCAGAAGTAGAATTGTTGAATCCTTTTTTTAAAAAGGAAACTTTTTTTTTAAGATTTTATTTATTTATTCATGAGACACACAAACACAGAGAGAGAGAGAGAGGCAGAGACACAGGCAGAGGGAGAATCAGGCTCCATGCAAGGAGCCTGACGTGGGACTCGATCCTGGGTCTCCAGGATCATGCCCTGGACTGAAGGTGGCACTAGACCACTGAGCCACCTGGGCTGCCCGAATTGTTGAATCCTATAGTAGTTCTAAGTTTAATTTTTTGAGGAATCCCTGCACTGTTTTCCATAGGGTCTGCACCAATTTATATAATCACCAAGAGTGCACAAGGGTTTCCTTTTCTCCACATCTTCACCAAACACTTGTTATTTCTTATCTTTTTGATAATAGCCAATTGTTAGATAATTCTGACAGTTGTGGGAACTAGAACATAGAAAATTTGTTAATATTTTAGGTAAGATAAAAAAATTTTTTTTAAAGATTTATTTATTAATGAAAGGCACAGGCTGAGAGAGAGGCAGAGACACAGGCAGAAGGAGAAGCAGGGGGATCCCTGGGTGGCGCAGCGGTTTGGCGCCTGCCTTTGGCCCAGGGCGCGATCCTGGAGACCCAGGATTGAATCCCACGTCGGGCTCCCGGTGCATGGAGCCTGCTTCTCCCTCTGCCTATGTCTCTGCCTCTCTCTCTCTCTCTCTCTCTCTGTGTGACTATCATAAATAATAAATAAAAAAAAAAATAAAAAAAAAAAAGGAGAAGCAGGCTCCCTGCAGGGAACCCAGTGCGGGACTCGACCTCTGACCCCGGGATCACAACCTGAGCTGAAGGCAGGCGCTCAACCGCTGAGCCACCCAGGCATCCTAAGACAAATATTTTATTAGTTGTTTTCTCTGGCTTAATAAATTCAGTAAATCTTAGTAACTATTGAGCATCTCTGTAGTGTGGCAGCTCACATACTGAACAAATCCCCACCCTTAAGGAGTTCATAGTAGAAAACATATGCCTTACTATGTAGAACTTAATTAAGCCATGCGATGGCAATTTTATTCATCCCAAACTGATATTTTAACATGCTTTATCTCTCATGTTAGCTAGTTGATTTTAGTACAAAGACAGTGAAATGACAGCTCATTTGCCTAGTCCTAAGCTTTAGGCTAGTTTTTAGATGAATTTCACAAAAGAAAACTGAGAGTGACTGGCCGACTTGGTCTGTAGAGCATGTGACTCTTGATCTTGGGGTTGGGCATTCGAGCCTCATATTGGGAGTAGAGATTACTTTTTTCTTTATAAAGATTTTATTTATTTATTCATGAGATAGAGAGAGAGGCAGACATAGAGGAAGAAGCAGGCTTCCTGCAGGGAGCCTGATGTGGGACCCCAGGATCCTGGGATCATAATCTGAGCCAAAGGCAGACACTCAACCACTGAGCCACCCATGTGCCCCAGAGTTGTGAGATCGAGCCCCACATTGGCTCTGTGCTGGCATGGAGCCTGCTTAAGAGTCTCATTCTCCCTTTCCATCTGCCCATGCCCCAGCTCATGCTCTATCTCTCAAAATAATAAATGAATAAATAAAATCTTTTGAAAAAAGAAAACTACTTATAAACTTGTGATGATGTTGGCTTTATATAATGTTGGGAGTTACTTATGTAACTATTGTGCTCCCTCTGTCATACAAAGAAGTAAGAACTATAAAGTGTTATGCATCCTCAGTAAGCCAGGTACAAAGTTAACTGATGACTGAAACTGATTATGGTGTTTTGGAGTAACCAACTGAACTACCATCACAAAAACACTAAAAGTCATTATAAACATTTTGTGTAAAAAATTTTTTTTCGGAAATTTCAAACATAAAATTAAGCAAAAAGAGAGTATATAGGGGGGCCTGGGTGGTTCAGTCAGTTAAGTATCTGCCTTTGGCTCAGGTCATGAGCTCAGGGTCCTGGGCTCAAGCCTCACATTGGGCTCCCTGCTCCGTGGGGAGCCTGCTTCTCCCTCTCCTCCCTGCTGCTCCCCCTGCTTGTGTTCTATGTCAAATGATTGTATAAAATCTTAAAAACAGGGATCCCTGGGTGGCGCAGCGGTTTGGCGCCTGCCTTTGGCCCAGGGCGCGATCCTGGAGACCCGGGATCGAATCCCACGTCGGGCTCCCGGTGCATGGAGCCTGCTTCTCCCTCTGCCTATGTCTCTGCCAATCTCTCTCTCTCTGTGTGTGTGACTATCATAAATAAATAAAAATTTAAAAAAAAAATCTTAAAAACAACAACAAAGGGACACCTGGGTGGCTCAGTGGTTGAGCATCTGCCTTCGGCTCAGGACGTAATCCCGGAGTTCCCGGATCGAGTCCCATGTCGGGCTCCCTGCATGGAGCCTGCTTCTCCCTCTGCCTATGTCTCTGTCTCTCTTTCTCTCTCTCTCTATATATATATCTCATGAATAAATAAATAAATAATCTTAAAAAAACCCAAAACTAAACAAACAAAAAACCAACAACAAAGTGAATATACAGCCCCTCAATGTGACCACCATCAAGTTTTAGTAATTGAAAATGAAAGCCCCTGGGGCATTTGAATGGCTCAGTTGATTCAGTGTCCAATTCTTGGTTTCAGCTCAGGTTATGATCTCAGAGTCATGAGATTGAGCCCCGTGTCTGGCTCTGTGCTGTGCCCAGTGTGGAGTCTGCTGGAGATTATCTTCCTCTGCTCCTCCACTGCTTATGCTCTCTCTAAAATAAAAATAAATAAAATCTTTTAAAAAGCATCCCATGCAAAAAATAAAATTAAAAAACAAGAAATAAACTCAAATAAATAAAAACAGCACAGGCTATTCCTTTTTTTTTTTTTTTTTTTTTTTTTAATAATCTCTACACCCAGTGTGGGGCTTGAATGCACAACCTGGAGATCAAAAGTAGCATGCTTTACCAACTGAGCCAGCCAAGCACCCCTGCAACTCCTGAGAAGAAAGATATAAATAATTTAGAACAAAAGGGTGGAGGTAGGGCAAATCTGTTTGTTTGTTTGTTTGTTTGTTTGTTTTTGCTTGAGGCGGGGCATCCATCTTCTCTTATCCTCAGACTTCAGTGCTTTTAGTTCTGATACTTGAACTTGCATCATTTGTCCTCCAGTTCTTGGGTCTTTCAACTGGGATTTACACCATTGGCTCCCCTGGTTCTCAGGCTTATGGACTCAGACTGAATTCTATCACCAACTTTTCTGGTTCTCTGGCTTGCAGATGGCAGATCTTGGGATTTCTAGGCCTCCTTAATCTCATGAGCCATTCCTATAATAAGTCTTCTCTCTTTTCTTTTTTTTTTTTAAGTTTTTATTTATTTATGAGGGACATACAGAGAGAGGCAGAGACATAGGCAGAGGGAGCAGCAGGTTCCCTGTGGGAAGCCCACTGTGGGACTTGATCCCAGGACTCTGGGATCATGACTTGAGCCAAAGGCAGATGCTCAACCACTGAGTCACCCTGTCCCTCTTTTCTCTTTTTAAAATATTTTATTTATTTATTCGTGATAGAGAGAGAGAGAGAGAGAGAGAGGCAGAGACAGGAGGAGGGAGAAGCAGGCTCCATGCGGGGAGCCCGATGTGGGACTCGATCCCGGGACTCCACGACTGCGCCCTGGGCCAAAGGCAGGCACTAAACCGCTGAGCCACCCAAGGATCTCTATCTCTTTTCTATTGGTTCTATTTCTCTGGAGAACCTTGACTAATACAGCTACCATAATCATTCATTAAGTGAAAAGCTGAAGAGGAATTTTATTTTATTTTATTTTTTATTTTTTATTTTTTTTGAAGAGGAATTTTAAAATGGATGAATCAGGCAAAGGACACCTGAATCCACAGACCAATTTTAATACCATAGCAAGAGACAACTAGTTATTATGGGCAAACTAATATGATGCAGTAGGAAATACAAAATACCACCTAAACTGACTAAAACATCAAATTGGAATTTCCTCACACCTGTAGATCTCATTACCAGTTTACAGAAAATACAGAGTTTAGAGAATTTAAAATAACACCATGTGGATACAATCAACAAAAAACAAAAGTTAGGGGAAAATGACCTAGTTTCAACAAATAAATTACAAGGAGTAAGAAAGGGAAGTGGAACCCACAAGAGAGACTTAAGAGACACATCAACTGAATGCAACTGGGGGCCTTATTTTGATGTTGATTCCAACATTTATGTGACAAAAAGTCATAAAATATTAGCAAACCAAATCTAGCAATATACAAAGGGAATTCTGTACCATGACAAACCTGGGTTTATTTCAGAAATGCAAGACTAGTTTAGCATATAAAAATCTATTAATGTGGGGCTCCTGGGTGGCTCAGTTGGTTAAGCACCTGCCTGCGGCTCAGGTTATGATCCCAAGGTGGTGGGATCCAGCCCTGCATGGGGCTCCCTGCTCTGCGGGGAGTCTGCTTCTCCCTCTCCCACTGTCCCTGCATGTGTTCTCCTTCCCTCCTTTTCTCTCTCTCTCTCTGTCAAATAAGTAAATAAATCTTTTTAAAAACCTATTAATGTGGGACGCCTGGGTGGCTCAGTGGTTGAGCGTCTGCCTTGGGCTTGGGACATGATCCCAGAGTTCTGGGATTGAGTCCCGCATCGGGTTCCTATATGGAGCCTGCTCTCCTCCCTCTGCCTGTATCTCTGCCTCTCTCGGTGTCTCTTATGAGTAAATAAATAAAATCTTTAAAAAATCTGTTAATGTGATATACCACATTCATAGAATAAAGTAGAATAAACCATTTATACAGTAATGTCAAATAAGTCATATCAGTAAATACAGAAAAAGCATTTTACAAAAATCCAATGCCCATTCATGATTTTTTTTAAAGTTCTCAAAAAAGTGAGAAAAGAGAACCTTCTTAATCTGTA